>NW_025333796.1:0-712500 GCF_019186645.2 Phyllostomus hastatus
CTGATTTGATCCATGGGTTATTTGACCCAGGCATTGCCTGAGGGAGTTTGGCAGCTGGGTGGAGGGCAAAATTGGGACACCTGTGATGATGGCATAAGCAATAAGTAAATAAGTGAATAAATAAATAAATAAATAAATAAATAAATAAATAAATAAAACTATGTCCACCAACTGACTAACATATGGTATTTTACTTATTACCTTTTAATTACCTTGTGGACTAGAAATATGCTCTATGTTATTTCAGTCCAATACCATTTGAAAGCATTTCTTGAGAACAACACTGGTCAGTGTTCCCTATGTATTTAAAAACAAGGGACTGAATTTGATGAAGTGTGTACACATGTGCATGAGGTCAAGGCCATGAAACTGGTTGCTTCAATCTTCTGTGTCCTTTTTGCATCTTCACTTGCCTGCTGTGGTGAGGACTGAGAAATGTGTGTTGCACCTGTCACCCTAAGTGCAGGTTTGCCCATTTTCTCTGTGACTGAATCACTCCCCTTACAAAGTGAGGGCTCTGAGTGCGGCAGGTGGAAATGCAAAGCCGTGTCTGAGCTGGTGCGCAGGGCTCTGTGGCTGTGCCCCCACCACACTGCTGGGGTCCCACGTGCCTCCTGTGCTCCTCACCCATCTTACTATACTTGCTGTTGTTCTTCTAACACAGATGAATGTGTTGTATATTTTATACTTTACACACTTATTACTTATTGTTTATTTTCTGTCCCTTCCAGGAACACTGGAAGATCCAAACCAAGAATCTTTACCCGTGATTATTTGCTGATATATCCAAGTCCTTAGAACGGCGCCTGACACATAATGTGCTGTCATACAAATTGAATGGAAGCCAGTTTTGTTGGGTAGTTTGTTCTTGTTGGTTTAGAATTTGATTGTTGTATTTGCCTAAACTTCTGTTCTCAACCTTTGTCTGGTTATATGCTTTAGATTAAAATGACTTTTGCAATGCACTGAAAAATGTGTGTGTGTGTGTGTGTGTGTGTGTGTGTAACTGAAACCTTTGGTTCATGTCTCATAATTATAATTTCCAATCTATTATGACACATAAAATTTTTATTTCTTGACTTTTACCTGTCCAACCTGTTCCATGATTCATTTTTATTTGCTCTTGTTGAATTTTAATAATTTCAGATTTTTTTCACAGTCAGCACTTTTCTCTACTAGTTTGGAAGTTATGCACACTTTTCCTCACTTTTTAGTACCTGCCCAGTGAATATAACACACACTGCTGACAGATCAAAGTCTGAAGTTAATCTATCCTTTTATCTTCCTCTTATACAACAAATTATCTTGGACATTTTAATTCCATTCCCACTCTCCATCCCAATCTACATATTATTGTGTATTTTGTTTAATTTTTTCCTTTTAGAATCTAGAGGCTGTTTCTATTATTTTGCACTGTTCCTGCCAGTTTAACTTAGTCTTTGTTTTCCCCTCTCAGTCACTGATGGGATTGCTTTCCACTCGTGTCCAGCACACTCTGTAGAAATCCCTCCAGGGAGGTCGTGCTGGGGGCAGGAGTGCTTCCCTTCGTTGTCTGAAATGCACATGTGTTGCCCTGACTCCTGACAGCTGTCCCCTGAGTGTGGAGATCTGAGTCAGCTGTCATCTTCTCTGAGCTCATTGCAGGTGTGCTAGCTCTGTTTCCGGCTGCTCTGTTACTGGGCAGGGGTCAGTGCAGTTCCAGCATCTCCCCCTGGAAGGTCATGGGTCTGTCTTTCTGGCTCCTTTGAGGAATTCTTTTTGCTTTGATGTCCTACAGCTTCGTCTTCTGTGTCAAAGTGTGAATTCCTTCTTCTTGATTGTCTTTGGGATTTGTTGGATGGTCTGAATTTTGGGTTGGTGTGTTTCCTCAGCTCCACCACCTCAGCTTTAACGATTTCCTCTGTGGTCTTCCCTTCTGTTTCTTCTCTATAAGCATCTCCTGCCTGTTTGCAGTGCACCCTGGCCTTTTCTTTCTCAACCCTCCCTGCACTCACCAGGTGCAGCTCACTGACATTTTTGAGGAGTTAGCCCTTTGGGGGTTATGGTCAGAGTTCCCTGTGAGACCCTGTTGAATCCGCCCTTGCCTTTGGCTCCCAGGTCAGTGGGGTTGGAGATGCACAGTCGAAGTTCTCCCAGTTGGTGAATCTCCTCAGAGAGCCAGTGGGCTGCTGTCCTTCGCTTACAGGTCTGGGTTTCCCCTTCCCTGGGCTCCACGTCTGAGCAAGTTCCTTTGCTTGACGGTTCTTGCATCCTTTAAGAAAATATAGGTAATATTTTCCACTATTTTTAGTTGACTTCAGAGGAATGGTTAATAACCTCAATACCTGATGGGAAAGTTTATTTTTTGTTTGTTTGGTTAGGTTTCTTCCCAAGGTTTCCTGAATTCTTGGCTCTGATAGGGGTAATTGTTCTGTTATCCATGTATCTTTCAGACGTCTGCTTTCCCTGATTGTTTTTCCTGTTTTAGAACAAATGCTTACAGCAGTTTTGTGGATGTCGGGAGTGGGGGTTGGCCTGCAGGCTGTCCCTGACTTCACCTGGGGCTCTCAGGTCAGCCCCTGTGGCCACCTCAGCCTCAGCCTCTCTGGGATGGGGTGTCTGGACAGTCACCCCAGTTCATCCTCATCTCTGCCTGCCTTCCAGAGATGGGTTGAGACCTCTCATCCTCAAGGCTCAGACTCCTAAGTCTGGGAGAAGACCCAGAGAGAGGGGCTGACAGCGGTGGTTGACCCCAGGCTTCCTGGGACTGGGCTATGATGGGTGTGAAGATAGTTCTGTGGTCTCTTTACCACGTAATTTCCACCGCAGTGGTGCAGACCTGTTTATGTGCATGAGAAGGTGAGACTTGTGGTGGAAAAGATATCAAATTGTGAGAAAACAGGAAGTATTTACAAGATCGAAACTTGCTGAGACCACAACTGCAAAGCCTTTGAGGCTTTGACCTTGGAGAGGTGCAGAAATAGCCCCAGGGAGCTCAGCTGGTTGGAGCACGTTCCCTGTGTGCTGAGTTGCAGTTTCTACCTCTGGTCAGGTAACATAGGAGATGTGTAAGTACATGGAACACCCAATCGATGTTTCTCTGTCTTTTTCTCTGCCTCTCTCTCCCTCAATCAATAAATTGAGAAAAAAGAACAACAACTCAGGCTGGGTTTCTCAGTTGGTTGGAGGGCCATCCCATGCCCCAGAGGATTGTGGGTGCATTTCTGGTTCTGCAGTATGCGGGACGTGACCAATGGAATCCCTCTCTCACAGTGATTTCTCTCTCTCTCTACACCACACTCCTTCCTCTCTTTCTAAAATCAATGAAATGTCCTTGGGTGGGAATTATGAACAACTGTGCGTACATGGACTCCATCTCTAGACAGGAACAGGTACAAACTCACATGTAAAAGGCACTGACACGAGCCCGTGTGACAACCTGCAGCCTGTTTTACCATTGGTCTCCCACCACTGAGTCTCCTGGTCACGTCCAACTTACCTAAAGACCTGCAATTTCCCAGCTTTATTAAATTCTAGTTTACATAAAATAAAATTAATTACTTCTTTAGTAGATTTTATAATCAATTTTGTAAACATTTTTCTAACAATTTTGGATATTTCCTGTTACGTTGCTTATATTTTCTCATGTTACAGTGTGTGTTCAGTTTTTTATTTTACTTTATTTTACTTTATTTTATTTTATTTTATTTTTTACCTTTTGATCCCTTGCAACCATTTGTATCACCTCTCACCTCTGGGAACCACCAATCCACTCTCTGGATCTTTGAGCTTGGGTTTTTCGTTTGTTTGTTTCTTTTATATCCCACATAGGAGATCATACAGTATCTGGGTTTCTCAGTCTGACTTAATTTCACTTAACAAATGCCCTTGAGATCCATCTATGTCATTGCAAATGGAAATATTTGGGGCATTTTATAGCTGAGCACTCTTCCATGTAAATCACCATTTCCTCATCCATTCCTCCATATATGGATGCTTTGGTTCCTTCCATTTCTTGGCTATTGTAAGTCATGCTGCAGAGATATTTGTTTTCTGTAGCTACATACCCAGTAGTGGAAATGCTGGATCATATGATAGTTCTATCTTTAATTTTTTAAATCATCACCTGAGGGCATTTGTGTTTATTGTTTTTAGGGAAAGAAGAAGGGGAACATTAAGAAAAGAGAGAAGCATTGATAAATCCCTATTAGCATGTGCCCCGACTACAGGTGGAACCCACAATCCTCTGCTACAGGAGATGCTCCATCCAGCTGAGCCATGCTGACCAGTGCAGCTACTTTTAACTTTTCAGGAACCTCCATACACAGTAACTGCACCAGCTTGCATTCCCACTACCTGTGAATAGCAGTTCTCTTTTTCTGCACGTCCTACCAACGCTCATTACTTTTGCCTTTTTGGTAGCAGCCAACCATTCTAATGGTTGTAAAGTGATATCTCACTGTGGTGTTGATTTGCGTTTTCCTGGTGATTAGCGATGTTGAGCATCTTTTTTGGATCTCTTGGTCATCTGTATGTCATTTTTTAATACAAAGTCTATTCAGAATTTCTGCCCATGTATTCAAATTGAATTGCTGATTTCTTTTTGCAACTGAGTTGTATGAATTCTTTATGAAGTTTGGACATTAGCCTCTTATCAGCTCTGTGATTTGTAACTGTTTTCCCATTCAGGCGGTGGCCTTTTCATTTTGTTGATGATTCTTTTGCTCCCTTTCATTTGCATGAAGTATCTTCCTCTACCCTCCACTTTCTGTCTCTGTGTGCCTTCCATCCTCAGGTGGGTCTCTTGTGGACAGGGTGTGTATGAGTCTTGTTTTCTTGTCCACTCAGCTGCACCATGTCTTTAGCTTGGGGCACTTAATCCATTTACATCTATAGTGATTTTAGATGAGTACATGTTTATCACCATTTGAGTATTTGTAAGAGTTGGGTTTTTTGATTGTTTCTTCTTAAATAAGTCCCTTTTGATTTCTTGTAACTGTGGTTTGCTGGTGATGAACTCCTGTAGCTTTTTCTTGTCTGAGAAGATCTTTATTACTCCTTCAATTTATTTATTTATTGACCTATTTATTTAAATCATCACTCAAGGTTATGTTTTCATTGATTTTTTTTAGAGAGAGAGAGAAAGGAAGAGAGAAAGCTAGGAAGGGATAAATATCCATGTGAGAGAAGCATCAATTTACTGTCCCCGTAGTCTGGAATAGAACCTGCAGTCTAGGTATGTGCCCTGACCAGGAATTGAACCTGCCAACTTTTGGTGTCCCAGAAAACCCTGCAAGGAACTGAGGGGAAACAGCCAGGACTCTCCTCCAATTTGAAATGAGAGCCTTTCTGTGCAGAGCCCCCTTACAGGAGCCAGTTTGGACAGCTCCTCCCCTCACTTCCTCCTCCTCCTCCTCCTCCTTGTCCTCCCTGTCCTCACTCAGCTCAGACTTCAAAGTCACAGACAGGAGCAGGACGCAGATTTTGCAGGTAAAGAAACATGGGTGATTGTGTATGTGTAGGGGGGAGCGTCAGGGAAATGTGGGATGTGGAGCATCGGAGTCCCCTGCCCTGGGATCTGAGTTAAACCTCCCATCAGACTTGCTCTCAGTGCAGGTTTCTCCTTGCTTTCTGTTTCCTGTCTCTGATGACTGACTCTGGGCTGTGATCTGCTGTAAAGGCTGAGACTTGCAAATTAGCCACTCTTACTGGTTTGCTGCTCAGAGGATATTTGTACAAATAAGTGATGCACTTCACCACTTAACGGAAATTATATATAAACTTGAATCTTTTCAGGACAGAGCAGGTGAGTGGGCAGAGTCAGCTCTGGGGGCAGCTGGTGGGTGGGAAGCGCTGGGAGGTGTCAGAAGCACTCAGGACCAACAGCCACTTTGTGGCCAAAGCTGATTTGCAAAATACTGGGATTCCTCTTCTCAAGTTACAAGAAGGGCTTTTCTATTCCCTATCCTTAAGGCATGAAGAGCTAAATCTTCTTTCCAAAGGACCATCTGTCTTTCTAACTGTGTTTCAAGTGAGTCTTCGACAGCTCCTGTCAGAGGAGCCTGCCCTTCCCAGCTGGCATTTTCAGCCTGTCCCAGGCAATGTCCCCTCCACTCCCAGTTCTTCTAATGGCTCTGCCCACTGCCAAACATGCATAAGCAGTGAGGAGACGAAATATTTACAATGAAATACTGTGGTCCTATGACAGTGAGCATGGATGAATAAGGAAAGGGACACCTTTTTCTCAGATGTAGGCTGAACATCAAGGTCAGAGGGAATCAATAAGCAGAGGGAGTTTTGGTCAATTTATTCATTTAACAACATGTGTTGTGAAGAACTCTGTGTCCAATAATGTGCTTGTCCCAGATAATAAGGGAGTACTGGACAGGATGCCCCCCTGGAGGTTCCATAGTCACGAAGCTTCCAACTGACCAGGGCAGAGTAGAGAGAGCAGATGCAGAACTCCCGACGGAGATCTGTGCTCCAGGGGAACCCACGGGAACACTGGGAGAGCCAGTGGTGAGCACAGCTATACTGTGGGTGGTGACAGTGTTGCGGGGAGAGGCGTTGGAGAAAAATAACCAAGTTTTAGTTAAAAACTGTGTTGAGTTTTTTAAAAATTGTGGAGGTGAAGAAGGACTGAGGATGAGATGATCCCTTAGGGCCTGTGGCAGGGAAACCAGTCCCAGTGGCCTGGATCAGCCTGAAGGAGGGAGTAGGGACACGTCTGCATGTTTTGGAGGTCGAGTTGATGGGACAGATGAGCAAACGTGAGGAGAGATGAGCTGTAGGAGACCCCACCACTCTGCAGGAGCCTTATGCTGAAAGGCTGAGGCCAGCTGCTGAACAGAGGGGAAGTTTCAGGGGCGTTTGGTGAGAAATGGGATGATCCTGTGACCTGAAGGCAGTACTGGCTGTAGAGCATGGAGGTCAAGGGTTTCCCGTGGACAGTTTTATGTGAGATGCCCATGAACTTGACCAGTGGAGAAACGGAGTGGGATATGAAAGTTCAGACCTTTGGGGAGGGTCTAAGCTACAGATAAAGTTCAAATGGAGGTTAGAACAACAAGTTACTGAGGGGACGGGGGAAGGGTGCTCAGAAGCCGAGCTGAGGAAGCACCTGAAGCCTGTATGTTTGTGCAGAGAAAGAGCAGGAAGAAAAAGGAGACTGACCAGGGGAGTGGAGTAGAAGTGCTTGGAAGGAGGAGAAATCAAGTAGCCAGTCTACGGGAGGAAGGGGCTGCTGGCAGTAGGAGGTTCAGTTTGCAGTTACTCTCCATTTCCCTGAAATGAGTTGTGTTTCTTACCCACAGGAACTCACACGACAATGGCAGCTCCATTGCACAGCTCGAGTTTCAGCATCAGAGAACCCGAGACCAGCCATGGTGAGAGGGAACTTGGGCTCCCCAGGCCAGGCTGAAGGAGGGGACCTGGTGGGGGCTCTCCTGTCCTGTCTCCTAGTCCCCAACTGAGCAAGATCCAAATACCCCCAACCCATTTCTCATTTTGTCTCCATCAACTCTGCTCTTTCTTTCCCCTCGACCCTCCACCCTGGCCCCTCCTGATGTGGCATCACTGCTCAGAGAAAGAGGTTACAGTGTCCTGAGCGATCCAGGCTTGATGAGGGATCTTGTCTCCTACCTCCTAACATGTGCACACAACAGGAGGGCTCGCTCTAGCCTGTCTGTGTGTTTCTCTGCCCCTCTCTTCAGTCCCCGTGAGGGTGGGAAGGAGGAATGTGAGAGTAAATGAGATTTAATTCAAGTCCCTGTGGTCCCTGCTCCGGGTGGCCTCACTGTAACCAACAAATTCCCAGACTGGCTCACTCTGTTTCCCACATAAACCCCCTTTTACTCCCTTGTCTATACAAAGTAACTTCATCAGTTGAATTTGTGGTGGTTTTCAAACCACACCACAATGTAGTGGCCTGGAAATAGCCATTTTGTTGGCAGTTCTTGGGTCTGAGCCAGCTGGGCCCTTCTCAGGCAGACTGGCTCATGCACCTGGTGGTAAGTGGCAGTTCAGTGCATAGCTGGATAAATTTTTTTAGATGAAATGTATTGGGGTGAGAGTGGTTAATAACACTATGTAAGGTTCAGGTGTAAAATCCTGTCATCCATCTTCCGTGTACTGCATTGTGTACTCACAACCCAAAGCCAAACCTCAACAGAGATTTGACCCGTTTACCCTGTTCCACTTTGCCCCTCCTCCCTTTCCTTCTGGTAAACACCACATTGTTGTCTGTGTCCATGAGTTTGTTTTGTTTTTTTTTTTACTTGAGGCTTTCTATTTTACATCCCACACAGGAATGAAATCATATGGCTCTTGTCCTTTTTTCATGTGACTTATTTCACCTCGTATGATGCTGTCGAGATCCAGCAACTGGATAATTTGGGATTGGACATGTCTCAATCCCAGTCTTCATGGATGTGTCTGCTAGTCAGCAGGTTCTTGGGCAGGCCAGGGTGACAGGGATAAGTGGGCCTAGTCCCTCATCACTGAGCAGGCAAGTCCAGCCTCTTCCCAAGGCAGCTGCAGGGCTCTGCAGGGCACAATGACACAGCCAGCTTTACACATCCACACATTTAGGACCCATGCTGGCATCACACTTCTGTTGCTCTCTTGTCCAGAAGGAGTCACCTGGATTCAAGGGGTGGGGAAACAGACCCAGCATTCGTGAGCAGAGCTGCAGATCCACATCCCAGGAGGCTGATGTCCCAGATGGGAACAGTCCGTGGCCACAGTAGCACTCTGTCACATAGATGGCCATGTGCCCTCAGCATTGGCAACCTGCTTCGGGGTGGAGCTGGTCTTTTGTCTCATCTCCCAGGATATTCCCTCTCCCTGTGTGGTGACAGCTGACTCCCTCAGGGTGTCTCTAGGTGGATTCTTCTACTGTGATGCTAACGGCACAGTGTTCTCACCTCCCACCCACATTCCCATTGTTGGTAGCCATCCTGTGTCCTGTGTTTTCAGCTTCTGGAAACTTACTTCTCTCTTCCCAGGATTCTGGTTATCAAATGTGGGAAACTCACCCCCATGGGTGGTTTGGCTACTCCCTGGATGAGCTACAGCTTCTTGACAGAGTGTGTGGAAGATGGGGAATCACTACTGATCTTGTGGAAGCCAGAGATGGGGCTTCTGCCAAATCTCTCTTCTGTTTGATGGATATTTAAAAAAAACATTCATACTACAGAATAGACAGAAGGGGCATACTGGAAATAAAAAGGCCAGTGAGGGGACAGCTGAGGCATGGATGGTGATGTAGGTTGAGCTGGTATGATGGTCTTTAACATGGAGAGAAGCGGTCAGATTGTGAATGGAACATTCCAGTGGGTAGGATCTGGAAAGTAAAGGGAAGAGAGGAATCAAGGGAGATTTCTAGACTTTGGGTCTGAGGACCTGGGTGTTGGTGATGATGTCTCTGAAAGGGAAATTCAGTCATCACTCCTGTCTCTAATGTCATTGGTGTGACCCTGTGGGCATGGACTCTGAGCAGAGACGATGGCTGTGTGTGATACAGGGTCCTGCCACAGGCCACTGTCTCACTGAAGGCCGTGCTGGAGGGTCTTTGTCAGAGAGACAGGTGCTCGGGTGCGGTTGTTTCTTGTCTTGCCTGGTCCTGGGCTGGGTTCCCCAAATCCTTAAGCATTCCTCCATAAGGCACATTAAAGAGAAACAGATTTACTGAAGGGAAATGGGGAAAGAGCTAAACAGATGATTTGGTGTTTAACTGAAGGCACAGTTACTTTGAAAACATCCTCCAGTTGGTAGGCTATGGTTTCTGTCATTAACCTGCAACTTTCCCAGGAAGCACATAGGCCTAACGAAGGGAGACTAAGAAAGTTAATTCTACTGGTGCTAATCTGCATGAGTTGTCATTGTTTTTGTTGTTGTTGTTGTTGTTGTTGTTGTTATTATTATTATTATTATTATTTAAGTGTGAAGGGATTTTACAGTAACTCCAGAGAACTGTCTGTACTTTCTGGTTGTAAGTCTTCAACATGTTAATTTAAAATAGGAAAATGACATTAAATTTCTACACACAGTCATAATTTTAAGGAAGGTGTTTTGTGTTTGTGTGGTTCACAGTCCCTGACAATAGGGCTGCATATGTGATATGTAAGGGGACACTCCTTCTTTCTGCCGAGGTGCCCTGCTCACCCCTGCAAAGAGGGAGGGCCTGAATCACCCCCTCCCTGGCTTCTTCATGGGAAGAAGAAAAATTCCCTTGTGACTATGACGTGGGGGTGAGGGGATGTTCTGCTGTGACATCCCACAGTCACCTTTTGTGTCACTTGCTGCTTTGGCTTAGGAGGGACAGCACCTACAGTGGCTCAGAGCTCTCACTTACATGCATGGGTGCCCTCCCCTGGGGCCCTATCTGCCAAAGGTCAGAGTGAGCAGCCCAAGGGACTCTGGAGATGTGCCCGGAGTTCTCTGAGTCCCGCAGCAGGAACACGCAGCCCAGGGCTTCCTCAGAGCTCCTGTGGGTGCAGGGGTTGCTCACGGAATAGAACCTGATCAGGCAACAGAGACGGGCACGGGTGGGTGTGGGTCCTGCAGGGGAAATGCTGGAGGTCAATCTAACACTGTGGCTTTTGATTCCTGATGTCCCAGGGCTTGGAAACCAAGACCCCAGAGAGTCACAACAGAGACTAATCTTAGTGGGTAAGACTGGAGCCGGAAAAAGTGCCACAGGGAACAGCATCCTTGGGAAGAAAGCGTTTCAGTCCACCATCACGACAAAATCCGTCACCAAGGCCTGTGAGAAAGGGAGCTGCACGTGGAGTGGGAGAGCTATTGTGGTCATGGACACTCCTGGCCTTTTTGACACCGAGGTGCCGGATGCTGACACACGAAAGGAGATTGCTCGTTGCATCCTCCTGACATCCCCAGGGCATCATGCACTGCTCCTGGTGGTCCCACTGGGCCGGTACTCAAGGGAAGAGCAAGAGGCCGCATAGAAGGTGCTGACAATGTTTGGTCCGACAGCTAGGAGATTCATGATTCTCTTATTCACCCGGAAGGATGAGTTGGACAGCGTGGAGTTCTGTGATTACATAAAGGAAGCCCCCAAATTCATTCAGGATCTGAGGAAGGATTTCAAGGATCACCACTGTTTGTTCAACAATAAGGCAACAGGGGCTGAGCAGGAGGCCCAGAGGGCACAGCTGCTGGACCTGGTCCAGCGCATGGTGATGGAGAACGAGGGGGGATTCTACACTAACGAGATGTACCAAAGGGCCGAGCAGGAGATTCAGAAGCAGATCCGAGTGATAGAAGAGCAGTGCAGAGCTGAGCTGGAGAGGGAGAAGAAGCAGATAATAGAGGAGTATGAGAAGTAAATCAGAAACCTGGAGGATAAACTGGAGCGGGAAAGGAGAAAGGCGGAAATGGAGTGGGTGTTGGCAGAGAGGGAAAAGCAGTATGTTTCCAGGCAGCAAAATGCCAGGGGTGAAGTGGAGGGTAATAGTGGTATACTTCAGTCCATCGTGAAATATTCAAGCTTGCCAGTCCTTTGTTACATTTCTTCTTCGAGTAAAATTAAGCTCATTGAAAATATATGTGTATTTCCCATGAATTTTGGCCGCCCCCTCCCTATATTACTCATCCCCCAAAGTCAGAGCTCTCTGTTTCTGTCCCTCGGGCTCTCAGGACTAGGGAGGGTGGGAAAGTTCACTGTTGACAATTGATTGAGTTAACCAGGGACACATTCTCAATCTGTAAAAGTCCAGGGGAAAGTGTGGATGCTCCCTACCTTCTGAACTTTGTCTCAGATGCAGGGGTAAAGGAATGCAGGAGACCACAAGTCGGTGAGTCCGGGCCTGCTCTACTTATCCTTAGTAACCATTTCTCCTCCAGATTCTTTCCAGATTGGCAGAGAATCTCTACCTGTGGCTTCTGCTTTTTATTTTTGCCTTTAAGATCTCTGTGATTATTTTACCCACGTGGTTAGGTAATCTAGAAAGAGATGCTTATAGGATTCTTTCTTCATTAACATAAATTTGTTGCATTACATCCTAATACAAGGACTGAGATTGTTCCTTATCATCGGCCCCCTGAAGGACAAAGAACTGTTTGAAAAATGGATCGCTCAGATCTCAACAGAGTGAAATGACGGAAAGGGCAAAGGACACGGATTCAAGAACGTTCGAAATATTCAGATGTTCCTATAGAAGTGCTTTGACCAGCCTCAACGTGAGCACGTTGCTAAAAGACTAGTTCTCTCTTTTCCTTGGGAAACGAAATGATGCACCGCACCACCATCACCCCGCACCTTGATGACTCCCTGCTGGGAGGGTGGTCCACACATTGCTCCCCACGGCCTGAATTCTTTCCTTAGTGTTACTATAATAAACCTTTTCTATTCTTTCGTATCTGTGCAAAACTCGAAATCTTTTACCTTAGGAAGAAACACTGATATTTCTTCTAAGAACACAGGGAAGAATTTTACTTTTTGGTAAAATTTCAAGATGGTTTCTGAGACCTTTGCAGATTTCCTGATTACAAATGAGATCCCTTTATTGTATGGATAACAGTAGTGCAAATCTACCCCTTCTCTCCTGGGGACTCCTACATGAGTAATTTCTAGGAGCTCCCAAAGCACATTTCCATGTTCTAGCCACAGGTTCTGGTGGTCACATGCCCAGAGGGAACTTCGGTATCTGCCTGGGGAATGAACCAAGGGACCACAGTGCAGGTCAGGTCCAGTCACCACTAGCCAAAAAGGAGAGAGGACAGTCTGGTTCCTTTTTTTAAAAAGTAAACATAACAGTAAGAAATGGTTTCACATCCCAAAAGAGACCAAGCACTTTGCCTTTGTGAGAGGGGATAATTTATGACATGTCTCTCCCTCCTGGGCTGTAGGATAAGCCCTTCCCTGTTCCAAAAGGAAAACCATCAGCTTGGTCCTATAATGCCCAGTGCTACCTGGGGGTCCCATCCCTGTGACTTCCAAAGTCTGCAGTGACAAAGCCAAAGGCTACAGAAAGTTCTGTATGTGTTGTTACTGAGGAACCAGGTAGAGAACTGAATTGCAGGTTTGCAGGGCCTGGACACGACAGACAGAGGACAGTGGCACATGACTGAGAGCATAGAGGGACACAGGAGGGGGCAGCTCAGAATGTTCCTCTAAGAGCAACAAGGAGTTGGGACTGTCCATGCTGCGGAAGTGTTCCTTGAGCCAAGGTTCACCAACTCTTCAAAGGGTGAGGTAAGAAATATTTTGGGAGGCCCTCATGCACACCAGGCACTTGGTACACAGTGATGAGTCAAGATACTAACACTTTGTCCCAAGCACAGCAGCATCAAATTGGTGTGAGCCCTGTGGTGTCTTGGATGAGACGGAAACATTTACACAGGAAGGTCAGGTAGAAGGTAAATTCGCACGTGGACTATGCAGCTGTGCTCAATCTTCTGTCCTACACTTGGCACCATGGGCTGTCCCGCTGTGTTCTCTGCATCACAGGGAAGGGGTTGGGGGTCATTCGTCATTGTTTTGCCCCTGATAGGTCACCATTAGGGTCTGCCCCTGCAGTCTGAAGCACATGCTTCCAGCAGGTAGGACTGGTGCCAAATAGCAATTCAACTTCTCACCTGAGAGATTCAAAAGATTTCAAAATATCTGCACCACCATTTTGAATCCCCCTGTCCCCTGAGTTTACAACATTCTTCATAGATTTGGGAATTTTTTAAGACACAATATTATTTGGCCAAATGTCTTATATCTCACTTCTCCTCTTCTCTGAAGAAAAACAGCTGGGCAGGGTTGGCAGGTGGTGGGGAGGGGAGGGAGAGGGTTACCCTGAGGAAAGGGGAGGAAGAGGAGGAATGTGATGGAGACTGGCGCAGGCAGGGCTGGACCACCAGATTCACCCCAAGAGCTCCCTGGGAGCGGGGTCACTGCCCGTGGGAGTCTGGAGGGGACAACATCAAAGGGAGGAAGTGAAAAAAGTAAACAATGGGAGATAAGGAATCTGAAATGGAACAAACCCCTGGCATAATCAGTTTGGGAGGAGAAGGGAAGAAGGTCAATCGAGGTGGTACCTCCATATGGTCCCCTGGACACGCACACTGTCCAGCTGCCTCCTGGGGCACTGGGGCTCCTTAGAGCACTGAGACAGAAAGTATTTTAAAATTTAATCTACTTAGTCCTGTTGTTTGCTTTGTCTGTGCCCATCCTTTCAGAGAATGAAGGGACATTATTTACCTCTGCCTTCTGTTTTTTGTTTGTTTTTCTGACCCAAGGCAGCCAGGCTTGGGTTCTCAGCAGGGAGGGGAAATGTATACAGAATTTATTTTTCAGCAATCACCTTTCTGGGACTTAGTGATACAGAACTTTTTTTTTTTGAATACGTCACCTGAGGATATGTTTATTGATTTTAGAGAGAGCAGAAGTTAGAGAGAGAGTGTGATTGGAGAGAACCAGGTGCTCTGGGGTCAGCATCATGGGGAAGCTGACGTTCTGCTGGATGTTGCCAGTGGACGCTGGTCAGTGTGGTCCTCCCTCTCTGTTGGGTCTTTCAGCATTTATGGTTGAAACTTTATACATAGCATTCAAATACATATTGTAATTTGAAAAAAATACTTGAAATTTTCCAAATTTTAAATCAATTAGTCCTTGATATTATTAAAAAGGTCTTGCCTTTTATGGACAATTGTTTGATGTCTTTATGGGAGACGTCTCAAGTTCAATATACTGGGAAAATATTTTGGCCTTTTAAAATTTTCCCTCAAAACTGTCCATGACCAAAGTAATGATTTCTTTTACTACCGTTCCATTTTAAAGTATTTTTATTTTTGGTGTAATTTTCTCCAAGGTGTTTTGTAGCTGGTCCTAGTTACAAGCTCTGATCCTTTTAAATACTGTTTACAATGTTTCTTTGTTTTTATGAACCAACTGTGAAGTTTATTTTAATATTATTTTTTTCAGTATGTTTTTATTGTTGTTCAAGTACAATTTTCTCCATTTACCCCCATTACTTCCCTCCCCCACTGCCATCCCCACCTCCCACCCTCCATCCTACACCTCTTCGGCTTTGTCCACGTGTCCTTCATACATGTTCCTTGACAACCCTTCCCCGTCTGCCCCCCATTATCCCCTCTCACCTTCCCTCTGATTACTCTCAGTTTGTTCTTCATTTCAATGTCTCTGGTTATATTTTTCTTGCTTGTTTGTTTTGTTGATTAGATTTCACTTATAGGAGACATATGATATTTATCTTTCACCACCTGCCTTATTTCACTTAGCATAAGGCTCTCCAGTTCCATCCATGCTGTTGCAATGGGTAGGAGCTCCTTCTTTCTCTCTGCTGCATAGAGTTCCACTGTGTAAATGTACCATAGTTTCTGATCCACTCATTTACTGATGGACACTTAGGCTGCTTCCAGCACCTGGCTATTGTAAATTGAGCTGGTATGAACATGGAGAGGCATAGGTTGTTTTCAATTGGTGTTTCAGGATTCTTAGGGCATAGTCCTAGCAGTGGAATTGCGGGGTCAAAACGCAGATCCATTTTTAGTTTTTTTTAGTAAATCCCATATTGTTTTCCACAGTGGCTGCACCAGTCTGCATTCCCACCTAAAGCACACTGGGGTCCCCTTTTATCCACATTCACAACCAGCACTTGTTGTTTGTTGATTTGTTTATGATGACCATTCTGACTGGTGTGAGGTGATATCTCATTGTGGTTGTAATTGCATCTCTCTGATGGCTAGTGATGCTGAGCATCCTTTCATGTCTCTGGGCCCTCTCTATGTCCTCCTTGGAGAAGTGTCTGTTCAGGTCCTGTGCCCATTTTTTAATTGTGCTGTTTATCTTCCTGCAGTGGAGCTGTGTGAGTTCTTTACATATTTTGGAGATCAACCCTTGTCCAAGGTACCATTTGCAAATATGTTTTTTCCATACAGTTGGTCCCTTTTCGTTTTGCTGATATTTTCTTTAGCCATGCAGAAGCTTTTTATTTTGACAAAATCTCATTTTATTCTTTCCTTTATATCCCTTGCTCTAGGGGACATACAGGTGAAAGTATTGCTTTGTGGGATATCTGAGATTTTCCCGCCTATGTTCTCCTCTAGGAATTTCATGGTGCTGTGGCTTATACTTAAGTCTTTATCCATCTTGAGGTTATTTTTGTGTATGGTCTAAGTTAGTGGTCGAGTTTCATATATTTTTTGCATGTAGCTGTCCAGATCTCCCAACATCATTTGTTGAAGACACTATTTTTACTCCATTTTATGCTTCTATTCATGTTGTTGAATATTAATTGACCATGGAGACGTGGGTTTATTTCTGGGCTCTCTATTCTATTCCATTGATCTATGTGTCTGATGTTATGCCAGTACCAGATTGTTTTCATTATTGTGGCCTTGTAATATAGTTTGATATCAGGTATTGTGATACCTCCTACTTTGTTCTTTTTTCCCAAAATTGCTGCTGCTATTTGGGGTCACTTATGGTTCCATATACATTTTTGAAATGTTTGTTCTATATGTGTGAAATATGTCATTGGTATTTAAATAAGGATTGCATTGAATCTATAAATTGCTTTGGGTAATGTGGACATTTTGATGATGTTAATTCTTCCCATCTATGAACATGGTACACGTTTCCATTTGTTTGTGTCTTCCTTAATTTCTTTCTTCAGTGTTGTGTAGTTTTTTGAGTACAAGTCTTTTACCTCCTTGGTTAGGTTTATTCCTAAGTACTTTATTTTTCTTGTCGCTATGTGAGATGGGATTTTTTTCCCTCTGATTTTGCTTGTGATGTTTCATTGCTGGTGTGAAAAATGTCTTCGATTTCTGAATATTGATTTTGTATTCCATTGTTTTGCCTAATTCACTTATTAGGTCAAGTAGTTTTTTGGTGGATTCTATAGGACTTTCTATGTACACTATCATGTCATCCACAAACAATGACAGTTTTGCTTCCTTCTTTCCAAACTGGATGTCTTTTCTTCCTTTTTCTTGTCTGATTGCTGTGGCTGGGACTTACAATAATATGTTGAATAGAAGTGGTGAAAGCATCGCAAATCAATAAATGTAATATGAAATTTTAATATGCAGAATTTTAATTTTAACATGCAGAATTTCTAAAGCCCCACCCCCTCTGTGGCTCTGTTGTTTTGGTGGGCCTCCCCATCAACTTCTGCCTGCTCTGGCTGCCTCCAGATGCCACCAGCCTTCCCTCTAGTCACCGTTAATTTTGACCTGGTGTGCTGTGGTGGGGAAACCCTATCATTGTGGCAGTGGTGTGGCCCCTTATCTTGACCAGAGGATCCTGACTAAGGGCCAAGTCCCCTACAGTGTTGGCCTGTGTTTGGTCACTTCTGGTGCCTTCAGACAGATGTTTTAAAGTCATTATTTTGTATTTTCCCCATAATTCATCAAGGGTGTTCCAGGGGAGCTGGGAGCTGGATTCTTCCTTGAGGTTTTGAGTCCCTGAATTGATCCACACAGAGGAAACAATCACATACTCACTGGGCCCTTCACGTGGCACAGACCCTGGTTCTCCTGTGTTCCTCCAGTGTTGAGATACTTGTTGAAAATAACTAACGTTGACTATTTTCACAGCCTTGACCCAGACAGCTTCTCTCTTCCTGCCTCACCCCCACCCCGCCAGGTCTTTCTTCATGATACACACAGACAGTGGAGGGTCCAGGACTGTGGTTATTCCCACTGCATTTTCTTTGCCCTGTGGAGCCCCAGGGTGTGACAGCAGTGTCTATCCCTACTCCTGAAATGTTGTGGGGGGCATCATCCCTGATTTTTAGTAAGGAGAGAGCACATCCTATTTGATATACTTAAACACCATTCCCTTATAATTTTTCATAAAGACAATGGTTTGAGTGGCTTGCCAATGAAAATCACTGAATGAGTGTCATTTGTGAAGTGCTTGTACTTTCTATTATGAAATGAAAGAAGCAAACAGATAAAACAACACATTTTAAATTAATTTATATTGTTGTCTTAATGCAAATGAAAATGGTTGCACTTTGACTCAGTTACTCTGAAGTAATGAATCTATTCACTTAGAAACATGATGACCTTGACCCCCCGACCTTGAGTACTGACCATTTTCCCAACCCTAGTGCAGGGGTGGGAGTTTATCCACCAGAATGCCAATAAGGTCCCATTCTGAACATTACACTGGGGATTTTAATTTTCATATAGAAGAATAACAAGAGAAATACAATAATGAGGAAATCAAAGCCATTGTGATCAAATCAATACTTTATGCACAAGGAGGAGAAAAGTAGAAGACGGAACAGAACTGAAGTCCTGACGCGGGTCTTCGGCAGCACGCACACGTCACAGGGAATATGGCTGGGTTCCGTCCACGGCCTGTGGATGGCTGATTGAGTAAATGGATCTGTCTCAGATGCCCACTAAACTGGGTCTTTGTTCTGCCCTGAGACGCTTCCCTGAAACTTTCAGCCAATGAAACACACTGGCTTCCTTGGCGTCCCCTGTGTCTGGAGACAGTGGGAGTCCATGGCCTCTGCACTGGGAGACCAGGGTCCTGATGGGGCCCCTGACAGCAGAGGATCTCTGATGGGCAGGTGAGCACCCAGACAGTCCTGTGGCTGCCTCTCTGATTGCTGACTGTCCCCAGATGCTGTCCCCTCACCCTATTTTTTACCCCTCTCTGAAGAAGGCAGCTAGAGACCCTCTGTCACATGGTGTGAAAAAGGGACAGAGGAGTCTGTCGGGGGCAGTTCCCTCGTTCCCACCTGTCCTGTTTCCATCCCTTGGTCAGACTCCCCAGAGAGCATCCTGAGCCTCAGAGAAGCTGAGGAGCATCTGAGGAGTGTCAGTCTCTTTGTGAAGTCACATGGCACTTACCAGTCACAGGCCAGGGCCGACCACCATCCTGATGTCTTCTGGTCCTGGTCCATCTCACCTCCTATGGCCTTGTCCCCAGAAGCCCCCTTCTAGGAAGACCTCTCAGGCACAGAGTCCTCCCAACCCATCAGGCAGGTGCTTCCTACTGTGCTCACAACTCAGCTGCTCCCTTTGCAGCTTCCCTTTCTTCCCTGCACCCCTCTATCTGACACCACAGATACCTCAGAGGGGACCCCACTACACACCCAGACACTGACCCCACGGCTCTGTCCCGACCCACCACACACTCAGGTGCCTTAGAGTCATTATGCTTCCCCCTCTGTGGGTGAGGACACAGCCCAAGACCGGACATTCACCTGGTCAATGGCACACACTGATTTGCTGTCATTGGTAAGGAATCACTCCAGTGACCAGAATGCAGTGGGGGTGACATGGAAGAGTGAGGAGGCCCTGTCCTCAGGGAGCTTTGGTTCACTCGAGGAGGGAGAACTTCAACAAAAGCGATGCCATCGTGCTGTGCAGTCTGTATGAGACAGCGGGCTGCAGGGGAGCAGGGAGGGGGCACATGGGCTCTGAGAGCGAGATGCAGGACTGGGATGGGAGCTGGGACTCTGGGACCCACACCCTCTGACTCAGCAGGTTCCACCCTGGAGACCGAGTGGCTCGTGAGCCAGGGATGCAGAAGGAGGTGATAGACTGCAAGGTGGACCCAGAGCTGGCGAGGCTCCCAGGAAATGGCTGTCCCCACTGGAGTTGGGCACACAGTCAGATGGTGCCCCTTTAAGAGACATCTGCGGGTTTTCTCAGGTGTTCTGGATTCTGTACAGCCCCTCCAGCCCGGGCTCTGCAGTGGTCACTTCCTCAGAGGCTCGCCCTAGACCTTCCACCCTCCCCGCCCTTCTGTGCACAGATGTCTGGCTGGCAGCACCGGGTAAGCCTCCTTTCTGTAAGGATAGTCTTCATGTTCCCACAGGATCACCTCGATGGTCTTTATCAGCTCCGTCAGCTGGGCCTCCTGCACTGCGCTATCTGCCCTGTTGTTGAAGCCACAGTGGCGCCTCGCACAAACCACGTCCAGGTGAGCGAGCTCCTGGTTGTCAGTGTTCCGCAGATACTCGTCCAGGGAGCCACCCCCCAGGTCCTCCTTCCGAGTGAACACCAGGACAGTGTGGGCCAGGATGCCCACCCCGAAGACCTCCTGGAGGCACCTGACTACCTCCTGGTCCTCCTTTGTGAAGTGGCCCAGCTCCATCACCAGCAGCACTGCGTGTGGTCCAGGGGTGCAGCAGGCGACGGCTGCCCAGGGACCCTGAGCTGCCCCTTCCCGTGAAACCCGAGAGGACAGAATATCAGGGGTGACGGTCACCTCAAGCTCCTTCCCAGCCCAGTCTCGGCAGCCACACTGGAAGGTCATGGTTAGGGGTCTGTCGCTGAGCTTGGATTCGAAGGCTTCCCTGCCCAGGATGCTGTTTCCTGTGGCGCTTTTCCCACTTCCACTTTTCCCCACCAGCAGGAGCCTCAGCCTCTTCGGTGTCTTTTCCTTCTCCCACAGATCTAGAAGCATCGAGACAAATCAAGGGGTGAAAGTTATAGTCTATGAACCCCATTTGGCCTCCTCAGAGTCCTCAGCCCTGGATGCTCATGGCCCCAGGGGCTGGCTCTTCTGGGGAGGGACAGGAGTGGCATCTGTACAGGAGACCTGCTCTGGGTCAATGCTCCTTTTTTAAAAAATTGTTTTATGGTGGAAAATACACACAAATATTTCAAATCCTTGTTGTCACTGGGTTTTGGTGTGCAATTCAGTGGCACTGTGCACCTTCACATTGCTGTGTGGTCGTCACTCCTATGTATCTCTTGAATTTTTTGTCACCCCCATCAGAAACTCTGTCCCCATGAAATGGCAACTCCTCATTCCTCCCTCCCCCCGAACCCTGGCTCACTGCCAGCCTCCTTCCTGCCTCTGTGACCTGTGCTCTTCTGCTCTCCTAGGAGCCTCAGAGACCTGGGTCCCTGCACTTTGACCTTGTGTTGGGTTCCCTTCACTCGGCATCACAGTGGTGTCAAGAATCACTAACCCTGTAGCCTGGTCAGAATTCCCTTTTCAAGCAAGGGCAGATGATGTCACATGGCATGGATGGACTACACTGTGTTTACTCTCACATGTGGGCACGAGCCGTTTGCACTTTTTCCTACTGTGAATGACGCTGCTGTGCACCTTAGTGGACCAATGCCGGTTCGAGTTCCTGATTGGGTTCTACGGGGCAGATACCCAGAATGCAGTTGCTGGATAGTGTGTCAGAATACCATGTTTTTGTGTTTAGGTTTAAAATATCTTCTCAGGGTCACATCTTCTCACCCGGATGGAATCAGCCCAGGATGAATGGAGGACCCTGGGCTTTCCTGGGTGTCCCTGATGATGAGGCAGAGGTGTGGCCTCTGTGTCTGTGTCTTGTCCCCGAGTGCCTGACCCCATCACTTCCCTCCACTTTTCCACATTGACCGTGGGAGGGTGGCATCTTTCAGCCGGACCCCGGGCTCCACTGCACAGAGGCTCCCCGGGGGCGCATTCCTAGGCTCCATCCTGGACACCTGGGCTGGATGTTCCCGCCCAGCTGCATACAGGACAGGGGCAAAGAGGAGACATGGACATGCCAGCCTGACATTGAAACCCTGCTGTGAGGGTTTCAGAAGTGACTGGGGTCTGAGGCTGGGAGGAGAATTCCTTCCCCCGGCCTTTCACCTCATCCCCGGAGCAACAGACAGGTGCCCAGTGACCCTCTGGTCCCCACGTCTGCTCCATAGTGAAGACATTGGTGTGTCTCAGTGACAGAGCCCAGACACCTAAGGCATGCCTGGAGTCCTTGGCTGGTGGACCCAGCAACCAACTCTGGTTGAGGATGCTGATTCCTCCAGCTCCCCCCACGTGGCTTTGAGAGGAATGTGGGTGAATCGGGGGTGTGGGGGGTGTCAAAGAAGCAGGGAATGCAGAGTGCTCATCCTTGCCATTCCCACCGGTCTAGAGCCGGACCAAGACAGGAACTCCCACCTGGGCAGATAGGAGCCAGTGCACGCCGAGCACACCAATCAGGCTACAGAGAGGATTCTAAAAGTAATATTGAACCTCGATTGCCATGAGAACGGCTAAATCAGGTATCAATTCTTATATCAGTAATTTTCCCATGCTGTGAATTAATAGGGTTTTCTCCCAATGACTCAGGCCATTGAAGTTCATACACTAAATAAATCATTAGTGTGAAATACATAGTGAATCACAGATAAATTCTTTTGGCCAGGAACATGGACACATTGCCAGCACTGCCTTATTCTGTCTCCCCCGGTTAGATGATGAGGTCAAACCCATGACTCTCAAGCCCCTGACCCCAAAGCAAAAGCTTTAGGGGGAGAGTCCTGGGGAAGGGCCAGCCCAGCCCTAAGGCAACCCCTCACTCACTCCTTCAGTGGTGCTGGGTGGCCCTGCTGACCCTCAGCGTCCCCCACCAGAGTCAGCCCATTGCCCAGTGGGCTCAGTTGGCTGCAAGCCTCTGCCACGGGGAGTAGTCTTGGCACACTCACCTTCCCAAGGGCGTGGCTGGAGCCATCTGTTGCCCCTTCTCTCCCACTGTGCTACTCGGGGTCTTTCCCTCTTATTTGGTGGGGTAGGCAAGGACCCACCCAAGGGCCCTGTGCAGGGTGAAGCCCGGCTGGTTGCACTCCGCTGCCTCCTCAAGTGCACCCGTGCACACCCACGTCCCTGTGCACTCCTCCCTCAGGGCCACCTATGCTGCAAGGCTGTGGTACCTGCTGACATGTCTTGGGTAGGACGCTGGGATGGCGCTCCTGCGGAGCTGTCCTGGAGAATCAGCTTGTATTCTTCATCTTCCACCTGGAGAAACAACATGTCTGTCTTAGTTTCAACTGTGCCTCACAAGGCAGCTGGCTTTGCCTTTCTCCTGCCAGAAGGAAGTGTTTGCATTGCTCTGGGGGGATGGACTGAGAGAGGAGGGGGAGGAAGGTCTGAGACACGTTCTACCTCCTTCAGGGACCCTGTTTCTTTCTCTTTGCTCCTCGGTCCCCATCGTGAGTCTAGGTGATTTCATGGAGAAGGAGCCATTGGCCTGCAGCCTAAGGCACAATGGCGTTAGGGTGGACACAGGGTCCTGGGACTCCCTGTGAGGAGGGAAAGAGCAGAGATGCAGAAGCAGGCCTGATGGTCGGTTCTAGGGGTGGTGGGAAGATGAGCAGCCAGACTGGGGCCGTGAGCAGGAAGCTGTGGTGCGGGGTGGGCTGGGGGCAGGTCCTGGTGCCCGGATGATGCCTGACGACGGCCTGGCCAAGAGGGTGGCCGAGGGCTCAGAGGTGGGTGGCCAAGTGCTATGGTGAGGAGGTCCATTTCCCTGGCACAGGAATTTGACAGTGTGGGGACAGTCCTGCTGGGAGCCAGGGGACCTCAGTGCCCAACTTCATGGCCATCTGTTAGCGTGGTCACACTGCCTGGGCCTCAGAGTCCCCGCAGTGTGAAATCTGGGCTTCAACTAGATGTCCCTGTGGTCCCTATAGCATCCCAACCCACTTCACGACATTTTCTAGAGCACGTCCCAGTCTTTGCAGAGAGGGCCCTGTCACCCTACCAGGACCTGTCATCACCCTTCTGGGGCGAGAGCAGTGCATCTGCCACCTTCCACACCACCTCACAGACCGACACGGTTACCTGTCTCAGCAGCCCGTCCCGCTGCATCTGCTCCCCGTCCCCTGTGGCCTGGGGATGGGAAGTACGCAGCCCAGGACTTGTCTGCCGGGACACACAGGACACTGGGAGACACTCACAGTCAGGGAGTGTCTCCAGGTGAAGGCCCGAGTGTGGGGACACCTGTCTCTCAGAGCCTCCACAGATCCTGCCCTCAACGGTGCCTGGCACCCTCGCCCCCTGCCACTTTGTCTCCCTCAGAGAACACGGAGCAGGCGGGTTACCCTGCTGCTCCTCAGGAAGTAAGTGGACCTCACGGAGGCGTCTTCCCCATGACTAGACTAACCGGGGTTTGAGGCAGGACACGGAACGCACAGAATCCTCTTCTCCTCTTAGTCACAGCCCCTTGTAATGTTCCTCAAAGACACACACAGACTCGACACACACGCACCAAAAGCAACACACTCATAAACACGACACAGACCGCTCCCACAATGCACTCCCCATAGAACACCCAGCTACTCACAAACATACCAACACACAAACACACACATTCACACCACACGTGCACACACACAAATTTAACACACAAACACAATGCACAATGTCCAGACATATAGACTCATGCACAACACACACATACACTCACAAACACAGCATACACACAAACATCCACATACAACTCATATGCAGACATAACACACACACACACACAACATTCACACCTACACCCTCAGACATACAAACACAACACATGCAGAACCACACCACACACTCACAAATACAACATGTACATAACATATACACACAACCACAACACACACAGACACACTCACCACACGTTTGGACTTACCACCCCGCTGGCCGCCGGACCAGAGGAAGAGCCTGGACTCCTGACCCCTGGGACCAAGTCCTCTGGCGAGTTGTCCCTTTCTCCATTTGGGGCCGACTCTGTAGGCTTCTGGGGGCCGTGGCCAGAGGAATTTAAGGCAGCCTCACTGGCATTTGAACAAAATAGGGACATTGCTTATATTTTTCAGGAAAATGTGACGGAACGCTCGCTGAGCTGCAGAGCTGCGCTGGAAGGAGCTGCTGTCTGCTGTGAGGGGGAACAGGAAGGAGGCGGAGCGCCCGGGGCCAGGCCTGCCTGAGTCAGATGCGTGCAGTACCGTGTGCGTGTGGTCTGCGGCCTCAGTGATGTGAACAGGAAAAACAAGGGCAGGAGAACATTATTGCTTTCATTCTGAGCCAGCTTAACCAGAACTCAGAGGCTTAAAAAAGGCAGCAGGCCCTTCCGAAAACTGTATGCTAGGGGGATGGCTTTTTACTGACTTCTCTTTTTGAGAACGGGGGATTCACACAGCTATCTCTGCCTTTCCTATCGTGACAGAAAGTCCTTGTCCCTTTTCTTCCCCTGACTCATCCTTCCTTTGAATGTTTTCTTTTTTTTCTTTATTTTTATTTTTATTATTATTATTTTTTAAAATCATTGTTCAAATACAGTTTTCTCCTTTTTACTCCCAATCCCAGCCCACCCCTCCCACCCTCACCCACCTCCCTCCCATTTCCACCCCTCCCCCTAGTTTTTGTCCATGTGTCCTTTATAGTTTGTTCCTGTAAACCCTTCCCATTCTCCCCTGAAATTCCCTCCTCTCTCCCCTCCGGTCACCCTATCAGTCTGTCCCTCTATTTCAGTGTCTTTGGTTATATTTTGCTTGTTTGTTTGTTTTGTTGTTTAGGTTCCTGTTAAAGGTGAGATCATATGGTATTTGTCTTTCACTGCCTGGCTTGTTTTGCTTAGCATAATGCTTTTCCAGCTCCATCCCATGCTGTTGCAAAGGGTAGGAGCTCCTTCTTTCTTTCTGCTGCATAGAACTCCATTGTGTAAATGTACCATAGTTTTTTGATCCATTCATTTACTGATGGGCATCTAGGTTGCTTCCAGCACTCTAGCTATTATAAATTGTGCTGCTATGAACATTGGGGTGCATAGGTTCTTTTGGATTGGTGTTTCAGTGTTCTTAGTATAGAATCCCAGCAGTGGAATTGCTGGGTCAAAAGGCAGATCCATTTTTTAGTTTTCTGAGGAAGTTCCATACTGCTTTTCCATAGTGGTTGTACCAGTCTGCAGTCCCTACCAACAGTGCACTAGGGTCCCCTTTTCTCCACAACCTCTCCAACACTTGTTGTTTGTTGCTTTGTTTATGATGGCCATTCTGACTGGTGTGAAGTGGTATCTCATTGTGGTTTTAATTTGCATCTCTCTGATAGCTAGTGATATTGAACATCTTTTCATGTGTCTCTGGATCCTCTGTATGTCCTCCTTGGAGAAGTGTCTGTTCAAGTCCTTTGGTCCATTTTTTAATTGGGTTGCTTGTCTTCTTAGAGTGGAGTCATGTGAGTTCTTTATATATTTTGGAGATTAAACCCTTGTCTGAGGTATCATTTGGCAAATATGTTTTCTCATACAGTTGGTTCTCTTTTTAATTTTAATACTATTTTCTTTAGCTGTGCAGAAAGCTTTTTAATTTTGATGAGATCCCATTTGTTTATTCTTTCCTTTATGTCCCTTGCTCTAGAGGTCACATGCCAGTGAAAATGTTTGCTGCGTGAAATATCTGAGATTTTCCTGCCTATGTTCTCCTTTAGGACTTTAATGGTGTCTTTATTTATATTTAAATCTTTTATCCACCTTGAATTTATTTTCGTGTATGGTATAAGTTGGTGCTCAAGTTTCATTTTTTTTTTGCATGTAGCTGTCCAGTTCTCCCAACACCATTTGTTGAAGAGACTGTTTTTACTCTGTTTTATGTTGCTGCCCCCTTTGTCAAATATTAATTGACCATAGAGGCTTGGGTTTATTTCTGGGCTCTCTGTTCTGTGTTATTGGTCCATGTGTCTGTTTTTATGCCAGTACCAGACTGTTTTGATTACAGTGGCCTTGTTATACAGTTTAGTATCAGGTATTGTGATCCCTCTGACTTTGCTCTTCTTTCTCAAAAATTGCAGCAGCTATTTGGGGTCATTTATGATTCCATATAAATTTTTTGAAGTGTTTGTTCTATGTCTGTGAAATATGCCATTGGTACTTTAATAGGTATTGCATTGAATCTGTAAATTGCTTTGGGTAGTATGGACATTTTAATGATGTTAATTCTTCCAATCCATGAACATGGTATATGTTTCCATTTGTTTGTGTCTTCCTTGATTTCTTTCTTCAGTGTTATGTAGTTTTCTGAATACAGGTCTTTTACCTCTTTGGGTTAGGTTTATTCCTAGGTATTTTATTTTTTCTTTTTTGCTATTTCAAATGGGATTTTTTTTTCTTGATTTCTGCTTCTGCTGTTTCATTGTTGGTGTACAGAAATGCCTTTGATTTCTGGATATTGACTTTGTATCCCTGCTGTTTTTGCCAAATTCATTTATTAGGTTGAGCAGTTTTTTGGATGGAGTCTATAGGATTTTCTATGTACACTATCATGTCATCTGCAAACACTGACAGTTTTGTTTCCTCCTTTCCGATTTGTATGCCTTTTATTTCCTTTTCTTGTGTGATTGCTATGGCTAAAACTTCCAATACTATATTAAATAGAAGTGCTGAGAGTGGACAGCCTTGTCTTGTTCCTGATGTTAGTGGAAAAGATTTTAGTTTTTGCCCATTGAGTATGATGTTGGCTGTAGGTCTCTCATATATAGCCTTTATTATGTTGAGGAATGCTTCTTCTATTCCCACTGTGCTGAGTGTTTTTATCATAAATGGGTGCTGTACTTTATCAAATGCTGTTTCTGCATCTATTGATATGATCATGTGATTTTTGTCTTTGCTTTTGTTTATGTGATGTATTACATTTACTGATTTGTGAATATTGTACCATCCTTGCATTCCTGGAATGAATCCCACTTGGTCATGGTGTATGATCTTTTTTAATGTATTGTTAGATGCAATTTTCCAATATTTTGTTTAGGATTTTTGCATCTATGTTCATCAGTGATACTGGCTTGAAGTTTTCTTTCTTTGTGTTGTCTTTGTCTGGTTTTGGGATTAGGATGATGCTGGCTTCATAAAAAGAGTTTGGGAGTCTTCCATCTTTTTGGATTTTTTGAAATAGTCTGTGAAGGATAGGGGTTAGCTCTTCCTTAAATGCTTTGTAGAATTCTCCTGTGAAACCATCTGGTCCAGGGCTTTTGTGTGTTGGGAGTTTTTTTGATTACTGCTTCAATTTCATCTGCTGTTATTGGTCTGTTCAGGCTTTCTGCTTCTTTTTCATTGAGTTTTGGAAGATTATATTTTTTCTAGAAATTTGTCCATTTCACCTAGGTTTTCAAATTTCTTGGCATACAGTTCTTTCATAGTAATTTCTTACAATCCTTTGCATTTCTGTGATGTCAGTTATAATCTCTCCTCTTTTATTTCTGACTGTGTTTATCTGGATCTTCTCTCTTTTTTGTCTTGATGAGTCTGCTCAAAGGTTTGTCAATTTTGTTTATCTTCTCGAGGAACCAGCTCCTGGATTCATTGATCCTTAGAGTTGTGGTTTTAGTCTCTATGTCATTTAATTCTGCTCTGATCTTGGTTATTTCCTTCCTTTCTACTTGCTCTGTGCTGTCTTTGTTGTTGTTCCTCGGGTTCTTGTAGATGTAGGGTTGGGTTGTTTGTTTGAAATGTTTCTACCTTTTTTAGGTAGGCCTGTATTGCTATAAACTTCCCTCTCAGGATTGCCTTCACTGTGTCCCATAAGTTTTGGGTTCTTGTGAGTTCATTTTCATTTGTTTCCAGAAACTTTCTGATTTCTTCCCTAATTTCATTCTTGACCCATTCATTGTTTAATAGCATGCTATTTAATCTCCATGATTTTGAGTGTTTTGGGTTTTTTTTCCCCTTAGGGGTTGGTTTCTAGTTTCAGTCCCTTGTGATCTGAGAAAATGCTTGGTATGATTTTCAGTTTTCTTGAATTTGTTGAGGCTTGTTTTGTGTCCTATATCATGTGGTCTATCTTTGAAAATGTTCCATGTGCATTTGAAAAGAATGTGTATTTAGCTTCTTTTGGGATGGAGGGCTCTGTATATATCAGTTAAGTCCATTTCATCTAGGGCATTGTTCAATGCCACAATATCTTTTTTAATATTTTGTTTGGAAGATCTGTCCATTTTTGACAGTGGGGTGTTAAAATCCCCCCCACTATAATTGTGTTGCTGTCCAGATCTTTCTTGAAGTCCTCTAAGATTTTCTTTATGTATTTGGGTGTTCCTATGTTGGGTGCATATATGTTTACAATGTTTATGTCTTCTTGGTGGATTCTTCCCTTGAGTATTATGAAAGTGACCTTCTGAGTCTTTCTTTATGGCCCCTTTTTTGGAAGTCTATTTTGTCTGATATGAGTATTGCTACCCCAGCTTTTTTTTCTCTGTCTGTTTGCTTGGAAAATTTGTTTTCCAGGCCCTTCACTTTCAGCCTGTGTAGGTCTTTTCATCCTGAGGTGGGTCTCTTGTAGGCAGCATATGTGTGGGTCATGCCTTCTTATGCATTCAGCTATTCTATGTCTTTTGACTGGAGCATTTAATCCATTTACGTTTAAGGTTATTATTGATAGGTACTTATTCATTGCCATTTACATATCTGTGTTCCTCTCTCTCTCTTTTCCTTCCTTTCCTTAAAGCAGCCCCTTTAGAATCTCTTGCAGAGCTGGTTTTGTGGAGATGTATTCTTTTAGACTTCTTTTTTGTCTGGGAAGCTCCTTATTTGGCCTTCTATCTTGATTGAGAGCCTTGCTGGGTAAAGTAGCCTTGGTTGCAGACCTCTGGTTCTCATTACTTGGGAATATTTCTTGCCATTTCTCTTCTGGCTTGTAGTGTTTCTATTAAGAAGGTAGCTGCTAGCCTTACTGGGGCTCCTTTGTATGTTACTATCTGTTTCTCCCTTGCTGCCTTTAAGATTCTCTCTTTGTCTTGAAATTTTTGCATTTTAATTATGATGTGTCTTCAGGTAGACCTCTTTGGGTTCCTCTTGATTGGGACTCTCTGTGTTTCCTGGATTTGTGTGACTTTTTCTCTCATCAAATTAGTAAAGTTTTCCATTATTACTTTTTCAAATAGGTTTTCTATCCCTTGCTCTTTCTTCTTCTCCCTTCTGGTATCCCTATTATATGGATATTATTATGTTTCATATTGTCTTGCATTTCTCTTAATCCCTCTTCATTCTTTCTGAGCCTCTTTTCCTTTTCTTGCTCTTTCTGTGTGTCTTTTTTTCTATTTTGTCCTCCAATTCGCTGATCTGATCTTCTGCTTCATTGATCCTGCTTTTCATTCCTTCTACTGTGTTCTTCAGTTCAGAAATTGTATTCTTCATTTCCTCTTGGCCCTTGTTGATAGTTTCTATTTCCTTTTTCATGTTGATATAGTTTGCAGTGAGTTTGTTGTAATTTCCCTATAGTTTCTGGTAGCTCATTGTGAGCTCATTGAGCTTCCTGACGATCATTGCTTTGAACTCAATATCTGATAGTTGAGTTGTGTCTACTTCATTTATCATTCTTTCTGAGGCTTCCTCCTTTCCCTTTCATTTGGGGATTGTTTCTTTGTCTTCTCATTGTTTCATGAGACTCTTCTTGTTAGCCTCTGTTTCTTAAATTGATCTGTTCTGGTTTCCCTGGGCTTTATGGTGTGAACTTCTGTCGTAGAATACCTGTGAGATTCAGTGGTGAAGTCTCCTTCAGGGTATCCTGGTGTTCACAGCTTCCCCCTACTCTTTTTTTGTGATCAGTTGGAGGGTTAAGGCATAAATGGTTTAAGACAGCAAAGAGAGTATTCTATGATATTTACAGTAGCAGCCAGTAGAGAAGAGATAGGAGATCCTTTGGCTACATATAGTGTTAACTGTGATCTTCCTCCCCACTAGCCACTTTTTTAGAAAGGATGGAAAAGTAGATAAGACTCTTATTGGGGAGGAAAGGATTGTGAGTTGGATCTAGAAAGCTGTGAGGCTGTGGGAGGTGAGATTCTGATGTAGGGTGAGAGTAAAGAATAGTAAATAGGTGTAGTGTGTGAGAGAATAGAGTTAACCACTACAGTAATAGAGTTCGGGAAACCGTGAAGTGGGCTAAGATCTGGGAGGGGTGTTGTGTAGTGTTTACAATTGTATGGAATAGCTATTATTTATAGTAGTATTAGAGCAACAGTGATATGACAGAATCTATGAGACCTAGATAACAAGAATAGGGAGTATAGAACCTTGAGTAGTGTACTAATGGAACACAAATGAAGGACAGTAAATTAGCAATACACTATGAATGACATAACAAGGGGAAACCTGTCAAATGATACAATATAACCATCCAAGCAAAGAAGACTATACATAAAGAGGAATACTAAAATACTATTAAAATAAAACAATGTAAGAATAATGAAAAAATGATAATACAAATATGCAGTAACTTGCGGTTCAAAAAAAAAAAGAAAAAAGAAGGAAAAAAAGCAGAAGATGGAAGGAAGAAGAGATAAATTTGGAAAGGAAGAAGGAATAACAATAGAAAGAAAGAAAGAGAATCATAAGGAATTGAGAGGGATAAAAATAATAAGAATTAAAAAATAAAAATTTACTTAAAAAAAGACAAAATAACAAAAAAACCCTTGTTGGTTTCCAACTGGCCAAACTGTTTTTTCTGGTCTAGCTGGCTTCAGCAGGCTGAGGGGCGACTGGTATCTCTTTTCTTCCTTCCAATTCAGTACTCAGTCAGCCTCTCGAGTGCAGTCCCCAGGGCTAGCTACAGGTTCTCCCCAGAGCCAGTCTGGTGCCTCTCCACAGGGCCCTGGGTATGGGATCTGGGTATTCCTAAGGACACTCTCCTGAGCTTACGGCTGTTGTCTCCTGGATCCTGCGGAGTGTGGAGTGTGGAGTGTGCTCACCTTCCCCGTGTTCGCGGTTGTGTGCTCTGAGGATCCTGCAGAGCACCCGTGCCTTTTCCTTGTTCACGGCTGTGGGCTCCGGGTCTTCCACAGAACCATACTCTCTGGGTTGCGGGCGTGGGCACAGCGCATGGCCAGGCAGCCCTTTGTCGCACAGTCTCCAGTGCACACTCTTCCCAGGGCTATGTGTGGGTGCTCACAGCCTCTGTGTGGTTGCCACTCAGTCCTCACTCCCCTCTCTGTTCAAGCAACCAACCAGGCCTCTCCCAGTGCTGCTCAATCCTTGTTTGGCTGGGGAGGGAGTGGTTGAGCCCCTTTCTCCCAAGTGGCCTGAGGCAGACCCAGGAGCACAGGGCCTGGGGCTGCAACCTGGTCCAGGTGCTGCTCCCTGGGCCCTTATTATTCTGAAGCACTCTCCTTACCATCTGGTTTTTCAATGTCCACTACAATTTTTGATCTCCAATTTTCGTGTATGTTGTGATATTGTTGGCTGTTTGCTCTGTTCCCTTGCTGATTGGCTAGGTTTTTCTCCCATGTGTAGGGGAAGTGAAAGCTGCTCCCTCCTACCACACCGCCATCCTCCTGGAACTGGTACTCTTTATCAGTCCTTGCATTTGTTTATTTATTTATTTACTTATTTATTAAACCCTCACCCAAAGTTATGTTTTTATTGATTTTTTTTTAGAGGGAGAGGAAGAGAGAGAAAGCAAGATAGAGGGAAACATTCATGTAAGAGAAACATCCATTGGTTGCTTCCCTGACCAGGAATGGAACCGGCAATCTAGGAAGGTGTCCCGACCGGGAACTGACCCTGCAAACTTTGGGTGTATGGTGCAACCTTCCAACTAACTGAACTGCACTGGCCAGGGCATTTCTCCAGTTTAAACAATTTTTTTAAAAAAGATTATATTCATTCATTTTTAGAGGGGAAGGGAGGGAGAAAGGGAGAGAAACATCAATGATTGGTTGCCTCTCCTGTGCCCCCCACTGAAGACCTGGCCAGAAACCCAATATGACAGTCTTTCTGGGCAGAGGCCTCTTAACTCAGCCAGTGTGGACAGCTCCTCCCCTCACAGGCTCTCTCCTCCTCTTGGTCCTCAGTGTCCTCACTTAGCACTGCTTCAAAGTCAGAGACCAGAGCAGGACACAGATTTTCCAGGTAGAGCAACATGGGTGATCCTGTGTGTGCTGGGGGGAGCAGCAGGGAAATGTGGGATGTGGAGCATCAGAGTCCCCTCCCCCGGGATCTGAGTTAAACCTCCCATCAGACTTGCTCTCAATGTAGATTTCTCCTTGCTTCCTGTTTCCTGCCTCTGACTGATATTGGGATATGATCTGCTGTAAAGACTGAGTCCTGCAAATTCACACCTCATACATGTTTGCTGCTCACAGGGCATTTGTATACATAAATGATTCCTTTCACCACTTAACAGACACTGTAAATAAACTTGAAGCTTCTGGGGCAGAGCTGGGTGAGCCAGCAGAATTGGCTCTGAGGGCAGCTGGTGGGCGGGGAGCACTAGGAAGAGTCAGAAGCAGGGCTCTGACTGCCATGCATTGTGGCCAAGCTGAGTTGCAAAATTCCTGGATTCCTCTTCTCAGTTTACGAGAAAGGGTTTTCTACTCCTTATCTTTAAGGCATGAAGACATAAGTCTTCTTTCTAAAGGAGCGTCTGTCTTTCTAACTGTGTTTCAAGTGTGTATTTGTCAACTCCTATCACAGGAGCCTGCCCTTCCCAACTCGCATTTTCAGCCTGTCCCAGGCAAGGTCCTCTCCACTCCCAGTTCTTCCAACGGCTCTCCCCACTGCCAAATGTGTGTAGCCAGTGAGGAGACAAAGTATTTACAATTAAACACCATGCTCCTGTGATACTGAGCATTGATGAATAAGGAAAGGGTCACCTTTTTCACAATGTAGGCTCAACATCAAGGTCAGAAGGAATCAACAAGCAGAGGGAGTTTTGATCAATTTATTTATTTAACAACGTGTTGTGAAGAACTCTGTGTTCAGTAATGTGCTTGTCCCAGATAATAAGGGAATACAAGACTGGACACTGCCCAAGAGGGTCCATCGTCACGAACCTTACAACTGACCAGGGCAGAGTATAGAAAGCAGATGCAGAACTCCCGACTGAGATCTGTGCTGCATGGGAACCCCTGAGGACACTGGGAGAGCCAGTGGCTAGGGGACCTCAGTGCAGCTGTCCTGTGGGTAATGACGGTGTTGCGGGGAGAAGCTTTGGTGAAAATAATGAAATTTGAGTTTTAACAAACTGTCTGATTATAGAGGTGAAGAGAGATTGAGGATGAGAAGATCGGCTAGGGGCTGTGACAGGGAAACCAGTCCCAGTGGCCTGGATCAGCCTGAAGGTGGGAGCAGGGACACTTCTGCATGTTTTGGAGATTGATTCCACAGGATGGATGAGCAAAACTGAGGAGTGATGCGCAGTAGGCAACCCCATGACTCCGCAAGAGCCCTGGGCCATTCACTGAAGGGGAATGGGGGGGAATGGGATCATCCCTGTGACCTGAAGGCAAGACAGGCTGGAAAGCATGGAGGTCAAAGGTTTCCTGTGGCCATTTCTGTGTGAGATGCCCATGAACTTGCCCAGTGGAAAGGTTGAGTGGGATATGAAAGTTCAGAGCTCTGGGGAACATCCAGGCTACAGAGTACGTTCCAATGTAGTTCAGAGGAAGAAGTTACTGAGGGGACAGGGGAAAGGTGTCCAGTGCCCAGAAGCCGAGCTGAGGAGGCACCTGAAGACTGTATGTTTGTGCAGAGGAAGAGCAGGAAGCAAAAAGGAGACTGACCAGGGGAGAGGAGCAGAAGTGCTGGGAAGGAGGAGAAGTCAAGTAGCCAGTCTAGGGGAAGAAGGGGCTCTTGGCTGCAGGAGGTTCGGTTTGCAGTTACTCCGTTTCCCTGAAATGAGTTGTGTTTCTTACCCACAGGAACTCACACGACAATGGCAGCTCCATTGCACAGCTCAAGTTTCAGCATCAGCGAACCCTGGACCAGCCATGGTGAGAGGGGGCCCGGGCTCTCCAGGCCAGGCTGAAGGAGGGAACCTGGTGGGGGCTCTCCCGTCCTGTCTCCTAGTCCCCAACTGAGCAAGACCCAAATACCCCCAACCCCATTTCTCATTTTGTCTCCATCGACTCTGCTCTTTCTTTTTCCTGGACCCTCCACCCAGGCCCCTCCTGATGTGGCATCACCAGTCAGAGGAAGAGAGGTTACAGTGTCCTGAGTGATCCAGGCTTGATGAGGGATCTTGTCTCCTACTTCCTAACATGTGCACACATCAGGAGGGTCAGCCATAGCCTTTCTGCGTGTTTCTCTGCCCCTCTCTTCAGTCTTAGAGAAAGTTGGGAAGGAGAAATGTGAGAGTAAATGAGTTTTTAAAGTCCCTATTATCCCAGCTCCAGGTGGCCCCACTGTAACCAACAAATTCCACAGGCTGGCTCACTCCATTTCTCACATAAACCCCCTTTTACTCCCTTGTGTACAGAAAGTAACTGCATCAGTTGATTTCACGGTGGTTTGCAAACCACACCACAATGCAGTGGCCTGGAAGTATCAGTAATTTTGTTGGCAGTTCTTGGTTCTGGGCCAGCTGAACTCATCACACCCAGACTCCCTCATGTACCTGGTGGTAAGTGGTAGTTCAGTGTATAACTTGATAATCGTTTTTTTTTTTTACATGAAATGTGTTGGGGTGAGAAGGTTAATAACACTATATAAGGTTCAGGTGTACAATCCTATCATTCATCATCCGTGTATTACATCGTGTATTCACAACCCAAAACCTTGTCTCCTCCCATCACCACACATTTCACCCTGTTTACCTTGTTCCACTTTGCTCCTCCTTTCTTTCCTCCTGGTAAACACCATATTGTTGTCTGTGTCCATGAGTTTGTTTTGTTTTTTCACCTGTGGCTTTCTATTTTATATCCCATACATGAATGATATCATATGGTTCTTGTCCTTTTTTCATGTGACTTATTTCATCTAGCATGATGCTCTCAAGACCCAGCAACTGGATAATTTGGAACTGGGTAGCCCCATGGATGTGTCTGCTAGTCAGCAGGCTCTTGGCCAGGCCAGGGTGACGGGCATAGGTGGACCTGTTTCCCTTATCACTGAGCAGGCAAGTCCAGTCTTTTCCTCAGGCAGCTACAGGGCTCTGAGGGGGAGAAGGAGACAGCCAGCCTTGCACATCCACACTTTTAGGACCCATGCTGGGATCATGCTTCTGCTGCCCTCTTGTCCAGAATGAGTCACATGGCCCACCCAGATTGAAGAGTGGGAAATGGACTCAGCATTCGTGGATGTAGCTACAGATGCACATCCCAAAGAGGCACATGTCCCAGATGGGAACAGTCCGTGGCCACAGCAGCACTCTGTCACATAGATCACTACGTGCCCTCAGCATTGGCAAACTGCTCCAGGGTGGAGTTGGCCTTTGGTGGCCTTTTGTTTCACCTCCCAGGATTTTCCCACTCCCTGTGTGGTGACAGCTGACGCCCTCAGGGTGTCCCTAGGTGGTGCCTTCCACTCTGATGCTAACGGCACAGTGATACGAACTCCCACCCACATTCCCCTTGTTGGTAGCCATTCTGTGTCCTGTGTTCTCAGCTTCTGGAAACTCACCCTCTCATCCCAGGATGCTGGTTATCAAATGTGGGAAACTCACCCCCAGGGGAGGTTTGGCTACTCCCTGGATGAGCTACAGCTTCCTCACAGAGTGTGTGGAAGATGGGGAATTATTACTGATCTTGTGGAAGCCAGAGATGGGGTTTCTGCCAAATCTCTCCTCTGTTTGATGGATATTTTAAAAAATCATTACAGTTACAGAATAGGCAGAAGGGGGCCTACTGGAAATAAAGAGGCCACTCGGGGGACAGCTGAGGTATGGATGGTGATGTAGGTTGGGCTGGTATGATGGTCTTCTACCTGGAGAGAAGCAGTCAGATTGTGGATGGAGGCAAGAGAACGTGCTGGTGGGTTGGATCTGGAAAGCAAAGGGAAGAGAGGAATCAAGGGAGATTCCTAGACTTTTGGTCTGAGGGCCTGGGTGATGGTGATGATGTCTCTGAAAGGGAAACGCAGTTATCACTCATGTCTCTAATGTCATCAGTGTGACCACATGGGCATGAACTCTGAGCAAAGACAGTGGCTGTGGCACAGGGTCCCTCCACAGGCCTCTGTCTCACATAAGGGCTGCACTGGAGGGTGTTCTTTCTCGGGAAAACAGGCCCTCAGCTGTGGTCGGCAGTTGACTTGCCTGGTCCTGGGCTGTGCCCACCAAATCCGGAAGCTTCCACTGTGAGACCCATTAAAGAGAGAAGCAGAGATCTACTAAACAGAAGTAGGGGAGTACTATACAGATGATCTGGTGCTTACCTTCACAGTTATTTTGAAAACATGGTTTGGTTGGTAGGCTATGCTGCTCTGTTATTAATTAACCTGCAAGTTTCCTAGGAGGTAGGTGCACCTAACCAAGTGAGACTAAGAAAGTGTAATTCTACTGATGCTAATCTGTTTGAGTTGTTGTTGTTGTTATTATTTTTATTATTATTATTTAGGTATCAAGGATTTTTATTTATAGTAACTCCAGGGAATTGTTAATACTTTCTGGTTATACGTCTTCAACATATTAATTTAAAATAAGAAAACTTCATTAGATTTCTACACAAAGCTGTAGTTTTAAGTAAGGTGTTTTGTGCTTCTGTGGGTCACAGTCCCTGACAGCAGGGCTGTGTATGTGACATATAAAGGGTCTCTCTGCTCAGGTTCCCTTCTCACCCTACAAGGAGGGAGGGCCTGAATGGGCCCCCCATCCCTGGCATCTTCACAGGGAAGAAGGAAAGTTCCCTTGTGACTATGATGTGGGGGTTAGAGGATCTTCTGCTATGATGTCCCACAGTCAGCTTTTGTGTCACTTCTTGCCTTGGATTAGAAGGGATAGCACCTACAGTGGTTCAGAGTTCTCACTTACACCTTTGGGCACCTTCCTCTATGGGCTCTCAGCTGCCAAAAGTCAGAGTGAGCAGCCCAAGGGTCTCCTGAGATGGGCTGGGAGTTCTGTGATTCCTGCAGAAGAACTTCCTCAGAGCTCCTGTGGGAGCAGGGGTCACACATGGACAGGACCTGATGAGGCAACAGAGATGGGCACAGGTGGGTGTGAGTACTGCAGGGGGAATGCTGGAGGTCAATCCTAATGCCGTGGCTTTATTTCCTGATGTTCCAGGGCTTGGAAACCAAGACTCCGGAGAGTCACAACTGAGACTAGTCTTAGTGGGTAAGGCTGGAGCTGGAAAAAGTGCCACAGGGAACAGCATCCTTGGGAAGAAAGTGTTTCACTCCAGCATCACAACAAAATCTGTCACCAAGGTCTGTGAGAAAGGGAGTAACACCTGGACTGGGAGAGAAATTGTGGTCGTGGACACACCTGGTCTTTTCCACACCAAGGTGCCAAATACTGACACACAAAAGGAGATTGCTTGTTGCATCCTCCTGATGTCCCTGGGGCCTCATGCACTGTTCTTGGTGGTCCCACTGGGCCAGTACACAAGAGAGGAGCAACAGACTGTGGAGAAGGTGCTGATGATGTTAGGTCCCAGAGCTAGGAGATGCATGATTCTCATATTTACCCGGAAGGATGACTTGGATGACATGGTGTTCTGTGATTACTTAGAGGAAGCTCCAAAATTCAATCAGGATCTGATGAAGAGTTCAGGGATCATCACTGTATATTTAACAAAAAGGCCAGAGGGGCTGAGCAGGAGGCCCAGAGGGCACAGCTGCTGGACCTGGTTCGGTGCATGGTAATGGAGAACAAGTGAGGATTCTACACTAAGATGTACCAAAGGGCAGAGGAGGAGATTCAGACACAGATCTGAGTGATACAAGAGCAGTGCAGAGCTGAGCTGGAGCAAGAGAATAGGCAGGTAAGAAAGGAATGCGAGGAGAAAATCAGAAACCTGAAGGATAGCCTGGAGTGGGAAAAGAGAAAGGCAGAAATGGAGAGGGCGTTGGCAGAAAGGAAAAAGTACTATGTTTCCAAGCAGGAAAATGCCAGGGGTGAAGTGGAGCATGAGAGCATTGACATCATCATGGGGGCACTGAGAGTTGCTGGCTTGATTCTTCAATATGTGTTCAAGCCCCTTGAAGAAAAAAAGAAAATCTGCCTATATTTCCTGCATATTTTCAGGGGCGCCTTCCCCACAGAACTCATTCCCCAAAGTCAGAGCTCCCTGTTTCTGCCCCTCAGGCTCTCAGGACAAGGGAGGGCAGGAAAGTTCACTGTTGGCCATTGGTGGACATTTGATTGACTTCACAGGGGAGGGACACAAGCCCACTCTTTAAAACTCCAAGGCAGAATATACAGATGTCCCCTGTGACCTGAACTCCTTCTCAGACACACAGAGAAAAGGAATGTAGGAGACCAAAAGTTGGTGACATCAAGCTTGCTCTATTTATCGCTAGTAACTCTTTCTCCTCCAGATTCTTTCTAGATTGGCAGATAATTTCTGTCTGTGGCTTCTACTCCTTATTCTTGCCTCTACGACCTCAAGAGCTATTTTACTCATGTGGTTAGTGAAATCAATTCTTTGTGTTAAGTAATCTATAGATAGAGATGCTTATAGAATCCTTTCTTGATGAGCATAAACTTGTTGAATTACATTTTTATGGAAGGACTCAAATTCTTCCTTATGCATGGCCCACTGAAGAACAAAGACCTGTCTGAAGACAGATCCCTGAGAACTCAGTGAAGTGAAATGCCAGAAAGGACAAATGACACAAATTAAACAGGCTAGAGAGCATCATTTGGAGTATTCAGATGTTCATGTAGACTCTGTGACCAGCCCTCAACAAGAGCATGTTGCTGAATGACTAGTTCTCTCCTTTTCTTGGGAAGCCAGCTGTTGCCACCTCACCTCCATCTCCTTGCACCCTGATGACTCCCTGCTGGGAGGGGTGTCCCCACACTGCTGTCCCACTCCCTGAATTGTTTGCTTGCTGTTACTATAATAAAACTTTTCTCTTCTCTCATATTTGTACAAATGGGAAATCTTTTACCTTAGGAAACACCACCAAAACTTCTAAGAGCACAGGGGTAAATTTCACTTTTTGCTAAAAGCTCAGGATGACTTTGGAGCTTGGTGTGTCTACCCCCTAAGAGGTCTCTCCTTGTTCTTAACCCCTCTGCCCATCAACCACCACATTCTTCTTGGATTCGCTCATAAGGTGCCCGGAGAAATGACGTGTAACCAAGGTTTCTGAGACCTGTGCACATTTCTTCGTTACAAATGAGATCCCTTTAATATATGGATAACAGTAGTTGAAATCTATCCCTTCTCTCCTGGAGATACCTATCCAAGTAATTTCTAGGATTTCCCAAAGCACATTTTCGTGTTCAACAGTAATGTCCTGGTGGTCACACGCCTAAAGGGAACTTCGGTGGTCTGCCCAGAGAATGAACCAAGGGACCACAGTGCAGGTCAGGTCCAGTCACCACTGGCCAAAATGGAGAGAGGATGGTCTCATTCCTTTGTGAAAAGTAAACATAATGGTAAGAAATGATTTCACATCCTGAAAGATACCAACTGCTTTGGCTTTGGCAGAGGGGGATAATTTATGAAGTGTCTCTCCCTCTTGGGTTGTAGGATAAGCCCTTCCCTGCTTCCAGATGGAAAGCCATCAGCTTGGTACAGTAATGCCTGGTGCTGCCTGGGGGACCCCTGCCTGTGACTTCCAAAATCTCAGTGATGAAGCTAAAGGCTGCAGAAAGTTCCATACGTGCTGTTCCTGTGGGGCCAGAGACAGAACTGAATTGCAGGTCTGGGTGACCTGGACATGACGGACAGAGGACAGTGGCACATGCCTGAGATCCCAGAGGGAAGCACCAGGGGGGAGGAGCTCAGAAAGTTCTTCTAAGAGCAGCAAGGACTTGGTGCTGTGGAAGTATTCCATGAGCCAAATTGGTTCACCAACTCTCCAAGGGGTGAGGGGAGAAATATTTTGTGAGGGTCTGGTGGACACCAGGGACTTGGTACAAACTGGGGAGGAAAGAAAATGAACACTTTGTTCCAAGCACACCAGTGTCAAACAGGTGAGTCCTATGGGTGTCTTGGATGAGATGGAGACGTTTCCATAGGAAGGTCAGCTAGAAAGTGAATTCTCACGTGGACTATCCAGCTGTGCTGACTCCTCTGTCCTACACGTGGCGCCACAGTTGGTCCTGCTGTGTTCTTGCATCACAGGGAAGGGGCCAGGGAATGTTCTTCATTGGCCCGTTGGTAATCAGTCCCCATCAGGGTCTGCCCCTGCAGTCTGAAGCAGATGCTCCCACCGTGAGGGACTGGTGCCAAAGGGCGATTCAATTTCTCATCTGACAGGTTCAAAAGAGTTGAACAAACCTATAGCACATGTTGAATTTTCCTCCCCGAGTTTACAACATTCTTCATAGATTTTGGGAATTCTTTAAGACACACAATACAAATAATATTTATAGGGCAGATGTCTTATACCTCACTCCCTCTACAGCTCTAAAGAAGAACACTTGGGAGGGTCTGGCAGGTGGCAGGCGGGGAGGGGAGAAAGAGGGTTGGCCTGAGGAAAGAGGAGGAAGAGGAGGAATATGATGGAGACTTGCTGGAGCAGGGCTGGACCACCAGACTCACCCCAAGTCCTCCCTGGGAGCAGCGTCACCTCTTGTGGGAGTCTGGAGGGGACAACATCAGAGGGAGGAGGTGAAAAATGACAACACTGGGAGAAGAGGAATCTACAATGAGACAAATCCCTGCTGGAATCTGTTTGGAAGGGCAAAGGAAGAGAAGAAGGTCAATCGAGGTGCCATTCCCCCTAGGGTCCTCAGGACACGCACCCTGTCCAGACACCTCCTGGGTCACGGGGGCTCCTTAGAGCACTGAGACAGAAAATGTAATTTCCTCAGCCCTCTTGTTTGCTTTGTCTGTGTCCTTCATTTCAGTCAATGAAGGGACATTGTTTATCTCTTCCTTCTCATTTTTTTTCTTTTGTTTTCCTCCCTGACCGAAAGCAGCAATGTTGGATTCTCAGCAGGGAGGGGAAATCTATATGGATGTTTCAGCCATTATCTCTCTGTGACTTAGGATTCAGATCATTAAAAATAAAATTCCTCACCTGATTATGTGCTTATTGATTTTAGAGAGAGTGGAAGTTGTGGGGGAGAGAGAGAGAGAGAGAAAGCATCCATCTGTTGCCTCCCCTATGTGCCCACTGGGGACCAAACCCAAAATCTTCTGGTGTACAGGACGATGCTCCAACCAATGAAGCCACTGGGCAGATCCAGAGCTTTTATTTCTTTTCTCTGTGGCTGGAGAGAACCAGGTGCTCTGGAGTCAGCATCGTTGGGAAGCTGATGTTCCGCTGGACGTTGCCAGTGGATGCTGGCCAGTGCGGTCCTCCCTCTTTGTTGGGCCTTTCAGTGTTTATGGTTGAAACTTTATACATAGCATTCAAATACATACTGTCAATTGTAAAAAAACTTGCAATTCTGCAAATTTAAATCAGTTATTGTTTTGTATTATTAAAACTGTCTTTCTTGTTTGGGCAACTGTTTGATGCCTTCATGTGAGATCTTTTATGTTCAGTATGCTGTAAAAGTGTTTTGGTCTTTTATTATCATTATTCTACAAAGCTTTCCAGGACCAAAGTAATAATTTCTTTTACCGTCTCTCCATTTAAAAGTGTTTTTTAAAAAGATTTTATTTATTTATTTTTAGAGAGAGGGGAAAGAAAGGTGAAGAGCAGGAGAGAAACATGAATGTGTGGCTGCGTCTCACATGCCTCCAACTGGGGACCTGACCAGAAACCCAGGCACGTGCCCTGACTGGGAACTGAACCAGCGACCCTTTGCTTCTCAGGCCAGCACTCAAGGGCTGGTTGAGGTTATATTTTATGCAACTGTAAAAGGTACGACAACAATAATGCATAAATGGGGAGGGAGGAAGCAATGGTAGGATGTTGCAGAGATCTCACAGGACTTGTGCTGTGATGGACTGTTCACTGGAGGTAGAATGTAGGCTAAAGGTGCATACTGTCAATCACGGAGCAACCACTGGGAAAATGACATGAGGTGTGGCTAATAAAGCAGTTGATGAAATAAAGGGAAATTTTAAAATTCACTAGAAAGGCTGACAAAAGGGAAATAAAGGACAGATGGGACAACAGAAACAAGTAGCAAAAGGATGAATTGAAACCCAACCATATCAGTAGTTGTGTTAGATGTAAATTATCAAATGCTCCAGCTATAAGACAGTCAGGCTCGGTTTAAGGCAAGACCAGACTGTATTCTGTGTAAGGAAACCCCTGGGGGCTCCTCCCCGCATCCCAGCAGTTCTATCGCTGTCCCTGGGGGACCTCTGGGCTCATCCCTCCCCAACCAAAGGGCAAGAATCACGTGTTTTGTTGCTCCCACTGGACACTTTTCTTTTCTTTCTTTCTCATTTGTTTACCACTGACCATCTCCCATCTCAGCAAAGGGACAATGGTAGCCTTTCCCTGTTTGTTCCTTTGAAAGGATATTGGAAAGTGGACAAAGAATCCAGAATCCAGATTCCCCAACAGGGCCCCCCTGCTAGGGATCTGTGCAGGACCCTGGAAGCAGAGTGATGGTGGCAGCAGAGGAAGTGTGAGTCTCGGCCTTGGTGTTGGGTTCCCGTTCGTGTTTGCTGTGGCTCCAGGTGGGGCATGTGGGCCTCTGGCTCCACTTCGTGCTCAGCTGTTGCAGATTATTTCCCCTTTGACCTGTCCCTTCAGTGATGTGAGGGCATCAGTGACCTGGACCTACTGTCTGTGAAGCACCGGGCAGAGGACACCATAGGGACCCAGCAGGATCCAGGGGTGAGCTTGAGTTTGTGTGTGAGGGTGGAGACCCCGGGGACAGAGCAAGCGTGGGTGCAGAGATGAGCTGGCTAACCTGGCTCATTTTCACCTGGGCCTGGAGCTGACCCTCCCGGATCTGCATGGCACAGCATGGAAGACGCTTTGCCCACCATGGTGTCACCAGTGCTCAGGCCACCAAGGCCTGTCTGTCCTTTATTAGGAGATTGAAATACAAATCTCCAACCCTCTTAATTCTTTCAGCTTCACCCCAGAGTGGAAAAGCACACCCCCACCCTATGAGTGTGCCAGGCAGTGAGAAAAGTCCTCTGGGGAAGCAGACTTTCTACAGAGTCTCTGTGGCTCCCAGGGACTTGAGTCTCTAGTTCAAGTTTCCCTTGGGCTTCAGCAGCCTCTGCATTCAAGTTGCTAAGGGGTCTGATAGTGACACAGACTCCCCCGGGGAGATGTCCCCTGCAGTGACAGAGGGACAGTTCTTCAGGGTCTCTCTTCCTGTGGGCACACACCCTAGTGGGTGTGTGTGTCTTTCTGCACTTGGGTGTGAGTGTGGTTTTGCAGGTGGGGGTCGGGGATGACAGAGCAGTGCCTTTGTTCACTGTGAGTGTCAGGCAGATGAACTGACACCTACAAATACTGATGTCGGACAACACGATGTGAACATCCAGTGCATTTATTCATTCAATTCATGGTCAACTGAAACAAATGGGAATGGGCTGAGGGTTTGTGTGGGTTCCCATACTTGGTCTGGTGGGGACACTGGGGCTGATTCAATAACATGGGACAGCAGCTTGAGGTCAGTGGAAACCAGGCAAAGCAACAACAGTTACTTGGCTTAAGTAGGAAAGGAGCCCAGAGAAGCCAGGTCACAGGGGCATGGATGTGGGGAGGTGGGCAGTGGGCCCTGGTAGGACCTTGTCATTGGTAGATTACTGCCAGGTGAGGGATGCAAGCAAAGCCTGCAGTCCCTGGAGGCACAGACACCAGAGATGAGTATGACTGTCAGCTGGCCAGTCGCAGTCCTGTTTACAGCTTGTCACTCAGGACCAACCTGGGCCTCAGGCTGGTGTCTGGTGAGCAGCAGCCAGACCTTGACCACGGGTGCCCAGCAGCAGGGCCCTGGATCATCTTCTCTGTCTGCCACCCTGCACCCCGAACAGCCATCTCCACCAGCCCAACTGGCGGTCCTGCAGTTTCTTGGCCACTCGGCGCTCCTGCTCCTCCTGGTCCATGTTTCTCCTGGCGAGGTCCTGTGCCAGGTGGTACACGTCGTTGGTGAAGGGGACACCGGAGTGGGCGCCCACCAGGCACTTCACCAGCCCCAGCAGCTCCTTCACCTGGTCTTCCTGCTCCGTGCCCACCGCCCGGTTGTTGAAGGCGCACACGCGGCCCCCGCACTCGGCCACCAGCCTCCGCAGTGCGCGGTTGTCCGTGTCACGCACGAACTCCTGCACCGAGCCCCCGGCCAGGTCCTCCTTGCGTGTGAACAGCACGATGGTGCGCGCCGTCACGCGGTCCCCGAACAGGTCCTTGAGCGCGCTCAGGGCCTGCTGGTCTTGCGCCGTGAAGCGGCCCAGCTGAGTCACCAGGATCACTGCGTGGGGCCCTGGTGCCGACAGCAGGTAGCAGCGCGCCCGCTCCTGGAATCCCGGATCTGTCTTGGGGACTTGGGAGCTGAAAAGGTCTGGGGTGTCCATGACTTCCACCTGCAACTCACCCCAACTGCATCTCCCCACCTCACACGTTGTGGTCACCGAGGTGGCCCCGAGCCTGGAGAAGAAGCAGTTCTGGCCCAGGATGCTGTTCCCAGTGGCACTCTTCCCTGCCCCTGTCCTCCCTGCCAGGATGAGCCTCAGCTTGCGCTCCTGCAGGCCCCACGTGCTGTCTTCAGAACCTGGAGGACAGGTGGTCTGTGAGCTTCCAGACCCTAAAGCAACTAGGTATCCTGGTTACCTGGTCCCCCCACCCCCAACCCCCACAGCCATTGTAACAGAGGAGAACAACAGCGTTTCAGCTCTGCTGTCCAAGCAAACCCTTACTGCTTGGTTATCGGTCAGAGCTGTCCCTGCCCCAGGGGACCTTCACCCTCCACTCCTGTCCTCTCAGCTTCACCACCAGCACCTGTAGATGCTCACCACCTGGTGGGCATTCCTCTAGGGGACACCCCTCTCTAGTCCCAGTCACGGCCTCCCCTGCATCATCCCTGGTCGTCCCCATGGTGCAGAGCTGTCCCTGCTGGGCAGCATCAGTGGCCTCTGCCACAGTCCCCCAGGGTCCAGCCCAGGGAAGAGGGCAGCAGCGGGCAGTGGGCCTGGGCCTGAAGGGCTGTGTGGAGTCCCAGACACCCCGGGCTTGCCTCACAGCCCCGCCATGGGCCGGCTGTGCCACCTTGGAAGTTGCTTCATCTAAGTGTTAAAGCTTTGTGCAAAATTGGGAATAATAGTGTGGTGTTGTTTCCTCCTGGGGGTGTTGGGGGTTAGTGACATCACTTCTTTCCCTCCTCCTCCTCTCCCTCTCTCCCTCCTCTCCCCTCTCCCCATCCCTCTCTCTGAACCCTGCTGCCTACTAATAAGACACCTGTCTGCCCCTCCACCCTGGGTCTCTAACCCTCTACCTGGTGCGTGACCCCCTCTAATGCAGGAGCTGATGCCCTCTCCACCCTCCTCTGTGGGGTCAGGTGGGGTTAGTGTCTGCATTTTACACTTTGGCACTGGTGGGGGGGGTGGCGCAGGCCATGAAAGAAGTTAGTGCCTCCCAGCTGGGCAGGGGTAGGGACACAGCTACAGTGCATGTCCCAGGACTCTTGCTGTGTCGCCCCTGACACCTCAGGGTGCCCTTCAGGGCCTGTCTGTTCAGTCCTGAGGTCACCCATTTCCATCATCACCCAGAGCTCACACCTGGGGGCAAGTTCCCAGTGGGAGACGGGCTCTTACCCCGGGCCTTTTTCTTACCTTGCACCATCGTCCGTCCTCCCATGCTTAGCTGGAAGAGTCCCAAACACAATTGGTTCATTAAAGTGGTACAACTACCTCCAAGAGCTGCTGACAGCACAGTGACACAGTCGTGGTCCCCGCCCCCCCCCCCCCGAACATGGGACCTGAGGGAGCAACACTGGAAGGGCCGGGCAGGGGGGCTGACGCTGGGAGAGGTTTGCTGAGCTCGGTCTGTCTGTTCAGGGCCGACGAGGGCGAAAGGCTGAGGGGAGGTTGTGACAGTGACTCAGGTCAGTGACCAGGCTTCAGATGCTAATTTCTCCCAGGTAGCTCTGTGTTGGGGACCAAAGCTGTGGATGCTACATTTTCCCAGGAGTCTTTGGGAAACTGGGAGACCAGACGAGAGGCTCAGGGACTGTGGGAACCACTTACTGGGGTTGGCTGGGAGACACACAGGATGGGAACTGGAATTGGAGTTATGGAAACCGGAAAAGAATTGTATGTCCCAGGTGACCTGGAGAGCCTGTGACTCTGCTCTCAGGAAGCCAATTCCTTGTCCTGCCTCAGTGTGTCTGATGGGATCGGTGTCCCTGAGAGCCTGGGCCACTGCCCTCTGACTCCTGACCTCCTGCCCCCAAAGACGTGGCTTCTCCAAGTCAGGTGGTTCCAGCCACTCAGGCATCAGTAACTGGATGGAACCTTCTGTGATCACCGAGTCCCCGAGCACAGCGCCCCCTCTGTCCTCAGTGTCCTCTCCAGCCTCAGGTCAGTGACCCCCTCACTGGGTTGCCCCCCCCAAGAGAGCAGATGTCAGGCTTTTCCCAGCCGACTTTCAGCTGCCCCCACACCCTGTCTGAGCCCTGTCCTCGCTTCACAGTCCCTGTCTAATCCCACCTGGTGACTGCAGGTGACTTCATTCTCTCCTGGTGGCACCACATTAGGAAAAGCCAAGAGAAGGAGGACTTGTCTCTGGGGAAAGGACTTTGATGACCAATCGCCTGGTCCTGAGTCCAAAGGCGCTGGCATTTCTGCTGGTGCACGGCTCCCTGCCCCCCTCCAAGCCGACACTACTGTTCACATCACCACCCCCCCAGCCCCACCTTATGAATCAACACACTCCCATGGATGGCAGCAGAGCAGACCTGGAGAAAGAGCCACAGATTCAGAGCAAAGACCAGAAATTTAGTGAAAGCAAAGGGTCCTGGTCCAAGATGGAGAAGAGAAGGTACAGGGACCACCCAGGACCCGAGGGTGGGCCCTTCAGAACTTCCCAGAGTCTGGGGTGGGATTTGGAAAGTTCTCTGCAGTTCCAGACACCTGACCTCTGGGCTGCAGGACACACGGGGTCCCTGGAGAACGGAAAGCACGCAGGGCCCTGTGTGTCAGACCTCCTCGGGGCAGGTGTGCTCACCTGGTCCAGGGCTTCTGACCCCCCCTGTGTTTGGGCATTATCGAGGGGACTCTGGGAAAGGTGCATTTCTCAGCGGGTTTGGTTCACATGTCCGTACTGTCAGAACATAAGCAGCCCCGCGCCCCCGCCCACCGGTGACTCCAAGGCGCTCAGTCTGGACCTGGGTCTCTGGGTCAGTCTCCCCAGTCCAGCCCCTCGTCCTGCTGGGAGCAGGGGGAGCTCAGGGGCTCAGCTGCCCCCACACCCTGGCAGCTCGGGTTGGGAGCAGTGTCTAGGGGCAGAGTTAGGGCAAGGGTGTGAAGACCAAGTTCACGACCTTGGCCGCCTCCTCCAGCAAGACCCCATGTGGACAACTGGGAGCAGAGTGCAGTGTTCTGGGCGGTTCAGCCCGGGGCCCACACCACTGTCCCTTTGTCTCCTGTTCTCAGGGCAGACTTGCTGCCCTGTCCTCAGAAATCTCTTGCCCATGCGAATACGCACGTGGGGAGAGTGTGCTGCCATCTCAAGGGAGTTTTGGTCCCTGTAGGAGAGCGAGCCGACCCCCTCCCTCCTTGGGGGGGAGCCCTTGGGAGAGGGTTGGTCCTGTGGGCGTCAGGGCTGGGGGATCTGGGCCATAACCTGCTCTGTGTGGGACTCAGGGCGTCCTGAATGTCTGGGTCCCGAGCCCCTTCCATCCGCCCTCTGGCCCAGAACCACTCACTCAGGGAGCCTCCTGCCCACACTGCATTCCTCCCCATCCTCACAGCCCTCCTCCCCTGGGGCACCATCTTCCTGGGGGCTCACCTTTCCTGCAGGGAGGCAACAGTCCAAGAAGCGCCGGACCAACAGACCAATGGCTGTCCTCCGGTTTGAGTGTGGCAGGCTGTTCCTCCTGGTACCAGGGGAAGTGTCCTGCCTCTCAGATCTCAGAGAGCAGGAAGCCCAGGGGTGGGGTGGGTATGGGGCCCGGGGTGACAACTTAAAGAGACAGGAACACTCTTAACTGAGGGAGTGGGGAGGCTGAGTTCCCACTGGGAAATTACGCTGTGGTCCATGGTGGTGTTCTCTGAAAGTCCCTGTGACACCAACAGCTTGTTCCCCCAGGGGCAGTAACCTCAGGGGACAAGAGCATGTAAGGTTCTGAGGCCTGTATTCACTTCTAGCCTTGACCACGAGTCCTAACTGCTTTTGCTTTGCTAGGCATTTTCCTATAAAATGCCCTCTCCAGAGCCTCCTTCCTTGGGCCAGTGCCACAAAGGCGACCCTGTCTGCCAGGAACGCCCTGGGCAGGGTCTCTGGATTCTCAACAGAAAGGAAGGCTTTTCCCAACGTCCAGCAGAGGGCCGCAGGGAGGGGAGGAGCACTCTCACCCAGAGCCGCCCCAGCCCCTCTGCAGGTGTCTCCCGCCAGGGGGCCAGGAGACCTGAGGAAGGTGAGGAAGCAGACAGGTTTGGTGTAGAGGGAGGAAGGCTGCCCCAGGGTTATGGGGGTTCGGGGCCTGGGCCTGGGCAGGTCAGGGACAAGATGTGACAGGGCCAGACTCACTGAGACTCCCTGGAGGTGACATTGCCCATAGATGGTGAGGGCTTTGACTTCATCTGAAGCTCATGGGCTGGGGTCTGATTTCGGCCCATTAATGCCAGCTCATCATTGATAATGAAGAACCCAACACCCGCTGAACCCACCTACTGTCCACCCCACTCCCCCAGCTCTACTGAGATGTGATTGACATGTAATGTTGTGGAAGTTTAAAGTACAGAGCGTGCTGGTTTGTGCATTTACCTGTCGGCAAAGACGATCACCACCATAGTGATCATTGGGGTGCTACCACCTGCACCACTTCCCATGATTCCTGTTTCCATTCTGTGGTGACAACACTGAAGATCTGCTCTCCTAGCAACTTCCAGGGACAGAACACAGTGTCATTAACTCCAGTCCCCGTGCAGTGTATTTCATCCCCAGAACTAACTCATCGCTAAGTGGCCGTTGTGCAGTCTGACCACCGTCCTCCCATTCCCCACCTGCCTGCCCCTGCTAGCAGCCAGACTGCTCTCGTCTCTGAGAGTTTGGGTTTTTAAAATCCCGCATTGAAAGTGATACCAAACAGTGTTTATTACCGTGTCTGAGTAACTTCACTTAGCAAATGCCCTCCAGGTCCGTCTGCAAGTGGAAAGATGTCCTTCTGATTCTCATGGCTGATCACACACACACATACGGGTGGGCAAAAGTAGGTTTACTTTTTTGTGAGTATGCAAAATAGAGGTTAATCCTGTATCATTATTCATTAAATACTGTTTCTGTACTCACCACCCTAAACCCACTTCTGCCCCGTCCTGCACATTCTGTCCCTCGTAATTCTCATGTGACCTTTGTCCATGGGTCCCTACACAGGACCTTCATTGGTCCCCACACCCTGGCTGCCATGAGTAACCCTGCAGTGAGCAGGGAGGTGCCGAGGCCTCTGTGGGGTCCTGTGCTTGTTCCCAGTGGATGGCGTCCTTGTGGACCAGGTGGCGGTGCCGTTCTCAGTTGTTTGGTGACTCCGTGCTGTTTTCCAGAGTGGCTGCCCCACTTTCCATTCCCACGGACAGTGCACAAGGGTTCCCTTCCCCCCATGTCCCTCACCAACACTTGTTATTTCTTGTGTTTTTGACAATGGGCATTCTAACAGGAGTGAGGTGCTGTCTCATTGTGGTTTTGATTCGCATTTCCCTGATAATTAGTGATCTCGAGCACCATGTTCTGTTGGCCATTTACATGTCTTTTTTGAAAAGATGTCTATTCAGTCTGTCTGCCCCATTTTTAAAAAAGGGATTGTTTGGTTTCTGCTACTGAGGTATAGGGGTTCCCCATATATTTTGCATGTTAATCCCGGATCAGATACATGACTGGCAAATGTTTTCTCCCATTCTGTAGATTGCCTTTTCATTGTGTGGGTGGCTTCCTTTGCTCTGCAGAAGCTTATTAATTTGATGTTGTCCCACTTACTTGTTTTTGCTTCTGTTTCCTTGCTTTTGGGGTCAGATCTGAACAATGATGACCAAGACTGATGTCAAGGAGCTTATACCCTTTGTTTTCTCTTAGGAGGTTTATAGTTTCAGGTCATATTTTCAGACCTTAGTCCATTGGAATTGACTTTTCTGTATGGTGTCAGACTGGAGTCCAGCTTTCTTCTTTTTCACATGGTTGTCCCATTTCACAGCACCGTTCATTGAAGAAACTCTCCTTTTCCCATTGTATATTCTTGACTCATTTGTTGTCAATTAATTGACCATTGATTTCTGGGTCTCTGTCTTTCCCCTGTTGATGTATGTGTCTGTTTTTGTGACAATACCATCATTTTTTGATTAGTGTAACTTTCTAATATAGTTTGAAACCAGGATATGTGATACCTCCAACTTTCTTATTCTGTCTTAAGACTGCTTTGGTTATTCAGCATCTTTTGAGTTTCTATAAAAATTTTAGGATTTCTTTCTATTTCTGTGGAAAATGTCATTGGAATTTTGACAGGAATTGTGTTGAATCTGTAGATTGTTCTGAGTTGTGTGGACATTTGAAAAATATTCGTTTTCCCCAATCCATAAGCACAAAATAGCTTTCCATTTATTTGTTTCTTCCTCAATTTCTTTTAGCAATATCTAATAGTTTTCAATATACAGGTCTTTCAGCTCCTCTTTCAACTTAAATTTACTTCTTCATATTTTATTCTTTATGATGTTATTATATTTGGGATTATTTCTTAATTTCTCTTTTTTTAAGTTCTCTGTGATAAATCATTATTAGTGTATGAAAATGCAACTGAATTTTTTGTATTTGTGTATTGATTTTGTGTCCTGCAAATTTACTGAATGTGCTTATTATTTCTCACAGTTTCTTTTTGGTGGTTTCTTTAGGATTTTATCTACATAACATTATGTCACTTGCAAATAGAGACCATTTTACATTTTTTGGTTTTGATTTGGATGGCTTTTATTTTCCTCATGCCTAATTGCTCCGACCAGGACTTCCAGTAGGATGTGGAAGAAAGGTGGTGAGAGTGAGCATCCTTGTATTGTTCCTGAACTTGGAAGAAAAGCTTTCAGCTTTTTACTTTCAATGATCTTAGCTGTGGGCTTGTCACATATGGGCTTTGTTTGTGCCTAGCGTGTTAAGAGTTTTTATTATGAAAGGCTATTAGATTTTGTGCAATGCTTTTTCTTTATTTATTGAGATGATGAAATAACTTTTATCTTTTACATTGTGAATGTGATGCATCCTTTAGACTGACTGAGGGATGCTGACCCCTTTTCGTCTGGAACTGTGTCTTTTCTGCCTAATGGCCCTGGTCAGACCCTCCTGTGAAGAGTGGGAATGAAGTGGCAGGAGCAGGCCTCTCTGTCTTATTCCTCATCTTCGGGAGAGCTTTCAGTCCATCATCACCGAGTAGGTACCAGCTGTGGGATCTTTGTAGATGCCTTTTAGCAGGTTGTGGAAGTTTTTCTCCCTTCCTAGATTTATTTTGAAAGGGTGCTCAGTTTTGTCAAGTGCTTTTCTAAATCTAGAAAGATCATCATGCATTTTTTCTTCTCCATTCACTTGAAAACAAATCCTTACAGCAGCTTCATGACTGTCAGGAGTGGGGGTGGCCTGTAGGCTGTCCCTGACTTCACCTGGGGCTCTCAGGTCAGCCCCTGTGGCCACCTCAGCCTCAGCCTCTCTGGGATGCAGTGTCTGGACGGTCACCCTAGTTCATCCTCATCTCTGTCTGCCTTCCAGAGATGGGTTGAGACCTCTCATCCTCGAGGCTCAGACTCCTAAGTCTGGGAGAAGACCCTGAGAGATGGGCTGACAGCGGTGGTCAACCCCAGGCTTCCTGGGACTGGGGTGTGATGGGTGTGAAGTTAGTTTTGTGGTCCCTTCACCATGTCATTTCCACCGCAGTGGTGCAGACCTGTTTATGTGCATGAGAAGGTGAGACTCGTGTTGGAAAAGATGTCAAACTGTGAAAAAAAACAGGAAATGTGTACAAGATCGAAACTTGTTGAGACCACAACTGCAAAGCCTTTGAGGCTTTGAACTTGGAGAGGTGCAGAAATAGCCCTGGGGAGCTCAGCTGGTTGGAGCATGTTCCCTGTGCGCTGAGCTGCAGTTTCTACCTCTGGTCAGGTAACACAGGAGATGTATAAGTACATGGAACACCCAATCGATGTTTCTCTGTCTTTTTCTCTGCCTCTCTCCCTCTCTCTCCTTCAATCAATAAATTGAGAAAAAAGAACAACAACCCAGGCTGGGTTTCTCAGTTGGTTGGAGGGCCATCCCATGCCCCAGAGGGTTGTGGGTGCATTTCTGGTTCTACAGAGTGTGGGAGGTGACCAGTGGAATCCCTCTCTCACAGTGATTTCTCTCTCTCTCTCCACCACACTCCTTCCTCTCTGTCTAAAATGAATGAAATGTCCTTGGGTGGGAATTATGAACAACTGTGCGTACATGGACTCCATCTCTAGACAGGAACAGGTACAAACTCACATGTAAAAGGCACTGACACGAGCCCGTGTGACAACCTGCAGCCTGTTTTACCATTGGTCTCCCACCACTGAGTCTCCTGGTCACGTCCAACATACCTAAAGACCTGCAATTTCCCAGCTTTATTAAATTGTAGTTTATGTAAAATAAAATTCATTACTTCTTTAGTAGATTTAATAATTGGTTTTGTAAACATTTTCCTAACAATTTTGGATATTTCCCATAACCTTGCATACATGTTCTCATGTTACAGTGTGTGGTCAGTTTATTTTATATTTTATTTTATTTTTCACCTTTTGATCCCCTGCAACCAGTTGTATCACCTCTCATCTCTGGGAACAGCCAATCCACTCTCTGGATCTTTGAGCTTGGGTTTTTCGTTTGTTTGTTTCTTCTATATCCCACATAGGAGATCATACAGTATCTGGATTTCTCAGTCTGACTTAATTTCACTTAACAAATGCCCTTGAGATCCATCTATGTCATTGAAAATGGAAATATTTGGGGAATTTTATGGCTAAACACTATTCCGTATTCATCACTATTTCCTCATCCATTCCTCCATATATGGATGCTTTGGTTCCTTCCATTTCTTGGCTATTGTAAGTCATGCTGCAGAGATATTTGTTTTCTGTAGCTACATACCAAGTAGTGGAAATGCTAGATCATATGGTAGTTCTATTTTTAATTTTTAAATCACCACCTGAGGGCATTTGTGTTTATTGTTTTTAGGGAAAGAAGAAGGGGAACATTAAGAAAAGAGAGAAGCATTGATAAATCCCTATCAGCATGCTCCCTGACTACAGGTGGAACCCACAATCCTCTGCTACAGGAGATGCTCCATCCAGCCGAGCCATGCTGACCAGTCCAGCTACTTTTAACTTTTTAGGAGCCTCCATACACAGTAACCGCACCAGCTTGCATTCCCACTACCAGTGCATAACAGTTCTCTTTTCTGCACGTCCTACCAACGCTCATTACTTTTGTCTTTTTGGTAGCAGCCAACCATTCTAATGGTTGTAAAGTGATATCTCACTGTGGTGTTGATTTGCATTTTCCTGGTGATTAGCGATGTTGAGCATCTTTTTTGGATCTCTTGGTCATCTGTATGTCATTTTTTAATACAAAGTCTATTCAGAATTTCTGCCCATGTATTCAAATTGAATTGCTGATTTCTTTTTGCAACTGAGTTGTATGAATTCTTTATGAAGTTTGGACATTAGCCTCTTATCAGCTCTGTGATTTGTAACTGTTTTCCCATTCAGGCGGTGGCCTTTTCATTTTGTTGATGATTCTTTTGCTCCCTTTCATTTGCATGAAGTATCTTCCTCTACCCTCCACTTTCTGTCTCTGTGTGCCTTCCATCCTCAGGTGGGTCTCTTGTGGACAGAGTGTGTATGAGTCTTATTTTCTTTTCCACTCAGCTGCCCCATGTCTTTAGCTTGGGGCACTTAATCCATTTACATCTATAGTGATTTTAGATGAGTACATGTTTATCACCATTTGAGTATTTGTAAGAGTTGGGTTTTTTGATAGTTTCTTTTTAAATAAGTCCCTTTTGATTTCTTGTAACTGTGGTTTGCTGGTGATGAACTCCTTTAGCTTTTACTTGTCTGAGAAGATCTTTATTACTCCTTCAATTTATTTATTTATTGACCCTTTTATTTAAATCATCACTCAAGGTTATGTTTTCATTGATTTTTTTAGAGAGAGAGAGAGAAAGGAAGAGAGAAAGCTAGGTAGAGATAAATATCCATGTGAGAGAAGCATCAATTTACTGTCCCCGTAGTCAGGAATAGAACCTGCAGTCTAGGTATGTCCCCCGACCAGGAATTGAACCTGCCAACTTTTGGTGTCCCAGAAAACCCTGCAAGGAACTGAGGGGAAATAGCCAAGACTCTCCTCCAATTTGAAATGAGAGCCTTTCTGTGCAGAGCCCTCTTACAGGATCCAGTTTGGACAGCTCCTCCCCTCACTTCCTCCTCCTCCTCCTCCTTGTCCTCCCTGTCCTCACTCAGCTCAGACTTCGAAGTCACAGACAGGAGCAGGACGCAGATTTTGCAGGTAAAGAAACATGGGTGATTGTGTATGTGTAGGGGGGAGCATCAGGGAAATGTGGGATGTGGAGCATCAGAGTCCCCTCCCCCGGGATCCGAGTTAAACCTCCCATCAGACTTCCTCTCAGTGCAGGTTTCTCCTTGCTTTCTGTTTCCTGTCTCTGCTGACTGACTTTGGGCTGTGATCTGCTGTAAAGGCTGAGCCTTGCAAATTAGCCACTCTTACTGGTTTGCTGCTCAGAGGATGTTTGTACAAATAAGTGATGCACTTCACCACTTAACGGAAATTATATATAAACTTGAATCTTTTCAGGACAGAGCAGGTGAGTGGGCAGAGTCAGCTCTGAGGGCAGCTGGTGGGTGGGAAGTGCTGGGAGGTGTCAGAGGCGGGCTCCTGCACCCAGGACCTACAACCACTTTGTGGCCAAAGCTGATTTGCAAAATACTGGGATTCCTCTTCTCAAGTTACAAGAAGGGTTTTTCTACTCCCTATCCTTAAGGCATGAAGACACACAGGTCTTACTTTAAACAGTATGTCTGTCTTTCTGACAGTATTTCAAGTGTGTATTCGAAGGCTCCTATCAGAGGAGCCTGCCCTTCCCAACTGGCATTTTCAGCCTGTCCCAGGCAATGTCCCCTCCACTCCCAGTTCTTGAAACGGCTCTGCCCACTCCCAAACCTGTGTAGGCAGCGAGGAAATGAAATATTCACAATGTAACACCATGCTTCTGTGACAGTGAGCGTTGATGATTGAGGAAAGACCTTTTTCACAGATGTTGGCTGGACATCAAGGAAGCAACAAGCAGAGGGAGTTTTGACCAATTTATTTATTTAACAAATATGTGTTGCGAACAAGTCTGTGTCCAGCATTGCGCTTTCCCCAGGTCATAAGGGAATACAAGACTGGACACTCCCCTGGAGAGTCCATTGTCACGAAGCTTCCAACTGACCAGGGCAGAGTAGAGAGAGCAGATGCAGAACTCCTGACTGAGATCTGAGCTCCATGGGGACCCCCCGGGAACACTGGGAGAGCCAATAGTGAGGGGACCTCAGCACAGCTGTACTGTGAGTGGTGATGGGGTTGGGGGTGAGGCGTTGGAGAGAAAAAAAACACGTTTTAGTTTAAAAACTGTCTGATTGTAGAGGTGAAGAGGGACTGAGGATGAGATGAACCCTTAGGGGCTATGACAGGGAAACCAGTCCCAGTGACCTGGATCAGCCTGAAGGAGGGAGCAGGGACACGTCTGCACATTTTGGAGGTCGAGTCCATGGGACAGATGAGCAAAAGTGAGGAGAGATGAGCTCTAGGCGACCCCACCACTCTGCAGGAGCCTTAGGCTGAAGGCTGAGGCCATCAGCTGAACAGTGGGGGCTTGGGGGTTGGGACAGGGCAGGCGATGGTGGTGAGGAATGGGATGATCCTGTGACCTGAAGGCAGTACTGTCTGCAGTGTAGGGAGGTCAAGGGTTTCCCGTGGACAGTTTTATGTGAGATGCCCAAGAACTTGACCAGTGGAGAGGCTGAGAGGCATATGAAAGTTCAGAGCTCTGAGGAGGGTCTAAGCTACAGATAAAGTTCAAATGGAGGTTAGAAGAACAAGTTACTGAGGGGATGGGGGAATGGTGTCCAGTGCCCAGAAGCCGAGCTGAGGAAGCACCTGAAGCCTGTATGTTTGTGCAGAGGAAGAGTAGGGAGCAAAAAGGAGACTGACCAGGGGAGAGGAGCAGAAGTGCTGGGAAGGAGGAGAAGTCAAGTAGCCAGTCTAGGAGAAGAAGGGACTGCTGGCTGCAGGAGGTTCGGTTTGCAGTTACTCTCCATTTCCCTGAAATGAGTTGTGTTTCTTACCCACAGGAACTCACATGACAATGGCAGCTCCATTCCATAGCTCAAGTTTCAGCATCAGCAAACCCTGGACCAGCCATGGTGAGAGGGGCCTTGGGCTCCCCAGGCCAGGCTAAAGAAGGGGACCTGGTGGGGGCTTTTCCATCCTGTCTCCTAGTCCCCAACTGAGCAAGACCCAAATACCCCCAACTCCATTTCTCATTTTGTCTTCATTGACTTTGCTCTTTCTTTTTCTTTGACCCTCCACCCTGGCCCCTCCTGATGTGGCATCACTGCTCAGAGAAAGAGAGGTTACAGTGTCCTGAATGATCCAGGCTTGATGAGGGTTCTTGTCTCCTACTTCCCAACATGTGCACACATCAGGAGGGCTCGCTTTAGCCTGTCTGTGTGTTTCTCTGCCCCTCTCTTCAGTCCCCGTGAGGGTGGGAAGGAGGAATGTGAGAGTAAAGGAGATTTAACTCAAGTCCCTGTGGTCCCTGCTCCAGGTGGCCTCACTGTAACCAACAAATTCCCAGACTGGCTCACTCTGTTTCCCACATAAACCCCGTTTTACTCCCTTGTCTATAGAAAGTAACTGCATCAGCTGAATTTGTGGTGGTTTTCAAACCACACCACAATGTAGTGGCCTGGAAACATCATTCATTTCATTGGCAGTTCTTGGTTCTGGGCTAGCTGGGCTCCTTTCAGGCAGACTGGCTCATGTACCTGGTGGTAAGTGGTAGTTCAGTACCTAATCGGACAATATTTTCTTTTTTCTAGATTAAATGTATTAGAGTGAGAGTGGTTAATAACACTATGTAAGGTTCACGTGTACAATCCTATCATCCATCATCCGTGTAATACATCATGTATTCAGCACTCAAAGCCTTGTCTTCTCCCATCACCACACATTTGACCCTGTTTACCCTATTCCACTTAGCCCCTCCTCCCTTTCCTTCTGGTAAACACCATATTGTTATTTATGTCCATAAGTTTGTGTTTTTTTTCACTTGAGGCTTCCTATTTTATATCCCACATATGAATGGAATCATATGGTTCTTGTCCTTTTTTCATGTGACTTATTTCATCTAGCATGATGCTCTCAATATCCAGTACAATGTAGTTTGGGATAATTTGAGATTGGACATGTCTCAATCCCAATCTTCATGGATGTGTCTGCTAGTCAGCAAGCTCTCAGGCAGACCAGGGTGACAGGGATAAGTGGGCCTGTGTCCCTCATCACCCAGCAGATGAGTCCAGCCTCTTCCCAAGGCAGCTGTAGGGCTCTGTGGGGCAGAAGGAGACAGCTAGCTCTCCACATCCACACATTTAGGACCCACACTGGCATCATACTTCTGTTGCCCACTTGTCCAGAAGGAGTCACCCAGCCTACCTGGATTGAAGGGGTGGGAAATGGACTCAGTCTTTATAAGCAGGGCTGCAGATCCGCATCCCAAAGAAGCTCATGTCCCAGATGGGAACAGCCTGTTGCCACAGCAGCACCCTGTCACATAGATCCCCACGTGCCCTCAGCATTGGCAAACTGCTCCGGGGTGCAGCAGGTCTGTGGTGGCCTTTTGTTTCATCTTCCACAATTTTTCCACTCCCTGTGTGGTGACACCTGATGTCCTCAGGGTGTCCCTAGGTGGTGTCTTCCACTGTGATGCTAATGGCACAGTGATCCAAACTCCCACCCACATTCCCCTTGTTGGTAGCCATCCTGTGTTCCTGTGTTATCAGATGTGGGAAACTCACCCTCAGGGGTGATTTGGTGACTCCCTGGATTAGCAACAGCTTCCTCACAGAGTGTGTGGAAGATGGGGAATCACTACTGATCTTGTGCAAGCCAGAGACGGGGGTTCTGCCAAATCTCTCTTCTGTTTGATAGATATTTTAAAAAACCATTCCTACTACAGAATAGACAGAAGGAGGCATACTGGAAATAAAGAGGCCAGTGAGGGGACCGCTGAGGTATGGATGGTGATGTAGGTTGAGCTGGTATGATGATCGACATGGAGAGAAGCGGTCAGATTTTGGGTGGAGGCCAGAGAACATGCCAGTGGGCTGGATCTGGAAAGCAAAGGGAAGAGAGGAATCAAGGGAGATTCCTAGACTTTTGGTCTGAGGACCTGGGTGACAGTGATGATTTCTCTGAAAGGGAAATTCAGTCATCACTCCTGTCTCTAATGTCATTGGTGTGACCCTGTGGGCATGGACTCTGAGCAGAGACGATGGCTGTGTATGATACAGGGTCCTGCCACAGGCCACTGTCTCACTAAAAGGCCGTGCTGGAGGGTCTTTGTCAGAGAGACAGGTGCTCGGGTGCAGTTGTTTCTTGTCTTGCCTGGTCCTGGGCTGGGTTCCCCAAATCCTTAAGTGATCCTACATAAGGCACATTAAAGAGAAACAGAGATTTACTAAAGGGAAATGGGGAAAGAGCTAAGCAGATGATTTGGTGTTTAACTGAGCGATAGTTATTTTGAAAACATCCTCCAGTTGGTAGGCTATGGTTTCTGTCATTAACATGCAACTTTCCCATGAAGCACATAGGCCTAACCAAGGGTGACTAAGAAAGTGTAATTCTGCATGAATTATTATTATTACTATTTTTACTATTATTATTATTATTATTATTATTATTATTTAGGTATGAAGAACTTTTATAGTAATTCCAGAAAACCATCAATACTTTCTGGCTGTAAGTCAGATCATATCAATTTACACTGATTCAACATATCAATTTAAAATTAGAAAGCTTCATTAGATTTCTACACAAAGTTGAAATTGTAAAGTGAAGTGTTTTGTGTTTCTGTGGGTCACAGTCCCTGACGGGATGGCTACATATGTGACATGTAAAGGGACACTCCTTCTTTCTGCCCAGGTACTCTGCTCGCAAGGAGGGAGGGCCTGAATCACCCCCCTCCTTGGCTTCTTCATGGGAAGAAAAAAAGCTCCCTTGTGAATATGTTGTGGGGGTGAGGGGATCTTCTGCTGTGATGTCCCACAGTCAGCTTTTGTGTCACTTCCTGCCTTTGCTTAGGAGGGACAGCACCTGCATTGGCTCAGAGTTCTCACTTACACCCTGGGGTGCCCTCCTCCATGGGCTCTAAGCTGCCAAAGGTCAGAGTGAGCAGCCCAAGGGACTCTGGAGATGTGCCCAGGGTTCCCCAAGGCCTGCAGCAAGAACATGGGGCCCAGGGCTTCCTCAGAGCTCCTGTGAGTGAAGGGGTCATTCATGGGACAGGATGTGAGCAGGCAACAGAAACAGGCAGTGGTAGGTTTGGGTCCTGCAGGGGAAATGCTGGAGGTCAATCTAACACTGTGGCTTTTGTTTCCTGATGTCCCAGGGCTTGGAAACCAAGACCCCAGAGAGTCACAACTGAGACTAGTCTTAGTGGGTAAGACTGGAGCCGGAAAAAGTGCCACAGGGAACAGCATCCTTGGGAAGAAAGCGTTTCAGTCCACCATTGCAGCAAAATCCGTCACCAAGGCCTGTGAGAAAGGGAGCTGCATGTGGAGTGGGAGAGAAACTGTGGTCGTGGACACACCTGGCCTTTTTGACACCGAGGTGCCAACTGCTGACACACAAAAGGAGATTGCTTGTTGCATCCTCCTGATGTCCCCGGGGCCTCATGCACTGCTCCTGGTGGTCCCACTGGGCCAGTACTCAAAGGAACAGCAACAGGCTGTGGAAAAAGTACTAACGATGTTTGGTGCCACAGCTAGGAATACATGATTCTCCTATTTACCTGAAAGGATGACTTGGATGGTGTGGCATTCTATGATTCCATAAAGGAAGCCCCAAAGTTCATTCGGGAGCTGATGAAGGAGTTCAGGGCTCGCCACTGTTTGTTCAACAATAAGGCAACAGGGGCTGAGCAGGAGGCCCAGAGGGCACAGCTGCTGGACCTGGTCCAGTTCATGGTGATGGAGAATGAGGGGGGATTCTACACTAACGAGATGTACCAAAGGGCCGAGGAGGAGATTCAGAAGCAGATCCGAGTGATAGAAGAGCAGTGCAGAGCTGAGCTGGAGAGGGAGAAGAAGAGGATAAGAGAGGAGTATGAGGAGAAAATCAGAAACCTGGGGGACATACAGGAGAAGGAAAAGAGAAAGGCAGAAATGGAGAGGGTGCTGGCAGAAAGGGAAAACTGCTGTGTTTCAATGCAGCAAAACACTGGGGTGAAACTGAGCATCAGAATAAGATACTTGACATCATCATAAGAGCTTTCAATGTTGTTGGCGTTGCTCTTCAATGCGTGTTCAAAGCCCTGGACAAAAAATGAAAATCTGTCCATATTTCCTGCATATTTTCTGGTGCCACTTCCTCCTAGAAATTGTTCCCCAAAGTCAGAGCCACCTGCTTCTGTCCCTCAGGCTCTCAGGACTAGGGAGGGCTAGAAAGTTCACTGTTGGCCATTGTTGGCCATTTAATTGATTTCACAGGGGAGGGACATGTGTCCAATCTGTAAAACTCCATAGCAGAATATACAGATGTTCACTGTGACCTGAACTCTTTCTCAGACACACACAGAAAAGGAATACAGAAGACCAAAAGTCGGTGGCCCCAAGCTTGGTCTATTTGTCCCCAGTAACTGTTTCTCCTCCAGATTCTTTCTAGATTGGCAGATAATCTCCACCTGTGGTTCTTCTCCTAATTTTTGTCTTTAGGGCCACAGTGATCACTGTACCCAAGTGTCTAGTGAAGTCAGCTCTTTGCATTTAGTAATCTATACAGAGAGATGCTTATAGAATTCTTTCTTGAAGAACATAAATTTGTTGAATTACATTTTTATGGAAGGACTCAGATTGTTCCTTATTAACGGCTCACTAAAGAACAAAGACCTGTCTGAAAAACAGATCTTCTAGAACTCAGCAAAGTGAAATGCCAGAAAAGGTAAAAGACACAGATTCAACAAGAAAGAGAGCATCATTTGGAACATTCAGCTGTTTCTGTAGAAACTCTTTGACCAACCTCAATGCGAGCATGTTGCTGAATGACTATTCCTCTCCTTTTCTTGGGAAGCCAACTGGTGCCACCGCACCTCCATCTCCCTGCACCCTGATGACTCTCTGCTGGAAGGGTGGTCTGCACACTGCTGCCCCACCCCCTGAATTGTTTGCTTACTGTTACTACAATAAAACTTTTCTATTCTCTTGAATTTGTGCAAAAAATGGCAGTCTTTTACCATGGGAAATACCACTGATATTTCTTCTAAGAGCACAGGGATGAGTTTTACTTTTTGGTAAAATTATAAAATGATTATGGAGCTTGGCTTCTCTACACCCTAACAGATCTCCCCTCATTCTTCTTGGATTCATTCATTCAGGTTTGTCTAGAAATTACATGTAATCAAGGTTTCTGAGACCTTTGCAGATTTCCTGGTTACAAATGAGATCCCTTTATTGCATGGATAACAGTAGTGCAAATCTACCCCTTCTCTTCTGGGGACTCCTATCAGAGTAATTTCTAGGAGCTCCCAAAGCACATTTCCATGTTCAACCGGCACGTCCTGGTGGTCACACGCCCGAAGGGAACTTCAGTGGTCTGCCTGGAGAATGAACCAAGGGACCACAGTGTAGGTCAGGTCTGGTCACCACTGGCCAAAAGGGAGGGAGGACAGTCTGGTTCCTTTTTTCAGAAAAGTAAAAATAATAATAAGAAAAAATGGCTTCACATCCCGAAAGAGACCAACTGCTTTGCCTTTGTGAGAGGGGATAATTTATGATGTGTCTCTCTCTGCTGGGTGGTAGGATAAGCTCTTCCTCCTTCTAGAAGGAAAACCATCAGCTTGGTGCAGTAATGCCCAGTGCTACTTGGGGGTCCCCTTCCTGTGACTTCCAAAATCTCAGTGACAAAACCAAAGGCTTTGCCAAAGGCATGTATGGAGCTACAGAAAGCTCTATACATGCTGTTACTGTGGGGCCAGAGACAGAACTGAATTGCAGGTCTGGGTGACCTGGACATGACGGACAGAGGACAGTGGCACATGACTGAGGGCCCAGAGGGAAGCACCAGGGGGCAGGGGCGAGGAGCTCAGAAAGTTCTTCTAAGAGCAACAAGCTCGGGACCATCTGTGCTGTGAACATGTTCCCTGAGCCAAGTTCCCCCAGCTCTCCCAAGGGTGGGGGAAGAAATCTTTGGTGAGGGCCTTGTGCACACCAGGTGCTTGGTACAAAGTGGGGAGTAAAGAAACTAATACTTTGTCCCCATCATGCCAGCATCAAACAGGTGAGGCCTGTTATGTCTTCGATGAGACGGAAACATTTCCATAGGAAGGTCAGGTAGAAGGTAAATCGGCAGGTGGACCATCCAGCTGTGCTGAATCCTCTGTCCTACACATGGCACCACAGTTGGTCCTGCTGTGTTCTCTGCATCACAGGGAAGAAGTGGGGGGATGTTCGTCATCATCCCGTTGCTGATCGGTCCCTGTCAGGGTCTGCCCCTGCAACCTGAAGCAGATGTTCTCACCATGAGGGACTGGTGCCAAATAACAATTCAATGTCTTATCTGACAGGTTGAAAAGATTTGATAACACCTGTACCACCATGTTAAATCCCCCCCCCACAAGTTCACAACATTCTTCAAAGATTTGGGAATTCTTTAAGACTTATGATATTACTTGGCCAAATGTCTTGTATCTCATTTCCCCTATAGCTCTAAAGAAAAATGCCTGAGAAGGCTTGGCAGGTGGCGGGGAGGGGCAGGGAGAGGGAGAGGGTTGCCCAGAGGAAACAGAGGGAAGAGGAGGAAGAGGAGACATAGGTTGGAGACTTGTGTGGGCAGGGCTGGACCCCCAGATCCACCCCAAATCCTCTCTTGAGCAGCATCTCTGCTTGTGGAAGTCCGGAGGGGCAACATCAGAGGGAGAAAGTGAAAAAAGGTGAACAATGGGAGAAGAGGAATCTGAAATGATACCAACCCCTGGCATAATCGGTTTGGAAAGGCAAGAGAAGAACGGCAATCCCAGGTGCTCCCCCATGTCATCCCCCCGACACGCACACTGTCCCGCTGCATCCTGGGGCACTGGATGCCTTAGACCACTGAGACAGAACATATTTTTATTTATTTAAAGATTTTATTTATTTATTTTTAGAGAGGTGAAGGGAGGGAGAAAAGAGAGGGAAACATCAACGTGTGGTTGCCCCTCCTGTGCCCCCTACTGGGGACCTGGCCCACAGCCCACCTAAAGGCCTTGACTGGGAATCCAACTGGCATCCCTCTGATTTTCAGGCCGGCCCTCAACCACTGAGCCTCACCAACAAGGGCTGAATGAATTAACCTACCAGGTAAACAATAAACATTTAAATTAATTTATCAGGTTGTCCTAATGGAAATGCAAATGGTTTGAACTTTGACTCAGCAGCTCTGAGGTAATGAGACTGCTCACTTAGAAACATGATGACCTTGACTCCCCTGACGTTGAAGTACTGACTCTTTACCTGAAGTAAGTGCAGGGCTGGGGGCCGATTCCACCAGAATGCCAATAAGGTCCCATTCTGAATGTTACACCAGGGATTTTAATTTTCATGTAGAAGAATAACAAGGGAAATACAATAATGAGGAAATCAAAGCCATTGTGATCAAATCAATACTTTATGCACAAGGAGGAGAAAAGTAGAAGATGGAACAGAACTGAAGTCCTGACGCGGGTCTTCGGCAGCACGCACACGTCACAGGGAATATGGCTGGGTTCCGTCCACGGCCTGTGGATGGCTGATTGAGTAAATGGATCTGTCTCAGATGCCCACTAAACTGGGTCTTTGTTCTGCCCTGAGACGCTTCCCTGAAACTTTCAGCCAATGAAACACACTGGCTTCCTTGGTGTCCCCCTGTGTCTGGAGACAGTGGGAGTCCATGGCCTCTGCACTGGGAGACCAGGGTCCTGATGGGGCCCCTGACAGCAGAGGATCTCTGATGGGCAGGTGAGCACCCAGACAGTCCTGTGGCTGCCTCTCTGATTGCTGACTGTCCCCAGATGCTGTCCCCTCACCCTATTTTTTACCCCTCTCTGAAGAAGGCAGCTAGAGACCCTCTGTCACATGGTGTGAAGAAGGGACAGAGGAGTCTGTCGGGGGCAGTTCCCTCGTTCCCACCTGTCCTGTTTCCATCACTTGGTCAGACTCCCCAGAGAGCATCCTGAGCCTCGGAGAAGCTGAGGGGCATCTGAGGAGTGTCAGTCTCTTTGTGAGGTCACACGGCACTTACCAGTCGCAGGCCAGGGCTGACCACCATCCTGATGTCTTCTGGTCCTGGTCCACCTCACCTCCTGTGGCCTTGTCCCCAGGAGCTTCTCTCCAGGAAGACCCCCCATGGGGCACAGAGTCCTCCCCACCCATCAGGCAGGTGCTTCCTACCGTGCTCACAGCCTCAGCTGCTCCCTTTGCAGCTTCCCTTTCTTCCCTGCACCCCTCTATCTGACACCACAGATACCTCAGAGAGGACCCCACTACACACCCAGACACTGACCCCATGCCCCCTCTCTCCCCACTGTCCAGTGAGAATGGAAGGGCTGCAGGTAAGGCTGAGACAGGGTGGAGAACCACCTTTAATTTCTAACATCAGGAGGCAGATATGATGAGAGGGGACCCTAATCATAGCATCCCTAATCTAGTCTGCTTCAGGGAAGGCTCCTCCTCTGCCCAAGCCCCCTTGACACCTCCTGGGGCCTCATGTCCTGTAGGAGGTCTTGGGCCACCACCCTGACCAGGCCCTGCTCCTTGGACCCCCTGGCCCCACTTGGCTCATCATTCCCACCAGCAGTCCCCACAAGGCCCATTTGCTGTGGTTCAATGGCCGCCTTCAGGGGTGAGTGAAAGAGCTGCCCCTTGGACCAGGTCTCTCCCCTGGCTCCTCCTGCTCCACCCAGCAACTGCCCCTCCCCACATGCTGCAAAGCCACAGCTCTGTCCTGACCCACCACACACTCAGGTGCCTTAGAGTCGTTATGCTGCCCCCTCTGTGGGTGAGGACACAGACCAAGACTGGACAGTCACCTGGTCAATGGCACACACTGATTTGCTGTCATTGGTAAGGAGTCACTCCAGTGACCAGAATGCAGTGGGGGTGACATGGAAGAGTGAGGAGGCCCTGCCCTCATGGAGCTTTGGTTCACTCGAGGAGAGAGAAGAACTTCAACAAATGTGATGCCATCGTTCTGTGCGGTCCGTGTGAGACAGCGGGCTGCAGGGGAGCAGGGAGGGCGCACATGGGCTCCGAGAGCGAGATGAAGGACCGGGATGGGAGCTGGGACTCAGCAGACTCTGCCCTGGAGACCCAAGGGGTCTGGGAGCCATGGGATGCAAAGAGAGGCGACAGGCTGTGAGGTGGACAAAGGGTTGGGGAGACTCCCAGGAAATGCCTGTTCCCACTGGAGTCAGCACACAGTCAGACGGTGCCCCTTTAGGAGATGTCTGTGGGTTTTCTCAGTTGCCCTGGATTCTGTACAGCCAGCCCAGCCAGGACTCTGCAGTGGCTGCTCCCTCGGAGCCTCGGTCTGAACCCTCTGCCCTCCCTGCCTTTCTGTGCACAGGAGGTGCAGCTGGCAGCATCGGGTAAGCCTCCTTGCTGTAAGGACGGCCTTCGTGTTCCCACAAGATCACCTCGATGGTCTTTATCAGCTCCATCAGCTGGGCCTCCTGCACTGCGCTATCTGCCCTGTTGTTGAAGCCACAGTGGCGCCTCGCACAAACCACATCCAGTTTTGCGAGCTCCTGGTTGTCGGTGTCCCGCAGATACTCCTCCAGGGAGCCGCCCCCCAGGTCCTCCTTCCGAGTGAATACCAGGATGGTGCGGGCCAGGACACCCAACCCAAAGACCTCCTGGAGGCGCCTGACCACCTCCTGGTCCTCCTTTGTGAAGCGGCCCAGCTGTGTCACCAGCAGCACTGCGTGTGGCCCTGGGGCGCAGCAGGCGACAGCTGCCCAGGGACCCTGAGCTGCCCCTTCCTGTGAAACCCGAGAGGACAGAATATCGGGGGTGTCGGTCACCTCAAGCTCCTTCCCAGCCCAGTCTCGGCAGTCATGCTGGAAGGTCATGGTCACGGGTCTGGCACTGAGCTTGGATTCGAAGGCTTCCCTGCCCAGGATGCTGTTTCCTGTGGCGCTTTTCCCACTTCCACTTTTCCCCACCAGCAGGAGCCTCAGCCTCTTTGGGATCTTTTCCTTCTCCTGCAGATCTAGAAGCATCGAGACAAAGCAGGGAGGTGGGAGTTATAGCCCATGTACCCCATTTAGCCTCCTCAGAGTCCTCAGCCCTGGATGCTCATGGCCCCAGGGGCTGGCTCTGCTGGAAGGAGGGACAGGAGTGGCATCTGTACAGGAGACCTGCTCTGGGTCCATGTTCCTTTTTTTAAAAACTGTTTTATGGTGGAAAATACACATAAATATTTCAAATCCCTGTTGTCACTGGATTTTGGTGTGCAATTCAGTGGCACTGTGCACCTTCACATTGCTGTGCGATTGTCACTCTTATGCATCTCTTGAATTTTTTGTCACCCCCAACTGAAACTCTGTCCCCATGAAACGGCAACTCCTCATTCCTCCCTTCCCCTGAGCCCCGGCTCACTGCCAGCCTCCTTCCTGCCTCTGTGACCTGTGCTCTTCTGCTCTCCTAGGGGCCTCAGAGACCTGGGTCCCTGCACTTTGACCTTCTGTGTTGGGTTCCCTTCACTCGGCATCACAGTGGTGTCAAGCCTCACCCACCCTGCAGCCTGGTCAGAATTCCCTGTTTGTGCAAGGCCAGATACTATCACATGGCATGGATGGACCACACTGTGTTTACTCTCACACGTGGGCACGAGCCGTTTGCACTTTTTCCTACTGTGAATGATGCTGCTGCGCACCTTAGTGGACTAATGCCGGTTCGAGTTCCTGATTGGGTTCTACGGGGCAGATACCCAGAATGCAGTTGCTGGATAATGTGGCAGAATACCATGTTTTTGTGTTTAGGTTTAAAATATCTTCTCAGGGTCATGTCTTCTCACCTGGATAGAATCAGCGCAGGATGAATGGGGGACCCTGAGCTTTCCTGGGTGTCCCTGATGATGAGGGCAGAGGTGTGGCCTCTGTGTCTGTGTCTTGTCCCCGAGTGTCTGACCCCATCACTTCCCTCCACTTTTCCACATTGACCGTGGGGAGGGTGGTGCCTTTCAGCTGGACCCCGGGCTCCACTGCACAGAGGCTCCCCGGGGGCGCATTCCTAGGCTCCATCCTGGACACCTGGGCTGGATGTTCCCGCCCAGCTGCATACAGGACAGGGGCAAAGAGGAGACATGGACATGCCAGCCTGACATTGAAAACCTGCTGTGAGGGTTTCAGAAGTGACTGGGGTCTGAGGCTGGGAGGAGAATTCCTTCCCCCGGCCTTTCACCTCATCCCCGGAGCAACAGACAGGTGCCCAGTGACCCTCTGGTCCCCCACGTCTGCTCCATAGTGAAGACATTGGTGTGTCTCAGTGACAGAGCCCAGACACCTAAGGCATGCCTGGAGTCCTTGGCTGGTGGACCCAGCAACCAACTCTGGTTGAGGATGCTGATTCCTCCAGCTCCCCCCACGTGGCTTTGAGAGGAATGTGGGTGAATCGGGGGTGTGGGGGGTGTCAAAGAAGCAGGGAATACAGAGTGCTCATCCCTGCCGTCGCCACCAGTCTAGAGCCGGACCAAGACAGGAACTCCCACCTGGGTAGGTAGGAGCCAGTGCACGCCGAGCACACCACTCAGGCTACAGAGAGGATTCTAAAAGTAATATTGAACCTCGATTGCCATGAGAACGGCTCAATCAAGTGACAGTTCTTGTATCAGTAATTTTCCCATGCAGTGTATTAATAGGGTTTTCTCCCAATGACTTGGGCCATTGAAGTTCATACACTAAATAAATCATTGGTGTCCAATACATAATGAATCACAAATAAATTCTTCTGGCCAGGAACATGGACACATTGCCAGCACTCCCTAATTCTGTCTCCCCCGGTTAGATGATGAGGTCAAACCCATGACTCTCAAGCCCCTGACCCCAATGCAAAAGCTTTGGGGGAAGAGCCCTGGGGAAGGGCCAGCCCAGCCCTGAGGCAGCCCCTCACTCACTCCTTCAGTGGTGCTGGGTGGCCCTGCTGACCCTCAGCGCCCCCCCCACCAGAGTCAGCCCATTGCCCCCAGTGGGCTTGGTTGGGTGCAAGCCTCTGCCACGGGGAGTAGTTATCGCACACTCACCTTCCTAAGGGTGTGGCTGGAGCCATCGGTTGCCCCCTCTCTCCCACTGTGCTACTCGGGGTCTTTCCCTCTTATTTGGTGGGGTAGGCAAGGACCCACCCAAGGGCCCTGTGCAGGGTGAAGCCCGGCTGATTGCACTCCGCTGCCTCCTCAAGTGCACCCCTGCACACCCACGTCCCTGTGCACTCCTCCCTCAGGGCCACCTATGCTGCAAGGCTGTGGTACCTGCTGACACATCTTGGGTAGGATGCTGGGACGGCGCTCCTGCACAGCTGTCCCAGAGAATCAGCTCGTATTCTTCATCCTCCACCTGGAGAAACAACATGTCTGTCTGAGTTTCACCTGTGCCTCACAAGGCAGCTGGCTTTGCCTTTCTCCTGCCAGAAGGAAGTGTTTGCATTGCTCTGGGGGATGGACTGAGAGAGGAGGGGGAGGAAGGTCTGAGACATGTTCTACCTCCTTCAGGGACCCTGTTTCTTTCTCTTTGCTCCTGGGTCCCCATCGTGAGTCTAGGTGATTTCATGGAGAAGGAGCCATCGGCCTGCAGCCTAAGGCACAATGGCGTTGGGGTGGACAGAGGGTCCTGGGACTCCCTGTGAGGAGGGAAAGAGCAGAGATGAAGAAGCAGGTCTGATGGTCTGTTCTAGGAGTGGTGGGAAGATGAGCGGCCAGACTGGGGCCATGAGCAGGAAGCTGTGGTGCGGGGTGGGCTGGGGGCAGGTCCTGGTGCCCAGATGATGCCTGAGGACGACCTGGCCGAGAGGGTGGCCGAGGGCTCAGAGGTGGGTGGCCAGGTGCTATGGTGAGGAGGTCCATTTCCCTGGCACAGGAATTTGACAGTGTGGGGACAGTCTTGCTGGGAGCCAGGGGACCTCAGTGCCCAACTTCATGGCCATCTGTTAGCGTGGTCACACTGCCTGGGCCTCAGAGTCCCCCGCAGTGTGAAATCTGGGCTTCAACTAGATGTCCCTGTGGTCCCTATAGCATCCCAACCCACTTCACGACATTTTCTAGAGCACGTCCCAGTCTTTGCAGAGAGGGCCCTGTCACCCTACCAGGACCTGTCATCACCCTTCTGGGGCGAGAGTAGTGCACCTGCCACCTCCCGCACCACCTCACAGACCGACATGGTTCCCTGTCTCAGCAGCCCGTCCCGCTGCATCTGCTCCCTCTCCCCTGTGGCCTGGGGATGGGAAGTACGCAGCCCAGGACTTGTCTGCCGGGACACACAGGACACTGGGAGACACTCACAGTCAGGGAGTGTCTCCAGGTGAAGGCCCCGAGTTTGGGGACACCTGTCCCTCAGAGCCTCCACAGATCCTGCCCTCAACGGTGCCTGACACCTCCGACCCCTTCCACTTTGTCTCCCTTGGAGAACACGGAGCAGGCGGGTTACCCTGCTGCTCCTCAGGAAGAAAGTGGACCTCACGGAAGCGTCTTCCCCTTGACTAGACTAACCGGGGTTTGAGGCAGGACACGGAACGCACAGAATCCTCTTCTCCTCTTAGTCACAGCCCCTTGTAATGTTCCTCAAAGACACACACAGACTCGACACACACGCACCAAAATCAACACACTCTCATAAACACGACACAGACCGCTCCCACAATGCACTCCCCATAGAACACCCAGCTACTCACAAACATACCAACACAGAAACACACATATTCACACCACACGTGCACACACACAAATGTAACACACAAACACAATGCAAAATGTCCAGACATATACACTCACGCACAACACACACATACACTCACAAACACAGCACACACATAAACATCCACAATGTCCACACATACACACTCATGCACAACACACACATACACTCACACAGCGCACACACAAATAACTATGCACAACTCATATGCAGACATAACACATATAAACACACACATTCACACCTACACCCTCAGACATACAAACACAACACATGCAGAACCACACCACACACTCACAAATACAACATGTACATAACATATACACACAACCACAACACACACAGACACACTCACCACACGTTTGGACTTACCACCCCGCTGGCCGCCGGACCAGAGGAAGAGCCTGGACTCCTGACCCCCCGGACCAAGTCCTCTGGCGAGTTGTCCCTTTCTCCATTTGGGGCCGACTCTGTAGGCTTCTGGGGGCCGTGGCCGGAGGAATTTAAGGCAGCCTCACTGGCGTTTGAACAAAATAGGGACATTGCTTATATTTTTCAGGAAAATGTGACGGAACTCTCGCTGAGCTGCAGAGCTGCGCTGGAAGGAGCCGCTGTCTGCTGTGAGGGGGAACAGGAAGGGGGCGGAGCCCCGGGGCCAGGCCTGCCTGAGTCGGATGCGTGCAGTACCGTGTGCGTGTGGTCTGCGGCCTCAGTGATGTGAACAGGAAAAACAAGGGCAGGAGAACATTATTGCTTTCATTCTGAACCAGCTTAACCAGAACTCAGAGGCTTAAAAAAGGCAGCAGGCCCTTCCGAAAACTGTGTGCTAGGGGGATGGCTTTTTACTGATTTCTCTTTTTGAGAACGGGGGATTCACACAGCTATCTCTGCCTTCCCTATCGTGACAGAAAGTCCTTGTCCCTTTTCTTCCCCTGACTCATCCTTCCTTTGAATGTTTTCTCTCAGAACAAGGCCTTGGACTGGAACTGGAACATCTGTTCTCTGAGTCTTGAGCAGGATGTCTTCAGGTGGGAGCCACAGCGCCGTCTCCTGGGTCTCCGGCTTGCTGACTGCAGATCTCAGGACGTTCGCTCCAGGATCACACGAGCCAGCTGCTTATGATGAACCATGCGAGCACACTCACTATCATAAATAAGTGTTCCTTATAATAAACACATCTTTCCGTACACACATATGTGGGTGTGCACACACTCACACGCATTCTGTACCTGGCAATTCCAAATCTGTGTCATAGCTGAGCGGCCCTAATGCTGGCTTCGAGTTTTCGGGCTATGTCTTTTCCTGCCCGTTAGCGTGAGCGTGACCTTGGGGTCAAATCCCACTCTCAGCGGGCCTGTGCCCCTGTGCGGTGTCACAGTTGTTTTTGTTTTTGTTTTTAACTTTCCCATCCTCATGCCCCCTTTAGCTGACACAGGCCAAACACAGTCCCTTCTCAGTGTTTCCTCCTCATGTTATCACAGTGTCTTTCCTCCGCGTGCTCAGGTCTTGGCGACCCCCCTTCAGTTACGTGAATGCTTCGTCCCATCCTTTCCCTCTGGAACTTTTGGAAAGAATGGAACTCATTACTCATGGGTCTCTGGCGGTGCCTGTGTGAGCACACTTACTGCACTGCACGTAAACGTCCTACACACCGGGTTTTCACTGTGCCTCTTCCGTGTTCTGATACTAAAGTACTTACCGTCCTACTTCAAGCCCCCAGCGGGCCCGTCCACAGTTACTACGTGTTCCTGAGTCTGTTCCCTGGGCCGCACTTTACACCCCGTGGCTGCTCTGTGACCGCAGCCTGTGCTTCTCCATCCCTCCCGCTTCCTCGCCCAACTCCCAGCCTTCCTCCCTGCTGGCGGCCCTCAGTGTGTTCTCTGTTCCTGTGAGTCTGTTTGCATTTTGTCCATTTATTTTGCTCCTTAAATTCAACATAAGAGTAAAATCATGTGGTATTTGTCTTTCTCTGTCTGACTCATTTCACTTAGCATGATACTGTTTAGGTTCGTTCATGTCATCCAGTGTTTTTATGGCTGAGTAGAATTCCACTGTGTATATCAATATACACAGTTGTTATTTGTCAAGGTGTACCCCAACAAAGCCAGAAGATAAAATAGCTGAAAATATTTGAAAATGAAAATGAAAATAATATAGCCAAAGTCGTTAGGGGAATGATATACATTATATGTTCATATCCTAAATTATGTGTAAAAGCTGGGTTGCAGTCACACACAGACAGTATATAGCAGCGAGAATGCCCAGTTTATTGCTACATATTGTCATATGGACACAACTAGAAACATCATGATAATCCAAAAAAAGAGCCAGATTCACAAGAATACGCAGTGTGTGAGTCCATTTACGTGAAGGATGAGGAGAGCTAGGATAAACCTATTCTGCTAGACGTCCAGTTTGGGTAGTTAGCACCCCCGGAGGTGGGATCCACAGTTTGGCTCCATGTCGCTGACCCTCAGGACACTGATCTTTCAGAGGTCCAGAATGGAGATTCAGGCAAGCTTTGCATGATGAAATCTGTTTCTTAATCCATCTCGTCCCCACCCCAAGTAGGTTTTTCTAGGACCCAACATGGCAATATGCTGGAGTCCTACAGAAATCCAGATATTTAAAAACCACTGGGGGTGGGGGGAGGCTGGAAGCAAGAGGGAAAGGTGGGTTTGGCTGGGGTAAGAGAGGGAGTGGCTAGGGGAAAATGAAGACAACTGTAATTGAACAATAAAATTATTTTTAAATGACTAATTTATTTTATTTGATAGTGGAGCTAGCCTCTCTTTCATTAACGTAATATATTGTGACAGTGTCTTTTGCATATGTGAGAATAACTCCTTATCACTAAAAACATCCCATTGGCATGACCAGCATAGTAATAATGTGGTAAATTGCCTCTTAGCAGGACTACACATGAAGAGCAGAGGATTGGAGCTGAGAATCGTGCTGGTGGGCAAACAGGGACGGGCAGAAGTGCCACAGGGGACAGCACCATGGGGAAGCAAGCGTTTGAGCCCCAGCTGCCCTCCCAGACCTTTACTCAGACCTGCAGGGAGAGTGTGGGATGCTGGGGAGAGAGAACGGTGGTCGGTCATGGGCACAGTGGACCTGTGTTCAGGGAAGGACCGCTCCGATCCCCTGCTCGGAGAGGTGCAGAAGTGCTACCTGCTCTCGGACCAGGCCCCCATGTGCTCCTCCTGGTGATGCAGCTGCACTGTTTCACCGCCCAGGACCAGCAGGCTGCACAGAGGGTGAAGGCGGTCTTTGGAGAGGGTGCCATGAGACACACATTGTCCTCTTCAGCCACAAGGAGGACCTCGAGGGAGGCTCCTGGATGGAGTACATCCACCACTCGGAAAATAAAGCCCTAGGTAGGCTGGTGGCTTCGTGTGGGGGGCAACCATACGCCTTTAATAAGGGAGCCAAAAGGAGTGATGTGGAAGACCAAGAGAAGAAGCTGATGGACTTGAGGGAGGGCCTGGTGGTGGAGAGAAGTGGGGAGCCCTGTACCAGTGAGCTGTATGGCCTAGCGACAGGGCTGGAATGTGGACGTGAGTGGTCAGAGGAAAAATTGGAGGGCTTCAAAGGGTGCCTCGTAAAGTACATGGAAAAGCAGAGACGAGGCACAACCATGGCCAAAAGCAATTGCCTAAAAAGAGCCCCAATCCAAATGTGAGTGTGTTCTAGTTTGTATTCAGTTATCTGTCCGATTGCTACCTTGGTTATTTTGTGTATTGCTCACTATATGAAATTTTTTTACTACTTACTGTGTAGTATGTGCCATTTGTTTTGTAGATTATTGTTAATTATACTCAGAAAATCAGTGACAATTCCTGGGAAGACCATTGGTTTGGAATGCAAGACTCCCAGGTGACAGTTATTGATCAGTAATTATTATCACTGTCACAGAGTGAGGGAACCCCAGTGTCTCCTCTATAGAATGCGGTGCCAGACATCAGTGAATGGTTGAGATTTGGCAAAGTTTTAAAATCTTACCATCACTCAATTTATCAATGAACCAAATTATTTTTAAAATGACTGTTTTGAAATATAATTCCAAAACCTTCTGAAAGCTTAAACATAAAATTCCCTGTTTGCAAATGTCTAAAGCCAGTTTCATGTTCCTGGGAACTCCTTTTTCTTGGAAACACTATGATTTCCACTGAATGTAGTAAAGATAATGATAAACTTGCCTCCAGCTGGTGTGGCTCAGTGGAGTGAGTGCCTTGAGCTGGGAGGTCCCCAGATTGATTCCCAGTCGGGTCACATGCCTGGGTTGTGGGTCAGATCCCTAGTAGAGGGAGTGCAAGAGGCAAGCACACATCCATGTTTCTCTCCCTCTCTTTCTCTCTTCCTTCCCTTCTCTAAAATAAATCAACAAATTAACTTTAAAAAATACAATTTCTACTGAATATAATGAAATAACAATAAAAAATAAGATGTAAATGCCCTGAGATTTCACGTCTTTCATTCTGTTCAGGGGTCTTTTCCTCAGAAGATGGTAAGTAGACACGTGGCTCATTTCAACAATAAAACTAATTGTGTCCACTCAGCACACACAGACACACTCACACACCTGGTGTCTGTCATGGGAGCATCCTGATTTCTGCAACACAAAGCCATCAGGTGAACTCCTCTCTGACGGCTTGAGGGGGTTGTTCCAGCAGAAACGCCAACCCCTTTGGACTGAGGGCCAGACCAGCCTGTCATTGAAGTCCTTTGGCCAGAGACAAGGTATTCAACCCACTGCCTCCCCCCTTGGCCTTTCCTTACGTGGTGCCACCAGGAGAGAATGCAGTCACCTGCGGTCACCAGGTGGAATTAGACAGGGACCGTGAAGCAAGGACAGGGCTCAGACAGGGTGTGGGGGACGCTGAAAGTCAGCTGGGAAAGGCCTGACATCTGCTCTCTTGGGGGACAGACCCGTGAGGGAGTCACTGTCCTGAGGCTGGGGGGGGAAACTGAGAACAGAGGGGGATCTGTGCTTGGGGACTCAGTGATCACAGAATGTTCCATCGAGTTCATGGTGCCTGAGCGGCTGGAACCAACTGACTTGCAGAAGCCACAGTTTTGGGGGCAGGATGTCAGGAGTCGGAGGGGAGTGGCCCAGGCTCTCCAAGATGCTGATCCCATTTAGACACCACCTGGGAGAGATTAGTACCTGAAGCTTCCTCACTGATGTAACTGTCACAATCACCCTTCTGCCTTTTGCTTTGACGGCCCTGGGTACATGGGCTATAACTTCTGTTCCCCTGATTTTTCTGGATGCTTCTAGATCTGTGGGAGAAGGAAAAGACCCCAAAGAGGCTACGGTTCCTGCTGGTGGGGAAAATTGGAAGTGGTCGAAGTACCACAGGAAACAGTATCCTGGGCAGGGAAGCCTTCGAATCCAAGCTCAGCACCAGACCCGTGACCATGACCTTCCAGCTTGGAGGCTGAGACTGGGCTGGGAAGGAGCTTGAGGTGACTGACATCCCTGATATTCTGTCTTTTCAGGCTCCAAGAGAAGGGGCAGCTCAGGGCACCTGGGCAGCTGTCACCTGCTGCACCCCAGGGCCTCATGCAGTGCTGCTGGTGACACAGCTGGGCCGCTTCACAAAGGAGGACCAGGAGGTAGTCAAGCGCCTCCAGGAGGTCTTTGGGTTGGGTGTCCTGGCCCGCACCATCCTGGTATTCACTCAGAAAGAGGATCTGGAGGGCAGCTCCCTGGAGGAGTATCTGGGGACACTGACAACCAGGAGCTTGCAGACCTGGACGTGGTTTGTGCGAGGCGCCACTGTGGCTTCAACAATAGGGAAGATCATGCAGGGCAGGAGGCCCAGCTGACGGAGCTCATGGAGACCATCGAGGTGATCCTGTGGGAACACGAAGGCTGTCCTTACAGCAAGGAGGTGTTGCCAGCCCCATGTTCTGCACATAGAAGGGCAGGTAGGGCAGAGGGTTCAGACCGAGGCTCCGAGGAAGCAGCCACTGCAGAGTCCTGGCTGGAGGGGCTGTACAGAATCCAGGGCAACTGAGAAAACCCGCAGACATCTCCTAAAGGGGCACCGTCTGACTGTGTGCCTGACTCCAGTGGAACAGCCATTTCCTGGGAGCCTCGCCAGCCCTGGGTCCACCTCGAAGACTATCAGGTGCATCCCCTGCCCATGGACCACGGGCTCTTCAGGGCAGAGCCTGCTGAGTCAGAGGGTGTGGGTCCCAGAGTCCCAGCTCCCATCCCAGTCCTGCATCTCGCTCTCAGAGCCCGTGTGTGCCCTCCCTGCTCCCCTGCAGCCCACTGTCTCACACGGACCACACAGCACGATGGCATCGCATTTGTTGAAGTTCTTCTCCCTCCTCCAGTGAACCAAAGCTCCATGAGGGCAGGGCCTCCTCACTCTTCCATGTCACCCCCACTGCATTCTGGTCACTGGAGTGACTCCTTACCAATGACAGCAAATCAGTGTGTGCCATTGACCAGGTGACTGTCCAGTCTTGGTCTGTGTCCTCACCCACAGAGGGGGCAGCATAATGACTCTAAGGCACCTGAGTGTGTGGTGGGTCAGGACAGAGCCGTGGCTCTGCAGCAGGGGGGAGGGACAGCTGCTGGGTGGGGCAGGAGGACTGAGGGGAGACACCTGGTCCAAGGGGCAGCTCTTTCACTCACCCCTGAAGGCGGCCATTGAACCACAGCAAATGGGCCTTGTGGGGACTGCTGGTGGGAATGATGAGCCAAGTGGGGCCAGGGGGTCCAAGGAGCAGGGCCTGGTCAGGGTGGTGGCCCGAGACCTCCTACAGGACATGAGGCCCCAGGAGGTGTCAAGGGGGCTTGGGCAGAGGAGGAGCCTTCCCTGAAGCAGACTAGGTTAGAGATGCTATGATTAGGGTCCCCTCTCATCATATCTGCCTCCTGATGTTAGAAATTAAAGGTGGTTCTCCACCCTGTCTCAGCCTTACCTGCAGCCCTTCCATTCTCACTGGACAGTGGGGAGAGAGGGGGCATGGGGTCAGTGTCTGGGTGTGTAGTGGGGTCCCCTCTGAGGTATCTGTGGTGTCAGATAGAGGGGTGCAGGGAAGAAAGGGAAGCTGCAAAGGGAGCAGCTGAGGCTGTAAGCACGGTAGGAAGCACCTGCCTGATGAGTTGGGAGGACTCTGTGCCCCATGAGGGGTCTTCCTGGAGAGAAGCTCCTGGGGACAAGGCCACAGGAGGTGAGGTGGACCAGGACCAGAAGACATCAGGATGGTGGTCAGCCCTGGCCTGTGACTGGTAAGTGCCATGTGACCTCACAAAGAGACTGACACTCCTCAGATGCCCCTCAGCTTCTCCGAGGCTCAGGATGCTCTCTGGGGAGTCTGACCAAGTGATGGAAACAGGACAGGTGGGAACGAGGGAACTGCCCCCGACAGACTCCTCTGTCCCTTCTTCACACCATGTGACAGAGGGTCTCTAGCTGCCTTCTTCAGGGAGGGGTGGGAAATAAGGTGGAGTGACAGCATTTGGGGACAGTCAGCAATCAGAGAGGCAGCCGCAGGTCTGTCTGAGTGCTCACCTGCTTGTCAGAGATTCTCTGCCATCAGGGACCCCAACAGGACCCCTGGTCCCCCAGTGCAGAGGCCATGGACTCCCACTGTCCCTAGACATGGGGGACACCAAGAAAGCCAGTGTGTTTCATTGGCTGAAAGATTCAGAGAAGTGTCTCAGGGCAGAACAAGGACCCAGTTTTGTGGGCACCTGAGACAGATCCATTTACTCAATCAGCCATCCACAGGCCGTGGACGGAACCCAGCCATATTCCCTGTGACGTGTGCGTGCTGCCGAAGACCCGCATCAGGACTTCAGTTCTGTTCTGTCTTCTACTTTTCTCCTCCTGGTGCATAAAGTATTGATTTGATCACAATGGCTTTGCTTTCCCCATTATTGTATTTCCCTTGTTATTCTTCTACATGAAAATTAAAATCCCTGGTGTAACATTCAGAATGGGACCTTGTTGGCTTTCTGGTGGATTGGCTCCCACCCCTGCACAAGGGTTGGGCAAATGGTCAGTACTCAAGGTTGGAGGGTCAAGGTCATCATGTTTCTAAGGGAGAAGACTTGCTGCTTCAGAGCTATTGAGTCAAAGTTCAAACCATTTGCATTTCCATTAGGACAACAAGATAAATTGACTAAAGTGTGCTGTTTTATCTGTTAGCTTCTTTCATTTCATAATAGTAAGTACAAGCATTTCACAAATGACACTCATTCACTGATTCTCATTGGCAAGCCACTCAAACCATGGCATTCATGAAAAATTCTAAGGGAACGGTGTTTAAGTATATCAAATGTGATGTGCTCTCTCCTTTATTACTAAAAATCAGGGATGATGCCCCCCACAACATTCCAGGTGTAGGAACAGACACTGCTGTCACTTCATGGGGCTCCACAGGGCAAAGAAAGTCCAGTGAGGATCACTGCAGTCCTGGGCCCTCCACTGTCTGTGCATCATGAAGAAAGACCTGGTGGGGTGGGGCTGGGGCAGGGAGAGAGAAGCTGTCTTGGTCAAGGCTGTGAAAATGGTTAACATTAGTATTTTCAACAAGTATCTAAACACTGGAGGAATGATTGAAAAGCCAGGGTCTGTGCCACGTGAAGGGCCCAGTGAGTACGTGCTTGTTTCCTGTGTGGATCGATCCAGGGGCTCAAAGCCTCAAGGAAGGATCCCAGCTCCCAGCTCCCCTGGAACACCCTTGATGAGTTATGGGAAAAATATAAAATAATGACTTTAAAACATCTGTTTGAAGGCACCAGAAGTGACCAAACACAGACCAGCACTCTAGGGGACTTGACCCTTAGTCAGAACCCTCTGGTCAAGATAAGGGGCCACACCACTGCCACATTGATGGGGTTTCCCCACCACAGCACACCAGGCCCTGGTGGCCCAGGAACAGCCTTCAGGCAGAAATTCACGGTGACTAGAGGGAAGGCTGGTGGCATCTGGAGGCAGCCAGAGCAGGCAGAAGTTGATGGGGAGGCCCACCAAAATAACAGAGCCACAGAGGGGGTGGGGCTTTAGAAATTCTGCATGTTAAAATTAAAATTCTGCATATTAAAATTCTGTATTACATTTGTTGATTTGCGATGCTTTCACCACTTCTATTCAACATATTATTGTAAGTCCCAGCCACAGCAATCAGACAAAAATAAGAAAGAAAAGACATCAAATTTGGAAAGAAAGAAGCAAAACTGTCATTGTTTGCAGATGACATGATAGTGTACATAGAAAATCCTATAGAATACACCAAAAAACTACTCGACCTAATAAGTGAATTAGGCAAAACAATGGAATACAAAATCAATATTCAGAAATTGAAGACACTTTTGCATACCAACAATAAAATATCAGAAACAGAAATCAGGGGGAAAATCCCATCTGATATCGCAACAAGAAAAATAAAGTACTTAGGAGTAAACTTAACCAAGGAGGTAAAAAACCTGTATTCAGAAAACTACACAACACTGAAGAAAGAAATTAAGGAAGACGCAAACAAATGGAAATGTGTACCATGTTCATGGATTGGAAGAATTAACACCATCAAAATGTCCACATTACCCAAAGCAATTTATAGATTCAATGTAATCCTTAATAAAATACCGATGACATATTTCACACATATAGAACAAATATTTCAAAAATGTATATGGAACTATAAGTGACCCCAAATAGCAGCAGCAATTTTGGGAAAGAAGAACAAAGTAGGAGGTATCACAATACCTGATATCAAACTGTATTACAAGGCCACAATAATGAAAACAATCTGGTACTGGTATAAGATCAGACACATAGAGCAATGGAGCCCAAATAGAATAGGGAGCTCAGAAATAAACCCGTCTCTATGGTCAATTCATATTCAACAACATGTGTGCAAGCATAAATTGGAGTAAAAATAGTGTCTTCAACAAATGATGTTGGGAGATCTGGACAGCTACATGCAAAAAAAAAAAAATGAAACTCGACCACCAACTTAGACCATACACAAAAATAACCTCAAGATGGATAAAGACTTAAATATAAGCGACAACACCATAAAATTCCTAGAGGAGAATATAAGCAGGAAAATCTCAGATATTCCACACCGCAATATTTTCACCTGTATGTCCCCTAGAGCTAGGGATATAAAGGAAAGAATAAAATGAGATTTTGTTAAAATAAAAAGCTTCTGCATGGCTAAAGAAAATATCAGCAAAATGAAAAGGGAACCAACTATATGGGAAAACATAATTGCAAATGGTACCTTGGACAAGGGTTTGATCTCCAAAATATATAAAGAACTCACATGGCTGCACTGCAGGAAGATAAGGAGCACAATTAAAAAATGGACAAAGGACCTGAACAGACACTTCTCCAAGGAGGACATAGAGAGGGCCCAGAGACATGAAAGGATGCTCAGTATCACTAGCCATCAGAGAGATGCAAATTAAAACCACAATGAGATACCACCTCACACCAGTCAGAGTGGTCATCATAAACAAATCAACAAACAACAAGTGCTGGTGAGGATGTGGAGAAAAGGGGACCCCAGTGTGCTGTTTGTGGGAATGCAAACTGGTGCAGCCACTGTGGAAAACAATATGGGATTTACTCAAAAAACTAAAAATGGATCTGCCTTTTGACCCAGCAATTCCACTGCTGGGACTATATCCTAAGAACCCTGAAACACCAATTCAAAAGAACCTATGCACCCCAATGTTCATAGCAGCACAATTTACAATAGCCAAGTGCTGGAAGCAACCTAAGTGCCCATCAGTAAATGGGTGGATCAGAAACTATGGTACATTGACATGTTGGAACACTATGCAGCAGAAAGAAAGAAGGAGCTCCTACCCATTGCAACAGCATGGATGGAACTGGAGAGCATTACGCTAAGTGAAATAAGGCAGGTGGTGAAAGATAAATATCATATGTCTCACGTATAAGTGAAACCTAATCAATAAAACAAACAAGGAAGCAAGATATAACAAGAGACATTGAAATAAAGAACAAACTGACAGTAATCAGAGGGAAGGTGAGAGGGGATAATGGGGGGCAAACGGGGAAGGGTTGTCAAGGAACATGTATGAAGGACACGTGGACAAAGCCAAAGAGGTGTAGGATGGAGGGTGGGAGGTGGGGATGGCTGTGGTGGCGGGAGTAATGGGGGGGAAATGGAAAAAATTGAACTTGAACAACAATAAAAACATACTAAAAAATTAAAATAAACTTCACAGTTAGTTAATAAAAACAAACAAACATTGTAAACAGTATTTAAATGGATCAGAGCTTATAACTTGGACAAGCTACAAAATGCCTTGGATAAAATTACACCAAAAATAAAAGTACTTTAAAATGAAGCAGTGGTAAAAGAAATTATTAGTTTGGTCATGGACAGTTTTGTGGGAAAATTTTAAGAAAAGGCCAAAGTATCTTCCCAGTATATTGAACATGAGATGTCTCCCATAAAGGCATCAAACAATTGCCCATACAAGGCAAGACCTTTTTAATAATATCAAAGATTAATTAATTTAACATTTGGAAAATTTCAAGTATTTTTTTCAAATTACAATATGTATTTGAACGCTATGTATAAAGTTTCAACCATAAACGCTGAACGGCCCAACAAAGAGGGAGGACCACACTGACCAGCGTCCACTGGCAACGTCCAGCGAACATCAGCTTCCCCATGATGCTGACTCCAGAGCACCTGGTTCTCTCCAATCACACTCTCTCTCTAACTTCTGCTCTCTCTAAAATCAATAAACATATCCTCAGGTGAGGATTTCAAAGAAAAAAAAGTTCTGTATCACTAAGTCCCAGAAAGGTGATTGCTGAAAAATAAAATCTGTATATATTTCCCCTCCCTGCTGAGAACCCAAGCCTGGCTGCCTTGGGTCAGAAAAACAAACAAACAACAGAAGGCAGAGGTAAATAATGTCCCTTCATTCTCTGAAAGGATGGGCACAGACAAAGCAAACAACAGGACTAAGTAGATTAAATTTTAGAATACTTTCTGTCTCAGTGCTCTAAGGAGCCCCAGTGCCCCAGGGTGCAGCTGGACAGTGTGCATGTCCAGGGGACCATATGGAGGTACCACCTCGATTGACCTTCTTCCCTTCTCCTCCCAAACTGATTATGCCAGGGGTTTGTTCCATTTCAGATTCCTTATCTCCCATTGTTTACTTTTTTCACTTCCTCCCTTTGATGTTGTCCCCTCCAGATTCCCACGAGCAGTGACCCCACTCACAGGGAGCACTTGGGGTGTATCTGGTGGTTTGGCCTTGCCTGTACCAGTCTCCATCACATTCCTCTTCTTCCTCCTCTTTCCTCAGAGCCACCCTCTCCCTCCCCTCCCCACCACCTGCCAACCCTGCCCAACTGTTTATCTTCAGAGAAGAGGAGAAGTGAGATATAAGACATTTGGCCAAATAATATTGTGTCTTAAAGAATTCCCAAATCTATGAAGAATGTTGTAAACTCAGGGGACAGTGGAATTCAAAATGGTGGTGCAGATATTTTCAAATCTTTTGAATCTCTCAGGTGAGAAGTTGAATTGCTATTTGGCACCAGTCCTACCTGCTGGAAGCATGTGCTTCAGACTGCAGGGGCAGACCCTAACGGTGACCTATCAGGGGCAAAACAATGAGGAATGTTTCCTGCCCCTTCCCTGTGATGCAGAGAACACAGCGGGACAGCCCATGGTGCCAAGTGTAGGACAGAAGATTGAGCACAGCTGGATAGTCCACCTGCGAATTTACCTTCTACCTGACATTCCTATGTAAATGTTTCCATCTCATCCAAGACACCACAGGGCTCACACTGATTTGATGCTGCTGTGCTTGGGACAAAGTGTTAGTTTCTTGATTCATCACTGTGTACCAAGTGCCTGGTGTGCATGAGGCCCTCCCAAAATATTTCTTACCCTACCCTTTGAAGAGTTGGTGAACCTTGGCTCAAGGAATACTTCCGCAGCATGAACAGTCCCAAGTCCTTGTTGCTCTTAGAGGGACATTCTGAGCTGCCCCCTCCTGCGACCCTCTGTGCTCTCAGTCATGTGCCACTGTCCTCTGTCCGTCGTGTCCAGGTCCTGCAAACCTGCAATTCAGTTGTCTACCTGGTTCCTCAGTAACAACATACACAGAACTTTCTGTAGCCTTTGGCTTTGTCACTGCAGACTTTGGAAGTCACAGGGATGGGACCCCCAGGTAACACTGGGCATTATAGGACCAAGCTGATGGTTTTCCTTTTAGAACAGGGAAGGGCTTATCCTACAGCCCAGGAAGGAGACACATGTCATAAATTATCCCCTCTCACAAAGGCACAGTGGTTGGTCTCTTTCGGGATGTGAAACCATTTCTTACTGTTATGTTTACTTTTTTAAAAAAGGAACCAGACTGTCCTCTCTCCTTTTTGGCTAGTGGTGACTGACCTGACCTGCACTGTGGTCCCTTGGTTCATTCTCCAGGCAGATACCGAAGTTCCCTCTGGGTGTGTGACCACCAGAACCTCTGGCCAGAACATGGAAATGTGCTTTGGGAGCTCCTAGAAATTACTCATGTAGGAGTCCCCAGGAGAGAAGGGGTAGATTTGCACTACTGTTATCCATATAATAAAGGGATCTCATTTGTAATCAGGAAATCTGCAAAGGTCTCAGAAACCATCTTGAAATTTTACCAAAAAGTAAAATTCTTCCCTGTGTTCTTAGAAGAAATATCAGTGTTTCTTCCTAAGGTAAAAGATTTCGAGTTTTGCACAGATACGAAAGAATAGAAAAGGTTTATTATAGTAACACTAAGGAAAGAATTCAGGGCGTGGGGAGCAGTGTGTGGACCACCCTCCCAGCAGGGAGTCATCAAGGTGCGGGGTGATGGTGGTGCGGTGCATCATTTCGTTTCCCAAGGAAAAGAGAGAACTAGTCTTTTAGCAACGTGCTCACGTTGAGGCTGGTCAAAGCACTTTTATAGGAACATCTGAATATTTCGAATTTTCTTGAATCCCTGTCCTTTGCCCTTTCCGTCATTTCACTTTGTTGAGTTCTGAGTGATCCATTTTGCAAACAGTTCTTTGTCCTTCAGGGGGCCGATGATAAGGAACAATTTCAGTCCTTGTGTTAGGATGTAATGCAACAAATTTATGTTAATGAAGAAAGAATTCTATAAGCATCTCTTTTTGGATTACCTAACCACGTGGGTAAAATGATCACAGAGATCTTAAAGGCAAAAATAAAAAGTAGAAGCCACAGGTAGAGATTCTCTGCCAATCTGGAAAGAATCTGGAGAAGAAATGGTTACTAAGGATAAGTAGAGCAGGCCCGGACTCACCAACTTGTGGTCTCCTGCATTCCTTTTCCCGTGCATCTGAGACAAAGTTCAGAAGGTAGGGAGCATCCACACTTTCCCCTGGACTTCTACAAATTGAGAATGTGTCCCTGGTTAACTCAATCAATCATCAACAGTGAACTTTCCCACCCTCCCTAGTCCTGAGAGCCCGAGGGACAGAAACAGAGAGCTCTGACTTTGGGGGATGAGTAATATAGGGAGGGGGCGGCCAAAATTCATGGGAAATACACATAGATTTTCAATGAGCTTAATTTTACTCGAAGAAGAAATGTAACAAAGAACTGAGAAGCGAGAATATTTGCATGATGCACTGAAGTATACGACTATTATCCTCAACTTCAACCCTGGCATTTTGCTGCCTGGAAACATACTGCTTTTCCCTCTCTGCCAACACCCACTCCATTTCCGCCCTTTTCCTTTCCTGGTCCAGTTTATCCTCCAGGTTTCTGATTTTCTTCTCATACTCCTCTATTATCTGCTTCTTCTCCCTCTCCAGCTCAGCTCTGCACTGCTCTTCTATCACTCGGATCTGTTTCTGAATCTCCTCCTCGGCCCTTTGGTACATCTCGTTAGTGTAGAATCCCCCCTCGTTCTCCATCACCATGCGCTGGACCAGGTCCAGCAGCTGTGCCCTCTGGGCCTCCTGCTCAGCCCCTGTTGCCTTATTGTTGAACAAACAGTGGCGATCCTTGAAATCCTTCCTCAGATCCTGAATGAATTTTGGGGCTTCCTTTATGTAATCACAGAACTCCATGCCATCCAAGTCATCCTTTCGGGTGAATAAGAGAATCATGAATCTCCTAGCTGTCGGACCAAACATTGTCAGCACCTTCTGTGCGGCCTCTTGCTCTTCCCTTGAGTACCGGCCCAGCGGGACCACCAGGAGCAGTGCATGAGGCCCTGGGGATGTCAGGACGATGCAACGAGCAATCTCCTTTTGTGTGTCAGCAGTTGGCACCTCGGTGTCAAAAAGGCCAGGTGTGTCCACGACCACAATTTCTCTCCCACTCCACGTGCAGCTCCCTTTCTCGCAGACCTTGGTGACAGATTTTGCCGCGATGGTGGACTGAAACGCTTTCTTCCCAAGGATGCTGTTCCCTGTGGCACTTTTTCCGGCTCCGGTCTTACCCACTAAGACTATTCTCAGTTGTGACTCTCTGGAGTCTTGGTTTCCAAGCCCTGAGACATCAGGAAACAAAAGCCACAGTGTGAGGATTGACCTCCAGCATTTCCCCTGCAGGACCCACACCCATCCGTGCCCGTCTCTGTTGCCTGATCAGGTTCTATTCCGTGAGCTACCCCTGCACCCACAGGAGCTCTGAGGAAGCCCTGGGCCGCGTGTTCCTGCTGCAGGACTCAGAGAACTCTGGGCACGTCTCCAGAGTCCCTTGGGCTGCTCACTCTGACCTTTGGCAGATAGGGCCCCAGAGGAGGGCACCCATGGGTGTAAGTGAGAGCTCTGAGCCACTGTAGGTGCTGTCCCTCCTAAGCCAAGGCAGCAAGTGACACAAAAGCTGACTGTGGGATGTCACAGCAGAAGATCCCCTCACCCCTACGTCATAGTCACAAGGGAATTTTTCTTCTTCCCATGAAGAAGCCAGGGAGGGGTGATTCAGGCCCTCCCTCTTTGCAGGGGTGAGCAGGGCACCTGGGCAGAAAGAAGGAGTGTCCCCTTACATATCACATATGCAGCCCTATTGTCAGGGACTGTGACCCACACAAACACAAAACACCTTCCTTAAAATTATGACTGTGTGTAGAAATTTAATGTCATTTTCCTATTTTAAATTAACATGTTGAAGACTTACAACCAGAAAGTATAGACAGTTCTCTGGAGTTACTGTAAAATCCCTTCACACTTAAATAATAATAATAATAAAACAACAACAACAACAACAACTCATGCAGATTAGCATGAGTAGAATTGCACTTTCTTAGTCTCCCTTCGTTAGGCCTATGTGCTTCCTGGGAAAGTTGCAGGTTAATGACAGAAACCATAGCCTACCAACTGGAGGATGTTTTCAAAGTAACTGTGCCTTCAGTTAAACACCAAATCATCTGTTTAGCTCTTTCCCCATTTCCCTTCAGTAAATCTCTGTTTCTCTTTAATGTGCCTTATGGAGGAACGCTTCAGGATTTGGGGAACCCAGCCCAGGACCAGGCAAGACAAGAAACAACCGCACCCGAGCACCTGTCTCTCTGACAAAGACTCTCCAGCACAGCCTTGAGTGAGACAGTGGCCTGTGGCAGGACCCTGTATCACACACAGCCATCGTCTCTGTTCAGAGTCCATGCCCACAGGGTCATGCTGATGACATTACAGACAGAAGTGATAACTGCATTTCCCTTTCAAAGAAATCATCACCAACACCCAGGTCCTCAGACCAAAAGTCTAGAAATCTCCCTTGATTCCTCTCTTCCCTTTACTTTCCAGATCTCACCGACTGGAATGTTCCCTCGCTTCCATTCACAATCTGATTGCTTCTCTCCATGTTGAAGACCATCATAGTAGCCCAACATACATCACAATCCATGCCTCAGCTGTCTCCTCACTGGCCTCTTTATTTCCAGTAGGCCCCCTTCTGTCTATTCTGTAAGTGGAATGATTTTTTAAAATATCCATCAAACAGAGGAGAGATTTGGCAGAAACCCCATCTCTGGTTTCCACAAGATCAGTAGTGATTCCCCATCTTCCACACACTCTGTCAAGAAACTGTAGCTCATCCAGGCAGTAGCCAAACCTCCCCTGGGGGTGAGTTTCCCACATTTGATAACCAGCATCCTGGGATGAGAGGGTAAGTTTCCAGAAGCTGAGACACAGGGCACAGGATGGCTACCAACAAGGAGAATGTGGATGGGGGTTCAGGTCACTGTGTCATTAGCATCACTGTGAAAGACTCCACCTAGGGACACCCTGAGGGCATCAGCTGTCACCACACAGGGAGAGGGAATATCCTGGGAGATGAGACAAAAGACCAGCTCCACCCCGAAGCAGGTTGCCAATGATGAGGGCACATGGCCATCTATGTGACAGAGTGCTGCTGTGGCCATGGACTGTTCCCATCTGGGACATGAGCCTCCTGGGATATGGATCTACAGCTCTGCTCATGAATGCTGGGTCTGTTTCCCCACCCCTTGAATCCAGGTGACTCCTTCTGGACAAGAGAGCAACAGAAGTGTGATGCCAGTGTGGGTCCTAAATGTGCGGATGTGTAAAGCTGGTATGTCATTGTGCCCTGCAGAGCCCTGCAGCTGCCTTGGGAAGAGGCTGGACTTGCCACTTATCCCTGTCACGCTGGCCTGCCAAAGGGCCTGCTGACTAGCAGACACATCCACGAAGATTGGGATTGAGGATTGGGATTGAGACATGTCCAATCCCAAATTATCCAGTTGCTGGATCTTGAGAGCACCATGTTAGATGAAATCAGTTGCATGAGAAAAGGACAAAAGCCATATGATTTCATTCCTCTGTGGGATATAAAATAGGATGCCTCAAATAAAAAACAAAACAAAACAAACTCATGGACACAGAAAACAATATGGTGTTTACCAGAAGGAAAGGGAGGAGGGGAAAGTGGAACAGAGTAAAGGGGTCAAATCCCTGGTGATGGAAAGAGACAAGGCTTTGGGTTGTGAGTACACAATGCAGTACACTGATGATGGATGATAGGATTCTACAGCTGAATCTTATATAGTGTTATTAACCGCTCTCACATTAATACATTTCATCTAAAAAATTTATCCAGTTATGCACTGAACTACCACTTACCACCAGGTGCATGAGCCAGTCTGCCTGAGATTGGCCTAGCTAGCTCAGACCCAAGAACTGCCAACAAAATGACTAATGTTTCCAGGCCACTACATTGTGGTGTGGTTTGAAAACCACCACAAATTCAACTGATGCAGTTACTTTGGATAAACAAGAGAGTAAAACGGGGTTTATGTGGGAAACAGAGTGAGCCAGTCTGGGAATTTGTTGGTTACAGTGAGGCCACCCGGAGCAGGGACCACAGGGACTTGAGTTAAATCTCCTTTACTCTCACATTCCTCCTTCCCACCCTCACAGGGACTGAAGAGAGGGGCAGAGAAACACAGACAGGCTAGAGTGAGCCCTCCTGATGTGTGCACATGTTGGGAAGTAGGAGACAAGATCCCTCATTAATCCTGGATCATTCAGGACACTGTAACCTCTTTCTCTGAGCAGTGATGCCACATCAGGAGGGGCCAGGGTGGAGGGTCAAAGAAAAAGAAAGAGCAGAGTCGATGAAGACAAAATGAGAAATGGAGTTGGGGGTATTTGGGTCTTGCTCACTTGGGGACTAGGAGACAGGACAGGAGAGCCCCCACCAGGTCCCCTCCTTCAGCCTGACCTGGGGAGCCCGAGCCCCCTCTCACCATGGCTGGTCCCAGGTTCAATGATGCTGAAACTCGAGCTGTGCAATGGAGCTGCCATTGTTGTGTGAGTTCCTGTGGGTAAGAAACACAACTCATTTCAGGGAAATGGGGAGTAACTGCACACCGAACCTCCTGCAGCCAGCAGCCCCTTCTTCCCCGTAGACTGGCTACTTGACTTCTCCTCCTTCCCAGCACTTCTGCTCCACTCCCCTGGTCAGTCTCCTTTTTGCTTCCTGCTCTTCCTCTGCACAAACATACAGGCTTCAGGTGCCTCGTCAGCTCGGCTTCCAGGCACTCTGTACCGCCATCCCCTCAGTAACTTGTTGTTCTTACTTCCATTTGAACTTTATCTGTAGCTTAGACCCTCCCCAGAGCTCTGAACTTTCACATCCCATTCAGTTTCTCCACTGGTAAAGTTCATGGGCATCTCACATAAAACTGTCCACAGGAAACCCTTGACCTCCCTACACTGCAGCCAGTACTGCCTTCAGGTCACAGGATCATCCCGTTCCTCACCAACCCCCCCAACTCCTCCTCTGTTCAGCGGATGGCCTTAGCCTTTCAGCCTGGGGCTCCTGCAGAGTGGTGGGGTCACCTACAGCTCATCTCTCCTCACTTTTGCTCATCTGTCCCATCGACTCGACCTTCAAAACATGCAGAAGTGTCCCTACTCCCTCCTTCAGGCTGATCAAGACTACTGGGACTGGTTTCCCTGTCACAGCTCCAAACTGATCCCCTCATCCTCAGTCCCTCTTCACCTCTACAACTTTTAAAAAACTCAACACAGTTTTTAACTAAAACCTGGTTATTTTTCTCCAACGCCTCTTCTTGCAACACCATCACCACCCACAGTACAGCTGCACTGAGGTTCCCTCGCCACTGGCTCTCCCAGTGATCCCGGGGGTCCCCCTGGAGCACAGATCTCAGTCGGGAATTCTGCATTTGCTCTCTCTACTCTGCCCCAGTCAGTTGTAAGCTTCGTGACTATGGAACCTCCAGGGGAGCATTCTGTCCAGTGCTCCCTTATTATCTGGGACAAGCACATTACTGGACACAGAGTTCTTCACAACACATGTTGTTAAATAAATAAATGACCAAAACTCCCTCTGCTTATTGATTCCTTCTGACCTTGATGTTCAGCCTACATCTGAGAAAAAGGTGGCCCTTTCCTTATTCATCCATGCTCACTGTCATAGGACCACAGTATTTCATTGTAAATATTTCGTCTCCTCACTGCCTACGCATGTTTGGCAGTGGGCAGAGCCGTTAGAAGAACTGGGAGTGGAGGGGACTTTGCCTGGGACAGGCTGAAAATGCCAGTTGGGAAGGGCAGGCTCCTCTGACAGGAGCTGTCGAAGACTCACTTGAAACACAGTTAGAAAGACAGATGGTCCTTTGGAAAGAAGATTTAGCTCTTCATGCCTTAAGGATAGGGAATAGAAAAGCCCTTCTTGTAACTTGAGAAGAGGAATCCCAGTATTTTGCAAATCAGCTTTGGCCACAAAGTGGCTGTAGGTCCTGGGTGCTTCTGACACCTCCCAGCACTTCCCACCCACCAGCTGCCCCCAGAGCCGACTCTGCCCACTCACCTGCTCTGTCCTGAAAAGATTCAAGTTTATATATAATTTCCGTTAAGTGGTGAAGTCCATCACTTATTTGTACAAACATCCTCTGAGCAGCAAACAAGTAAGAGTGGCTAATTTGCAAGGCTCAGCCTTTACAGCAGATCACAGCCCAGAGTCAGTCAGCAGAGACAGGAAACAGAAAGCAAGGAGAAACCTGCACTGAGAACAAGTCTGATGGGAGGTTTAACTCGGATCCCGGGGGAGGGGACTCCGATGCTCCACATCCCGCATTTCCCTGACGCTCCCCCTTACACATACACAATCACCCATGTTTCTTTACCTGCAAAATCTGCGTCCTGCTCCTGTCTGTGACTTCGAAGTCTGAGCTGAGTGAGGACAGGAAGGACAAGGAGGAGGAGGAGGAGGAGGAAGTGAGGGGAGGAGCTGTCCAAACTGGCTCCTTTAAGAGGGCTCTGCACAGAAAGGCTCTCATTTCAAATTGGAGGAGAGTCCTGGCTGTTTCCCCTCAGTTCCTTGCAGGGGTTTCTGGGACACCAAAAGTTGGCAGGTTCAATTCCTGGTCAGGGCACATACCTAGACTGCAGGTTTTATTCCTGACTACGGGGGCAATAAATTGATGCTTCTCTCACATGGATATTTATCTCTACCTAGCTTTCTCTCTTCCTTTCTCTCTCTCTCTCTAAAAAAATCAATGAAAACATAACCTTGAGTGATGATTTAAATAAATAGGTCAATAAATAAATAAATTGAAGGAGTAATAAAGATCTTCTCAGACAAGAAAAAGCTAAAGGAGTTCATCACCAGCAAACCACAGTTACAAGAAATCGAAAGGAACTTATTTAAGAAGAAATAATCAAAAAAACAAACTCTTACAAATACTCAAATGGTAATAAATATGTACTCAGCTATAATCACTGTAAATGTAAATGGATTAAGTGCTCTAAGCTAAAGACATGGGGCAGCTGAGTGGAAAAGAAAACAAGACCCATACACACTCTGTTCACAAGAGACCCACCTCAGGATGGAAGGCACACATAGACAGAAAGTGGAGGGTAGAGGAAGATATTTCATGCAAATGAAAGGGAGCAAAAGAATCATCAACAAAATGAAAAGGCCACCGCCTGAATGGGAGAACAGAGTTACAAATCACAGAGCTGATAAGAGGCTAATGTCCAAACTTCATAAAGAATTCATACAACTCAGTTCCAAAAGAAATCAACAATTCAATTTGAATAAATGGGCAGAAGTTCTGAATAGACTTTTTTAAAAAAATGACATACAGATGACCAAGAGATCCAAAAAAGATGCTCAACATCGCTAATCATCAGGAAAATGCAAATCAACACCACAGTGAGATATCACTTTACAACCATTAGAAAGGCTGCTACCAAAAAGACAAAAGTAATGAGCGTTGGTAGGACATGGGGAAACGAGAACTGTTATGCACTGGTAGTGGGAATGCAAGCTGGTGCAGTTACAGTGTATGGAGGCTCCTGAAAAGTTAAAAGTAGCTGGACTGGTCAGCATGGCTCAGCTGGATGGAGCATCTCCTGTAGTGGAGGATTGTGGGTTCCAGCTGTAGTTGGGGCACATGCTGATAGGGATTTATCAATGCTTCTCTCTTTTCTTAATGTTCCCCTTCTTCTTTCCCTAAAAACAATAAACACAAATGTCCTCAGGTGATGATTTAAAAAATTAAAGATAGAACTACCATATGATCTAGCATTTCCACTACTGGGTATGTAGCTACAGAAAACAAATATCTCTGCAGCATGACTTACAATAGCCAAGAAATGGAAGGAACCAAAGCATCCATATATGGAGGAATGGATGAGGAAATGGTGATTTACATAGAAGAGGGCTCAGCTATAAAATGCCCCAAATATTTCCATTTGCAATGACATAGATGGATCTCAAGGGCATTTGTTAAGTGAAATTAAGTCAGACTGAGAAATCCAGATACTGTATGATCTCCTATGTGGGATATAAAAGAAACAAACAAACGAAAAACCCAAGCTCAAAGATCCAGAGAGTGGATTGGTTGTTCCCAGAGGTGAGAGGTGATACAAATGGTTGCAGGGGATCAAAAGATAAAAAATAAAATCAAATAAAATATAAAATTAACCAAACACACAGTGTAACAGGAGAACATGTATACAAGGTAATGGGAAATACCCAAATTGTTAGAAAAATATTTACAAAACTGATTATTAAATCTACTAAAGAAGTAATGAATTTTATTTTACATCAACTAGATTTTAATAAAGCTGGGGAATTGTAGGTCCTTAGGTATGTTGGACGTGACCAGGAGACTCAATGGTGGGAGACCAATGGTAAAACAGGCCAAGGGTGGTCACACAGTCTCATATAATGCCTTTTACATGTGAATTCGTACCTGTTCTTGTCCAAAGACAGAGTCCATGTATGCACAGTTGTTCATAATTCCCACTCAAGGACATTTCATTGATTTTAGAGAGAGAGGAAGGGGTATGGTGGAGAGAGAGAGAGAGAGAGAGAGAAATCACTGTAAAAGAGAGATTCTCCTGGTCACTTCCCACACTCTGTAGAACCAGAAATGGACCCACAACCCTCTGGGGCATGGGATGGCCCTTCAACCAACTGAGCTACCCAGCCTGGGTTGTTGTTCTTTTGTCTCAATTTATTGATTGAAGGAGAGAGAGGAAGAGAGGCAGAGAAAAAGACAGAGAAACATCGATTGGGTGTTCCATGTACTTATACATCTCCTGTGTTACCTGACCAGAGGTAGAAAGTGCAAGTTAGCACACAGGGAACATGCTCCAGCCAGCTGAGCTCCCTGGGGCTATTTCTGCAACTCTCCAAGCTCAAAGACTCAAAGGCTTTGCAATTGTGGTCTCAACAAGTTTCAGTCTTGTAAACATTTCCTGTTTTTTCACAGTTTGACATCTTTTCCACCACAAGTCTCACCTTCTTATGCACATAAACAGGTCTGCACCACTGCGGTGGAAATTACATGGTGAAGAGACCACAAACCTGTCTTCACACCCATCACACCCCAGTCCCAGGAAGCCTGGGGTCGACCACCGCTGTCAGCCCATCTCTCGGGGTCTTCTCCCAGACTTAGGAGTCTGAGCCTCAACGATGAGAGGTCTCAATCCATCTCTGGAAGGCAGACAGAGATGAGGATGAACTGGGGTGACTGTCCAGACACCCCATCCCAGAGAGGCTGAAGCTGAGGTGGCCACAGGGGCTGACCTGAGAGCCCCAGGTGAAGTCAGGGACAGCCTACAGGACATCCCCCACTCCTGACACCCACAAAACTGCTGTATGGATTTGTTTTCAAACAAAAAAACAACAACCAGGGAGAGCAGACAACTGAAAGAGACACAGAAGGGACACAGGTAACACAACAATTAACCCCTAACAGAGCCATGAACTCAGGAAACCTATGGGAAGACACCTAACCAAACAAACGAAAAATAAAGTTTCCCTCAGGTATTGAGGTTATTAACCATTCCTCTGAAGTCAACTAAAAATAGTGGAAAATATTACCTATATTTTCTTAAAGGATGCAAGAACCGTCAAGGAAAGGAACTTGCTCAGACGTGGAGCCCCATGAAGGGGGAAACCCAGACCTGTAAGCGAAGGACAGCAGCCCACTGGCTCTCTGAGGAGATTCACCAACTGGGAGAACTTCGACTGTGCATCTCCAACCCCACTGACCTGGGAGCCAAAGGCAAGGGCGGATTCAACAGGGTCTCACAGGGAACTCTGACCATAACCCCCAAAAGGCTAACCCCTCAAAAATGTCAGTGAGCACTACCTGGTGAGTGCAGGGAGGGTTGAGAAAGAAAAGGCCAGGATGCACTGCAAACAGGCAGAGGGTACTTGTGGAGAGAAAACAGAAGGGAAGACCACAGAGGAAATCATTAAAGCTACGATGGTGGAGCTGAGGAAACACACCAACCCAAAATTCAGACCATCCAGTAGGTCCCAAACACAGTCAGGAAGAAGGAATTCACACTTTGACACATAAGATGAAGCTATAGGACATCAAAGCAAAAAGAATTCCTCAAAGGAGCCAGAAGCACAGACCCATGACCTTCCAGGGGGAGATGCTGGAACTGCACTGATCCCTGCCCAGTAACAGAGCAGCCAGAGACAGTGCCAGCACACCTGCAATGAGCTCAGAGAAGATGACAGCTGACTCAGATCTCCACACTCAGGGGACGGCTGTCAGGAGTCAGGGCAGCACACGTGCATTTCAGACAATGAAGGGGAGCGCTCCTGCCCCCAGCACGACTTCCCTGGAGGGATTTCTACACAGTGTGCTGGACACGAGTGGAAAGCAATCCCACCAGTGACTCAGAGGGGAGAACAAAGACTAAGTTAAACTAACGGGAACAGTGCAAAATAATAGAAATGGCCTCTAGATTCTGAAATTCTGAAAGGAAAAAAATTAAAATAAAATACACAGTAATATTTAGGTTGGGATGGAGGTAAGAATGGAATTAAAATGTCCAAGGTAATTTGTTGTATAAGAGGAAGATAAAAGGATAGATTACCTTTAGTCCATGATAAGTAAGACTATGTATTGTAATCACTAGGTGGATATTGAAAATTTTAGAAAAATGTATGTTATTTCCAAAGTAGTAAATGGTAGAATGTGAAAAAATACCCATAGAATTCAAAGTAATCAGCAACAACAAAAAAGTTAGAGAATGGATTTTGGAACAGGTTGGACACATTGAATGCAAAAATAAAAATTTTATATGCATCCACATAGATCAGAAATTATAATTATGATAAATGGACCAAAGATTTCAGTTAAAAGAATAAACTTTTTTTTCAGGGGATTGCAAAAAAAATTTGCATCTAAAGCATGAAACCAGAGAAAGGTTGAAAGCAGAAGTTTAGGCAAACAGAGCAATCAAATTAGAACCAGCCCTGGCTGGTGTAGCTCAGTGGATTGAGTGCAGACTGTGAACCAAAGGGTCGCCAGTTTGATTCCCAGTCAGGGCACATGCCTGGTTTGTTGGCCAGGTCCCCAGTAGGGGGAGGTGCGAGAGGCAACCACATATTGAAGTTTCTCTCCCTCTCTTTCTCCCTCCCTTCCCCCCTCTCTAAAAGTAAATAAATAACATCTTTTAAAATAATTAAATTCAGAACCAATAAGACCAAGCTATCAAATGAATTAGACTTTCCATTCAATTTTTATCGAAAGCATGTTATGTGCCAGGCAGTGTCCTAGGAACCTGGATACATCAAATAATCACAGATAACAATTCTTAGTTTGGATCTTCCAGTGTTCCTGGAAGGGACAGAAAATAAACAATAAATGAATAAATTTGTAAGTTATAAAATGTATGACATATTCGTTTATGTTAGAAGAACAACAGCAAGTATAGTAAGACGGGTGAGGAGTGTAGGCGGCAGGTGGGACCTCAGCAGTGTGGTGGGGGCACAGCCACAGAGCCCTGCGCACCAGCTCAGACACCGCTTTGCATTTCCACCTGCCGCACTCGGAGTCCTCACTTTATAAGGGGAGTGATTCATTCACAGAGAAAATGGGCAAACCTGCACTTAGGGTGACAGGGGCAACACACATTTCTCAGTCCTCACCAGAGCAGGCAAGTGAAGATGCAAAAAGGATACAGAAGATTGAAGCAACCAGTTTCATGGACTTGGCCTCATCATGCACATGTGCAGACACTTCCTCAAATTCAGTCCCTTATTTTCAAACAGATGGGGAACACTGACCAACACTGGTCTCAAGGAGTGCTTTGAAACTGTATAGTATTGAAATAACATAGGGCATATTTCCTGACCACAACATAATTAAAAGATAAGTAATAAAATATCATATGTTCGTCAATTGGAGGACACAGTTTTATTTTTATGTATTTATTTATGGCCTCTGCTATCACAGTTGTCCTAATTTTGCCCTCCAGCCATCCCCACACTCCCTCAGGCAATGCCTGGGTCAAATAACCCATGGATCAAATCAGATGAAGTAATCAAAATTGATAAATATTTAAAGCAAGAGCATAAGTGAATACTGTGTTTTAAAGCTTATGAGATGCAGCTAAAACAGTATCTATACATCAAATTTTAGCTATTAGTGTATTTTTTAGAAACAAGTAAATTTACAGTATACAAAATCAGTGTACAAAAATTTATTGTGTTCCACAACCCAACAATGAAATTTCAGAAAAAAATATTTTAAAACACCAATTTCTCTTGCTATTGCAGAAACAGTATAGAACACCTAGGAATAAACATCAAGAGCATGTGAGGGACTTGTACACTGAAAACTACAAGCTATCACTACTAAGTGAAATTGAAGAGGACACAAAGAAATGAAAAAATTAAGAAGAATTTTGGAACATAAAGATACTTCTAACAGGAAGAAAGGACCTGAGAACAGTTGCTTTAGGCACCCCATCTTTCATCTTTGTCTCTAACCACAGACAAGACTGCTCCTTTATCAGCACACATTGGCAATTCGCCTCCTGGGAGTAAGTCTGACACCAGCCCTCATATGGAGCCTGGAGAGACAGCAGCAGGTCACTGCCCATGGGGAGGTGGCAGTTTAATGAGTCTGGGAACTTACTTACAAGGCTGGTCGTGGGTGGTCCCCAAACAAATATTTGGTGCAGCTGCCTGCCAGGTCTGAAGAGTGTATACAGACCCCTCAGCTGCTGCGACAACACGTTACTCTCTCCAGGCCAAGTCCCTGAGGCAGCTCCTGGGAAGGGACCCAGGGAGCTGAACACACATTCCAAGGATGGGTTGGCATGGGTGGGGAAGCCTGGGTGCAGCTTTTAGGCCAAGTAGAGGTCACGTCCTCCCTATGACGTCCCCAGAGTAACAGATACACTGGGGTTCACAGCTCCCAGTGTGGAGTGTCAGAGCCACAGGAACACGAGAATGGAAGAAAAAGTTTGCTATAAGAGGTGGGCACAGGGTATTCAAGAGGCAAGAGACACTGTTAGTAAGAGTAAGAAACTGACACCGTAACCCTAAGGGGGTGAAGGAGAGCTGGAATCCAGAAAGGGGGGTTTGGTACAGGAGGTGTGACATTCAGCTTCAGGTTGCAGCAGGTCAGAGATGACCTTGCAGGGACAGAGGGAGGAGAACAAATACCCCAGCCTCACTTTTCTACCCCGAGGAGGCCTCCTGCTCGGACTTCCCACTGGCAGGAGCCCAGCAAGACTCAGAGACCCAGGGGGACCCGCTGATGCCGACAGACAGGACAGGGGCCTCAGGTCGGGGCCCCTCTCACTCAGCACTGTTCTCACCACATGTCACAGCAGGGCAGTGTCTGCAGACCAGCTGTAAGCAGGACGCGCTTGGCAGGAGCCCCCCCAGGTAAGTGCAGCCAACTGCAAAGAGGAAGCCGATGTGGCACTGACCAGTGAGTGCACGTGAGCACTGGCTCCGCCTCCATCCCAAAGAGTGAACTTAGGATATGAATCCCTGAATGTTCTTCACTGGCTGCAAGTAAATACATCTACCTTGTGAGAACCATGTCTTGTCCTTGAGCAGAGCACCCCAAGGGTGAACCCCTTGAGTTCATGAACAATGTGATCATGTAGGTCATCCTCCTGGGGCATAGAGCTAGGGTGAGGGGGGCAAAGTGTGGATCTATAGAGACAAAGGAAAACTATTTGCCCCAGAAGATATATTTAAGTTATAGTCAGGGACATTCTACATGTGGATGGTACCTGGACAAGAAAAGAAAGAAAAACAATAAGGATTTAGCACCTCCTGCACCTCCGTGGACCACAAACCATCTTCCTGGAGAGACCTGCTGCTTCACTGACCGCCGGGTCATAGACATGGACGGAAAAAAAATGTGCATCATGAGAGGGGTAACATGTGGCATGTGCAGAATTTTTTATTTGATTTTCCTAAATAGAGTTTTTGAACTCTATATAATGTATTATGGCCTGATTGTGCCCATTTTGTCACTTGTTTTTTAAAAGATTTTATTTATTTATTTTTATAGAGAAGGGAAGGGACAGAAAAAGAGAGTGGGGACAAAGATCAATGTGTGGTTGCCCCCCACTGGGGACCTGGCCTGTGCCCTGACTGGGAATCAAACTGGTGATCCTTTGGTTCACAGCTCACACTCAATCCACAGAGCCATACCAGCCAGGGCCCATTTTGTCACTTCCTAAATGCATTGGCACCGTGGGGATGGGTGAGAATGAGCTGGGAGGATGCTCTGGGGAGTTGTCGCTGCACAACAGACCAGCCCGAAGCTTAGTGGTTTGAAACAACATCATTTATTTTTCTCATGAATCTACAAACTGGGTGGGATGTGGTGGGGATGGCCCAGCTATGCTGTCTGCAGCTTCCCCTGAGGCGGCTCTGCTAGCAGCTGGAGAGCCCACCGCCCTGTGCCCACACTTGCACGGCTGGCAGGTAGTCTCACAGGCAGATGAAAGAGCAGGCAGGGGATGGGGCCAGGATTCCAGTCCTCTTCCTGGGGCCTCTCCATGGGCAACGTGGGCTTCCTCACAGCACGGGGGCCATGTTCCTAGGGCGCCTACTGCAGAGAGCAAGGCGACACTGTCCCAGTCTAACTTTAGAAGCCTGACCAGCCACTACTCATCAAAGCAGTCACAGAGTCCATGGAATTTCAAGGAGGGGACACAGTCCCCATCACCCAACAGAAGGAGCAACAGCACAGAGTACAAGAAGCAGAGCTGGGGTAGCAGATATCGGTATAGCCATCTTTGGAAAATACAATCTACCACATCGACAAATCACAGTAAATTAACAAAAAATCAAAATGAATTCACATTATTTCCAAAACATATGCCACACTTTTGAAAGCGCACTCCAAATCCGATTGTAAACAGCTACAAATATGTTTTTTTCATGTTCTTTCTTGGCATTTTCAATTTGTCGAACATGTTGCTCATTTAGGACTTTCATTTGTTTCTCCTTTTCTTGCTTTGTTATTTCATTCTTAGCATATTTCTCTTCTAGTACTTTTTTGTTTTCTGAATAAGTATCAGAGATTTTCTTCAAGGCCGCTTCCAGACGTCTCTGCTTTTCTGCTGTGTCCTCATATATGGAATCAGAAAAGTGAGTCCCTCCGTTCTCCTGCACCATTGCCTCGATCAGCCCCACCAGCTCCTGCAGTTGATCTTCCTTCTCAATCTCATCTGCACTTTTGTTGTTGAAGGCACAGCAGTAGTGCTGACATTCTGTGATGATGGTTTTTAGGCGCTTGTCTGACTTTGCTATGAACGAACTGAGCTCTTTACCTTCTAATTCATCTTTGCGAGTGAACAAGACCATCATGTGCTTCATGGCTGGCTTCCCAAAGATGGCCTTGATCAAATCAACTGTATTCTGCTCCTCCTGTGTGAAGCGGTCCAGCCGTACAACCAGGATGATGGCATGAGGCCCGGGGCTGGAGAGGAGGACACATCTAGCAATTTCCTCACAGGTGGTCTTCAGTTTCTCCTCGGTGTCAAAGAGCCCGGGGGTGTCCACCACGAGAAGCTTCCTCCCCTTCCAGGCCCTCTCTTCTTTCTTACAGCTCTTGGTAACAGACGCGGAAGCAATTCTAGAATCAAATGCTCTTTTCCCGAGAATGGTGTTTCCTGTCGCACTTTTCCCATTTCCGGTTTTTCCCACCAGAACGATCCGCAGAGTGTTGTCCTGAAGGTCAGCCATGCTGGTTCAAGAGGTTCTGGGTGCAGGTTCCTGCAAGACCCCGAGGAGGAGAAGAACATGGGGAGGGGTCAACTTAGGCAAGTGCCCACCATTCCCAGCCCTCATTTCCTCCCTGAAACTTTGTACTAGTCTATTATTCACATTGAACCCAGCACCAATAGAGAGATGATAGTTCAATTACTACAGAAGAAACAATAGAGTTTCCCCACAGAAGAGCACCAGGGCCAGGGCCCTCCCAGGGGAGCACACCTGCACCTTACAGCTCTGCTCTCTCAGAGCTCCCTGAGCTGTCCCTGACCACACACAAAAGAAGGGAAAGTTTTAGTCCTTTCTGGGAATCAAGTATAATATTGATCCCAAAGGCTAACCAAGATTTCACCAATAAATAAAGCCACAGATGTGTCTCATTTAGAAATAGTAATACAAAAATCCTAAAAAAATTATTGAACACTAAAAAGAGTGATACACCATGTTTAAATATGACTTATTTCAGAAATGCTAGGATGGTTCAATATGAGAAAATTGGTTTTTTCTACACAGGCCATTAACACATGAAGGAGAAACTAACTAGATGCAAAAAACAATTGTCTCAGTTCAACACTAACTCATGTTTAAGGCATATCATGAAATTACAACTAATAGATACTCCTCTAAAGTTAAAATAATGGATGGTAAAGTTCATTTGGAGAAAAAAAAAGAACATTATTCAGCACCGATGAGAAAAAGAATAAGGAGGGAGGACCAGCTCTACCAGGAGTCAAACACGCAGTTTCTGTCATTACAGCCTCATGGGGTTGGTGCACAAACAGAGGGAACAGGGAAACTGAAATAGAATATTCAGAAACAGACCAAATTAATTGTACAATATTCACTTATAAAACAGTTAATTAGATGTTACCATAGATTCAATAAGTCCACATCTCACATCACTGAGGAGAAAGGCGGATGAATAAAGCGACGTGGGGGCGACTGTGAAACCGAATAGAAAACGAGAAAACTGCCTCCACTGCCTCACACCATCAGAGTTCAAACACCTCACATGTTTAAATAGAAAACTAACCCATAGAAATAACAGAAAAGGCCTCAGCAAATTCTTTGTAACCTGGGAGTAGGGAAAATATTGCTAAGGTTTGACACAGAGTAAGGAAAAGGACTAATACGTGTGATTACAGAAAACTCTCACAGGTAATGTGAGACAAGAAGCATCACAGACAAATTAAAGCAAAAATGTCAAACTAGGGAAAAAGCATTTTCCAATGTACATCTAGGGGGTGAATTTCCCTATTACAAAAGCAAAATTAAAAGCTGCAGAAACAAATAACCAACAACTTGATGGAAAATGGATCAAAAGATAGAAGTAACCATTCAGAGGAAAAATAGTTTAAATGTGTCTTGAATATATCAAAAGACAGTAACATACACTCATAATAGACAAAAATAAATCAAAACACAAAAATAATATAAGTTAATAAAATAATTTTAAATCACACCTCTGTTTTCTAGGTGAGATGCTGTTTGTCCCCTCCAGGTCTGGCAGAACGGCAGACTGTGCTAAGAGTCAGCCGGAGGAGGCAGGGGCAGCAGGTCCTCCCCTGCACGGCTGGGGGGAGGGAAGCACAGTCCAAACCCGCAGACCAGAAGCCAGCAATACCTTGTAGAGTCCACGGGCACCTTCCCTCCTGTTACCAATCCCCCATTTCAGCTTTTATCCCTGAACTACACTGACCAATGTTATAGCAAAAATCATGCATGAAGCTATTTATTGCATCATTATTTGTAAGAGCAAAAAACAAAACCCTATCCAATGGCCACCAGTAGACGACGGGTTGAATGAACTAAGGTGTGTCCACACCGGGAAGACCTGGCCAGCTGTGAAAAGGACTGAGAAGTGTCTCCCTGCACCAGAGTGGGGAGACCATCAGGGTGTCTACCACCAGGGGAAGGAAATAATGTGGAGTTCACCTACCATCTCTCCAGTAAGGGGGATGTGAACATCATCTATAAACTATAACAGGTACACTATTCACACATATGAAAAGGCACCAGCAGGATAATCTGAAAACTAACCCGACACAGAAGTTCCCTGTGTGGGGATGGGACGGACAGGGTGGGGGGGTGGGGGGACAGGGGCAGGGGCTCGAAGTCAGGTGTCCTGGGTGCACGTAGATTTCACAGGCTTGATCTTGAAACCAGGAAGGTAGTTTACCTAATTACACACCAAAAATTATGTTTAAAATATTAAAATCAAGAGAGAATGAAAAAAACAAATCTAACTGGTATTTGAGAGGTAGATGAACCCCATAAGGAACTGGTCCAAGAGACTTGGAAATGCATTCATTCATTGTCTGTCTCTGGTGAGATATGTCTTAAGGACCAAAAACAAAAAAAAAAAACATCCAAAACCTGAAAACAACCTCCAACTGTTTTCACATCCTCACTTTAATTGTGCGCGTGTGTGTGTGCGTGTGTGTGTGTGTGTGCATTTGTGTGTAGTTTGAAGCCCTTGGCAGTGGACAGAGGCACAGGGACAGGAATGAGCCCGGTGACAGTGGACCCCCTCAGCGCCCAGCTCTGGCCTTCAGAGGCCATTTCCCACCACAGGTCAGGGCTCTGAGGAGAAAGCACTGATTCCAGGGCCAGACACGTGTGCAAGGGGCCCACAGGCCCTCGTCAGCCAGAGAGCCCGGGTATGCTGACCACTCACTAGCATCTCATCACAGGGACTGGGGGCCACTGCAGCAGAGTCCAACTGGACCTGGATGGGACATTTTGAGCATTCATAGTAATTCTAATGAAATGAAAGCATCAAGTATGTTAAAATCCATGAATTCATAACAATGCTTTTCCTAAAAGTGATCTGTCACTCCCTCGGGTGTCTGCTGGAAAAACACTCAAAGGGGAAGAGTCAGGCGTTCATCTGTGTCTCTCACACACCTGCTCCTCGTGGAAATGAGAGAGAGCTTGAGGGGAGCTTTCTTTTCCCAGGATTATTCCACCCAATACAGGAGGAAGGGATGACAGCATTTGAGTGTCATCGCTTGTGACCCTTAACGAGACTAAGGCAGCCATTAGTGTCAGTTAGTGTCACAGACAGGCTGACAACCAGACATCATGTGCCTTCTGACGGGAGTTCACTGCTGCACCTGTGAAGTGTTCCCACCCAAAATCAGTCCACCCTGAACCTGACCAGGCCTCTCCTTAGACAAATTCACAAGGACGCTGGAACGGGAGGAGCAGGTGAGCTGACACCTTTGATAGAATCGACAGGACACACACCGCCCGATTCTGATGGACAAGAGACCCCCCTTTCTTACCCAGAGAAATCTCCCAGAAAGCAACAGGGAAGGTGGAAATGGATATATTAAGTTAAATTTAAGAGACATCAAACAATTGTGATTTATGGATCTTATTTAGATCCAATTTCAATTTTTATAGTTATGAGAAAACCAGGAAAATCTGTTTGGAACTGGTAATTTTTATAAAAACAATTCTACTTGCTTTTTAAAGTCTGATGATGGCAATAATTTTCAGTGGTTTCAAATATTTATTGATAAACTGAAACAATGTCCGATATCTACCTCCAAATAATTCCAGGTGTGGAGGGAGGACTGAGTTTACAAATGAAGCAGATTGGCATCAATTGATAATCGGTGAAGCTTGGTCTGGGTCCATGGAAGTTCCTTATATTACTCTCTTTACCTTGGGATAAGTTTTCCACAATAAACTTTTCCACAAAAAAAAAATTTAACCTGGGTGTAGTATAGCCACTGTTGAATACTCTTTACCAAGCACCTTGATAAATATTTTTACATCATCTCATTTACTCCCCAAAAATAGCCTGTGAGGAAGCTCATTTTATTATTTTCATATTTTAATCTTCATCCAAGGATATGTTTATTGATTTTAGAGAGAAAAAAGGAAGAGAGAGAAACAACCATGTGCAAGAGAAACATCAATTGCTTGCCTCCCATACACACCCCACCTGGAGATTGAACCCACAACCTAATTGTGCACCCTGACCAGGATGGAACCCACAAATTTTGGTGTATGAGACAACATTCCAACCAACGGAGAACAGAGCCACCCAGCCAGGGTTATTATGCTAACGTTTAAGATAAGGGCATTGATGTGGCTGAAAATGCTGAGACACTTGCCCAGGGGCACAGAGCTCACAGCTACTGGGCAGAGCAGGGACCCAACTGAAAGTCCATTCTACTCCCGCCTTCCCTCCTGACCACGGCCCACAGTCCTCTGCCCAGCTCCTCCTCAGCCCCTGACTCTGAAACCTCACCAGTCAGAGGTGGACAAGGAACGGAGGGGACGGGTCGTCCACTCTCTCCCAGGGGGAGAACTGCACTGCCTGGGATCCTGATCTTGGCAGTGGACAGAGGCACTTGGACGGCCTGGACTCTATGTCACTGTCAGCCCTGAACACCTGCCCTGGGGACACCAGTTTCCCATCAAGGGAGGAGGAAGGCTCAGCAGCAGCATCAGTGTCTGCTGCACCAGCAAACACAGGAAGTACCCCTGTCAGCACACACGTGTCCTGTCAGTATGAGATGCAGGACATTGTGCTCATAACGCAGCCCCTTCCTCCCCTTCCTACCCCACACCACCACCCTGTGACAGCACCCTCTACCCGCTGTGAGGCTGGCACTGTCCCTGGTTCCTCCTCGGACCACAGCCACCCCCTGCACCTGCCCTGGCCCCAGTGCCCTCCCAGCCCTATGGCTCAGCTGGGTCTCAGCCAGGCTCACCTTCCCTTCAACCCGCTGAGGAGTTCCCGGGTCTTCTCCAATGAAGCTCTTTCAGCTGCTGCTTGTGCTTTAACTGTGAGGAGAGAGTTCGCAACCCTGAAAGCAGGGAGCCAGGAAGCTGTGGTTGGGTGGGGCCAGCTGAGGACCTGTTTGCCTTTAAAGAGACGGAAACAGTGTCCCGTAATTTGGTGGTGCTTCAGTTTTGCCAAATTCCAAACTTGTGTCGATGTGCCTGCTCCCGCACCAGAATTTCCAGAGCTATGTTCAGGATTTTGGATGATGGCGGTGGATCACAAAGGCCCTTATTAAATGACCCAAGCCTTGCCCACGCCTGTGCACTGGGAGACAGCAGGGTGATTCTGGAAACAGGAAGTCAAGCAGGTGGCTTGGGGTGCCTTTGGGTGCTGCTAGTGATTGTCTGCTGTGGGCTTTGAGTCCAGTCTTTCAGGAGGGTCTCAGTTCCTCATTCAGAAACTGCAGGACTCCGGTGCAGACCTGAAGGGGTCTACACCATTGGGAGCCACAGGGAAGAGGAGGGGGAGTTTGGGGAAAAGTCTCTGTGACCACACAGCCCCTCTGTGGTTTTTCATGTGGGCCTTGCCAGCTTGAACGTGCCCCAGGGTCTGGCAGGTGAAGATGCTCCCAGGGAGCAGATGCAATTCCCCTCCCACCCTTTCTGCCTCCCCCACCCCAGGCCCAGACGGAAGCAGCCTGTCCAAGATCCACTCAGCAGACAGATGCCACAGGCTCTGGAAATGATTTTCAGGTGTCAGGCAGCTGCCAAAGCTCTCACAGTGGACGCGATGCTCTAGTTGTCTGCTGCATCACCATTAAAACATCACGTTTTTATTATATATTTGGTTCACTAGATTGAGAAATTTGATTGGTCAATGCTTAAGCTTTGGGGAAAGCAATAAGAAGACCAGATGCGGCAGGAAGTTGGGGACAATAGGCTGGCAACCCATGGAGGGAAGCAACGAGATTTGGAAATCATGGTGTTCAGAGCCATTGTTCAGTAGCATCGGACCAATTATTGGTGCTGATGACTAGGGTCACCATGAAGTGGCCAGGTAACAGTCCTGACTTCCAATACAGACAATGATCACGACCAGGTATAAATTTCACAAGGCCTGGCAAAAAAAAACCCCACCAAGCCCATTGTTACAACATCTAAAGATTGCAAGAAGACATTGACAGCACACCATCCCATGTGAGGGGCCCCTCTCAGCACAGGGCCCTGAGCAGCCCCACAGGTCACTCCCCAGGGGGCTGACCCTGACCCTGCTGCACAGGTGTGACTCAGCAGCACAGCCAGGACCTCATCTCCTGCTCAACCTGTCCCCCCATGGCCCAGTCTCAGGTCACTCTGCACAGTCCTTGAGTGAACCCTGTCCTGCCAGAAGCTGCCTTGCATGTTTTCCTGGTGAACTCCTTGTTCTGCAGGTATGACGCTCAGGTGCACAGTTCAGTTTCCCAAAGGGAAGAGGGAAGAGGTTGAGAGAATCCACAGATGCTGCAGGGATGGGACATGGGTCTCGGATGGGAACAGCCTTGAGGCCATGGACCACAGAGAAGCCCTTAGAACTCGGCAGCCCACCCTGACCCTGACACAGCGGGGATCCCCCTTCTAGGAGACTGTGACAGAAGGAGGGTCATCTCACCTCTCTTCTGACTGTTCACGTGGCCACGTTCCTCATCATGAGGGGCTCCTGTCCACTTCCCACTCTGCTGTGAGCCACCTGTCCCCCTGCTGCTGGTCCCCACCTGCAACTCCTGAAGTTGCTGCCCCTGCTCCCTGGATGCTGCTCCTTCCACACCGTCAGAAGCAAGGACACGAATTTTGTAGAAAGTCACAGCTTCCTTTTGTACAGTTGCCTTTATTCTTTTCCCCTTTTTATTATTTACATCATATGTACACACAGTGGATATATATGAATTTTTCAAAGGTTGGATTATGAAAAAACATTTCTTCATGTTTTATCAGGGTCTGCCTTGTAGAATTCAGGACATTTTCTGCTGCTGTGATGTAGATACATTCAAAGCTCAAACCTACTACAGCATCATGGAAATAACAACAGGAGGTGAAAGGAATGGCCACTCACACTGTCCTGACTCCCCCATGAATGAACAGTCAGCCTTGGTGTGTCAGTTCCGTATTGCTGGCACAACAAAGTACTGATAACCTAGTGGCCTAGGACAAAGTGAATACATTCTCTTACAGCTTTTTAGGGCAGGAGCCTCAAATTAGTCTCACAAAGACAAAATGAAGGTGTCATCAGGGCTGGTCTCTCTGGAGGCTCTAGGGGAGAATCCCTCTCACCTCTCCCCCTTCTAGAAGCTGCCAGAATTCCTTGGCTTCTGACCACATCACTCCAGTCTGGGCTGCCATCACCACATGGCTTCTTCCTCCTTAGATCGTCCTGCCTCCTCCTCTCAGGGCCTTTGTGGTTCTGTGTGGGACCCACTCAGAGAGCCCAGGACAATCTCCCTGTCACCCCACCATGAATGATCCTCATCTGCAAAGACCCTTTAGCAATGAGGCGACATTCACAGGCTCTGGAGATTGGACACGGCTTTCTTCAAGGAGGATAAGTTAACCTCTCTTAGCTCCCATTCCCGATGGTAAAATGAGGAATGTGCGACAGAGCACACTGACAGCCATTTGCAGTTGTGGTAGAGCTGAGTGGATGTTGGGGTGGATGGATTGAACCAAAAATAAAAAATAAGCAAAAAACTCATGGACACAAACAGTGTGGTGATTCCCAGGGGAGGGAGGAGGGGGCACGTGGAGGCAGGTGTAGGGGGGATAAAGGGTGATGGGTGGAGACCTGACTTGGGTGGTGATCACACAGTACAGGGTACAGATGATGTGTTGTAGAATTGTGCACCTAATCCCTGTGTCATTGTGGTTCCCAGTGCCACACACAATAAAGTCAATAAAAGGGACCGAAAAAAAATAACAAAATGTAGAACATGGAGCTTTTCCTTCATTGGGTTGGCATTGGTTCCAGGAAGTAGTGCTGCTGTAAACAATACCTCCCGTGTGGCGGTGGCTGTGGACTTGGGGGTGGATAGGCACTGGGGGAACTCCGGGGCACATGGGGACAGGGGTGGAGGTGGCCTTGGAGGGACTAAGCTGGGAATTTGAATGTTAAAGGTGAGATCTCACATGAGAGTGAGGACCCTGTCATTGGACCCCTGAAGAAAGGGGGAGGGGTTCCAGAGTCAGGGAGAGCCATGGAGTCATGACTGCTGCTGGGTGGAAGGAAGGGCTTGTAAGTGATGGACTGGAGTGTTCAGCTGAGGGGTGTCCAAGCTCAGCGTGGGAGCGGGGGTGCAGCCTGGTTTCTCCTTGTCAGAGGTGGAAGGCAAGAGGTCCGATCCTTGCAGCCTCCAGCCAAGGAACTCCAAGGGCTGCCAGCTGCCACGAGAAACTGGGAACCAGCCAGGAAGGACCCTCCGCAGAGCCTTCAGAGTGAATAGGACTCAGCCAACCTTTTGATGCGGGATTCCTAGGACTATGGGACCAGAACTTTCTGTGGCTTTCAGCGACACAGTGTGTGGGACAGTGTTTCAGCCATTCTCAGAATCTCATACAACACCTTCCTCCTTTCCTCCCCATCTCTCCAGCCTCCTCCCGCTCCTTCCTCGGCACAACCAGGGACCCCCTCTCTGTGTGAGTGCTCTGTGACTCCAGGGCATCTTTTCCAGCCACACCTGCAGGCCTGGGCCAGGGAAGCCTGGGGTCCAGGAACTCCTGACTTTCTCAGAAAGGCCATGAACTCTGTCTGACCCTGTGCTTGGCCCTGTCTCCCAACCCAGGCTGCCAGGACCCTAGAGGCACCCGGCCACGTCCTGTTTTCTGTTTCGTTTTCTGATCTCAGGCCCCTTACAAAGAAGTTCGTGGTTGTCCTCAGTTTATAGAACATGAAAACAAAACCAAAAACAGTTTTGTTTTGAGAGAGACAGAGGAAGTGAGGGGCTCCTGAACCCTTAAGTGCGTGGGCCCTCAGCCAGGCTGCAGTGGGCTCAGCAGGTCCTGAGACCCCCGTCTGCATGACAGCAGCTCCAGGCCCACCGGCCAGAAGGAGGAGTCGGACAAAATCGCTCAGACACAAACCACAGTGAGGTGCTCACCAGGGGGAAGGAAGGGTGTAGTAAAAGGTAAATGGGGTCAAATGTGTGGTGACAAAAGGGGAGCTGACTGTGGGTGGCAGGCACACAGTGCAATACACAGATGATGTGTCAGGGAATTGTACACTGGAAATCTGTACAATGTTATTAAACAGTGTATTAATAAACTTAACCCCCAATAAGCTTAATTTTTATAAAAAGAGTAACAGTTTCATCTAAAACATAGAGGAGGGCACTATCCCTTGCAAAATAAGACAACACGAGCTTTCATGCATTGAAACACGCAGGAGGCACCAGCCTCGGCTGACAGCACAGGATGACAAAAGTGTCTGCCAATGTGTTCCCTTCCCTTAGCCCAGTGACACTGCTTTGTTCCCTGGGCTTCAGAGCCACCTGTCCTATGAGCACATCAGCGCAGGTGTCTGCCATTAATCCGTGAACTGCAGTTAGGAGGGGTGAGTGGCTCTGACCAGCCACTCTCAGGATCTGAGGCTTTGGGCACAGCCACTCCCCTCTGAGCCCAGGTGTCTTTACAGATGGAAGACAGGGGGTGTCAGATCACTAAGTCCCATCCCTCCCAGAGAGTGACATCACATGACAATGTCTGGTCCCTGCCCCATGAGGACAAGGGCCCAGACCCTCCCAGGGGTAGGAGTCCTGAGCCCTGGCCCCACACCCTCACTTCTCCTCAGATGGCTGTTGGTTGTAGTGATAAACCTGAGACAACAAACAGGGTCCTCCAAGGATCCCACGTGGAGGGACCCGTCCTGGGACTCTTGGCCTCAGGGCTCTGGTGTGAGGGGGCAGTATTACTATGGGCCCCCTTCTCCCATGTTTTGAGTCTCTAGGGTCATCAGATGGAGGGAGAGTCACAGAGAGTGACAGGTGTCAGTCACTGTCCATTCACCACCTGGTACCAGCTGCCAAGAAAGCAAGAAGCAAGGACACAGGTGAGCTTTCCCCCGTTGCTTCCACTCTCAGCCCAGGCTCAGCTCCCTTCCTTACTCATAGGCCCAGGCTGGTGCATCCCCTCCATCCAGAACCCACATGTCTGTGTGCACCTGAATCTTCACCATCCCATGATACCAAGGGCAGAGGGAGAGGCTGCTTAGAACAGGCACCGGGGGAGAATTCAGAGGTGGCCGGATCCATCTGGTAGCATCATGCACTTGCCCTCTTTCTGGGATTTTCAGTGGTTTCCACAATTTCTGACATTATCTGAGATTGTTTCTTTCAGTCCATTATGACATCTTTCATTGCTTTAGTGCAATACTACCACAAACACATGTTATATTTCTAAATTTTTATTGATTGATTTGAGAAAGGGGGTTAGAGAAATAAACATCAATTTGTTGCTCCACATATCCAAGAATTTGCTGGGTGGCTTGTGTGCACCCTGACATCTGGTCGAACCCACAACCTTGGCACATAAGGCTGATGCTCTAAACAACTGAGCTACCTGGCCTGAGCAAAACAGATGTTCTAAAGTGCTTTATTACTAATGACAAATGCTATAAATACAACTGTAACAAGGAACAAAGGGACACTTTTAATGTATATTGCAGCATATACAGCAGAAAAAGTTTTATTGTTTCTAATAATCCCTCATTTTTTCAGAGAAACGAGCTACTGGGTGGTTTCTTGTGAATTCACTTGTGCACAGGAAAGCGTCCAACCTGCCTCAGCCTCAGCCCTTTCCTGCCACACGTCCTCCCGATGCTGTTTGAGTCATCACTTAGAGTTGTGGTCACAACACAGGCTAAAGAGCTCGGTGACAGAGCTCATGCCCTATATTGTATTTGCTGTGGTGTGTTGAGAAGGGTAAAAGGAGACAGATTGAGCCAAGAAGAGCCCTCCCTGTGGACACCACACTGACATGTGCTCAGGACCAGGTTTCGAGCCCCCTGAGGATGGGGCACAGAAGTTTTCCCAGGAGTCTCACACCCACACCGGATCCTCATGCTGAGCCAGCATGACCCCGAGCACTTCAACTCTGACGGGAGCCTGAGAGTGTGTCCTCTGCTCCACGTTGGAACAAGTGCTCCCAGACGTTTCTGTCTTTCAGCCTCCAACAACAAAGCTCTCTGAGCTGGGTGGTGAATAAGCAGCTGAAGAGTCTCATAGTTTTCTAATGTTGATGGTCATGAAGCAGCATCACTTGAAAATCAGAATACAGAACTCGTGTCCAAGCTGTGCACAACCACAAAGGACTCTGTGGGAAAATAAGGAGACACCAGCATGTGTCTGCTGATCCTCTGCGGGTCTAACCTTGGTATCAGGTGGAAACCAAGGACTCCAGATGAAGATGGCAACCTAGAGGACAATGGCAGCTGTCTCCAAGGTCACCACTATGCAATATTTCATTCAATGCCAAGATAGCACAACTAGAAAGGGAAGCCAAGAGACACCAAATCCCTGCACTCGCCAGGAAGGACAGGGAGGGAGCCTGCTTGCTGCCACGTTTAGTCTGAAACCACTGACAGGGCTTCCTCTGCCAGACTGCACGTGAGGCACCCTGCACACTCCTTACCAGTGGGACAACCACAGCTGGGGAACTTTTTCAGTTAAAGTCTTTAAAAGTTGCCCTAAATTTACACAGTTAATGAAAAATTGTTATTTTTTAAAAATCTACTGAACCTTAGTGAGAGGAGTGGGAGTCCGTGTGGTACCTGAGCCATGACTTTCTTCTCCCCTCCCCAGTGCACCTTCAGCTCCGCTGGAAGGAAACCCCATTCTGGGCACATGTGGCCGAGCAGACGGGGCCCCTCTCCCCTGAGTTTCCGTAGAGCTCAGTGCTTCACAAACGGTGGGGGGGGGCAGCATTTCTCACCCCTCCCAGTCTGAGCTGCAGGACGAGTCCAGTGAGTGAAGCCAGCAGCTCTCTGCTGGGCTCTGCAACATAGTGAACCCTATGAGGGGCAGCTAAAACAACACTTAGAGGAAAATTTGTAGATGGATATTCATATGGAGCTACACTGAATAGAGAGCAATGATCTCAAACCAGTAACCTACTCTTCCACATTAAAGAGTGATTGAGGCAGCAGTCTATACCTAAAACAGTCACAAGAACAATATAGTAAAGAGTAGCATGGAAATTAATGGACTAGAGAATAGAAACACACTACAGAAAACCAGCAGAACCAAAGCTAGGTCCTTTGGAAATATCAACAAATTGACAGATCTTCAGCTAGTATGACTAAAAACAGATAGAGAATTACTAAATCAGGAATAAAAAGGGGGATATTATTACTGAGTTTATCAAAATATAACAATTATAAAGAAATATCATAAACAATTTTATGCCCCTCAAATTAGATAGCACAGATGAAATGGAAAAATATTCATGAACTACCAAAATTGGCTCAAGGAAAAAATAGAACATCTAAATAGACCTATAATACATATAAAAAGATTAAATTACTAATAAAAAATATTACCTACCAAGAAAAACCCAGGCCTAGATGGCTTCCATACACAGATAATATATCTCCTATGACTGTGGATGGAAAAATCCTTCACAAAATAACCCCCCAAAAAAAAGAATCCAGCAATATGTAAAAAAAGCATATACACCATGACCAAGTAGAATCTATCCCAAGAATGCAATACTGGGTTCACATCCAGAAATCAATCAGTGTAATTAACCATTACCAACGGAATAGAGAAGAAAAATGCATGATAATCTTCTAGATTTAGAAAAGCACTTGACAAAACTGAGCACCCTTTCAAAATAAAAACACGCAATAATCTATGAAGAGAGAGAAACTTCCACAATCTGCTAAAAGGCATCTATAAGAATCCCACAGCTGGTACCTACTCAGTGATGACAGAGGGAAAGCTCTCCCGGAAGATCAGGAATAAGACAGAGAGGCCTGCTCCTGCCACTGCATTCCCACTCTGCACAGCAGGGTCTGACCAGGGCCATCAGGCAGAAAAGACACTGTTCCAGACGAGAAGGGGTCAGCATCCCTCAGTCAGTCCAAGGGATGCATCACATTCACAATGTAAGAGATAAAAGTTATTTCATCATCTCAATAAATAAAGAAAAAACGTTGCACAAAATCCAACATCCTTTCATAATAAAAACTCTTAACACGCTGGGCACAAAGGAAATGTACCTCCACATAAGAAAGTCCATATGTGACAAGCCTACAGCTAAGATCATTGTAAGTAAAAAGCTGAAAGCTTTTCTTCCAAGTTCAGGAACAATACAAGGATGCCCACTCTCACCACTTTTCTTCCACATGCTACTGGAAGTCCTGGTCAGAGCAATTAGGCATGAGGAAAATAAAAGGCATCCAAACCAAAGACAAAAAAGTCAAATGGTCTGTATTTGCAAATGACATAATGTTATATAGAGAAAATCCTAATGAATCCACCAAAAAATACTGTGAGAAATAATAAGCACATTCAGTAAATTTGCAGGATACAAAATCAGTATACAAATGCAAAAATTCAGTTGCATTTTCATACACTAATAATGATTTATCAGAGACAGAAATTAAGAAAATAATCCCACATACAAATATCATAAAAATAAAATACCAAGAAGTAAATTTAAGTTGAAAGAGGAGTTGAAAGACTGGTATATTGAAAACTATTAGATATTGATAAAAGAAATTGAAGAAGACACAGGTAAATGGAAAACTATTTTGTGCTTATGGATTGGAAGAATTAATATTTTTCAAATGTCCACACGACTCAGAACAATCTACAGATTCAACACAATTCCTGTCAAAATTCCAATGGCATTTTCCACAGAAATAGAAAATCCTAAAATTTCCTATAGAAACTCAAAAGATCCTAAATAGCCCAAGCAGCCTTAAGACAGAATAAGAAAGCTAGAGGTATCACATATCCTGGTTGCAAACTATATTACAAACTTATACTAATCAAAACATGATGCTATTGTCACAAAAACAGATACATACATCAACAGGGGGAAAAACAGAGACCCAGGAATCAATGGTCAATTAATTCACAACAAATGAGTCAAGAACATACAATGGGAAAAGGAGAGTCTCTTCAATGAACGGTGCTGTGAAATGGGACAACCATGTGAAAAAGAAGAAAGCTGGACTCCACTCTGACACCATACACAAAAATCAACTCCAATGGACTAAGGTCTGAAAATATGACCTGAAACTATAAACCTCCTAAGAGAAAACAAAGGGTGTAAGCTCCTTGACATCAGTCCTGGTCATCATTGTTCGGATCTGACCCCAAAAGCAAGGAAACAGAAGCAAAAATAAGTAAGTGGGACAACATCAAATTAATAAGCTTCTGCAGAGCAAAGGAAGGTACCCACACAATGAAAAGACAATCTACAGAATGGGAGAAAATATTTGCCAGTCATGTTATCTGATCCGGGATTAACATGCAAAATATATGGGAACCCCTATACCTCAGTAGCAGAAACCAAACAATCCCTTTTTTAAAAATGGGCAGACAGACTGAATAGACATCTTTTCAAAAAAGACATGTAAATGGCCAACATAACATGCTGCCCGACATCACTAACAATCAGGGAAATGCGAATCAAAACCACAATGAGATAGCACCTCACTCCTGTTAGAATGCCTATTGTCAAAAACACAAGAAATAACAAATGTTGGTGAGGATGTGGGGGGGAGGGAACTCTTGTGCACTGTCCATGGGAATGGAAAGGGGGATGGGCACTCTGGAAAACAGCACGGAGAGTCACCACAAAACTGACAATGGCACCACCACCTGGTCCACACGGACGCCATCCACAGGGAGCAAGCACAGGACCCCACAGAGGCCTCAGCACCTCCCTGCTCACTGCAGCGCTACTCACAGCAGCCGAGTGTGGGAGCCACCTAAGGTCCTGTGTAGGGTCCCATGGACAAAGGTCACATGAGGGGTATGAGGGACAGAGTGTGCAGGAGGGGGCAGAAGTGGGTTTAGGGTGGTGAGTAAAAAACAGTAATTAATAAATAATGACACAAGATTAACCTCTATTTTTCGTACTCACAAAAAAGTAAACCTACTTCTGCCCACCCGTGTATGCGTGTGTGTGTTTTCAGCCATGAGAATCGGAAGGACATCATTCCACTTGCAGATGGACCTGGAGGGCATTTGCTAACTGATGTAATTGGAAGGACATCTTTCCACTTGCAGATGGACCTGGAGGGCATTTGCTAACTGATGTTACTCGGACACGGTAATAAACACTGTTTGGTATCACTATCAATGCGGGATTTTAAAAACCCAGACTCTCAGAGAGGAGAGCAGTCTGGCCTTTAGCAAGGGCAGGTGGATGAAGAATGGGGGTCGGTGGTCAAACTACACTACAGCCACTTAGCGATGAGTTAGCTCTGGGGATGAAATGCACCGCATGGTGACTGGAGCTAATGACACTGTGTTCTGTCCCTGGAAGTTGCTAGGAGAGCAGATCTTCAGTGTTGTCACCACAGAACAGAAACAGGAATCATGGGAAGTGGTGCAGGTGGTAGCACCCCAACGGTCACTATGGTGGTGATTGTCTTTGCAGACAGGTAAATGCTCAAACCAGCACACTCTGTACTTTAAACTTCCACAACATTACATGTCAATCACATCTCAGTAGAGCTGGGGGGAGTGGGGGGGACAGTAGGTGGGTTCAGTGGGTGTTGGGTTCTTCATTAGAAATGACGAGCTGGCAAAAAATGGACTGATTTCAGACCCCAGCCCATGATCTTCAGATGAAGTCAAAGCCCTCACCATCTATGGGCAATGTCACCTCCAGGGAGTCTCAGTGAGTCAGACCCTGTCACATGTTGTCCCTGACCTGCCCAGGCCCAGGCCCTGAACCCCCATAACCCCGGGGCAGCCTTCCTCCCTCTACACCAAAGCTGTCTGCTTCCTCACCTTCCTCAGATCTCCTGGCCCCCTGGCAGCAGACACCTGCAGAGGGGCTGGGGTGGTTCTGGGTGGGAGTGCTCCTCCCCTCCCTGCAGCACTGTGCTGGACGCTCAGAAAAGCCTTCCTTTCTGTTGAGAATCCAGAGACCCTGCCCAGGGCCTTCCTGGCAGACAGGGTCGCCATTGTGGCACTGGCCCAAGGAAGGAGGCTCTGGAGAGGGCATTTTATAGGAAAATGTCTAGCGAGCACAGTAGTTAAGACTTGTGGTCAAGGCTAGAAGTGAATACAGGCCTCAGAACCTTACATGCTCTTGTCCCCTGAGGTTACTGCCCCTGGGGGAACAAGCTGTTGGTGTCACAGGGACTTTCAGAGAACACCACCGTGGACCACAGCGTAATTTCCCAGTGGAAACTCAGCATCCCCACTCCCTCAGTTAGGAGTGTTCCTGTCTCTTTAAGTTGTCACCCCGGGCCCCACCCCCCACCCCACGCCTGGGCTTCCTGCTCTCTGAGATCTGAGAGGCAGGACACTTCCACTGGTACCAGGAGGAACAGCCTGCTGCACTGAAACAGGAGGACAGCCGTTGGTCTGTTGGTCCGGCACTTCTTGGACTGTTGTCTACCTGCAGGAAAGGTGAGCCCCCAGGAAGATGGTGCCCCAGGGGAGGAGGGCTGTGAGGATGGGGAGGAATCCAGTGTGGGCAGGAGGCTCCCTGAGTGAGTGGCTCTGGGCCAGAGGGCAGTGGGAAGGGGCTCGGGACCCAGAGGGAGACATTCAGGATGCCCTGAGTCCCACACAGAGCAGGTTATGGCTGCAGCTCCCCCAGCCCAGATGCCCACAGGACCAACCCTCTCCCAAGAGCTCCCTTGCCAAGGAGGGAGGGGTCGGCTCGCTCTCCTACAGGAACCAAACCTCCCTTTAGAGGGCAGCACACTCTCCCCACGTGCGTATTCGCATGGGCAAGAGATTTCTGAGGACAGGGCAGCAAGTCTGCCCTGAGAACAGGAGACAAACGGACAGTAGTGTGGGCCCCCGGACTGAACCGCCCAAAACACTGCACTCTGCTCCCAGTTGTCCACACAGGGTCTTGCTGGAGGAGGCAGCCAAGGTCGTGAACTTGGTCTTCACACCCTTATCCTAACTCTGCCCTTAGACACTGCTCCCAACCCGAGCTGCCAGGGTGTGTGGCAGCTGAGCCCCTGAGCTCCCCCCGCTCCCAGCAGGACGAGGGGCTGGACTGGGGAGACTGACCCAGAGACCCAGGTCCAGACTGAGCACCTTGGAATCACTGGTGGGTGGGGGCGCGGGGCTGCTTATGTTCTGACAGTACTGACATGTGAACCAAACCCGCTGAGAAATGCACCTTTCCCAGAGTCCCCTCGATAATGCCCAAACACGGGGGGTCAGAAGCCCTGGACCAGGTGAGCACACCTGCCCCGAGGAGGTCTGACACACAGGGCCCTGCGTGCTTTCCGTTCTCCAGGGACCCCGTGTGTCCTGCAGCCCAGAAGTCGGGTGTCTGGAACCACAGAAAACTTTCCAAATCCCACCTCAGACTCTGGGAAGTTCTGAAGGGCCCACCCTCGGGTCCTGGGTGGTCCCTGTACCTTCTCTTCTCCTTCTTGGACCAGGACCCTTTGGTTTCACTAAATTTCCTGGTCTTTGCTCTGAATCTGTGGCTCTTTCTCCAGGTCTGCTCTGCTGCCATCCATGGGAGTGTGTTGATTCATAAGGTGGGGCTGGGAGGGTGGTGATGTGAACAGTAGTGTAGACTTGGAGGGGGGCAGGGAGCCATGCACTGGCAGAAATGCCAATGCCTTTGGACTGAGGACCACTAGCCTGGCATCAGAGTCCTTTCCCCAGAGACAAGGTGTCCAGCCTGCCTCCATCTTGGCCTTTCCTTAGGTGGCTCCACCAGGAGTGAACGCAGTCACCTGCAGTCACCAGGTGGAATTAGACATGGACCATGCAGCGAGGACAGGGCTCAGACAGGGTGTGGGGGAGGCTGAAGGGCCACAATTCTGAGAACAAAAGGAGGCGGGGGAAAAGACCTGACATCTGCTCTCTTGGCGGGGGGGGGCAACCCAGTGAGGGGGTCACTGACCTGAGGCTGGACAGGACACTGAGGACAGAGGGGGCGCTGTGCTCAGAGACTCGGTGATCACAGAAGGTTCCATCGTGTTACTGATGCCTGAGTGGCTGGAACCACCTGACTTGGAGAAGCCACGTCTTTGGGGGCAGAAGGTCAGGAGTCAGAGGCCAGTGGCCCAGCTCTCAGGGACACCGATCCCATCAGACACACTGAGGCAGGACAAGGATTCGACTCCCCAGAGTCACAGGCTCTCCAGGCCACCTGGGACATACAATTCTTCTCCGGTTTCCATAACTCCAATTCCAATTCCCATCCTGTGTGTCTCCCAGCCAACCCCACTAAGTGGTTCCCACAGTCACTGAGCCTCTCGTCTGGTCTCCCAGTTTCCCAGAGACTCCTGGGAAAATGTAGCATCCACAGCTTTGGTCCCCAACACAGAGCTACCTGGGAGAAATTAGCATCTGAAACCTGGTCACTGACCTGAGTCGTCACTGTCACAACCTCCCCTCAGCCTTTCGCCCTCGTCAGCCCTGAACAGACAGGCCGAGCTCAGCAAACCTCTCCCAGCGTCAGCCCCCCTGCCCGGCCCTTCCAGTGTTGCTCCCTCAGGTCCCATGTTCGGGGTGGGGGGGGCGGGGACCACGACTGTGTCACTGTGCTGTCAGCAGCTCTTGGGGGTAGTTGTACCACTTTAATGAACCAATTGTGTTTGGGACTCTTCCAGCTAAGCATGGGAGGACGGAAGGAGGCACAAGATAAGAAAAAGGCCCAGGGTAAGAGCACGTCTCTCACTGGGAACTTGCCCCCAGGTATGAGCTCTGGGTGATGATGGAAATGGGAAACCTCAGGGCTGAACCGGCAGGCCCTGAAGGGCACCCTGAGGTGTCAGGGGCGACACAGCAAGAGTCCTGCCACATGCACTGTAGCTGCGTCCCTGCTCCTGCCCCTGCCCAGCTGGGAGGCACTAACTTCTTTCATGGCCTGAGCCACCACCCACCAGTGCCAAAGTGTAAGATGCGGACACCAACCCCACCTGACCCCACAGAGGAGGGTGGAGAGGGCATCAGCTCCTGCACTGGAGGGGGTCACGCACCAGGCAGAGGGTTAGAGGCCCAGGGTGGAGGGGCAGACAGGTGTCTTATTAGTAGGCAGCAGGGTTCAGAGAGAGGGATGGGGAGAGGGGGAGAGGAGGGAGAGAGGGAGAGGAGGAGGAGGAAAGAAGTGATGTCATCTAACCCCCAACACCCCCAGGAGGAAACACCACACTATTATTCCCAATTTTGCACAAAGCTTTAACACTCAGATGAAGCAACTTCCAGGGTGACACAGCCGGCCCATGGCGGGCCTGTGAGGCAAGCCCGGGGTGTCTGGGACTCCACACAGCCCTTCACGCCCAGGCCCACTGCCCGCTGCTGCCCTCTTCCCTGGGCTGGACCCTGGGGGACTGTGGCAGAGGCCACTGATGCTGCCCAGCAGGGACAGCTCTCCACCATGGGGATGACCAGGGCTGATGCAGGGGAGGCTGAGCCTGGGACTAGAGAGGGACGCTCTCTAGAGGAATGCCCACCAGGTGTTGAGCATCTACAGGTGCTCATGGTGAAGCTGAGAGGACAGGGGTGGATGGTGAAGGTGCCCTGGGGCAGGGACAGCTCTGACCGATGACCACAGTAAGGGTTTGCTTGGACAGCAGAGATGAAACCCTGTTGTTCTCCTTTGTTACAAGGGCTCTGGGGGTTGGGGGTGGGGGAACCAGGTAACCAGGATACCTAGTTGCTTTAGGGTCCTGAAGCTCACAGACCACCTGTCCTCCAGGTTCTGAAGACAGCACGTGGGGCCTGCAGGAGCGGAAGCTGAGGCTCATCCTGGCAGGGAGGACAGGGGCGGGGAAGAGTGCCACTGGGAACAGCATCCTGGGCAAAGGGGTCTTCGTTTCCAGGCTCGAAGCCACCTCAGTGACCACAACGTGTGAGGTGGGGAGATGCAGTTGGGGTGAGTTGCAGGTGGAAGTCATGGACACCCCGGACATTTTCAGCTCCCAAGTCCCCAAGACAGATCCGGGATTCCAGGAGCGGGCGCGCTGCTACGTGCTGTCGGCACCAGGGCCCCACGCAGTGATCCTGGTGACTCAGCTGGGCCGCTTCACGGCCCAAGACCAGCAGGCCCTGAGCGCGCTCAAGGACCTGTTCGGGGACCGCGTGACGGCGCGCACCATCGTGCTGTTCACACGCAAGGAGGACCTGGCCGGGGGCTCGGTGCAGGAGTTCGTGCGTGACACGGACAACCGCGCACTGCAGAAACTGGTAGCCGAGTGCGGGGGCCGCGTGTGCGCCTTCAACAACCGGGCGGTGGGCACGGAGCAGGAAGCCCAGGTGAAGGAGCTGCAGGGGCTGGTGAAGCGCCTGGTGAGGGCGCCCACTCCGGTGCCCCCTTCACCAACAAGGTGTATGGCCTGGCACAGAACCTCGCCAGGAAAAACATGGACCAGGAGGAGCAGGAGCGCAGGGTGGCCAAGAAACTGCAGGACCGCCAGCAGGCCTGGTGGAGACGGTTGTTCAGGGGGCTGGGTGGCAGACAGAGAAGATGATCCGGGCCCTGCTGCTGGGCCCCCTGGTCAAGGTCTGGCTGCTGCTCACCAGACACCAGCCTGAGGCCCAGGTTGGTCCTGAGTGACAGGCTGTAAACAGGACTGTGACCGGCCAGCTGACAGTCATACTCATCTCTGCTGTCTGTGCCTCCAGGGTCTGCAGGCTTTGCTTGCATCCCTCACCTGGCAATAATCTACCAACGACAAGGTCCTACCAGGGTCCACGGCCCACTGCCTCGAAAAACACCTCCCCGCATCCATGCCCCTGTGACCTGGCCTCTCTGGGCTCCTTTCCTACTTCAGCCAAGTAACTGTTGTTGCTTTTCCTGGTTTCCACTGACCTCAGGCTGTGTCCCCTGTCACTGAATCAGCCCCAGTGTCCCCACCAGACCAAGCATGGGAACCCACACAAACCCTCAGCCCATTCCCATTTGTTTCAGTTGACCATGAATTGAGTGAATAAATGCACTGGAAGTTCACCTCATGTTGTCTGACATCAGTATTTGTAGGTGTCAGTTCATCCGCCTGACACTCACATTGAACAAAGGCACTGCTCTGTCATCCCCACCCCCACCTGCAAAACCACGCTCACATCCAAGTGCAGAAAGACACACACACCCACTAGGGTGTGTGCCCACAGGAAGAGAAGACCCTGAAGAACTGTCCCTCTGTCACTGCAGGGGACATCTCCCCGGGGGAGTCTGTGTCACTATCAGACCCCTTAGCAGCCTGAATGCAGAGGCTGCTGAAGCCCAAGGGAAACTTGAACTACAGACTCAAGTCCCTGGGAGCCACAGAGGCCCTGAGGAGAGTCTGCTTCCCCAGAGGACTTTTCTCACTGGCTGGCATACTCATAGGGTGGGGTGTGCTTTCCAACTCTGGGGTAAAGCCAAAAGAATTAAGAGGGTTGGAGATTTTTATTCCAATCTCATAATCAAGGGCAGACAGGCCTTGGTGGGCTGAGCACTGGTGACACCATGGTGGGCAAAGCGTCCTCCATGCTGTGCCATGCAGATCCGGGAGGGTCAGCTCCAGGCCCAGGTAAAATGAGCCAGGTTAGCCAGCTCATCTCTGCACCCACTCTTGCTCTGTCCCCGGGGTCTCCACCCTCACACACAAACTCAAGCTCACCCTGGATCCTGCTGGGTCCCTATGGTGTCCTCTGCCTGGTGCTTCACAGACAGGGAGTCCCAGGTCACTGATGCCCTCACATCACTGAAGGGACATGTCAAAGGGGAAATAATCGGCAACAGCTGAGCATGCAGTGGAGCCAGAGGCCCACATGCCCCACCTGGAACCACTGCAAACACGAACAGGAACCCAACATCGAGGCAGAGACTCGACACTTCCTCTGCTGCCACCATCACTCAGCTTCCAGGGTCCTGCACAGATCCCCACGGGGGCCCTGTTGAGGAATCTGGATTGTGGTCTTGTCCACTTTCCAATATCTTTTCAAAGGAACAAACAGGAAAAGGCTACCATTATCCCTTTGCTGAGATGGGAGATGGTCAATGGTAAACAAATGAGAAAGAAAGAAAAGCAAAGTGTCCAGTGGGAGCAACAAAACACTTGATCCTTGCCTTTTGGTTGGGGAGGGATGAGCCCAGAGGTCCGCCAGGGACAGCAATAGAACTGCTGGGATGCGGGGAGGAGCCCCCAGGGGTTTCCTTACACAGAATACAGTCTGGTCTTGCCTTAATCCAAACCTGACTCTCTTATAGCTGGAGCATTTGATAACTTACATCTAACACAACTACTGATATGGTTGGGTTTCAATTCATCCTTTTGCTACTTGTTTCTGTTGTCCTATCTGTCCTTTGTTTTCCTTTCATCAGCCTTTCTAGTGAACTTTAAAATTTCCCTTTATTTCATCAACTGCTTTATTAGCCAAACCTCATGTCATTTTCCCAGTGGTTGCTCCATGATTGACAGTATGCACCTTTAGCCTACATTCTACCTCCAGTGAACAGTCCATCACAGCACAAGTCCTGTGAGATCTCTGCAACATTCTACCATTGCTTCCTCCCTCCCCATTTAGGCACTATTGTTGTCGTACCTTTTACAGTTGCATAAAATATAACCTCAACCAGCCCTTGAGTGCTGGCCTGAGAAGCAAAGGGTCGCTGGTTCAGTTCCCAGTCAGGGCACGTGCCTGGGTTTCTGGTCAGGTCCCCAGTTGGGGGCATGTGAGAGGCAGCAACACATTCATGTTTCTCTCCTGCTCCTCACCTTACCTTCCCTTCTCTCTAAAATAAATAAATAAAATCTTTTTTACAAAAATACTTTTAAATGGAGAGACAGTAAAAGAAATTATTACTTTGGTCCTGGAAGGTTTTGTTGTCAATTTTTAATAAAAGACCAAAACACTTTTACAGCATACTGAACATGAAAGATCTCACATGAAGGCATCAAACAGTTGCCCATACAAGAAAGACAGTTTTAATAATACGGAACAATAACTGATTTAAAATTTGCAAGGTTTTTTTTTACACTTGACAGTATGTATTTGAATGCTACATATAAAGTTTCAACCATAAACACTGAAAGGCCCAACAAAGAGGGAGGACCCACTGACCAGCGTCCACTGGCAACGTCCAGCGGAACATCAGCTTCCCAACGACGCTGACTCCAGAGCACCTGGTTCTCTCCAGCCACAGAGAAAAAAGAAATAAAACTTCTGGATCTGACTGGTGGCTTCATTGGTTGGAGCATCGTCCTGTACACCAGAAGGTTTTGGGTTTGGTCCCCAGTGGGCACATAGGGGAGGCAACAGATAGATGCTTTCCCCCTCTCTCTCTCCCCCTAACTTCCGCTCTCTCTAAAATCAATAAACACATCATCAGGTAAGGAACTTTTCAAAAAATGCTCTGAATCCTAAGTCACAGAGAGGTAATGGCTGAAACATGCATATAAATTTCCCCTCACTGCTGAGAATCCAACATTGCTGCCTTGAGTCAGGGAAAAAAATTTTAAAAAGATGAAAAATAGCAGGAAGAGGTAAACAATATCCCTTCATTGACTGAAATGAAGGACACAGACAAAGCAAACAACAGCACTGAGGAAATTACATTTTCCCTCTCAGTGCTCTAAGGAGCCCCAGTGCCCCAGGATGCAACTGGACAGGGTGCGTGTCCTGGGGTCCCTATGGGGGTCACACCTGGATTGACCTTCTTCACTTCCTTTGCCCTTCCAAACAGATTCCAGCAGGGATTTGTCTCATTGTAGATTCCTCTTCTCCCAATGTTGTCACTTTTCTCCTCCTCCCTCTGATGTTGACCCCTCCAGACTCCCACAAGCTGTGACGCTGCTCCCAGGGAGGACTTGGGGTGAGTCTGGTGGTCCGGCCCTGCTCCAGCAAGTCTCCATCATATTCCTCCTCTTCCTCCTCTTTCCTCAGAGCAATCCTCTCCCTCCCCACCTGCCACCTGCCAGACCCTCCCAAGTGTTCTTCTTTACAGCTGTAGGGGAAGTGAGATATAAGACATCTGCCCTATAAATATTATTTATATTGTGTGTCTTAAAGAATTCCCAAAATCTATGAAGAACGTTGTAAACTCGGGGAGGAAAATTCAATGCGTGCTATAGGTTTGTTCAACTATTTTGAACCTGTCAGATGAGAAGTTGAATCGCCCTTTGGCACCAGTCCCTCATGGTGGGAGCATCTGCTTCAGACTGCAGGGCAGACCCTGACGGGGACTGATCACCAACAGGCCAATGAAGAACATTCCCTGGCCCCTTCCCTGTGATGCAGAGAACACAGCAGGACCACCTGTGCTGCCACGTGTAGGACAGAGGAGTCAGCACAGCTGGATAGTCCACGTGAGAATTCACTTTCTAGCTGACCTTCCTATGGAAACGTCTCCATCTCATCCAAGACACCCATAGCACTCACCTGTCAGATGCTGGTGTGCTTGGAACAAAGTGTTCATTTTCTTTCCTCCCCAGTTTGTACCAAGTGCCTGGGTGTCCACCAGACCCTCACAGAATATTTCTTCCCTCACCCTTTGGAGAGTTGGTGAACCAATTTGGCTCATGGAATACTTCCCCAGCACCAAGTCCTTGCTGCTCTTAGAAGAACTTTCTGAGCTCCTCCCCCGCTGGTTCTTCCCTCTGGGATCTCAGTCATGTGCCACTGTCCTCTGTCCGTCATGTCCAGGTCACCCAGACCTGCAATTCAGTTCTGTCTCTGGCCCCACAGGAGCAGCACGTATGGAACTTTCTATAGCCTTTAGCTTCATCACTGAGATTTTGGAAGTCACAGGCAGGGGTCCCTCAGGCAGCACCAGGCATTACTGTACCAAGCTGATGGCTTTCCATCTGGAAGGAGGAAGGGCTTATCCTACAACCCAAGAGGGAGAGACACTTCATAAATTATCCCCCTCTGCCAAAGCCAAAGCAGTTGGTATCTTTCAGGATGTGAAATCATTTCTTAATATTATGTTTACTTTTCACAAAGGAATGAGACCATCCTCTCTCCATTTTGGCCAGTGGTGACTGGACCTGGCCTGCACTGTGGTCCCTTGGTTCATTCTCTGGGCAGACCACCGAAATTCCCTTTGGGCGTGTGACCACCAGGACGTGCGGGTTGAACACAGAAATGTGCTTTGGGAAATCTTAGAAATCATTTGGATAGGTGTCCCCAGAAGAGAGGGGATAGATTTCAACTACTGTTATCCATATATTAAAGGGATCTCATTTGTAACCAAGAAATGTGCACAGGTCTCAGAAACCTTGGTTACACATCATTTCTCCAGGCACCTTATGAGCGAATCCAAGAAGAATGTGGTTGTTGATGGGCAGAGGGGTTAAGAACAAGGAGAGACCTCTTAGGGGGTAGACACACCAAGTTCCAAAGTCATCCTGAGCTTTTAGCAAAAAGTGAAATTTATCCCTGTGCTCTTAGAAGTTTTGGTGGTGTTTCCTAAGGTAAAAGATTTCCCATTTTCACAAATATGAGACAAGAGAAAAGTTTTATTATAATAACAGCAAGCAAACAATTCAGGGAGTGGGACAGCAGTGTGCGGACACCCTCCCAGCAGGGAGTCATCAGGGTGCAAGGAGATGGAGGTGAGGTGGCAACAGTTGGCTTCCCAAGAAAAGGAGAGGACTAGTCATTCAGCAACATGCTCTTGTTGAGGGCTGGTCACAGAGTTTCTACATGAACATCTGAATACTCCAAATGATCATCTCTAGCCTGTTCAATTTGTCATTTGTTCTTTCTGGCATTTCACTTCACTGAGTTCTCGGGGATCTGTCTTCAGACAGGTCTTGGTTCTTCAGTGGGCCACGCATGAGGAAGAGTTTGAGTCCTTCCGTAAAAATGTAATTCAACAAATTTATGCTCATCAAGAAAGGATTCTATAAGCATCTCTATCTATAGATTACTTAACACAAAGAATTGATTTCACTAACCACATGAGTAAAATAGCTCTTGAGGTCGTAGAGGCAAGAATAAGGCGTAGAAGCCACAGACAGATTATCTGCCAATCTACAAAGAATCTGGAGGAGAAAGAGTTACTAGCGATAAATAGAGCAAGCTTGATGTCACCGACTTTTGGTCTCCTACATTCCTTTTCTCTGTGTGTCTGAGAAAGAGTTCAGGTCAGTTCAGGTCACAGGGGGCATCTGTATATTCTGCTGTGGAGTTTTACAGATTGGGCTCGTGTCCCTCCCCTGTGAAATCAAATGTCAACCAATGGCCAACAGTGAACTTTCCTGCCCTCCCTTGTCCTGAGAGCCTGAGGGGCAGAAACAGGGAGGTCTGGCTTTGGGGAATGAGTTCTGTGGGGAAGGCACCCCTGAAAATATGCAGGAAATATAGGCAGATTTTCTTTTTTTCTTCAAGGGGCTTGAACACATATTGAAGAATCAAGCCAGCAACCCTCAGTGCCCCCATGATGATGTCAATGCTCTCATGCTCCACTTCACCCTTGGCATTTTCCTGCTTGGAAACATAGTACTTTTCCCTTTCTGCCAACGCCCTCTCCATTTCTGCCTTTCTCTTTTCCCACTCCAGGCTATCCTTCAAGTTTCTGATTTTCTCCTCGCATTCCTTTCTTACCTGCCTAACCTCTTGCTCCAGCTCAGCTCTGCACTGCTCTTGTATCACTCAGATCTGTGTCTGAATCTCCTCCTCTGCCCTTTGGTACATCTTAGTGTAGAATCCTCACTTGTTCTCCATTACCATGCACCGAACCAGGTCCAGCAGCTGTGCCCTCTGGGCCTCCTGCTCAGCCCCTCTGGCCTTTTTGTTAAATATACAGTGATGGTCCCTGAACTCTTCATCAGATCCTGATTGAATTTTGGAGCTTCCTCTAAGTAATCACAGAACACCATGTCATCCAAGTCATCCTTTCGGGTAAATATGAGAATCATGCATCTCCTAGCCCTGGGGCCTAACATCATCAGCACCTCTCCACAGTCTGTTGCTCCTCTCTTGTGTACTGGCCCAGTGGGACCACCAAGAACAGTGCATGAGGCCCCAGGGACATCAGGAGGATGCAACAAGCAATCTTCTTTTGTGTGTCAGTATTTGGCACCTTGGTGTGGAAAAGACCAGGTGTGTCCACGACCACAATTTCTCTCCCAGTCCAGGTGTTACTCCCTTTCTCACAGACCTTGGTGACAGATTTTGTTGTGATGCTGGAGTGAAACACTTTCTTCCCAAGGATGCTGTTCCCTGTAGCACTTTTTCCAGCTCCGGTCTTACCCACTAAGACTAGTCTCAGTTGTGACTCTCCGGAGTCTTGGTTTCCAAGCCCTGGGACATCAGGAAACAAAAGCCACAGTATGAGGATTGACCTCCAGCATTTCCCCTGCAGGACCCACACCCACCTGTGCCCATCTCTGTTGCCTGATCAGGTTCTATCTTGTGAGTGACCCCTGCACCCACAGGAGCTCTGAGGAAGCTCTTCTGCAGGAATAAGAGAACTCCCAGCCCATCTCAGGAGACCCTTGGGCTGCTCACTCTGACCTTTGGCAGCTGAGAGCCCATAGAGGAAGGTGCCTAAAGGTGTAAGTGAGAACTCTGAACCACTGTAGGTGCTATCCCTTCTAATCCAAGGCAGGAAGTGACACAAAAGCTGACTGTGGGACATCATAGCAGAAGATCCTCTAACCCCCACATCATAGTCACAAGGGAACTTTTCTTCTTCCTGTGAAGATGCCAGGGATGGGGGCCATTCAGGCCCTCCCTCCTTGTAGGGTGAGAAGGGAACCTGAGCAGAGAGACCCTTTATATGTCACATACACAGCCCTGCTGTCAGGGACTGTGACCCACAGAAGCACAAAACACCTTACTTAAAACTACAGCTTTGTGTAGAAATCTAATGAAGTTTTCTTATTTTAAATTAATATGTTGAAGACGTATAACCAGAAAGTATTAACAATTCCCTGGAGTTACTATAAATAAAAATCCTTGATACCTAAATAATAATAATAATAATAATAACAACAACAACTCATACAGATTAGCATCAGTAGAATTACACTTTCTTAGTCTCACTTGGTTAGGTGCACCTACCTCCTAGGAAACTTGCAGGTTAATTAATAACAGAGCAGCATAGCCTACCAACCGAACCATGTTTTCAAAATAACTGTGAAGGTAAACACCAGATCATCTGTATAGTACTCCCCTACTTCTGTTTAGTAGGTCTCTGCTTCTCTCTTTAATGGGTCTCACAGTGGAAGCTTCCGGATTTGGTGAGCACAGCCCAGGACCAGGCAAGTCAACTGCCGACCACAGCTGAGGGCCTGTTTTCCCGAGAAAGAACACCCTCCAGTGCAGCCCTTGTGTGAGACAGAGGCCTGTGGAGGGACCCTGTGCCACAGCCACTGTCTCTGCTCAGAGTTCATGCCCATGTGGTCACACTGATGACATTAGAGACATGAGTGATAACTGCGTTTCCCTTTCCGAGAAATCATCACCATCACCCAGGCACTCAGACCAAAAGTCTAGGAATCTCCCTTGATTCCTCTCTTCCCTTTGCTTTCCAGATCCAACCCACTAGCACGTTCTCTTGCCTCCATCCACAATCTGACTGCTTCTCTCCATGTTGAAGACCATCATACCAGCCCAACCTACATCACCATCCATGCCTCAGCTGTCCCCCGAGTGGCCTCTTTATTTCCAGTATGCCCCCTTCTGCCTATTCTGTAACTGGAATGATTTTTTAAAATATCCATCAAACAGAGGAGAGATTTGGCAGAAACCCCATCTCTGGCTTCCACAAGATCAGTAGTGATTCCCCATCTTCCACACACTCTGTGGGGAAGCTGTAGCTCATCCAGGGAGTAGCCAAACCTCCCCTGGGGGTGAGTTTCCCACATTTGATAACCAGCATCCTGGGATGAGAGGGTAAGTTTCCAGAAGCTGAGACACAGGACACAGGATGGCTACCAACACGGGGAATGTGGGTGGGAGTTTGGATCACTGTGCCGTTAGCATCACAGTGGACGGCACCACCTAGGGACACCCTGAGGGCATCAGCTGTCACCACACAGCGAGTGGGAAAATCCTGGGAGGTGAGACAAAAGGCCACCACAGGCCAACTCCACCCTGGAGCAGTTTGCCAATGCTGAGGGCACGTGGTGATCTATGTGACAGAGTGCTGCTGTGGCCACGGGCTGTTCCCATCTGGGACATGTGCCTCTTTGGGAGGTGGATATGTAGCTACATCCATGAATGCTGAGTCCATTTCCCACTCTTCAATCTGGGTGGGCCATGTGACTCACTCTGGACAAGAGGGCAGCAGAAGCATGATCCCAGCATGGGTCCTAAAAGTGTGGATGTGCAGGGCTGGCTGTCTCCTTCTCCCCTCAGAGCCCTGTAGCTGCCTGGGGAAGAGACTGGACTTGCCTGCTCAGTGATAAGGGAAACAGGTCCACCTATGCCTGTCACCCTGGCCTGGCCAAGAGCCTGCTGACTAGCAGACACATCCATGGGGCTACCCAGGTCCAAATTATCCAGTTGCTGGGTCTTGAGAGCATCATGCTAGATGAAATAAGTCACATGAAAAAAGGACAAGAACCATATGATTTCATTCATGTATGGGGTATAAAATAGGAAGCCACAGGTGAAAAAACAAAACAAACTCATGGACACAGACAACAATATGGTGTTTACCAGGAGGAAAGAAAGGAGGAGCAAAGAGGAACAGGGTAAACAGGGTGAAATGTGTGGTGATGGGAGGAGACAAGGTTTTGGGTTGTGAATACATGATGTAATGCACGGATGATGAATGATAGGATTGTACACCTGAACCTTATATAGTGTTATTACCCTTCTCACCTCAACACATTTCATCTAAAAAAAAAACGATTATCAGCGTATACACTGAACTACCACTTACCAGTAGGTACATGAGGGAGTCTGGGTGTGATGAGTTCAGCTGGCCCAGAACCAAGAACTGCCAACAAAATTACTGATACTTCCAGGCCACTACATTGTGGTGTGGTTTGCAAACCACCGTGAAATCAACTGATGCAGTTACTTTCTGTACACAAGGGAGTAAAAGGGGGTTTATGTGAGAAATGGAGTGAGCCAGACTGTGGAATTTGTTGGTTACAGTGAGGCCACCTGGAGCTGGGACAATAACGACTTTAAAAACTCATTTACTCTCACATTTCTCCTTCCCAACTTTCTCTAAGACTGAAGAGAGGGGCAGAGAAACACGCAGAAAGGCTATGGCTGACCCTCCTGATGTGTGCGCATATTAGGAAGTAGGAGACAAGATCCCTAATCAATCCTGGATTGTTCAGGACACTGTAACCTCTCTTCCTCTGACTGGTGATGCCACATCAGGAGGGGCCAGGGTGGAGGGTCCAGGAAAAAGAAAGAGCAGAGTTGATGGAGACAAAATGAGAAATGGGGTTGGGGGTATTTGGGTCTTGCTCAGTTGGGGACTAGGAGACAGGACAGGAGAGCCCCCACCAGGTCCCCTCCTTCAGCCTGGCCTGGGGAGCCCAAGTTCCCTCTCACCATGGCTGGTCCAGGGTTCGCTGATGCTGAAACTTGAGCTATGCAATGGAGCTGCCATTGTCGTGTGAGTTCCTGTGGATAAGAAACACAACTCATTTCAGGGAAATGGAGTAACTGCAAACCAAACCTCCTGCAGCCAAGAGCCCCTGCTTCCCCTAGACTGGCTACTTGACTTCTCTTCCTTCCCAGCACTTCTGCTCCTCTCCCCTGGTCAGTCTCCTTTTTGCTTCCTGCTCTTCCTCTGCACAAACATACAGTCTTCAGGTGCCTCCTCAGCTCGGGCTTCTGGGCACTGGACACCCTTTCCCCTGTCCCCTCAGTAACTTCTTCCTCTGAACTACATTGGAACGTACTCTGTAGCCTGGATGTTCCCCCAGAGCTCTGAACTTTCATATCCCACTCAACCTTTCCACTGGGCAAGTTCATGGGCATCTCACACAGAAATGGCCACAGGAAACCTTTGACCTCCATGCTTTCCAGCCTGTCTTGCCTTCAGGTCACAGGGATGATCCCATTCCCCGCCCCCCACTCCCCTTCAGTGAATGGCCCAGGGCTCTTGCAGAGTCATGGGGTTGCCTACCGCGCATCACTCCTCAGTTTTGCTCACCCATCCTGTGGAATCGACCTCCAAAACATGCAGAAGTGTCTCTGCTCCCACCTTCAGGCTGATCCAGGCCACTGGGACTGGTTTCCCTGTCACAGCCCCTAGCCAATCCTCTCATCCTCAGTCTCTCTTCACCTCTACAATCAGACAGTTTGTTAAAACTCAAATTTCATTATTTTCACCAAAGCTTCTCCCCACAACACCGTCATTACCCACAGGACAGCTGCACTGAGGTCCCCTAGCCACTGGCTCTCCCAGTGTCCTCAGGGGTTCCCATGCAGCACAGATCTCAGTTGGGAGTTCTGCATCTGCTTTCTATACTCTGCCCTGGTCAGTTGTAAGGTTCGTGACGATGGACCCTCTTGGGCAGTGTCCAGTCTTGTATTCCCTTATTATCTGAGACAAGCACATTACTGAACACAGAGTTCTTCACAACACGTTGTTAAATAAATAAATTGATCAAAACTCCCTCTGCTTGTTGATTCCCTCTGACCTTGATGTTGAGCCTACATTGTGAAAAAAGGTGACCCTTTCCTTATTCATCAATGCTCAGTATCACAGGAACATGGTGTTTAATTGTAAATACTTTGTCTCCTCACTGGCTACACACGTTTGGCGGTGGGGAGAGCCGTTAGAAGAACTGGGAGTGGAGAGGACCTTGCCTGGGACAGGCTGAAAATGCGAGTTGGGAAGAGCAGGCTCCTCTGATAGGAGCCGTCAAATACACACCTGAAACACTGTCAGAAAGACAGACGCTCCTTTGGAAAGAAGAATTATGTCTTCATGCCTTAAAGATAGGAAATAGAAAACCCCTTCTCGTAAACTGAGAAGAGGAATCCAGGAATTTTGCAAATCAGCTTTGGCCACAATGCATGGCAGTCAGAGCCCTGCTTCTGACCCTTCCTAGTGCTCCCCGCCCACCAGCTGCCCTCAGAGCCAATTCTGCCGACTCACCCAGCTCCACCCCAGAAAGCTTCAAGTTTATTTATAGTGTCTGTTAAGTGGTGAAAGGAATCATTTATGTGTACAAATGCCCTGTGAGCAGCAAACCTGTGTGAGGTGCAAATTTGCAGGGCTCAGACTTAACATCAGATCGCAGCCCAAATTCAGTCAGCAGAAACAGGAAACAGGAAGCAAGGAGAAATCTACATTGAGAGCAAGTTTGCAGGGAGGTTTCACAAGGATCCCGGGTGAGAGGACTCTGATGCTCCACATCCCACATTTCCCTGCTGCTCCCCCCAGCACACACAGGATCACCCATGTTGCTCTACCTGGAAAATCTGCATCCTGCTCTGGTCTCTGACTTTAAAGCAGTGCTGAGTGAGGACACTGAGGACCAAGAGGAGGAGAGAGCCTGTGAGGGGAGGAGCTGTCCACACTGGCTGAGTCAAGAGGCCTCTGCCCAGAAAGACTGTCATATTGGGTTTCTGGCCAGGTCTTCAGTGGGGGGCACAGGAGAGGCAACCACTCATTGATGTTTCTCTCCCTTTCTCCCTCCCTTCCCCTCTAAAAATGAATGAATATAATCTTTTTAAAAAAAAAATTGTTTAAACTGGAGAAATGCCCTGGCTGGTGCAGCCCAGTTAGTTGGAAGGTTGCACCATACACCCAAAGTTTGCAGGGTCAGTTCCCGGTCGGGACACCTTCCTAGATTGCCGGTTCCATTCCTGGTCAGGGAAGCAACCAATGGATGTTTCTCTCACATGAATGTTTCCCTCTATCTTGCTTTCTCTCTCTTCCTCTCCCTCTACAAAAATCAATAAAAACATAACTTTGGGTGAGGGTTTAATAAATAAGTAAATAAATAAATAAACAAATGCAAGGACTGATAAAGAGTACCAGTTCCAGGAGGATGGCGGCGTGGTAGGAGGGAGCAGATTCCACTTCTCCTACACTCGGGAGAAAAACCTAGCCAATCAGCAGGGGAACAGAGCAAACAGCCAACAATATCACAACATACATGAAAATTGGAGATCAAAAATTGTAGTGGACATTGAAAAACCAGATGGTAAGGAGAGTGCTTCAGAATAATAAGGGCCCAGGGAGCAGCACCTGGACCAGGTTGCAGCCCCAGGCCCTGTGCTCCTGGGTCTGCCTCAGGCCACTTGGGAGAAAGCGGGCTCAACCACTCCCTCCCCAGCCAAACAAGGATTGAGCAGCACCGGGGGAGGCCTGGTTGCTTGAAGACAGAGAGAGGGGAGTGAGAACTGAAAGACAATCACACACGGGCTGTGAGCACCCACACATAGCCCTGGGAAGAGTGTGCGCTGGAGACTGTGCGACAAAGGGCGGCCTGGCCATGCGCTGTGCCCATGCCCGCAACCCAGAGAGTATGGTTCTGTGGAAGACCCGGAGCCCACAGCCGTGAACAAGGAAAAGGCACGGGTGCTCCGCAGGATCCCCAGAGCACACAGCCGTGAACACGGGGAAGGTGAGCACACTCCACACTCCACACTCCGCAGGATCCAGGAGACAACAGCCATAAGCTCAGGAGAGTGTGTTTATCCCTTAAATTTATCTCTTCTTCCTTCCATCTTCTGCTTTTTTTCCTTCTTTTTTTCTTTTTTTTTTTTGAACCGCAAGTTACTGCATATTTGTATTATCATTTTTTCATTATTCTTACATTTTTTTATTTTAATAGTATTTTAGTATTCCTCTTTATGTATAGTCTTCTTTGCTTGGATGGTTATATTGTATCATTTGACAGGTTTCCCCTGTTATGTCATTCATAGTGTATTCCTAATTTACTGTCCTTCATTTGTGTTCCATTAGTACACTACTCAAGGTTCTATACTCCCTATTCTTGTTATCTAGGTCTCATAGATTCTGTCATATCACTGTTGCTCTAATACTACCATAAATAATAGCTATGCCATACAATTGTAAACACTACACAACACCCCTCCCAGATCTTAGCCCACTTCACGGTTTCCCAAACTCTATTACTGTAGTGGTTAACTCTATTCTCTCACACACTACACCTATTTACTATTCTTTACTCTCACCCTACATCATAATCTCACCTCCCACAGCCTCACAGCTTTCTAGATCCAACTCACAATCCTTTCCTCCCCAATAAGAGTCTTATCTACTTTCCATCCTTTCTAAAAAGTGGCTAGTGGGGAGGAAGATCACGGTTAACACTATAGGTAGCCAAAGGATCTCCTATCTCTTCTCTACTGGCTGCTACTGTAAATATCATAGAATACTCTCTTGCTGTCTTAAACCGTTATGCCTTAACCCTCCAACTGATCACAAAAAAAGAGTAGGGGGAAGCTGTGAACACCAGGATACCCTAAGGAGACTTCACCACTGAATCTCACAGGTATTCTATGACAGAAGTTCACACCATAAGCCCAGGAAACCAGAACAGATCAATTTAAGAGACAGAGGCTAACAAGAAGAGTCTCGCAAACAATGAGAAGACACAGAAACAATCCCCAAATGAAGGGAAAGGAGGAAGCCTCAGAAAGAATGATAAATGAAGTAGATGCAACTCAACTATCAGATATTGAATTCAAAGCAATGATCATCAGGAAGCTCAATGAGCTCACAATGAGCTACCAGAAACTATAGGGAAATTACAACAAACTCACTGCAAACTATATCAACATGAAAAAGGAAATAGAAACTATCAACAAGGGCCAAGAGGAAATGAAGAATACAATTTCTGAACTGAAGAACACAATAGAAGGAATGAAAAGCACGATCAATGAAGCAGAAGATCAGATCAGCGAATTGGAGGACAAAGTAGAAAAAAAACACCCAGAAAGAGCAAGAAAAGGAAAAGAGGCTCAGAAAGAATGAAGAGGGATTAAGAGAAATGCAAGACAATATGAAACATAATAATATCTGTATAATAGGGATGCTGGAAGAAGAAGGAGAAAAGCAAGGGATAGAAAACCTATTTGAAAAAGTAATAATGGAAAACTTTACTAATTTGGTGAGAGAAAAAGTCACACAAATCCAGGAAACACAGAGGGTCCCAATCAAGAGGAACCCAAAGAGGCCCACCTCAAGACACATCATAATTAAAATGGCAAAAATTCAAGACAAAGAGAGAATCTTAAAGGCAGCAAGGGAGAAATAGGAAGTAACATAAAAGGGAGCCCAATAAGGCTAGCAGCTGACTTCTCAATGGAAACACTACAAGCCAGAAGAAAATGGCAAGAAATATCCCAAGTAATGAGAACCAGAGGTCTGCAACAAAGGCTACTTTACCCAGCAAGGCTCTCAATCAAGATAGAAGGCCAAATAAGAAGCTTCCCAGACAAAAGAAGTCTAAAAGAATACATCTCCACGAAACCAGCTCTGCAAGAGATTCTAAAGGGACTGCTTTAAGGAATGGAAGGGAAAGAGAGAGAGAGGAACACAGATACATAAATGGCAATGAATAAGTACCTCTCAATAATAACCTTAAACGTAAATGGATTAAATGCTCCAATCAAAAGACATAGAATAGCTGAATGCATAAGAAAGCATGACCCACACATATGCTGCCTCCAAGAGACCCACCTCAGGATAAAAGACCTACACAGGCTGAAAGTGAAGGCCTGGAAACAAATTTTCCAAGCAAACAGACAGGAAAAAAGCTGGGGTAGCAATATTCATATCAGACAAAATAGACTTCCAAAAAAGGGCCATAAAGAAAGACTCAGAGGGTCACTTTATAATACTCAAGGGAAGAATCCACCAAGAAGACATAAACATTGTAAATAAATATGCACCCAACATAGGAACACCCAAATACCTAAAGAAAATCTTAGAGGACTTCAAGAAAGATATGGACAGCAACACAATTATAGTGGGAGATTTTAACACCCCACTGTCAAAAATGGACAGATCTTCCAAACAAAATATCAACAAAGATATTGTGGCATTGAACAATGCCCTAGATGAAATGGACTTAACTGATATATACAGAACCCTCCATCCCAAAGAAGCTAAATACACATTCTTTTCAAATGTACATGGAACATTTTCAAGATAGACCACATGATATAGGACACAAAACAAGCCTCAACAAATTCAAGAAAATTGAAATCATACCAAGCATTTTCTCAGATCACAAGGGACTGAAACTAGAAACCAACCCTAAGGGGAAAAACCCCAAAACACTCAAAATCATGGAGATTAAATAGCATGCTATTAAACAATGAATGGGTCAAGAATGAAATTAGGGAAGAAATCAGAAAGTTTCTGGAAACAAATGCAAATGAACTCACAAGAACCCAAAACTTATGGGACACAGTGAAGGCAATCCTGAGAGGGAAGTTTATAGCAATACAGTCTTACCTAAAAAAGATAGAAACATTTCAAACAAACAACCTAACCCTACATCTACAAGAACTCGAGGAACAACAACAAAGACAGCCCAGAGCAAGTAGAAGGAAGGCAATAACCAAGATGAGAGCAGAATTAAATGACATAGAGACTAAAACCACAACTCTAAGGATCAATGAATCCAGGAGCTGGTTCATTGAGAAGATAAACAAAATTGACAAACCTTTGAGCAGACTCATCAAGAAAAACAGAGAGAAGACCCAAATAAACACAATCAGAAATGAAAGAGGAGAGATTATAACTGACATCACAGAAATGCAAAGGATTGTAGGAAATTACTACAAAGAACTGTATGCCGAGAAATTTGAAAACCTAGGTGAAATGGACAAATTTCTAGAAAAATATGATCTTCCAAAGCTCAGTGAAGAAGAAGCAGAAAGCCTAAACAGACCAATAACAGCAAATGAAATTGAAGCAGTAATCAAAAAATTCCCAGCACACAAAAGCCTTGAACCCGATGGTTTCACAGGAGAATTCTACAAAGCATTTAAGGAAGAGCTAACACCTATCCTTCACAGACTATTCCAAAAAATCCAAAATGATGGAAGACTCCCAAACTCTTTTCATGAAGCCAGCACCATCCTAATCCCAAAACCAGACAAAGACACAACAAAGAAAGAAAACTTCAGGCCAATATCGCTGATGAACATAGATGCTAAAATCCTCAACAAAATATTGGCAAACCGCATCCAACAATACATTAAAAAGATCATACACCATGACCAAGTGGGATTTATCCCAGGGATGCAAGGATGGTACAATATTCGCATATCAGTAAATGTAATACATCACATAAACAAAAGTAAAGACAAAAATCACATGATCATATCAATAGATGCAGAAAAGGCATTTGATAAAATACAGCACCCATTTATGATAAAAACACTCAGCAAAATGGGAATAGAGGGAGCGTTCCTCAACATAATAAAGGCCATATATGAGAGACTTACAGCCAACATCATACTCAATGGGAAAAAACTAAAATCTTTTCCACTAAGATCAGGAACAAAACAAGGCTGTCCATTCTCACCACTTCTATTCAATATAGTATTGGAAGATTTAGCTACAGTAATCAGACAAGAAAAGGAAATAAAAGGCATCCAAATCAGAAAGGAGAAAACCAAACTGTCACTGTTTGCAAATGACATGATAGTGTACATAGAAAATCCTATAGACTCACCCAAAAAACTGCTTGACTTAATAAATGAATTTGGCAAAACAGCAGGATACAAAGTCAATATTCAGAAATCAAAGGCATTTCTGTACACCAACAATGAAACAGCAGAAGCAGAAATCAAGAAAAAAATCCCATTCAATATAGCAAAAATAAAGATAAAATACCTAGGAGTAAACCTAATCAAAGAGGTAAAAGACCTGTATTCAGAAAACTGCATAACACTGAAGAAAGAAATCAAGAAAGACACAAACAAATGGAAACATATACCGTGTTCATGGATTGGAAGAATTAATATCATCAAAATGTCCATACTACCCAAAGCAATTTACACATTCAATGCAATACCTATTAAAGTACCAATGACATATTTCACAGACATAGGACAAACAATTCAAAAATTTATATGGAACCATAAATGATCCCAAATAGCTGCTGCAATTTTGAGAAAGAAGAGTAAAGTAGGAGGGATCATAATACCTGATACTAAACTGTATTACAGGCCACTGTAATCAAAAGAGCCTGGTACTGGCATAAAAGCAGGCACACAGACCAATGGAACAGAACAGAGAGCCCAGAAATAAACCCAAGTCTCTATGATCAATTAATATTTGACAAAGGAGGCAGCAACATAAAATGGAGTAAAAATAGCCTCTTCAACAAATGGTGTGGGGAGAACTGGACAGCTACATGCAAAAAAAGGAAACTCAAGCACCAACTTACACCATACACAAAATAAATTCAAGGTGGATAAAAGATTAAAATAAAACTGTGACACCATTAAAGTCCTAGAGAACATAGGCAAGAAAATCTCAGATATTTCACACAGAAACATTTTACTGACATGTCCCCTAGAGCAAGGGACATAAAGGAAAGAATAAACAAATGGGATCTCATCAAAATAAAAAGCTTTTGCACAGCTAAAGAAAACAGTATTAAAATAAAAAAGAGAACCAAATGTATGGGAAAACATATTTGCCAATGATACCTCAGACAAGGGTTTAATCTCCAAAATATATAAAGAACTTACACAACTACACTCTATGAAGACAATCAACCCAATTAAAAAATGGGCAAAGGACTTGAACAGACACTTCTCCAAAGAGGACATACAGAGGATCCAGAGACACATGAAAAGATGCTCAATATCACTACCTATCAGAGATGCAAATTAAAACCACAATGAGATACCACTTCACACCGGTGAGAATAGCCATTATAAACAAAGCAGCAAACAAGTGTTGGAGTGGATATGGAGAAAAGGGAACCCTAGTGCACTGTTGGTGGGAATGCAGACTGGTGCTACCACTGTGGAAAACAATATGGAATTTTCTCAGAAAACTAAAAATGGATCTGCCTTTGGACCCAGAAATTCCACTGCTGGGATTATATCCTAAGAACCCTGAAACACCAATCCAAAAGAACCTGTGCACCCCGATGTTCATAGCAGCACAATTTACAATAGCCAAGTACTGGAAGCAACCTAGGGGCCCATCAGTAAATGAGTGGATCAGAAACTATGGTACATTTACACAATGGAATTCTATGCAGCAGGAAGAAAGAAGGAGCTCCTACCCTTTGCAACAGCGTGGATGGAGCTGGAAAGCATTATGCTAAGCGAAACAAGAAAGGCAGTGAGAGACAAATACCATACGATCTCACCTTTAACAGGAACCTAAACAACAAAACAAAGAAACAAGCAAAATGTAACCAAAGACACTGAAATAGAGAACAGGCTGACAGTGACCACAGGGGAGAGAAGAGGAAATTTCAGGGGACATTGGGAAGGGTTCATGAGAACAAACTTAAAGGACACATGGACAAAAATGGGGGAGGGTGGTAATGGGAGGGAAGTGGGGAGGGTTGGGAGGGGGGCTGGACTGGGAGTAAAAGGGAGAAAACTGTACTTGAACAATGATTAAAATAAAATTAGAAAAAGAAAAAAAAGAATTTACCAGACAAGAAAAAGCTAAAGGAGTTCTTTGTCACGAACCCAGAGTTACAAGATATCTTAAAGGGACTTATGTAAGAAAAAACAATCAAAGAAAGGAAGAGTTACAAATATTGAAATGGCAATAAACAAGTAATCATCAATAACCAATTTAAATGTAAATGGATTAACTGCTCCAATCTAAAGTCATGGGGCAGCTGAATGGACAAGAAAACCTGACCCATGTACACTCTGTCTACAGGAGACCCACCTCAAGACGGAAGCCACACAGAGACTGAAAGTGAGGGGATGAAAGAAGATATTTCATGCAAATGAAAGAAAGCAATAGAACCATCAACAACATGCAAAGGCATCCATCTGAATTTGAGAACATTTGCAAATCACAGAGCTGAAAGATGCAAATATCCAAACTATATTAAGCATCCATACAACACAACTGCAAAAAATCAAGCAATTCAATTTGAATGAATTTGCTGAAGTTTTCAATAGATATTTTTAAAAAGACATAGGGACAACTAAGAGGTACAGGAAAAGATGCTCAGCTTCACTACCCATCAGGGAAATGGAAATCAACACCACAGAGAGATGTCACTTCACACCTGTCAGAATGGCTGTTATCAAAAAGACAGAAATAACAAACATTGGTGAGGATGTGGAGAAAAGGGAACCCTCATGCACTGTTAGTGGGAATGTAAACTGGTGAGCCTTTTCGGAAAAGAGTGTGGAGGTGCCTCAAACATTACAAACAGCTGCCCTGGCTGGCGAGGCTGGTTTCCATGGAGCGACGTCCTACAGAGGAAGGACTGTGGGTTCCACCCGTAGTCGGGGCAGCTGTGGTAGGCAGGAGATCAATGCTTCTCTCTTTTATTCATGTTTCTCTCTCTCCCTTGTTCTAACAGCAATGAAAACAAATGTCTACAGGTGAGGATCCAAAAATATTAAAGATAGAACTACCACGTGATCCAGAATTTCTACTACTGGATCTTAGCTGCATAAAGCAAAAAACACTTTGCAGCATTATTCACAATAGATAAGATGGGGAGCAATCGAAGATCTGTATATGGACAAACGGACAGGGAAACCGTGATGTATGCAGAACAGTGTTCAGCCATAAAACACCCCAAATCTTGCCATTTGCAATGACACACATGGATGCAAGAGCATTTGCTAGGTGACACTAAATCAGACAGAGAAACACAAATATTATATGATCTCCTGTGTGGGATCAAAACCAAATGAACAAACGAAAAAACAAGCTCAAGATCCAGAGAGTGGATTGCTGGTTCCCAGAGGCGAGAGATGAGAGGCGTGGTTGCAGGGGAACAAAGGTAAAAGTAAAAATGAATTACAAATGAAACAAACTGAGTGCACACTGTCACATGATAACATGTATACAAGGTAACGGGAAGTACTAGAACTTGTTAGAAATGAGTTTACAGAATTGGTTATTAAACCTGCTATAAAGAAGAAATTAATTTTATTATACGTAAACTAGAATGCAATAAAGATGGGAATGGCAGATATTTAGGTACCACTGGGTATGACCAGGAGACTCACTGGTGGAAGACTGATGGTAAAACAGGCCATGAGTTGTCACATGGACTTGTGTCGGTGCCTTTTACATGTGAGTTTGTACCTGTTCCTGTCTAGGGACAGAGTCCATGTATGCACAGTTGTTCATAATTCCCACCCAAGGACATTTCATTGATTTTAGAGAGAGAGGAAGGGGTGTGGTGGAGAGAGAGAGAGAAATCACTGTGAGAGAGACATTCCGCTGGTCACCCCCCGCACGCTGCAGAACCAGAAATGCACCCACAACCTTCTGGGGCATGGGATGGGCCTCCAACCAACTGAGCTACCCAGCCTGGGTTATTGTTCTTTTTTCTCAATTTATTTATTGAGGGAGAGAGGAAGAGAGGCAGAGAAAAAGACAGAGAAACATCGATTGGGTGTTCCATGTACTTATACATCTCCTATGTTACCCGACCAGAGGTAGAAACTGCAAGTCAGCACACAGGGAACATGCTCCAGCCAGCTGAGCTCCCTGGGGCTATTTCTGCAACTCTCCAAGCTCAAAGACTCAAAGGCTTTGCAATTGTGGTCTCAACAAGTTTCAGTCTTGTAAACATTTCCTGTTTTTTCACAGTTTGACATCTTTTCCACCACAAGTCTCACCTTCTTATGCACATAAACAGGTCTGCACCACTGCGGTGGAAATTACATGGTGAAGAGACCACAAACCTGTCTTCACACCCATCACACCCCAGTCCCAGGAAGCCTGGGGTTGACCACCACTGTCAGCCCATCTCTCAGGGTCTTCTCCCAGACTTAGGAGTCTGAGCCTTGAGGATGAGAGGTCTCAACCCATCTCTGGAAGGCAGACAGAGATGAGGATGAACTGAGGTGACCACTCAGTCACCCCATCCCAGAGAGGCTGAGGCTGAGGCTGAGGTGGCCACAGGGGCTGACCTGAGAGCCCCAGGTGAAGTCAGGGACAGCCTACAGGACATCCCCCCTCCTGACACCCACGAAACTGCTGTATGGATTTGTTTTCAAACAAAAAACAACAACCAGGGAAAAGCAGACAACTGAAAGAGACACTGAAGGGACACAGATAACACAATAACTAACCCCTAACAGAGCCATGAACTCAGGAAACCTTGGGAAGAAACCTAACCAAACAAACGAAAAATAAACTTTCCCCCAGGTATCGAGGTTATTAACCATTCCTCTGAAGTCAACTAAAAATAGTGGAAAATATCACCTATATTTTCTTAAAAGGATGCAAGAACTGTCAAGGAAAGGAGCTTGCTCAGATGTGGAGCCCCGGGAAAGGGGAAACCCAGACCTGTAAGTGAAGGACAGCAGCCTACCGGCTCTCTGAGGATATTCACCAACTGGGAAAACTTCGACTGTGCATCTCCAGCCCCACTGACCCGGGAGCCAAAGGCAAGGGTAGATTCAACAGGGATCTCACAGGGAACTCTGACGTTAAACCCCAAAAGGTTAACCCCTGAAAAATGTCACTGAGCTCTACCTGGTGAGTGCAGGGAGGGTTGGGAAAGAAAAGGCCAGGGTGCACTGCAAACAGGCAGAAGATGCTTGTGGAGAGAAAACAGAAGGGAAGACCACAGAGGACATCTTTAAGGCTGCGATGGTGGAGCTGAGGAAACACACCAACCCAAACTTCAGACCATCCAGCAAATCCCAAAGACAATCAGGAAGAAGGAATTCACACTTTGACACATAAGATGAAGCTGTAAGACATCAAAGCAAAAAGAATTCCTCAAAGGAGCCAGAAGCACAGACCCATGATCCTCCAGGAGGAGATGGTGGAACTGCACTGATCCCTGCCCAGTAACAGAGCAGCCAGAGACAGTGCCAGCACACCTGCACTGAGCTCAGAGAAGATGACAGCTGACTCAGAGCTCCACACTCAGGGGACAGCTGTCAGGAGTCAGGGCAACACACGTGCATTTCAGACAACGAAGGGGAGCGCTCCTGCCCCCAGCACGACCTCCCTGGAGGGATTTCTACAGAGTGTGCTGGACACGAGTGGAAAGCAATCCCATCAGTGACTCAGAGGGGAAAACAAAGACTAAGTTAAACTGGCAGGAACAGTACAAAATAATAGAAATAGCCTCTAGATTCTAAAAGGAAAAAATCAAACAAAATACACAGTAATATTTAGATAGGGATGGAGGTGGGAATGGAATTAAAATGTCCAAGGTAATTTGTTGTATAAGAGGAAGATAAAAGGATAGATTAACTTCAGACTTTGATCCATTAGCAGTATGTATTATATTCACTGGGTAGGTACTAAAAAGTGAGGAAAAGTGTGTATAACTTCCAAACTAGTAGAGAAAAACACAGACTGTGAAAAAATTCCCAAATAATTAAAATTCAACAAGAGCAGACAAAAATTAATTATGGGTCAGGTTGGACAAGTAGAAGGCAAAAAATAAAAATTTTATATGCAGCATTATAGATTGAAAATTGTAATTATGAGACATGAACCAAAGGTTTCAGTGAAAAAACACACACACATATTTTTTCAGTGGATCACAAAAGTAATTTGAATCTAAAGCATATAACCAGACCTAGGTTGAGAACAGAAGTTTAGGCGAGTATAACAATCAAATTCTAAACCAACAAGAACAAACTACCCAACAAAACTGGCTTTCCATTCAATTTTTATGATAGCATGTTATGTGCCAGGCACCATTCTAGGAACCTGGATGTATCAGCAAATAATTGCAGGTAACAATTCTTGGTTTGGATCTTCCAGTGTTCCTAGAAGGGACAGAAAATAAACAATAAGGAATAAACGTGTAGAGTATAAAATATATAACACATTCATCTGTGTTAGAAGAACAACAGCGAGTATAGTAAGACGGGTGAGGAGTGCAGGCGGCAGGTGGGACCTCAGCAGTGTGGGGGGGGCACAGCCACAGAGCCCTGCGCACCAGCTCAGACACGGCTTTGCATTTCTTTGTGCCACACATGGAGTCCTCACTTTATAAGGGGAGTGATTCAGTCACAGAGAAAATGGTCAAACCTGCACTTAGGGTGACAGGTGTAATGCACATTTCTCAGTCCTCACCAGAGCAGGCAAGTAAAGATGCAAAAAGGACACAGAAGATTGAAGCAACCAGTTTCATGGCCTTGACCTCATGCACATGTGTAGACACTTCCTCAAATTCAGTCCCTTGTTTTCAAACAGATGGGGAACACTGACCAACACTGGTCTCAAGGAGTGCTTTGAAACTGTATAGTATTAAAAATAACATAAACCATATTTCCTGACCACAACATAATTAAAAGATAAGTAATAAAATACCATATGTTCATCAATTGGAGGACATAGTTTTATTTTTATGTATTTATTTATGGCCTCTGCCATCACAGTTGTCCTAGTTTTCCTTTCCTCCCATCCTCACACTCCCTCAGGCAATGCCTGGGTCAAATAACCCATGGATCAAATCAGATCAAGTGACTGAAATTGAGAAATGTTTAGAACAAGAACATAATTGAATGCTGTGTTTTCAAGTTTATGTGATGCAGCTACACATTGATCACATACTCAATTCTAGGTTTAAGTGTATTTTTTTAGGAAAACATACAGTAAGTTGCAAGACACAAAGTCCTGTAGAAAAAATTTACTGTGTTCCTACAAACTAACAATGAAATTTCAGGAAGAAATTTAAAATAACAATTCCTTTTGTAATTGAAAAAAAAAAATACCTAGGAATAAACACCAAAAAGCATGTGAAGGACATATACACTGAAAACTATAAGTCATTATCAACAGAAATTGAAGAAGACAGAAAGAAATGAAAAACATTCCATGTTCATGGATTGGAAGTATCCAGCTGGTTAAAATGGCCACAGTACCCAAAGTAACATACAGATGAATGCAATCCCTATAGGAATCCCAATGACATTTTATAAAGGAGTAGAACAAAAAATGATCAGATTTGAATGTAATCACAGTAAGACCCCAAATGGCTAAAGCAATCCTAAGAAAAAAGAACAAAGAGAGAGGTATCACACCACCTGACTTCATACCGTACTACAAAGTGACAGTCAAAACAGCATCTGTATTGGCAGAAATACAGACACACTGACCCATGGAACAGATTGAGGGCCCGAAAATAAACTCACATATTATATGGAAAAATAATTTTCAACAAAAGAGCCAAAAACATACAAATGCGAAAAACATAAAAACATGTGAAAAGAAAGCCTCTTCAATAAGTGGTGCTAGGAGAAATGGAAAACCCCATGCAAAAGAATGAAACTGCACTACACTGCTATTTGTCACCCTTTACAAAAATTACCTCAAAATGGACCAAAGGCCTACATACAAGGCCTTAAACAATAAACTAACAGAAGAAAACATATGTGCCAAGCTTATGACCTTGGTCTAGAGAGGTTTTATGAATTTGGCCCCAAAGGCAAGAGAAGAAAAAGCAAAAATAAAGGAAAGGCACTATGTCAAACTAAAAAGCGTCTGTACTGCCAAAGAGACAACCACCAACAAAGAAAGAAATTCAACAAATGGGAGATGTATTTGCAAACAACAACTCTGACAAGTGGTCAATATCCAAAATATATAAAGAATATATGCAAGTCAACAACAAAAAGAAAACAATCCAATGAACAAACTGGGCAAAGTGACTTCTGGTCAAGATGGAGGCCTAAGTAGACATGCTTACAAGATAATGCCTTCCTCTATGTTTTAGATAAAGCTCTTTATTCTTTTTATTTAAAAAAACTTTATTGGGATGACATTGTTAATAACATTACACAGATTTCCAGTGTACGATTCCCTGACACATCATCTGTGTGTTGCACTGTGTGTCCACCACCCACAGTCAGCTCTCCTTGGGTCTCCACACGTTTCACCCCCTTTACACTTTACCACCCCCCTCCTTCCCCCTGGTAGCACCCCACTGTGATCTGTGTCTGTGGGATTTGGTCTGACTCCTCCTTCTGGCCAGTGGGCCTGGAGCTGGTCTCATGTAGAGGGGGGCTCAGGACCTGCTGAACCCACTGCAGCCTGGCTGACGGCCCATCCACTTAAGGGTTCAGGAGCCCCTCACTTCCTCTGTCTCTCTCAAAACAAAACTGTTTTTGGTTTTGTTTTCATGTTCTATAAACTGAGGACAACCACGAACTTCTTTGTAAGGGGCCTGAGATCAGAAAACGAAACAGAAAACAGGACGTGGCCGGGTGCCTGGCAGCCTGGGTTGGGAGATAGGGCCAAGCACAGGGTCAGGCAGAGTTCATGGCCTTTTTGAGAAAGTCAGGAGTTCCTGGACCCCAGGCTTCCCTGGCCCAGGCCTGCAGGTGTGGCTGGAAAAGATGCCCTGGAGTCACAGAGCACTCACACAGAGAGGGGGTCCCTGGTTGTGCCAAGGAAGGAGTGGGAGGAGGCCGGAGAGATGGGGAGGAAAGGAGGAAGGTGTTGTATGAGATTCTGAGAACGGCTAAAACACTGTCCCACACATTGTGTCCCTGAAAGCTGCAGAAACTTCTGGTCCCACAAGCCCAGGAATCCCGCATCAAAAAATCAGCCAAGCTAGGTTCCCTCTGAAGGATCTGCAAAGGGTCCTTCCTGGCTGGTTCCCAGTACTTCATGGCAGCTGGCAGTCCTTCAAGGACCTTGGCTTCTGGCAGCATTGATCAGGTGTCTTGTCTTCCACCTCTGACAAAGACAAACCAGGCTGTACCCTCCATGCTGAGCTCGGACACCCCTCAGCTGAACACTCCAGTCCATTCCTTACAAGCTCTTCCTTCCACCCAGAAGCAGGCAGGACTCCATGACTCTCCCCCACTCTGGAACACCTCCTCTCTTTCCTCTGGGGTCCAATGACAGGGTTCTCACCTTGATCTCAGGTCTCGCCTTTAACATTCAAATTCTTAGCAAAGTCTCTCCAAGCCCACCTTCACCTTTGCTCCTATGTGCCTCAGAGTTCCTGCAGCTCCTGTCCATCCCCAAGTCCACAGCCACTGCCACAGGGTAGGTATTGTTTACAGCAGCACCCACTTCCAGGTACTGACCCCAACCCAGTGAATTAAATACTCCGTGTTATATATTTCGGTATTATTATTGTCCTCATTATTGAATATATTGGTGGTGACCTTGGGGAACACAATGACATGGGTACCACATGCACAATTCCACAGCATATCATGTGTACCCTGTGTTCACCACCCAAGTCATGTCTACGTCCATCACTTTTTAACCTCTTATGCTGTCCTCCACCTCCTCTTCCCTCTCCCTTGGGGAACCACCACACTGTTGTCTGTGTCCCTAAGGTTTTCCTGTTTCTTCTTTTTTTTCAATCCCTCCACCCCAACCCCATGCCGCTCTACCACAACCCCCCATGACTGTCAGACTGCTCTGTAGTTAATACCTCATTTTACCATTAGGAATGGGAGCTGCAGAAAGGTTAAGTTACCCACCCTGAAGAAAGCCATGTCTGAATCCTGAGTGACAGATTGTAAACAGGACTTTGACCAGTCAGCTGACCATCACACTCACCCTTGCTCTCTGCCTCCAGGGTCCACAGGCTTTCCTTGTGTCGATCACCTGACAGTAATCTACCAATGACAAAGTCCTGCCAGGGCCCACCACCATGCACCCCCTACCCAAACCCTGCTCCTGTGACCTGGCCTCTCTGGGCTCCTTTCCTACTCAAGCCAAATAACTGTTGTTGCTTTTTCCTGGTTTCCACTGACCCCAGACTGTGTCTCCTGTCATTGAATCAACCCCAGTGTCCCCACCAGACCAAGTATGGAAACCCACACAAACCCTCAGCCCATTCCCATTTGTTTCAGTTGACCATGAATTGAATGAATAAATGCACTGGACGTTCACCTCATGTTGTCCGACATCAGTATTTGTAGGTGTCAGTTCATCCGCCTGACACTCACATTGAACAAAGGCACTGCTCTGTCATCCCCACCCCCACCTGCAAAACCACACTCACACCCAAGTGCAGAAAGACACACACATGCACTAGGGTGTGTGCCCACAGGAAGAGAAGACCCTGAAGAACTGTCCCTCTGTCACTGCAGGGGACATCTGCCCGGGGGAGTCTGTGTCACTATGAGACCCAGGCCTTAGCAGCCTGAATGCAGAGGCTGCTGAAGCCCAAGGGAACCTGAACTACAGACTCAAGTCCCTGGGAGCTACAGAGACCCTGAGGAGAGTCTGCTTCCCCAGAGGACTTTTCTCACTGCCTGGCACACTCATAGATAGGGTGGGGTATGCTTTCTAATTCCAGGGTAAAGCCAGAAGAATTAAGAGGGTTGGAGACTTTCATTTGAATCTCATAATAAAGGACAAACAGGTCTTGGTGGGCTGAGCACTGGTGACGCCATGGCAGGCAAAGCGTCCTCCATGCTGTGCCATGCAGATCCGGGAGGGTCAGCTCCAGGCCCAGGTAAAATGAACCAGGTTAGCCAGCTCATCTCTGCACCCATGCTTGCTCTGTCCCCGGGGTCTCCACCCTCACACACAAACTCAAGCTCACCTCGGATCCCCCTGGGTCCCTATGGTGTCCTCTGCCTGGTGCTTCACAGACAGTAGGTCCCAGGTCACTGATGCCCTCACATCACTGAAGAAATAGGTCAAAGGGGAAAAAACTCTGCAACAGTTGAGCATGCAGTGAAAATGAAAGATCTTGCATGAAGGCATCAAACAGTTGCCCACACAAGAAAGACAGTTTTAATAATACAAAACAATAACTGATTTAAAATTTGCAATTTTGCAAGGTTTTTTTACAACTGACAGTATGTATTTGAATGCTATGTATAAAGTTTCAACCGTAAATACTGAAAGGCCCAACAAAGAGGGAGGACCGCACTGACCAGCATCCACTGGTGACGTCCCGTGGAAAGTCAGCTTCCCAACGATGCTGACTCCAGAGCACCTGGTTCTCTCCAGCCACAGAGAAAAAAAAATAACAAACCTCTGGATCTGCCAGGTGGCTTCATTGGTTGGAGCATCGTCCTGTACACCAGAAGATTTTGGGTTTGGTTCCCAGTGGGCACACAGGGGAGGCAACAGATAGATGCTTTCTCTCTCTCTCTCTCTCTCCCCCATAACCTCCACTCTCTCTAAAATCAATAAACACATCATCAGGTAAGGAATTTTTTAAAAAATGTTCTGAATCCTACGTCACAGAGAGGTAATGGCTGAAACATGCATATAGATTTCCCCTCCCTGCTGAGAACCCAACATTGCTGCCTTGGGTCAGGGGGGGAAAAAAACCCAGAAGGAAGAAGTAAACAATGTCCCTTCATTGACTGAAATGAAGGACACAGACAAAGCAAATAACAGCACTGAGGAAATTACATTTTTCATCTCAGTGCTCTAAGGAGCCCCAGTGCCCCAGGAGGCATCTGGACAGGGTGAGCGTCCTGGGGACCCTATGGGGGTCGCATCTCGATTGACCTTCTTCTCGTCCTTTCCACTCCCCAAACAATTACACCAGGGGTTTGTTCCATTGCAGATTCCTCTTCTCCCATTGTTTACTTTTTCCACTTCCTTCCTCTGATGCTGTCCCCTCCAGACCCCCACTAGCAGTGACGCCTCTCCTGGGGAGGACTTGGGGTGGATCTGGTGGTCCAGCCCTGCTTGCACGAGTCTCCATCACATTCCTCCTCTTCCTCCTCTTTCCTCAGAGCAACCATCTCCCTCCACTCCCCACCACCTGCCACATTTCCAAGTGCTTTTATTTACAGCTGTGGGGGAAGTGAGATATAAGACATCTGCCCAAATAATATTGTATGCCCTAAAGAATTCCCAAAATCTACGAAGAATGTTGTAAACTCAGGGAGGAAAATTCAATGGGGGGCATAGGTTTGTTCAACTATTTTGAACCTGTCAGATGAGAAGTTGAATCGCCCTTTGGCACCAGTCCCTCATGGTGGGAGCATCTGCTTCAGACTGCAGGGGCAGACCCTGACGGGGACCGATCACCAATGGGCCAATGAAGAACATTCCCTGGCCCCTTCCCTGTGATGCAGAGAACACAGCAGGACCACCTGTGCTGCCACGTGTAGGACAGAGGAGTCAGCACAGCTGGATAGTCCACGTGAGAATTCACTTTCTAGCTGACCTTCCTATGGAAACGTCTCCATCTCATCCAAGACACCCATAGCACTCGCCTGTCAGATGCTGGTGTGCTTGGAACAAAGTGTTCATTTTCTTTCCTCCCCACTTTGTACCAAGTCCCTGGTGTCCACCAGACCCTCACAAAATATTTCTCCCCTCACCGTTTGGAGAGTTGGTGAACCAATTTGGCTCGTGGAATACTTCCCCAGCACCAAGTCCTTGCTGCTCTTAGAAGAACTTTCTGAGCTCCTCCCCGCTGGTTCTTCCCTCAGGGATCTCAGTCATGTGCCACTGTCCTCTGTCCGTCATGTCCAGGTCACCCAGAACTGCAATTCAGCTCTGTCTCTGGCCCCACAGGAGCAGCACGTATGGAACTTTCTATAGCCTTTAGCTTCATCACTGAGATTTTGGAAGTCACAGGCAGGGGTCCCCCAGGCAGCACCAGGCATTGCTGTACCGAGCTGATGGCTTTCCATCTGGAAGCAGGAAGGGCTTATCCTGCAACCCAAGAGGAAGAGACACTTCATAAATTATCCTCCTCTGCCAAAGCCAAAGCAGTCAGTGTCTTTCAGGATATGAAATCATTTCTTAATATTATGTTTACTCTTCAAAAAAAGGAATGAGACCATCCTCTCTCCATTTTGGCCAGTGGTGACTGGACCTGACCTGCACTGTGGTCCCTGGGTTCATTCTCTGGGCAGACCACCGAAGTTTCATTTGGGTGTGTGACCACCAGGACGTGCAGGTTGAACATGGAAATGTGCTTTGAGAAATCCTAGAAATTACTTGGGTAGGAGTCCACAGGAGAGAAGGGATAGATTTGTACTACTGTTATCCATATGTTGACGGGATCTTATTTGTAACCAGGAAATCTGTAAAGGTCTCAGAAATCTTGGTTACATGTAATTTCTATAGGCAGCTAATGAAGCAATCTGAGAAGAATGTGGTTGTTGATGGGCAGAGGGGTTAAAAACAGGGAGAGGCCTCTTAGAGGGTTGACAGGTCAAGCTCCAGAGTCATCTTGAACTTTTATCAAAAAGTGAAATTCATCCCTGTGCTCTTTGAAGTAGTAGTGACCTCTTCTAAGGTAACAGATTTCCAGTTTTGCACACATATGAGAGAAGAAGGAAGTTTTATTATAGTAACAGTAAGCAAACAATTCAGGGGGTGGGGCAGCAGTGTAAGGACCACCCTCCCAGGAGGGAATCATCACAGTGAAGGGAGATGGAGGTGCAGTGGCTACAGTTGACTTCCCAAGAAAAGGAGAGGACTAGTCATTCAGCACATGCTCGAGTTGAGACTGGTCACAGAGTTTCTACAGAAACATCTGAATACTCCAAATGATGCTCTCTTGCCTGTTGAATCTGTGTCTTTTACCTTTTCTGCCATTTTACTTCACTGAGTTCTGAGATCTGTTTTTCAGACCAGTCTTTGTACTTCAGGGGCCAATGATAGGGAACAATTTTAGTCCTTTCATAAAAATGTAATTCAACAAGTTCATGTTCATCAGAAAGAATTCTATAGGCATCTCTACTTATAGATTACTTCATACAAAGAATTGATTTCACTAACCACATGGGTGAAATAATCCTTGAGGCTGTAGAGGCAAAAAGGAGTAGAAGCACAGACAGAGATTATCTGCCAATCTACAAAGAATCTGGAGGAGAAAGGGCTACTGGGGATAAACAGAGCAAGCTGGGGGTCACCGACTTTGGCCTCCTCCATTCCTCTGTGTGTCTGAGAAAGAGTTCAGGTCACAGGGGGCATCCGTACATTCTGCTGTGGAGTTTGACAGAGTGGGCACGTGTCCCTCCCCTGTGAAGTCAATCAAGCACCCACCAATGGCCAACAGGGAACTTTCCCGCCCTCCCTCGTCCTGAGAGCCTGAGGGGCAGAAACAGGGATCTCTGACTTTGGGGAATGAGTTCTGTGGGGAAGGGACCCCTGAAATGTGCAGGAAATAGAGACAGATTTTCATTTTTTATTCGGAAAATCTGAACAGCCTTGTAAAATGCAGCCTAGCATTTTTCAAAGCTCCCATGATGATGTCGAGTATCATATTCTGACGCTCCACTTCACCCCTGGCATTTCGTCGCCTGGAAACATACTGCTTTTCCCTTTCTGCCACCTCCCTCTCCATTTCTGCCTTTCTCTTTTCCCGCTCCAGGCTATCTGCCAGGTTTCTGATTTTCTCCTCATACTCCTCTATTATCTGCTTCTTCTCCCTCTCCAGCTCAGCTCTGCACTGCTCTTCTATCACTCGGATCTGCTTCTGAATCTCCTGCTCGGCCCTTTGGTACATCTCGTTAGTGTAGAATCCCCCCTCATTCTCCATCACCATGCGCTGGACCAGGTCCAGCAGCTGTGCCCTCTGGGCCTCCTGCTCAGCCCCTGTTGCCTTATTGTTGAACAAACAGTGGCGATCCCTGAACTCCTTCATCAGCTCCCGAATGAATTCTGGGGCTTCCTTTATGTAATCACAGAACTCCACGCCGTCCAAGTCATCCTTTCGGGTGAATAAGAGAATCATGAATCTCCTAGCTGTGGCACCAAACATCGTCAGCACCTTCTGTGTGGCCTCTTGCTGTTCCTTTGTGTACCGGCCCAGTGGGACCACCAGGAGCAGCGCATGAGGCCCTGGGGATGTCAGGAGGATGCAACGAGCAATCTCCTTTTGTGTGTCAGCATCCGGCACCTCGGTGTCAAAAAGGCCAGGTGTGTCCACAACCACAATTTCTCTCCCAGTCCAGGTGTTACTCCCTTTCTCACAGACCTTGGTGATGGATTTTGCTGCGATGGTGGAATGAAACGCTTTCTTCCCAAGGATGCTGTTCCCTGTGGCACTTTTTCCGGCTCCGGTCTTACCCACTAAGACTAGTCTCAGTTGTGACTCTCTGGGGTCTTGGTTTCCAAGCCCTGGGACATCAGGAAACAAAAGCCACAGTGTGAGGATTGACCTCCAGCATTTCCCCTGCAGGACCCACTCCCACCTGTGCCCATCTCTGTTGCCTGCTCATGTCCTGTTCCATGAGCGACCCCTCCATTCACAGGAGCTCTGAGGAAGCCCTGGGCTGCATGTTGCTGCTGCAGGACTTGGGAAACCCCGGGGACGTCTCCAGAGTCCCTTGGGTTGCTCACTCTGACCTTTGGCTGCTTAGGGCCTATGGAGGAGGGCACCCAAGGGTGTAAGTGAGAGCTCTGAGCCACTGTAGGTGCTGTCCCTCCTAAGCCAAGGCAGCAAGTGACACAAAAGCTGACTGTGGGACATCACAGCAGAAGATACCCTCACCCCCACATCATATTCAAGAGGAAACTTTTCTTCTACCTATAAAGAAGCCAGGGAGGGGGGCAATTCAGGCCCTCCCTCCTTGCACAGGCAAGCAGGGCACCTGGGCAGAAAGAAGGAGTGTCCCCTTATATGTCACATATGCAGCCCTCCCGTCAGGGACTGTGACCCACAGAAACACAAAACACCTTCCTTAAAATTACAACTTGTGTAGAAATCCAATGACGTTTTCCTATATTAAATTAACATGTTCAAGACTTACAACTAGAAAGTATTGACAAGTCCCTGGAGTTGCTATAAATAAAATCCCTTGATACCTTAATGATAATAATAATAACTACCCATACAGATTAGCATCAGTAAAATTACACTTTCTTAGTCTCACTTGGTTAGGTGCACCTACCTCCTAGGAAACTTGGAGGTTAATAACAGAACAGTATAGCCTACCAACTGAACAATGTTTTCAAAATAACTCCAAAACCACTGACAACCACACCTGAGGGCCTGTTTTCCTGAGAAAGAACACCCTCCATGGCAGCCCTTGTGTGAGGCCTGTGGAGGGACCCTGTACCACAACCACTGTCTTTGCTCCATGCCAGTCACACCGATGACATTAGAGACAGGAGTAATGACTGAATTTCCCTTTCACAGAAATCATCACTGTCACCCAGACCCTCAGACCAAAAGCCTAGAAATCTCCCTTGATTCCTCTCTTCCCTTTGCTTTCCAGATCCAACCCACCAGCACGTTCTCTTGCCTCCATCCACAATCTGACTGCCTCTCTCCAGGTAGAAACCATCATACCAGCCCAACCTACATCACCATCCATACCTCAGCTGTCCCCCGAGTGGCCTCTTTATTTCCAGTAGGCCCCTTTCTGTCTATTTTGAGTAGGAATGATATTTTAAAATATCCATCAAACAGAGGAGAGATTTGGCAGAAACCCCATCTCTGGCTTCCACAAGATCAGTAATAATTCCCCATCTTCCACACACTCTGTGGGGAAGCCGTAGCTCATCCAGGGAGTAGCCAAACCACCCCTGGGGGCGAGTTTCCCACATTTGATAACCAGCATCCTGGGATGAGAGGGTAAGTTTCCAGAAGCTGAGAACACAGGACACAGGATGGCTACCAACAAGGGGAATGTGGGTGGGAGTTCGGATCACTGTGCCGTTAGCATCAGAGTGGAAGGCACCACCTAGGGACACCCTAAGGGCATCAGCTGTCACCACACAGGGAGTGGAAAAATCCTGGGAGGTGAGACAAAAGGCTACCACAGGCCAGCTCCACCCTGGAGCAGTTTGCCAATGCTGAGGGCACGTGGTGATCTATGTGACAGAGTGCTGCTGTGGCCACGGACTGTTCCCATCTGGGACATGTGCCTCTTCGGGATGTGGATATGTAGCTCCATCCAGGAATGCTGACTCCATTTCCCACCCCTTGAATCTGAGTGTTTGAGTGACTTGTTCTGGACAAGAGGGCAGTAGGAGCATGAATCCAGAGTGGGTCCTAAAAGTGTGGATGCGCAGGGCTGGCTGTCTCCTTCTGCCCCACAGAGCCCTGCAGCTGCCTTGGGAATGGGCTGGACTTGCCAGCTCAGTGATGAAGGATGCAGGACCACTTATCATCATCAGCCTGGCCTGCATGAGAGTGTGCTGACTACCAGACACATCTATGGGGCTACCCAATCCCAAATTATCCAGTTGCTGGATATTGAGACCATCATGCCAGATGAAATAAGTCACGTGAAGAAAGGAAAAGAGCCATATGAATCCACTCACATTGTGGGATATAAAATAGGAAGCCACAGGTGAAAAAAACAAAACAAACTCATGGACACAGACAGCAGTATGGTGGTGACCAGAAGGAAAGGGAGGTGGGGGTGGACAGGGTAAAGGGGGTCAAATGCGTGGTGATGGGAGAAGACAAGGCTTTGGGTGGTGAGCACATGATGCAGTACATGGATGATGGGCAATAAGATTGTACACCTGAACCTTATATAGTGCTAGTAACCAACGTTAGCCCATTACATTTAATTAAAAAAAAGATTATTCAATTCTGTACTGAACTACTAACTTACCACCGTGTACATGATCATGTCTGACCGAGATGATAGGAACCTATCATCTGAATCATAGGAACCTAAATAAAAACTCAATTACTCTCACGTTCTTTCTTCCCAACCCTCTCTGAGGCTGAAGAGAGGGACAGAGAAACACCCAGAGAGGCTACAGCTGGCCCTACTGGTTGTGTGCGCATGTTAGGGAATAAGAGACAAGAACCCTCATCAAGCCTGGATCACTCAGGACACTGTAACCTCTCTTCCTCTGACTGGTGATGCCACATCAGGAGGGGCCTGGGTGGAGGGTCCAGGAAAAAGAAAGAGCAGAGTCGATGGAGACAAAATGAGAAATGGGGTTGGGGGTATTTGGGTCTTGTTCAATTGGGGACTGGCAGAAAGGACAGGAGAGCCCCCGCCAGGTCCCCTCCTCAACCTGGCCTGGGGAGCCCGAGCCCCCTCTCACCATGGCTGGTCCCAGGCTCACTGATGCTGAAACTTGAGCTGTGCAATGGAGCTGCCATTTTCTTGTGAGTTCCTGTGGATAAGAAACACAACTCATTTCAAGAAAATGGAGAGTAGCAGCAAACCAAACCTCCTGCAGCCAGCAGCCCCTTCCTTCCCTAGACTGGCTACTTGACTTCTCCTCCTTCCCAGCACTTCTGCTCCACTCCCCTGGTCAGTCTCCTTTTTGCTTCCTGCTCTTCCTCTGCACAAACATACAGGCTTCAGGTGCCTCCTCAGCTCGGGTTCTGGGCACTGGACACCCTTCCCCTCTCCCCTCAGTAACTTGTTGCTCTACCGTCATTTGAACTTTGTCTGTAGCTTAGACCCTCCCCAAAGGTCTGAACTTTCATATCCCTCTCAGCCTCTCCACTGAGCAAGTTCATAGGCATCTCACACAGAACTGGCCCCAGGAAACCCTTGACCTCCCTGTTCTCCAGCAGGTCCTGCCTTAGGTCATGGGGATGATCCCATTCCCTTCCCCCTCCTTCAATGGATGGCCTTAGCCTTCAGCCCAGGGCTCCTGCAGAGTCATGGGATCATCTACAGCAAGTTTCTCCTTAGTTTTGCTCATCCATCCCACGGACTTGACCTCCAAAACATGTAGAATTGTCCCTGTTCCCACCACAGATGTAGTCAGGCCACTGGGACTGGTTTCCCAGTCACAGCCCCTAACCAATCATCTCATCCTCAGTCTCACTTCACCTCTACAATCAGACTATTTTTAAAACTACACCTTGATTCTTTTTCTCCAACACCTCTGCCCCCAACACCGTCACCACCCACAGGACAGCTACACTGAGGTCCCCTTGCCATTGGCTCTCCCAGTGCCCTCAGGGGCCCCCCTGGAGCACACATTTCATTCAGAAGTTCTGCATCTGCTCTCTCTACTCTGTCCTGGTCAGTTGTAAGCTTCGTGATGATGGACCCTCCAGGGGAGTGTCCAGTCTTGTATTCCCTTATGACTGGGACACATTACTGGACACAGAGTTCTTCACAACACATATTTGTTAAATAAATAAATTGATCAAAACTCCCTCTGCTTGTTGCTTCCTTGATGTGCAGCCTGTATCTGAGAAAAAGGTTACCCTTTCTTTATTCATCAATGCTTAGTGTCACAGGAGCATGGTATTTCATTGTAAATATTTTGTCTCCTTTCTGCCTACACACGTTTGGCAGAGGGGAGAGCCATTTCAAGAACTGGGAGTGGAGGAGACCTTGCCTGAGACAGGCTGAAAATTCGAATTCGGAAGGGCAGGCTCCTCTGATAGGAGCCATTGAATACACACTTGAAACACAGTTAGATAGACAGACGCTCCTTTGGAAAGAGGACTTCTGTCTTTATCCCTTAGAGTGCGGGAGGAGAAAACCCTTCTTGCAAACTGAGAAGAGAAACCCAGCACTTTGAGAAATCAGCTTTGGCCACAGAGTCACAGTTGGTCCTGGGTGTGGCAGCCCTGCTTCTGATGGCTCCCTGCGCCCCTCACCCACCAGCTGCCCTCAGAGCCCAATCTGCCCGCTCACCCAGCTCCACCCCGGAAAGCTTCAAGTTTATTTATAAATTCTGTAAGAGATCAAAGGAATCATTTATTCATACAAATATCCTCTAAGCAGCAAACCTATAAGAGTGGTCAATGTGCAGGGCTCAGCCTTTACAGCAGGTCACAGCCCAGAGTCAGTCAGCAGAGACAGGACACAGAAAGCAAGGAGAAATCTGCACTGAGAGCAAGTCTGATGGGAGGTTTAACTCGGATCCCGGGGGAGGGGACTTCGATGCTCCACATCCCACATTTCCCTGCCTCTCCCCCAAACATGCACAGGATCACCCACGTTCCTCTACCTGCAAAATCTGCGTCCTGCTCCGGTTTCTGACTTTGAGGGCTGAGCTGAGTGAGGACACTGAGGACCAGGAAGAGGAGAGAGGAAGTGAGGGGAGGAGCTGTCCACAGTGACTCATGCGAGAGGGCTCTGCACAGAAAGTAGGCTGTACAACTAGCGCTGTGCTGGAGACAAAGAAGGCTGTCCTGTTCTGTCAACAGGGTCAGCCCAGCAGGAGGCTTAAACTCCCATGTAAGCGTTTATGCAGTCAGTACAGGACCCCTGTGTGTGTGAAGCAAACAGGGGCCGACAGCAAGGGAAAGATGAACAGCACTGCAGTCATGGTGGGGTATTGCACCCCACTGGCATCAACGACGGGTCTTTCAGACAGAAATTCCGCAGGGAAATAGCGGCCTTCCACGATACACTGGACCCCATGAATGTAATGAATGTGTCCAGAGCACCTCACCCAAGAGCAACAGAACACACAGTTTTTTCCAAAGCACATGGAACATTTTCTTGGATAGTGCACATTTTGGAACTCAAAGCAAGTCTTAATAAATTTAAGATAATTGCAATCATAACAAAAATCTTCTCTGACCTCCATAGTTTGAAACTAGAAATCAAGAACAAAAAAAACCCACCAGAAAAGCACACAAATACACAGAGACTGAATAACAGGCTACTAAAGAATAAATGGGTTAATGATGAGATTAAGGAAGAAATCAAACAATACCCCGAGACAAATGCAAGTGAAGACACAAAAACCCAAAATTTATGGGACACAGCAAGAGCAGTTCTAACACGAAAGTTCACAGTGTTACAGGCCCACCCCCAGAAGCAAGAAAAATCTCGGTGCCCTCTGGAGAGCCCGCCTGAGCCCCCCTTTCAGCCTGGAGCCCCTCAGAGGTCCTCCGGGGCAACGTCAGCCCACCATTGCCTCGCTCCGATGTTTACCACTCGGAGGAACCTGGTCCCACACTGTCCACTCTCTTGGATGTGCAGGCCCCTCTCAAATGTCCAAATAAACTGCAGGGACTCTTCTTGAAAACTGCAGAGGAAAAGTCAGCCACTGATCCAGAGTGAGACAGCATCAACACCCGAACAAATTACTTAAGAAGTGCTTTTCTTATGATAATGCACATATGTGACTTGGAGTGTGCAAAAAAGATATGTGAACAATGGCCATATTTCATACCTTTTTAAAAATGTAAAATGTGCCCTGACTAGTGTGGCTCAGTGGATTGAGCACCAGCCTGCAACCAAAAAGTCACCAGTTCCACTCCCAGTCAGGGCACATCCCTGGGTTGCCAGCCAGGTCCTCCGTTGGGGGAGATCAGGAGGCACCTACACACTGGTGTTTCTCTCCCTCTCTCCCTCCCTTCCCTTCTCTCTAAAAGTAAATAAATAAAATCTTTTTGGGGGGAGAAAAGGACAGAAAAATGTACTTGAACAATGATTAAAATAAAATTTTTAAAAAAAAGAATATATATGCATCCCTATGTTCACTGCAACTTTATTCATGGTAGCCAAGACATGGAAACAATCTAAGTGCCATCTGATGTCTGACTGGACCAGGACGATGTGGCCCATGTACTCAACAGAACACACTCAGCCACGGGAAGGATGGAATACTGCCATTTGCAACAACATGCATGGATCTTGAGAGAATCGTGCCAAGCAAAATGAGTCAGAGGCAAAAGGATGAAAAGCTTATAATTTCACTCAAAGGTGGGATATCAAACAGTGAGCAACAAGAGAACAAACAAGAAAAACAGACAAAGAAATCCTCACAGATACGACAATTTGGTGGTTACCAGAGGGGATGTGGGGAGGGGGAGGAGAGAAGAGGAGAAAGGGCTCAAACACACGATGATGGAAGAGAACTTGACTTCGGGTGGTGAGCATACAATTGAATATGCAGAACACATGAGGGGCTGAGACGCTGACTCAGAGCTGAGGCCTCAGATCCGGAGCAGGAGATGCTGGCAATTTTGTGCAACATGACCACTTGTTGAGCCCTTTGTTGACTCCAAATCCCAGTTTAGGAAGAATCTTAGAAAATCAACATGCTTTTTAGGAGGAAGAACTTGAGCACTGTTGGTGTAGGCACTCTGTTTTTCACATTTATTTATAAACGTAGATGAGGCTGCTCTTATTCTTTTCTTTTTTTTAAGATTAATTTATTTGTTTATTTTTAGACAGGGGAGAAGGGAGGGAGAAAGAGAGGAAGAGAAACATGAACATGTACTTGCCTGTCACACACCCCTACTAGGGACCTGGCCCACAACCCAGTCATGTGTCCTAACTGGGAATCAAACCAGTGACCTGCTGGTTCACGCAGGTCGGTGTAAGATCCACCAAGCCACACCAGACAGGGCAAGACTGCTCTTTTAAAAACACATGTTGGTTTGAAACCTCCCAGGAGTAATCTGAAGGCAGGCTTCCCATGGTGTGGGGAGAGACCCTGGATAGCAGCAGACCACTGCAGATGGGAGGTGGCTGATTAATGAGCCAGGGAACTTACAGGGCTTGTCGTAGGTGGTCCCCAAGACAAATATTTTGTGCACCTGCCACATCTGAAAAGTGTATATAGATCCCTTGGCTGGGCTTAGTCACCTGCACCATCCAGATGGTCTCAAAAACATGTCACTCTCTCAAGGCTGTGTCCCTGGTGCAGCTCTTGGGAAGCTGCCACACATTCTGAGGATGTGTTGAAGGGGCAGGGATCTGGGGTCTACCTTTCAGGTCAACTGGAGGTCACATTCTTCCCATGACCATCCTAGTATAACAGACACAGTGGATTCACCACTCCACACCCGGAGCCAAAGGGACACCAGCCTTGATGGAAGAAACATGCCAAGTGTTACTTGTCACTTTCACAAGTGACAAGTGAAGGACACAGAGGAATGATTTCCAAAGCTCAGCCTCTCCCAGGGGAGGCTCCGCCTTCATTCACACCCACTGTCCTGGCAGTTCCACGCTGAGCCCCTCTTTGCAGCGGCTCACCTATCAGTCACGTCCCAGGTCAAGCTCTTCCCGTTTCAGCTCCTCTGCTCAACACAGTGCGACAATTTAGCGTCTAGGAGGAAGTGCCCAAGCTGAGACCCTTGTCCCACCTGTCACTGGCACCCCACCCTGCTGACCACCCTTACAATTACACATACCCCTGTTCTTCTGCAGTGGGCACTGAGAGGGCAGAAGGAGCTTCACGAGCTCGAAGGTGGCCTGTTTGGTGGCTGCTCTCGCAGATGCCACAGCACCACTGCAGTCCCACGTGAAAGAAAACACAGGTAAGACAGCAATTCCCAAAATCAGGAACAAACTTCTACACCCAGAACCCCAGGACCCAAACCACTGACCCCCTGGGCTGGGGGTCAGATCCCTTAGGGCACTGACTTGTATCCTCATGTGATTTAGTAAATGTGATAAATTAGCGTACTCATCAGGTATGAACACAAACTATTCTGCTTAGATTATGACAGAGAGTTCAGCTCTTGGGAGGAATGTTTCTGGTGTCAGAAAGCACTGGAGGGGATGTTTTACAAATACAACAATAAAGATCAGGGTGTGTCTGAAAGAGAAGCGACCATGGGCATTGCTCAGATGGATCAATCCCTCTAATGATGTACTTGGGGGAGAGTCAAATGCGGGGGTTTCCTATAGGCAGTGACACAGGGTATGCAAGTGACAAGGGACAATGCTGGTAGCAGTGAGGAAATGACACCCTAACCCTGAGGGGGTAAAGGAGAGCTGGAATCCAGAAGTGGGGATGGGTAGAGGAGCTATAACCATGGCTTCGTGTTGCAACAGGTCAGAGATGACCTTGCAGGGAGGGAGGCAGGAGAGCAAATACCCTGACCTCACTTTCCTACCCTGAGAGGTCTCCTGCTCGACTTCCTACTGGCAGGAGCCCAGCAAGACTCAGAGACCCAGGGAGCCCACTGACGTGGACAGACAGGACAGGGGCCTCAGGTCGGGGCCCCTCTCACTCAGCGCTGTTCTCGCCACATGTTCACAGCAGCGCAGTGTCTGCAGACCACCTGTAAGCAGGACACGCTTGGCAGGAGCCCCCCAGGTAAGTGCAGCCAACTGCAAAGAGGAAGCCGATGTGGCACTAACCAGTGAGCACACATAAGCACTGGCTCCGCCTCCCTTCTGTGAGACAGAATTTTGGTTTGGGTTTTTTTTAAAGATTTTATTTATTTATTTTAAGAGAGGGGAAGGGAGGGGGAAGGGAGGGAGAAAGAGAGGGAGAGAAACATCAATGTGTGGTTGCCTCTCACTCACTCCCCACCAGGGACCTGGCCTGCAACCCAGGCATGTGTCCTGACTGGGAATCGAAGTGGCGACCCTTTGGTTCACCCACTGACACTCAGTCCACTGAGCCATACCAGCCAGGGCTGAGAGAGAGAATTTTGGAATGTATATCCCCCATCTCCTTCACTTGCTACACGTAAATAAGACCACGTTGTGACAACCATTTCTCGTCATTGAAAGGAACTCGCCAAGTGGAGAACCCTCTGAATTCAGTAACAACGTGGCCCATGTAGGTCAGCCTCCTGGGGCACAGAGCTATGGTGAAGGGGGGAAAAGTGTGGATCTACAGAGGCAAAGGAAAAATATTTGGCACAGAATGTATTTTTAAGTTAGTCAGGGACATTTTACGTTAGAATGGTAAATTAATAAGAAAAGAGAGAAAAGCAACAAGAGGGTTTAGCACCTTCCAGTCCGCCAAGGACCACAGGACCGTCTTGCTGGAGAGGCCTGCTGCTTCACTGACCACCGGGTCGTAGACGTGGATGGAGAAAACGAGCACCACCAGAGGAGCTGACACGTGGCACACACAGGCTTTTCATTTGATTTCCCTAAATTCAGTTTTTGAACTCTGCACAGTGTATTCTGGCCTGACTGTGCCCATTCAGTCACTCCTTACCTGCGTTGGCACTCTGGGGGTGGGGGAACGAGCTGGGAGGATGCTCTGGGGAGCTGTCGCTGCACAACAGACCAGCCCGAAGCTTAGTGGTTTGAAACAGCATCATTTATTTTTCTCATGAATCTACAAACTGGGCGGGATGGGGTGGGGATGGCCCAGCTTTGCTGTCTGCAGCTTCCCCTGAGGCGGCTCTGCTGGTAGCTGGAGAGCCCACCGCCCTGTGCCCACACCTGCACGGCTGGCAGGTGGTCTCACTGGCAGATGGAAGAGCAGGCAGGGGACGGGGCCAGGATTCCAGTCCTCTTCCTGGGGCCTCTCCATGGGCAACATGGGCTTCCTCACAGCACGGGGGCCACGTTCTGAGGGCAGGTACCCCAGAGAGCAAGGCAACACTGTCCCCGTCTAACTTCAGAAGTCAGACCAGCCACTACTCATCAAAGCAGTCACAGAGTCCATGGAATTTGAAGGAGGGGACACAGTCCCCATCACCCAACAGAAGGAGCAACAGCGCAGAGTACAAGAAGCAGAGCTGGGGTAGTGGATATCATTATAGCCATCTTTGGAAAATACAATCTACCACATTGACAAATCACAGTAATTAAGAAGAAAAAATAAAATTTGCATCAGTTACAGAACCTATGCCATATATTTGAAAGCATACCAAAAATCCGTTTGAAAATACTTTTAAATATATTTGCTTCACCTTCTTCCCTTACAATTTTCATTTTGTGTTCATATTCCTCCTTTATGGATGCCATTTGTTTCTCCATTTCTTGCTTTGATATCTCTCCTCGATCATATTTCTCTTTTACCTTTTCTTCCTTATGTGCTCGTTCAGCAGCAATTTTGTTCAGTGACTCTTCCACACGTTTCCATGTTTTCTCTGTGTCCTTGTAGATGGGATCCGAAAAGTGAGCCCCTCCGTTCTCCTGCACCATTGCCTCGATCAGCCCCACCAGCTCCTGCACTTGAGCTTCCTTCTCAGCCTCGTCTGCATTTCTGTTGTTGAAGGCACAGCGGCGATTCCCACTCTCCCTCATAATGGTTTTTAGGCGTTCATCTGCATTTTCTAAAAAGCTACTGAGCTCCTAACCTTCCAATTCTTCTTTCCGAGTGAACAAGACGATCATGTGCTTCATGGCTGACTTCCCAAAGATGACCTTGATCAATTCTACTGTTCTTTGCTCCTCCTGCGTGAAGCGGCCCAGAGGTACAACCAGGATGATGGCGTGAGGCCCAGGGCTGGAGAAGAGGACACACTGGCTGACTTCCCTACAGGTGGTCGATAGCGCCTTCTCAGTGTCAAAGAGCCCGGGGGTGTCCACAACAAGAAGCTTCCTCCCCTTCCAGGCCCTCTCTTCTTTCTGACATTTCTCGGTAACAGACCCGGGAGCAATTCTAGAATCAAATGTTCTTTTCCCAAGAATGGTGTTTCCTGTTGCACTTTTCCCACATCCAGTTTTTCCCACCAGAACAATCCTCAGAGTGTTGTCCTGAAGGCCGGCCATGCTGGTTCAAGAGAATCTGGGTGCAGCTTCCTGCAAGACACTGAGGAGGGGAAAGAGATGAGGAGGGGTCAGCTTAGGCAAGTGGAGACCATTCCAACTCTCTGCCTTTCATTGAAAATTTGTACTACTCTATTATACATATTGATCCCAGGGACAACAGAGAGATGGCAGGGGTCAATTGCTACAGAGGAAATAAGAGTTTCCCCACAAAGGAGTGCCAGATCCGGGGCCAGGTCTCTCCCAGAGGAGCACACCTACTCCTTAACAGCTCTGCTCTCTCAGTGCTCCCTGAGCTGTCCCTGATCACACACAAACGAAGGAAAAGTTTCAGGCCTTTCTGAGAATCAAGTATAATATTGATCCCAAAGGCTAACCAAGATTTCGCCAATAAATAAAGCTACAGATGTCTCTCATTTGGAAATAGTAATACAAAGTCTTAGATATATTATTACATACTTTAAAAAGTACACACCATAGTTAAGAGGGATTTACTTCAGGAATACTAGGATGGTTCAACATGATAAAATTCTTACAACACATCCCATTATTAGATGAAGAAGAAAACTACCCGGATGCTGAAAAGACATTTGACCGGATTCAACTCTGACTCATGGTTAAAACATTTCATAAAAATGCAATTAATAAATATTTCTTTATAGTTAAAACAATGGATTATAAAGGTGATTTGAACAAAGAAAAAAGAAACTTCTTCAGTGCTGCCAAGAAAAGGAATAAGGAGGGAGGACCAGCTGTACCAGGAGTCAAACACGAAGTTTCTGTAATTACAGCCGAACGGGGCTGGTGCACGAACAGAGAGAACAGGGAAACACAAACAGAAAATTCAGAAATAGGCCAAATTATTCATACTGTATCCATTTACATTCCATTTAATTACAATGCTACCATAGATTAAACGAGGCCGCATCTCACATCGACAGGGAGAGAGGTGGGCAATAGAGCAACTGTGGGCGCACGGTGACCACACAGGAGCCAGGGAACTGCCTCCACTGCCTCACGCCACTCAGGTTCAGTTACGTTCCAGGTTTACATGGAAAAGTGAACCCACAGCCATAACACAAACAACATGGATACATTCTTTGTATCCGAGGGGTATGAAAAATATTTCTAAGATCTGACACAGAGTAAGGAAAAGGACTAATAAGTTTGATAACAAAAAACTCACACACATAATGTGAGACAAGAAACACCAGAGACAAATTAAAGCAAAAATGTCAAACTAAGGAAAAAAAAGTTTCCAACTTACATCAAGGGGGTGAATTTCCCTGTTATACAAAGAATGTCGAAAAGCACGGGAACTAAAATTCAACACCTTGACAGAAAGTGGAGTAAGAGGTGGAAATAAACATTCAGAGGAAATTTAAATGTGCCTTGAATATATCCAAAGACAGTAGCATACACTCATAATAGAGAAAAATACATCAAAACCAAAAATAATATAACTAAATAAAATAATTTTAAATGATACCTCTATTTCCAAGGTGAGATGCTGTTTGTCCCCTCCAGGTCTGGCAGAACTGCAGACTGTGCTGAGAGTCAGCCGGAGGGGGCGGGGGCAGCAGGTCCTCCTCTGCACCGCTGGGGAGCAGGGAACCACAGTCCAACCCCTCAGAGCAGAAGCCACAATACCTTGTAGAGTCCACGGGCACCTTCCCTCCTGTTACCAATCCCCAGTTTCAGCTTATGTCCCTGAACTTTGCTGACAAAAATTACAGCAAAAGTCATACATAAGGCTCTTTTTTGCATCATTACTTTCAGCACCAAAAAACAAAATCCTATCAACTGGCCACCAGTAGACGACGGGCTGAATGAACTAAGGTGTGTCCACACCGGGAACACCTGGCCAGATGTGAAAAGGACAGAGAAGTGTCTCCCTGCACCAGAGCAGGGAGACCGCCAGGGTGTCTACCACCAGGGGAAGGAAATAATGTGGAGTTCACCTACCATCTCTCCGGTAAGGGGGATGTGAACATCATCTATAAACTATAACAGGCACATCATTCACATATATGAAAAGGCAACAGCAGGATAATCTGAAAACTAACCCGACACAGAAGTTTCCTGTGCGGGGATGGGAGAGACAGGGTGGGGGGGCAGGGACAGGGGCTCGAAGTCGGGTGTCCTGGGTGCATGTAGATTTCATAGGTTTGATCTTGAAACCAGGAAGGTAGTTTACATAATTACACACCAAAAATTATACTTTAAAATACTAATGTCAAAAGCAAATGAAACAAACAAATCTAATGGTATTTTGTGAGGTGGATGAACTGCGCCATAAGGAACTGGTCTGAGAAACTTGGAAATGCAGTCATTTCATTGTTCATCTCTAGTAAGTTCCATATACCAAAAAAAACAAACTTAAATCACCAAAAATGCAAAACCTGAAAAAAGATCTCCATTTGTTCTAAAAAATCCTCATCTTAGTTGCTTGTGTGTGTGTAGTGTGAAGCCCATTGGAAAGGCACACAGACACAAATAAGCCTGGTGACAGTGGGCCCCCTCAGAGCCCAGCTCACTTCCCACCAAAGGTCAGGGCTCGGAGGAGAAAGCACCAATTCCAGGGTGGGGCAGGACACATGTGCATGGGGCCCACATGCCCTTGTCCACCAGAGAGTCCAGGTGTGCTGACCACTCACTAGCATCTCATCACAGGGACTGAGGGCCACTGCAGCAGAATCCAACTGGACCTGTATGGGACAGTTTGAGCACCGATAATAATTCCAGTGAATGCAAAGGCATCAAACATGTTGAAATCCATGGGGTCATAGCAATGCCTTCTTCAAAGTGGCCCTTCTATCTCTGGGGCATCTGCTAGAAAGCATCCCCCTGCTCTGCACATGGACACACAAAGGGGAAGAGTCAGGCGTTCATCTGTGTCTCTCACACACCTGCTCCTCATGGAAATGAGAGAGAGCTTGAGGGGAGCCTTCTTTTCCCAGGATTATTCCACCCAACACAGGAGGAAGGGATGACAGCACTTGAGTGTCATCACTTGTGACCCTTAATGAGACTAAGGCAGCCATTAGTGTCAGTTAATGTCACAGACAGACTGACAACCAGATGTCATGGGCCTTCTGACGGGAGTTCACTGCTGCACCTGTGAAGTGTTCCCCCCAAAATCAGTCCACCTTGAACCTGACCAGGCCTCTCCTTAGACAGAAATTCACAAGGACGCTGTAACGGGAGGAGCAGGAGAGCTGACACCTTTGATGGAACTGACAGAACACACACCGCCCGACTCTACTGGACAAGACACCCCCCTTTCTTACCCAGAGAAATCTCCCAGAAAGCAACAGGGAAGCTGGAAACGGACATATTAAATTACATTTAAGAGATATGAAACAGTTGTCATTTATGGATCTTATTTGGATCCTACTTCAAACAACTTTTAAAATTATGAGAAAATCAGTAAAGTCTGAACACAGGTGGTAACAGTTTTTTAAAAACTCTAGTTGCTGCCCTGGCTGGTGTGGCTCAGTGGATTGAGCACCTGCCTGCGAACCAAAGGGCCGCTGGTTTGATTCCCAGTCAGGGCACATGCCTGGGTAGTAGGCCAGGTCCCCAGTAGGGCATGTGAAAGGCAACCACACATTGATGATTCTCTCCCTTTCTCTCCCTCCCTTCCCCTGTCTTTAAAAATAAATAAACTCTTTTTTAAAAATTCACTCTGTTTAAAAAAAATTGTAGTTGCTTTTTGAAGTCTGAGGATGGCAATATTTTTCAGTGGTTTCAAATATTCACTGGTAAACAGAAGCAACATCTGACGCCTGCTTCCAAACGCTGTGGGGCGGGGAGGGACTGGCGAGTCTACGGGTGAAACCAGACTGGCATCAGAGGGTGACTGTTGAAGCTTGGTTCAGGTCGAAGTTCCCTCTACTCTTCCCTTTATCAGGAAACAGTCAAAACTTCCACAACTAAAAATTTGGTCTGTGTGTAGGATCACCACTACTGAACACTCTGTAGCAAGCACCCAGATAAATATTTTTGCATTATCTCATTTACTCCCCAGAAAGAGTTGGCAAGGAAACTCATTTTATTATTCTGACTTTTTATCTTCACCCAAGAATATGGTCATTGATTTTAGAGAGAAAAGAGAGGAGAGAGAGAAATGTCCATGTGAGAGAGAAACATTGGTTGCACCCGGCCCGTGCCCCACTTGGGGACTGAATCCACAACCTATGTATATGCCCTGACGGAGATCGAACCCATAGCCTTCTGGAGTATAGGAAGACACTTCAAACAACTGGGCAACCTGGCTGGGGCTGTTATGCTCACTTTTAAAATAAGGACATGATGTGGCTCAAAAATGTTGAGACACTTGCTCAAGGTCACGGTGCTCACAGGCACTGGGCAGTGCACGGATTCCATTGAAAGTCCCCCTGACTCCCGCCTTTCCCCTGACCAGGGCCCACAGTGGGGAGTGAGCCCTGACTCCCTCTTGGCCCCAGCTCTAAAATCTCACCAGTCAAGCTGGACAGGGAGCGGGCAGGGACAGGCATCCCCTCTCTCCCAGAACCCAGAACTGAAGGAACACTAACCTGGGCAGGGGAAACTGGGGGTTCTCTGCACTGCTCCCACATGACAGCCCTCCTGCACTGCCCTGGGATCCTCCTCACCGCCCATGACACTCGTTGGGGCCCTGGCTTCTCCCTGCCGAGTGATGGACCCTGAGTCCTAGATTCCTCTGCCACCAGGGATGAGGGCCACCCCTGGAGGGCCACCACACGGCCTGGGATCTTGATCTTGGCAGTGGACAGAGGCACTTGGACGGCCTGGTCTCTACATGGCAGTCAGCCCTGATCACCTGCCCCGGGGACACTCAAGTTTCCCATCAAGGGGGGAGGAAAGCTCAGCAGCAGCACCAGGGTCCATCACACCAGCAAACGCATGAAGGCACCCCTGTCAACACACATGTGGTCTGTCCATATGACACTCAGGACATTATGCCAATAACACAGCCCCTTACTCTCCTCCCTGCCCCCCACCACTACCTTCTGACAGCACACTTGTCCCACTGTGCAGCTGGCACAGTGCCTGGTGCCTCCTCAGACCAGAACCACCCCCTGCACCTGCCCTGGCCCCACTGCCCTCCCAGCCCTATGGCTCAGTTGGGTCTCAGCCAGGCTCACCTTCCCTTCAACCCGCTGAGGAGTTCCCGGGTCTTCTCCAACGGAGCTCTTTCAGCTGCTGCTTGTGCTTTAACTGTGAGGAGAGAGTTCGCACCCTTGAAAGCGCTGAGCCAGGAAGCTGAGGTTGGGTGGGGCCAGCAGAGGACCTGTTTGCTTTTAAAGAGACAGAAAACAGTGTCCCGTAATTTGGTGGTGCTTCAGTTTTGCCAAATTCCAAGCTTGGGTTGATGTGCCCGCTCCCACACCAGAATTTCCAGAGCTATGTTCAGGATTTTGGATGATGGCGGTGGATCACAAACACCCTTATTAAATGACCCAAGTCTTGCCCAGAAAGCCCAGTCCAGCGTCTGGTCATCTTTGCTGTGCAGTGGGCAACAGCGGGGTGATTCTGAAAGGAGGAAGTCAGGCAGGTGACTTGGAGCTCCTCGGGAACTACTCCTAGTGATTGTCTGCTGTGGGCTTTGAGTCCAGTCTTTCAGGAGGGTCTCAGTTCCTCATTCAGAAATTACAGGACTCAGGTGCAGAGGTGAAGGGGTCTACACCACTAGGAGCCATGAGGAAGAGAAGAAGGGGGTTTGGGGAAAAGTCTCTGTGACCACACAGCCCCTCTGGTGTTTTCATGTGGCCCTTGCCAGCTGGAACGTGCCCCAGGGTCTGACAGGTACAGATGCTCCCAGGGAGCAGACCCAATTCCCCTCCCACCCTTTCTGTCTTCCCCCACCCCAGGCCCAGAAGGAGGCACCTGTGTGAGATTCAGCCAGCAGACAGATGCCACAGGCTCCAGGACTGCTATCCAGTGAGAGGTGGGCTGTCAAAGCTCTCATGGTGGACACGATGTTCCAGTTATCTGCTGCATCATCATTAAATATTAATTTTTATTATACATTTTGGTCCAACAGATAGAGAAATTTGATTGGTCAATTCTTAAGATTTCGGGTAGGTACTAAGAGGACCCAATGTGGCAGGACGTAGGGGACAATGGGGTGGCTGCCCATGGAGGGAAGCAGCAAGATTTGGAAATGAGGGTGTTCATGACTTGTCATTGGTCCAGAGCATTGGACCAATTATTGGTGCTAATGACTCGGTCACCGTGAAGGGCCAGGTAACAGTTTCCTGGTTCCAATAGTGCCACACAGCAGGACCAGCTTTGAAATTCACAGGGTCTGGCTCACACACAGCAAATGCCAAGCCCATTCTTTAAACATCAGAAGATTTCAGGATGCCATTGTTGACAGAGCCCTGACCCACGTGAGGGGCCCCTCTCAGCACAGGGCCCTGGGCAGCCCCACAGGTCACTCCCCAGGGGGCTGACCCTGACCCTGCTGCACGGGTGTGACTCAGCAGCACAGCCAGGACCTCATCTCCTGCTCAACCTGTCCCCCCATGGCCCAGTCTCAGGTCACTCTGCACAGTCCTTGAGTGAACCCTGTCCTGCCAGAAGCTGCCTTGCATGTTTTCCTGGTGAACTCCTTGCTCTGAGGGTATGACACTCAGGTTCACAGTTCAGTTCCCCAAAGGGAAGAGGGAAGAGGTTGAGAGAACCCACAGATGCTGCAGGGATGGGACACGGGTCTCAGATGGGAACAGCATTGACACCATTGGTCTCACAGGAGCTTCTGGAATATGGCAGCCCCACCCTGACACTGACACAGGGGGGTTCTCCTTCTAGGAGACTGTGACAGAAGGAGGGTCGTCTCACCTCCCTCCTGACTGTTCATGCAGCCAGGCTCTTCATCACGAGGAGCTCCTGTCCACTTCCAGCTCTGCTGTGAGCCACCTGTCCCCCTGCTGCTGGTCCCCACCTGCGACTCCTGAAGCTGCTCCTCACACTCCCCAGATGCTGCTCCTTCCACACCGTCAGAAGGAAGGACACAAATTTTGTAGAAAGCCACAGCTTCCTTTTCTACAGTTACCTTTATTCTTTTTCTGTTTATTCTTTACATCATATGCACACACAAGTGGAGGTATATGAAATTTTTCAAAGTTTGGGGTTATTAAGAACCATTTCTTCATGTTTTATCAGGGTTTGAGCTCCTTATGGAACTCAGGACATTTTCTGCTGCTGTGATCTCGATGAATTCAAAGCTCAAACCTACTACAGCATCACGGAAATAACAACAGGAGGTGAAAGGAATGGTCCCTCACGCTGTCCTGACTCCCCCATGAATGAACCATCAGCCTTGGTGTGTGGGTGCCCTGTTGCTGCATCACAAAGTACCGACAACCTAGGGGCCTAGGAGAACACAAATTTATTACAGCTCTGGAGGCCAGGAGCCTCAAATCAGTCTCACAGAGACAAAGTGAAGGTGTCATCGGGGCTGGTCTCTCTGGAGGCTCCAGGGGAGAATCCCTCTCACCTCTCCCCCTTCTAGAAGCTGCCAGAATTCCTTGACTTGTGACTGCACCACTCCAGTCTGGGCTGCCGTCACCACATGGCTTCTTCCTCCTTAGATCGTCCTGCCTCCTCCTCTCGGGGCCTTTGTGGTTCCGTGTGGGACCCACTCAGAGAGCCCAGGACAATCTCCCTGTCGCCCCACCATGAATGATCCTCATCTGCAAAGACTCTTTAGCAATAAGGTGACATTCACAGGCTCTGGGGATCGGACATGGCTTTCACAGGGGTGGGCAAGTGAACCTCTCTGCAGCTCACACTGCTGATGGGAAACTGAGGTACTTACTAGAGAGCACACTGACAGTGGTGGGAGGTCATGGGAGAGCTGGGTGGGGGTTTGGGTGGAGGGACTGAAGGAAAAAGAAAGGAAAAACTCATGAACAGACAACAGCGTGGTGATTGCCCAGGGGAGGTCGGGGGTGGTGGAGGAGAGCACAGGGCGCTAAATGGTGATGGGGAAACACCTCACGTGGGTGGTGACCACACAATACAGGGTGCAGATGGTGAGATGTGGGATTACACACCTGATACCTGCATTGTTGTGGTTCCCAAGGTCACCGCCAATAAACTCAATGAAGGGGGCAGGGATAAAAATAAAATAAATAAAATGGAGTATTTCCTTCATTGGGTTGGAGTCAGAACCAGGAAGTAAGCACTAGTGTAAAAACCATATTTGCCCTGTGACTGTGGCTGTGGGCTTGGGGATGGACAGGCTGGCAGGGGGAGGGGGGCGCGGAACTCAGAAGCACATGGGAGCAAAGGCAGAGGTGGCCTCGGAGGGACTGTGCTGGGCGCTGGAATGTTAAACACCAGATCTCAGATCAAGGTGAGGACCTTGTCGTTGGACCCCAGAGGACAGGGGGTGGTGTTCCAGAGTCAGGGAGAGTCAGGGAGTCCTGTCTGCTGCCAGAAGGAAGGAAGAGCTTGTAAGTGATGAACTGAAGTGTTGAGCTGAGGGGTGTCTGAGCTCGCTGTGTGGGGTGCAGGCTGGGTTCTCCTTGTCAAGTGTGAAGGCAAGACATACAATCGATGCAGCCTCCAGCCAAGGACTTCCCAGGACTGCCACCTGCCCCAAGAAGCTGGGCACCAACCAGGAGTGACCCTCCAAGGATCCTTCAGGGTGAGTGGGGCTCGGCTGATCTTTTCATGCAGGACTCCTAGGCCTGTGGGACCACAGATTTCTGCAGCTCACAGGGACACAGTGTGTGGGACAGTGTTTCACCCACCCTCAGGATCTCATAGGACACCCTCCTTTCCTCCCCGTCTCTCCTGCCTCCTCCTGTTCCATCCTCGGCACAACCAGGGACCCCCAATCTGTGTGAGTGTAGGGCGACTCAAGGTTGGCCCTCTCAGTGGCAACCCCACACCTGGTTCAGGAGTACCTGGGGGCCTGGGGACCAAGAACTGCTGACTTTCTCAGAAAGGTCTTGAACTCTGCCTGACCCTGTGCTCACTTCCCAAGCTTCTCCCACCACATCCTCTTTACTCTTTTACTTTCTCATCTCAGACCCCTTACAGAGGAAGGTCATGGTTGTCCTCAGTTTATACATCACGAACACAAAACCAAACTGTTTTGCCTTGAAAGACACAGAGGAAGTGAGTGGTTCTTGAACCCTTCACTGGACTTCAATGGACGGGCCACCAGCCAGGCTGCTGTGGGCTCAGCAGGTCCTGAGATAGCCCCTGCATGACAGCAGCTCCAGGCCCACTGGCTGGAAGGAGGAGTCAGACAAAATCCCAGACATAGACCACAGCGGGGTGCTCACCAGGGGACGCAGGGGAGTATAAAGGGTAAAGGGGGTCAAGTGTGTGGTGACAGGAGAGCTGACTGTGGTGGCAGGCACACAGTGCAATACACAGATGATGTGTCAGAGAATCGTACACTGGAAATCTCTATAATGTTATCAAACAATGTCACCCCAACAAGCTTAATTTTATAGATCAATAAAGAGTTTTTATCTAAAACATAGAGGAGGGCATTTTCCCTTAAAAAATAAGACAACATGAGCTTTTATGCATTGAAACACACAGGAGACAAAAGCCTCAGCTGACAGCACAGGATGACCAAAGTGTCTGACAACATGTCCCCTCCCTTAGCCCAGTGACACTGTTTTGTTCCCTGGGCTTCAGAGCCACCTGTCCTATGAGCACATCAGCGCAGGTGTCTGCCATTAACCCGTGAACTGCAGTCAGGAGGGGTGAGTGGCTCTGACCAGCCACTCTCAGGATCTGAGGCTTTGGGCACAGCCACACCCCTCTGAGCCCAGGTGTCTTTACAGATGGAAGACAGGGGGTGTCAGATCACTAAGTCCCTTGTCTTCTAGGGAGTGACATCACACGACAATGTCTGGGTCCTGCCCCATGAGGACAAGGGCCCAGACCCTCCCAGGGGTGGGAATCCTGAGCCCTGGCCCCACACCCTCACTTCTCAGATGGTGGTTGGTTGTAGTGATAAACCTGAGACAACAAATAGGGTCTTCCAAGGATCCCACGTGGAGGGACCCGTCCTGGGACCCTTGGCCTCAGGGCTCTGGTGTGAGGGAGCAGTATTACTATGGGCCCCCTTCTCCCATGCTTTGAGTCTCAGGGGTCATCAGAGGGAGGGAGAGTCACAGAGAGTGACAGGTGTCAGTCACTGTCCATTCACCACTTGGCACCAGCTGCCAACAAAGCAGGGAGCAGGGACGCAGGTGAGCTTCCCCTGGTTCTTGTCACTTTCACCCCAGCCTCAGGCCCCTTCCGCTCTCATCAGCCAAGGCTGGTCCATCCCCTCCCACCAGAACCCACACGTCTGTGTGGACCCACCCTGAATCTTCACCACCCCGAGATCCCAGGGGCAGAGGGAGAGGCTGCTTAGAACAGGCACCGGGGGGAGAATTCAGAGGTGGCCCATCCATCTGGTAGCATCAGGCACTTGCCCTCTTTCTGGGATTTTCAGTTTGGTTTGCACAATTTCTGATGTTATCCACATTTCTTTGCATTTATTTTGACATCTTTTGTTCCTTCAGTCCCAGCCTACCATAAACAGATGTTATTTCCCTGTATTTTTATGTATTGATTTGAGAGGGGGAGGAGCATCGTCCTGTTGTTCCACTTCCTGGTGCATCACTGGTTGAGTCCTGCATGTGCCCTGACCTGGGATCTCACCCCCAACCTCGGCGTATCTTGGTGATGCTCTGAACAGCTGAGCTACCCAGCCAGGCCCAAAGAGAATTTCTTAAGTGCTTTATCACTGATGATAAATGCTATAAATACAAGTGTATCAGGAACAAAGGGACAATTTTAATGTATATCTCAGCACATAGCACAAAAAGTTGTTTTCCTTTCTCCTAATCCCCTCTATTTCAGAGAAACGAGCTACAGGGTGGTTTCTTGTGAATTCACTTGCGTACAAGAAAGCGTCCGACCTGCCTCAGCCTCAGCCCCTTCCTGCCTCAGGTCCTCCCGATGCTGTTTGACTCGTCACTTAGAACTGTAGTCACAGCATAGGCTAGAGAGCTCGGTGACAGAGCCCACATCCCTTATTTGTACCTGTGCTGTGTGTTCAGACAAGTGAGAGAAGACAGACTGGGCCAAGAAGAGCCCTCCCTGTGGACACCACACTGACCTGTACTCAGAACCCACCTGGAGCCTCCCAGGCTGCAGCTGCCTGTGGATGGGCTGCGGGAGTTTTCCCAGGAGTCTCCCACCCACACTGGGTGCTCGAGCAGAGCGGGCAGGACCCTGAGCACTTGGAGTCTTACGGGAGCCCGACAATGTGTCCTCTGCCTCACGTTGCAGTAGGTGCTCCCGGATGTGGCTGACCTTCAGCCTCCAACAATGAAGCTCTCAGAGCTGAGTGGTGAGTGAGCAGCTGAGCAGCCTCTCTGTTTTCTAATGTTGATGGTCATGAAGCAGCATGACTTGAAAATCAGAACAGAGGACTGGTACGCGAGCTATGCACAGCCACAGAGGACTCTGTGGAAACACAAGGAGACACCGGCATGTCTCCAGTCCTCTGCAGGGCCAACGTCTGCAGCAGGTGGAAAACCAAGGTCTCCAGATGAGGTTGGCAACCTGGAGGACAATGGCAGCTGTCCCCAAGGTCCCCACTTCCCAATATTTCATTCAACACCAAGACAGCACAACTAGAAGGGGAAGCCAAGGGACACCAAATCCCTGTGATCAGCGGGAAGGACGGGGAGGGAGCCTGCTCGCTGCCACGTTTAGTCTGAAACCACTGACAGGGCTTCCTCTGCCAGACGGCACGTGAGGCACCCTGCAGACCCCTTACCGGTGGGACAACCACAGCTGGGGAACTTTTTCAGTTAAAGTCTCTAAAAGTTGCCCTAACTTTACACAGTTAATGAAAAATTGTTACTTTTTAAAAATCTACTGAACCTTAGTGAGAGGAGTGGGAGTCCGTGTGGTACCTGAGCCATGACTTTCTTCTCCCCTCCCCAGCGCACCTTCAGCTCCGCTGGAAGGAAACCCCATTCTGGGCACATGTGGCTGAGCAGACGGGGACCTTTCCCCAGAGTTCCCGTAGAGCTCAGTGCTTCACAAACGAGGGTGGGGGGCAGCATTTCTCACCCCTCCCAATCTGAGCTGCAGGACGAGTCCAGTGAGTGCTGCCAGCAGCTCTCTGCTGCTCCACTCATAGCTCATAGGCTCCAGTCCAGGCCCAGCAGGCTAAGAATGAGGGGACCCCAGCTGCTCACACTCCAGCTCCCACATAGGATGGAGGGTCCCTGCTGGGAGGGGCGAGATGAGACACCAGAGGCTGCTATCCTCTGCACCGGGCCCCAAGCTGTGCCTCAGAGAGCAACACAGCAAACCCTATGAGGGGCAGCTAAAACAACACTTAGAGGAAAATTTGTAGATGGAAATTCATATGGAGCTACACTGAATAGAGAACAATGATCTCAAACCAATAACCTACTCTTCCACATTAAAGAGTGACTGAGGCAGCAGTCTATACCTAAAGCCTATGTCACAAGAACAATATAGTAAAGAGTAGCATGGAAATTAATGGACTAGAGAATAGAAAAACACTGCAGAAAACCAGCAGAACCAAAGCTAGGTCCTTTGGAAATATCAACAAACTGAAAAATCTTCAGCTAGTATGACTAAAAACAGATAGAAAAGTACTAAATCAGGAACAAAGGAAATGTACCTCCACATAAGAAAGCCCATATGTGACAAGCCTACAGCTAAGATCATTGTAAGTAAAAAGCTGAAAGCTTTTCTTCCAAGCTCAGGAACAACACAAGGATGACCACTCTCAACACTTTTAATCGATATTCTACTAGAAGTCCTGGTCAGAGCAATTAGGCATGAGGAAAATAAAAGGCATCCAAATCAAAGATGAAAAAGTAAAATGGTCTCTATTTGCAATTGACATAATGTTATATAGAGAAAATCCTAATGAATCCACCAAAAAAAAAAAAAACTGTGAGAAATACTAAGCAAATTTTGTGTCCTGCAAATTCAGTAAATTTGCAGGATACAAAATCAGTATACAAATACAAAAAATTCAGTTGCATTTTCATACACTAATAATGATTTATCAGAAAGAGAAATTAAGAAAATAATCCCACATATAATAACATTGTAAGAATAAAATACCAAGGAGGAAATTTAAATTGAAACAGGAGCTGAAAGATCTGTATATTGAAAACTATAGATATTGCTAAAAGAAATTGGAGAAGACACAATAAATGTAAAGCTATTTTGTGCTTATGGATTGGAAGAATTAATATTTTTCAAATGTCCACATGACTCAGAACAATCTACAGATTCAACACAATTCCTGTCAAAATTCCAATGGCATTGTCCACAGAAATAGAAAAAAAATCCTAAAATTTTTATAGAAACTCAGAAGATGCTGAATAGCCCAAGCAGTCTTAAGACAGAATAGAAAAGCTGGAGATATCACGTATCCTGGTTTCAAACTATATTACAAACTTATACTAATGAAAAAGTATGGTATTGTCACAAAAACAGACACCCAGAAATCAATGGTCAATTAAATTACAACAAATGAGTCAAGAACATACAGTGGAAAAAGGAGAGTCTCTTCAATGAACGATGCTGTGAAACGGGACAACCATGTGAAAAAGAAGAAAGCTGGACTCCACTCTGACACCATACACAAAAATCAACTCCAAGGGACTAAGATCTGAAAATATGACCTGAAACTATAAGCCTCCTAAAAGGAAATAAAGGGTGTAAACTCCTTGTCATCAGTCTTGGTCATCATTGTTCAGATCTGACCCCAAAAGCAAGGAAACAGAAGCAAAAATAAGTAAGTGGGAAAACATCAAAGTAATAAGCTTCTGCAGAGCAAAGGAAGCTACCCATACAATGAAAAGGCAATCTACAGAACAGCAGAAAACATTTGCCAGTCATGTATCTGATCCGGGATTAACATGCAAAATATGTGGGGAATCCCTATACTTCATTGGCCAAAAAACAAACAATCCCTTTTTTAAAAATGGGCAGACAGACTGAATAGACATCTTTTCAAAAAAGACATGTAAATGGTCAACATAACATGGTGCCCGACATCACTAACAATCAGGGAAATGCAAATCAAAACCACAAGGAGATAGCACCTCACTCCTGTTAGAACACCTACTGTCAAAAACACAAGAAATAACAAGTGTTGGTGAGGGCATGGGGGGAGGGAACCCTTGTGCACTGTCTGTGGGAATAGAAAGGGGGACTGCCACTCTGGAAAACAGCACGGAGAGTCACCAAACAACTGAGAACGGCACCACCACCTGGTCCACAAGGACACCATCCACAGGGAACGAGCACAGGACCCCACAGAGGCCTCGGCACCTCCCTGCTCACTGCAGCGCTACTCACAGCAGCCGAGGTGTGGGAGCCACCTAAGGTCCTGTGTAGGGACCCATGGACAAAGGTCACGTGAGGGGTATGAGGGACAGAGTGTGCAGGAGCGGGTAAAAGTAGGTTTAGGGTGGTGAGTAAAAAACAGTATTTAATGAATAATGATACAAGATTAACCTCTATTTTGCGTACTCACAAATAAGTAAACCTACTTTTGCCCACCCGTGTATGCGTGTGTGATCAGCCATGAGAATCGGAAGGACATCTTTCCACTTGCAGACGGACCTGGAGGGCATTTGCTAAGTGAAGTTACTCAGACACGGTAATAAACACTGTTTGGTATCACTTTCAAGGTGGGATTTAAAAACCCAAACTTTCAGAGGAGAGAGCAGTCTGGCTGCTAGCAGGGGCAGGCAGGTGGGGAATGGGGGGATGGTGGTCACACTGCATAATGGTCACTTAGTGATGAGTTAGTTCTGGGGATGAAATACACCACACGGTGACTGGAGTTAATGGCACTGTGTTCTGTCCCTGGAAGTTGCTAGGAGAGCAGATCTTCAGTGTTGTCACCACAGAACAGAAACAGGAGTCATGGGAAGTGGTGCAGGTGGTAGCACCCCAGTGATCACTACGGTGGTGATCGTCGTTGCCGACAGGTAAATGCACAAACCAGCATGCTCTGTACTTTAAACTTCCACAACGTTACATGTCAATCACACCTCAGTAGAGCTGGGGGGAGTGGGGGGAACAGTAGGTGGGTTCAGTGGGTGTTGGGTTCTTCATTATCAATGATGAGCTGGCATTAATGGGCCGAAATCAGACCCCAGCCCGTGAGCTTCAGATGAAGTCAAAGCCCTCACCATCTATGGGCAATGTCACCTCCAGGGAGTCTCAGTGAGTCCGGCCCTGTCACATGTTGTCTCTGACCTGCCCAGGCCCAGGCCCCAAACCCCCATAACCCCGGGGCAGCCTTCCTCCCTCTACACCAAACCTGTCTGCTTCCTCACCTTCCTCAGGTCTCCTGGCCCCCTGGCGGCAGACACCTGCAGAGGGGCTGGGGCAGCTCTGGGTGGGAGTGCTCCTCCCCTCCCTGCGGCCCTCTGCTGGACGTTCAGAAAAGCCTTCCTTTCTGTTGAGAATCCAGAGACCCTGCCCAGGGCCTTCCTGGCAGACAGGGTCGCCTTTGTGGCACTGGCCCAAGGAAGGAGGCTCTGGAGAGGGCATTTTATAGGAAAATGCCTAGCGAGCAAAAGCAGTTAAGACTCGTGGTCAAGGCTAGAAGTGAATACAGGTCTCAGAACCTTACATGCTCTTGTCCCCTGAGGTTACTGCCCCTGGGGGAACAAGCTGTTGGTGTCACAGGGACTTTCACAGAATACCACCATGGACCACAGCATAATTTCCCAGTGGAAACTCAGCATCCCCACTCCCTCAGTTAGGAGTGTTGCTGTCTCTTTAAGTTGTCACCCCAGGACCCACCCCTACCCCACCCCTGGGCTTCCTGCTCTCTGAGATCTGAGAGGCAGGACACTTCCCCTGGTACCAGGAGGAACAGCCTGCTGCACTCAAACCAGAGGACAGCAGTTGGTCTGGGTCTTCTTGGACTGTTGCCTCCTGCAGGAAAGGTGAGCCCCCAGGAAGATGGTGCCCCCGGGGAGGAGGGCTGTGAGGATGGGGAGGAATGCAGTGTGGGCAGGAGGCTCCCTGAGTGGCTCTGGGCCAGAGGGCAGATGGAAGGGTCTCGGGACCCAGAGGGAGACATTCAGGACGCCCTGAGTCCCACACAGAGCAGGTTATGGCTGCAGCTCCCCAGCCCTGATGCCCACAGGACCAGCCCTCTCCCAAGGGCTCCCCTGCCAGGGAGGGAGGGGGTCCGCTTGCTCTCCTGCAGGGACCAAACCTCCCTTTAGAGGGCAGCACACTCTCCCCACGTGCGTATTCGCATGGGCAAGAGATTTCCGAGGACAGGGCAGCAAGTCTGCCCTGAGAACAGGCAACAAAGGGACAGTGGTGTGGGTCCTGGGCTGAACCGCCCAGAACACTGCACTATGCTCCGAGTTGTCTAAAGGGGGTCTTGTTTGAGGAGACAGCCAAGGTGGTGAACTTGGTCTTCACTCCCTTGCCCTAACTCTGCCCTTAGACACTGCTCCCAACTCGAGCTGCCAGGGTGTGTGGCAGCTGAGCCCCTGAGCTCCCCCCGCTCCCAGCAGGGTGAGGGGCTGGACTGGGAGACTGACCCAGAGACCCAGGTCCAGACTGAGCGCCTTGGAATCACCGGCGGGCGGGGGCTCGGGGCTGCTTATGTTCTGACAGTACTGACATGTGAACCAAATCCGCTGAGAAATGCACCTTTCCCAGAGTCCCCTCGATAATGCCCAAACACGGGGGGTCAGAAGCCCTGGACCAGGTGAGCACACCTGCCCCGAGGAGGTCTGACACACAGGGCCCTGCGTGCTTTCCGTTCTCCAGGGACCCCGTGTGTCCTGCAGCCCAGAAGTCAGGTGTCTGGAACTGCAGAAAACTTTCCAAATCCCACCCCAGACTCTGGGAAGTTCTGAAGGGCCCACCCTCGGGTCCTGGGTGGTCCCTGTACCTTCTCTTCTCCTTCTTGGACCAGGACCCTTTGCTTTCACTAAATTCCTGGTCTTTGCTCTGAATCTGTGGCTCTTTCTCCAGTTCTGCTTTGCTGCCATCCATGGGAGTGTGTTGATTCATAAGGTGGGGCCCAGGGCTGGGGGGCGTGAACAGTAGTGTCGGCTTGGAGGGGGAGGGGAGTGGTGTACCTGCTAAAATGCCAGCGCCTTTGGACTGAGGACCAGGCTATTGGTCATCAAAGTCCTTTCCCCAGAGACAAGCCCTCCTTCTCTTGGCTTTTCCTGATGTGGTGCCACCAGGAGTGAATGGAGTCACCTGCGGTCACCAGGTGGAATTAGACATGGATGGTACAGTGAGGACAGGGCTCAGACAGGGTGTGGGGGCGGCTGAAAGTTGGCTGGGAAAGGCCTGACATCTGCTGTCTTAGGGGGCAGCCCAGTGAGGGGGTCACTGTCCTGAGGCTGGAGAGGACACTGAGGACAGAGGGGGCGCTGTGCTCAGGGACTTGGTAATCACAGAAGGTTCCATTGAGTTACTGATGCCTGAGTGGCTGGAACCACCTGACTTGGAGAAGCCACGTCTTTGGGGGCAGGAGGTCAGGAGTCGGAGGCCAGTGGCCCAGGCTCTCAGGGACACCGATCCCATCAGACACACTGAGGCAGGACAAGGATTTGACTCCCCAGAGTCACAGGCTCTCCAGGTCACCTGGGACATACAATTCTTCTCCGGTTTCCATAACTCCAATTCCAATTCCCATCCTGTATGTCACCCAGCCAACCCCAGTAAGTGGTTCCCGCAGTCCCTGAGCCTCTCGTCTGGTCTCCCAGTTTCCCAGAGACTCCTGGGAAAATGTAGCATCCACAGCTTTGGTCCCCAACACAGAGCTACCTGGGAGAAATTAGCATCTGAAGCCTGGTCACTGACCTGAGTCACTGTCACAACCTCCCCTGGGCCTTTCCCCCTCGTCGGCCCTGAACAGACAGACCGAGCTCAGCAAACCTCTCCCAGCGTCAGCCCCCCTGCCCGGCCCTTCCAGTGTTGCTCCCTCAGGTCCCATGTTCGGGGGGGCGGGGACCACAACTGTGTCACTGTGCTGTCAGCAGCTCTCGGAGGTAGTTGTACCACTTTAATGAACCAATTGTGTTTGGGACTCTTCCAGCTAAGCATGGGAGGACGGAGGATCGCAAGAGATGAGGAAAATGCCTGGGGTAAGAGCACGTCTCTCACTGGGAACTTGCCCCCAGGTATGAGCTCTGGGTGATGATGGAAATGGACTGAACAGGCAGGCCCTGTTCAGGCACCCTGAGGTGTCAGGGGTGACACAGCAAGAGTCCTGACACATGCACTGTAGCTGCGTCCCTGCTCCTGCCCCTGCCCAGCTGGGAGGCACTAACTTCTTTCATGGCCTGAGCCACCCCCCACCAGTGCCAAAGTGTAAAATGCAGACACTAACCCCACCTGACCCCACAGAGGAGGGTGGAGAGGGCATCAGCTCCTGCACTGGAGGGGGTCACGCACCAGGCAGAGGGTTAGAGGCCCAGGGTGGAGGGGCAGACAGGTGTCTTATTAGTAGGCAGCAGGGTTCAGAGAGAGGGATGGGGAGAGGGGAGAGGAGGGAGAGAGGGAGAGGAGGAGGAGGAAAGAAGTGATGTCATCTAACCCCCAACACCCCCAGGAGGAAACAACACCACACTATTATTCCCAATTTTGCACAAAGCTTTAACACTCAGATGAAGCAACTTCCAGGGTGGCACAGCTGGCCCATGGCGGGGCTGTGTGTCAGTCCCGGGGTGTCTGGGACTCCACACAGCCCTTCACACCCAGGCCCACTGCCCCCTCCTGCCCTCTCCCCTGGGCTGGACCCTGGGGGACTGTGGCAGAGGCCACTGATGCTGCCCAGCAGGGACAGCTCTGCACCATGGGGACGACCAGGGATGATGCAGGGGAGGCCGTGACTGGGACTAGAGAGGGGCATCCCCTAGAGGAATGCCCACCAGGTGGTGAGCATCTACAGGTGCTGGTGGTGAAGCTGAGAGGACAGGGGTGGACGGTGAAGGTCCCCTGGGGCAGGGACAGCTCTGACCGATGACCAAGCAGTAAGGGTTTGCTTGGACAGCAGAGCTGAAACGCTGTTGTTCTCCTTTGTTACAAGGGCTCTGGGGGCTGGGGGTGGGGGGACCAGGTAACCAGGATACCTAGTTGCTTTAGGGTCCGGAAGCTCACAGACCACCTGTCCTCCAGGTTCTGAAGACAGCACGTGGGGCCTGCAGGAGCGCAAGCTGAGGCTCATCCTGGCAGGGAGGACAGGGGCGGGGAAGAGTGCCGCTGGGAACAGCATCCTGGGCCAGAATTGCTTCTTCTCCAAGCTCGGGGCCACCTCGGTGACCACAACGTGTGAGGTGGGGAGCTGTAAGCGGCGTCAGTGGCACGTGGAAGTCATGGACACTCCGGACCTTTTCAGCTCCCAAGTCCCCAAGACAGACCCAGGATTCCAGGAGCGCACGCGCTGCTACCTGCTGTCGGCACCAGGGCCCCACGCAGTGATCCTGGTGACTCAGCTGGGCCGCTTCACGGCGCAAGACCAGCAGGCTCTGAGCGCACTCAAGGACCTGTTCGGGGACCGCGTGACGGCGCACACCATCGTGCTGTTCACACGCAAGGAGGACCTGGCCGGGGGCTCGGTGCAGGAGTTCGTGCGTGACACGGACAACCGCGCACTGCGGAGGATGGTGGCCGAGTGCGGGGGCCGCGTGTGCGCCTTCAACAACCGGGCGGTGGACAAGGAGCAGGAAGCCCAGGTGCAGGAGCTGCTGGAGCTGGTGGAGCACCTCATGGACACTCACTCAGGTGTCCCCTTCACCAACGACGTGTACCACCTGGCGCAGGCGCTGGCCGGCGCGGACCCGGAGGAGCGGAGGCACAGGGTGGCGGAGAAACTAGCCCTCCGCGCTCGTGGTTACAACGGGCGGCAGCTGCTGGGCCAGCTATGGGCTTGGGTGCAGCCCCGGAAGATGGGCGTGGCCCTGGTGCTGGGCACTGTGGTCCTCCTGTTCTGGCTGCTGACCAGACAAAGGCCTGAGGCCTAGGTTGATCCTCAGTGACAGGCTGTAAACAGGACATTGTCCCGCCAGCTGACAGTCATACTCGTCTCTGGTGTCTGTGCCTCCAGAATCTGCAGGCTTTGCCCATGTCCCTCACCTGGCAGTAATCTACCAATGACAAAGTCCTACCAGGGCCCACTGCCCACCTCCCCTCAAACCCTGCCCCTGTGACCGGCCTCTCTGGGCTCCTTTCCTACTTCAGCCAAGTAACTGTCGTTGCTTTTGCCTGGTTTCCACTGACCTCAAGCTGCTGTTGCATGTTATTGAATCAGCCCCAGTGTCCCCACCAGACCAAGTATGGGAACCCACACAAACCCTCAGCCCATTCCCATTTGTTTCAGTTGACCATGAATTGAATGAATAAATGCACTGGAAGTTCACATTGTGTTGTCCGACATCAGTATTTGTAGGTGTCAGTTCATCCGCCTGACACTCACATTGAACAAAGGCGCTGCTCTGTCATCCCCACCCCCACCTGCAAAACCACGCTCACACCCAAGTGCAGAAAGACACACACACCCACTAGGGTGTGTGCCCACAAGAAGAGAAGACCCTGAAGAACTGTCCCTCTGTCACTGCAGGGGGCATCTCCCCGGGGGAGTCTGTGTCACTATCAGACCCCTTAGCAGCCTGAATGCAGAGGCTGCTGAAGCCCAAGGAAACTTGAACTACAGACTCAAGTCCCTGGGAGCCACAGAGACCCTGAGGAGGGTCTGCTTCCTCAGAGGACTGTCCTCACTGCCTGGCACACTCATAGGGTGGGGTGTGCTTTTCCACTCCGGGGTGAAGCCGAAACCATTAAGAGGGTTGGAGATTTTTATTTCAACCTCCTAATAAAGGGCAGACAGGCCTTGGTGGGCTGGGCACTGGTGACACCATGGTGGGCAAAGTGTCCGCCCCGCTGTGCCATGCAGATCCGGGAGGGTCAGCTCCAGGCCCAGGTAAATGAGCCAGGTTAGCAGCTCATCTCTGCACCCACGCTTGCTCTGCCCCCAGGGTCTCCACCCTCACACACAAACTCAAGCTCACCCTGGATCCTGCTGGGTCCCTATGGTGTCCTCTGCCCGGTGCTTCACAGACAGTAGGTCCAGGTCACTGATGCCCTCACATCACTGAAGGGACAAGTCAAAGGGCAAATAATTTAGAACAGCTGAGCACGAAGTGGAGCCAGAGGCCCACATGCCCCACCTGGAGCCACAGCAAGCACGAACAGGAACCCAACACCAAGGGCGAGACTCGGCACTTCCTCTGCTGCCACCATCACTCTGCTTCCAGGGTCCTGCACAGATCCCCTCGGGGGCCCTGATGGGGAATCTGGATTGTGGTCTTGTCCACTTTCCAATAAATATCCTTTCAAAGGAACAAATAAGAAAGGGCTACCTTTGTCCCTTTGCTGAGGTGGGAGATGGCCACTGGTAAATAAATAAGAAAGAAAAGCAAAGTGTCCAGTGGGAGCAACAAAACACGTGATTCTTGCCCTTTGGTTGGGGAGGGATGGAGCCCAGAGGTCCCCCAGGGACAGCGATGGAGCTGCTGGGATGTGGGGAGGAGCCCCCAGGGGTTCCAGGGAGCAGACACACCCCACTATGGCTGCAACCCAGGCACCCGAGGGAACAGAGTGTTTGCCGATAAAAGGACAGGGATTAGCGGAGTAGGTTGAAACTCGTGCCCCAAACATAGGCTGCTTTCAGGAAAAGCCTTTGAAATATTATGGTAGAAACAGGCTGAGCATCAAAGAATGGAAAAAATAAATGGTGCAAATATTAGTCAGGCAAGAGGAAGAAGAAACAGCTGTATTGATAGCAAATGAATTAGACTTCAAAACAAAGAAAATTACCAGATGCAGAAAGCTGAACATTGTAGGATGGTAAAAAGGCCCCTCCACCCAGAAGACCAAGCAATCCTCAGTGTTTCCTCCAAAGACAGAGAAGCACAATGTGTGCGCAGAAACTGAAACCGAAAGGAGATCAGACAAACTCACGACCGTGGTTAGAGACCAGTCTCCCCACACAATCGTCGGAACGGCCACCTGGAAAACGAGCCGGGGTCTACAAGGGTCCCTCACACCGTCACTCAACAGGGCTAACTGGTGTTTGTGGAAGCTGGAATTTACAGAAGACACATTTTTTCGGGTGCACATGGGACATGTATCAGGATAGGCCCTGTCCTGGGCCTTAACACAAATCTCGCCACATTTATAAGAACTGAAATGCAGTGGGACGTGTCCTCGGACCACAGCCACATCCAGAAAGGACTCAGGAGCTGCTCCTTCACTGGCCGTCGGCGGTCAGCAGAGCCGGGGCTCCCCGCACACGTCCTCGGAACCTGGGAGAAGGCCTGTTGATGGCTCCCCAAGGTCGAATTCTAAGTCTGCACAGGGACTTTTCTGGGCCCAGAAGACACTCATGACACTGTCACTGAAGGATGGAGGAGTAAGGGGCAAGGGGACATTTTCCTTTTCCTTCTACTCATCGGTGAGACCAGCCTCCCTGTTGAGGAGAAGAGGTGACAATGTCCTCCACCCCACATGGGTCCCCTGGTTCCAACAACCCCTCACTCGTTTTCCACTTAGAGGACAGATGCCCTTGCTCAAGTAGGCACAGCTTCAGTCTCTGCTCACCCTTGGCCAGCCCCACCCACCATGTGGGCGCACTAACCCTGGGCGCGTGATCAGTTACCCCTGGTGCAGTTTAGCCTCTTCGTGAGAATCCGGAGAGCCTCATCCTGTCGGGACAGACACCTACCAGGCACTGCTGGGAGTCAGCCTCACTGAACACTGGACAGCCCCCCAACCTGCCTGGTTGGGTCCCTGCAACGCCTCAGACAACCTCCTCCTCCAGCCACTCCCCACTGGCAGAGATGGCAGGGAGTCCGGCTTTCTCTTCAACAGCAGAGAGACTGCTCTCTCTCTCCGACAGAGGAGCCCCAGGGGCCAAGGAAGCGTAGATGGTGCACACCCAGCCACCCACGGCCCAGGGTCCCAACTAAACCCTAAGTCTTCAGCCCCCTCTGCCCCTCTAGGAACCTCTTGACATAAGACAAAGGGACATGTGGAAGTGAAACCAGAAGTCAGAGGTGTCTAGGGAGAAACTTAGGAACTTAGGAAACCCCATATCTCTTCCTTGTCTGTGCTCAGTTCAGGAAAACAAGGAAATAATACCCAGTATTGGGAAAGGAGTGTTGAAATCTCCAACTGTAAATGTGGAGTGGTCTCTTTCCCCATTGTTTGGCTTGTCATCCTCTTCTGGGATTTGGGAGTTCTGTTGTTTTCTGAAGCTCCGTTACCTAGGAGGCACATTCAATCTTATTGCCTTGTGGATGCACTAACCTATTTGTCATTATGAAAGGTCCTTCTCTATCCCGGGTGCAAAGATGGTATCATTTGGCTCCTACTTTGTTTGACTTGAATACAGCCGCTGCAGGTGTCAAATGCTGAGCCTGTGCTTGGTTTCTCTTTGTGACGGTGTGTCTTTTTGGATTCTTGCCCTGTGACCTGTCTGTGTCTCTACATGTAAAGTGGGATTTCCTTCACACAGCACACAGGTGGGCCTTGCTTTTCAAATCCAACCTGACTGTCTTATAATTGGTGCATTTAGATAAATTACACCTAATACTATTGATATGGTTGTGTTTAAATTCATCATTTTGCTACTTGTTTCTGTTTGTCCCATCTGTCCTTTTTTCTCTGCCTTTTTTAGTGAATTTTAAAATTTCCCTTTAGTTCATCTACTCCTTTATTAGCCACACCTCATGTGATTTTCCCAGTGGTTGCTCCGTGATTGACAGTATGCACCTTTAACCTACATTCTACCTCCGGTGAACAGTCCATCACAGCACAAGTACTGTGAGATCTCTGCAACATTCTACCATTGCTTCCTCCCTCCCCATTTATGCACTATTGTTGTCGTACCTTTTAAAGTTACATAAAATATAACCTCAACTATATATTGTTTTTGTTTTGCTTTTAAGATTCACTTGCCTTTTGCAGAATTTTTTCAGTGATAAAAATAATCTTTTCTGCATACCCACCAATTTGCTGTTTTTGGTCTCGGTCCTTTAAAGAGGTGCCAGTTGTCTCCGTGTTCACTTTCTGCACCCCTGACCCGTCCTCTTGGTCAGCCCTGAGCAGCCTTTGTTCAATGTCTAGAGACCATATGTTTATAAAAGAAATCTTAGCAAATTTAAAAATATTAGAAAAATACCAAATATCTTTTCTGGCCACAATAGTATGAAACTAAAGTCACTAATAGGAGGAAAACTGAAAAACTCACAAAAACATGGAAATGAAACAACACATTCCTGAATGATCAGGGGAATTTTTTTTAAATGATTGAAACAAAAATGGTAACAACATACAACCTGCAGCAGGAGCAACTCTACGATGGAAGGTTATAACGATAAAGGCCTACACTAAGAAAGAAGAAATATCTCAGATAAACAACTTAACTTTACATCAAGGAGCCAAAAAAAAAAAAAACAAAAAAAAACAAAACAAAACAAAAAAAAACTAAGCCCAAAATTAGCAGAGGAGAGAAATGCAGATCAGAAAGACAATAGAGAAGATGAACAAAAGTAAGAGCTCTTTGTGTGAAAAGATCAAAACAATGTATGAAACTTTAGCTCAACCAATTTTTTAAAAAAATAGAAAAGACTCAAATAAATGAAATCATAAATGAAAGAGGAGATGTTACAACTGAAGATATCACAAAAATACAGAGGATTGCACAGACTGCTGTGAACAACCATGGGCCAACGAATGGAGAGACTAGAAAAAACAGATAAAATTCCTAGAAACATGCAACCTACCAAGACTGAATCATAAATAAACAGAAAATCTGAGCAGACTGATAATGAGGAAGGAGATTGAAGCAGGAATCAAAAATCTCCCAACGAAGCAAAACTCATACCACATGGTTCTACAAATGAATTCTACCAAACATTTGAAGAACAATTAAAAGGACAGTTTGAATCCTTCTCAAACTGGTCTAAACATTGAAGAGGAAGGAACACTTGCAAACTCATTTTTTGAAGCCAGACTAACCCTGATATCAAAACAAGACAAGGGCACTACACGAGGAGAAAACTACAGGCTAATCTCCCTAATGAGTATAAATGCAAAAATACTGAACAAAATACTAGCAAACTGAACTCTACAGCCATTTAAGGGATCATACGCCACAGGCAAGTGGATGTAAGTTAGCTGTGCCTCCTTTTATAGGCGTAAATGTGGACCTTCCTGTGGTGGATGTCCTTGCTAGACAGGACCAGGGTCTCAAGGTCTGGGAGGCTGTTAATAAATACGGGGGGGAGGGGGGTTATTGATTTTTAGAAGGAGAGTTGTTTCACTCATTGATGCATTCATTGGTTGAACCTTGTATGTGACCTTACCAGGAATCGAACCCACATCCTTGGCACAGCAGGAAGATGCTCTAACCAACTGAGCTGCCCTGCCAGGGCAAAATACAATCTTGCTAAATGGTAAACTGTAACACAACACTTCGCATGCACCGCTGTAAGCAGCATAGCCTTGTCAGGAACCTAACGAGTGCAGCCAACTGCAAAGCAGAAACCAAATGTGTCATTGACAAAATAGTGGGTTTAAAATCGATGCCTTCAGCCTCCCTGTGGGGAGACAAGAGTTTGGATGTGAATCCCCATCTCCTTCAGTTGCTGCAAATAAATAAAACGGCCTTGTGACACCCAGGCCCGGTCCTTGAAAGAACACCCTAAGCGTCGAACCCCTTAAGTTCAGGAACATCATGAAATTTCAGCCACAAAAGTGTTAAGGCCAAGAGACACGCAAAGATTCAGGATGTGAGAGTTGTTACTGGTGAGCTCATAATAGGCTAAGACAGGGGTCACAAAGCCACAGTTTGCTGCTGCAGACCGCAAGCTTTCTTGTACTTGCAACAAATGAAGGAAACTCTATAGTGCAATTACCCAAAATGGCCCTGTTTATGATGAGCCCGGCCTTGCAGCCAGACTCTTGCCAAGGCCACAGTTTGCTTGCTGCTCCTTGCTATGTGACCCTAAATTTGAGACAAGGAGGGTGTGAAGTGTCAAAAACCACAAGCTTATTTGCAAAACAGGGGCCTCTAACTTTACCTGCTGTGCTTGGCCCCCAGATGAGGCAGGGCTCAAGGTCACTGCTGCAGGAGCCGCCAGACTACATGTCATCCAAGGCATTGGATTCTGCACTGGGCTCGCTCTTTCCTACAGAAACTCTCAGACACAGTGTGTCCAGTGACTGTGGTCACTCACCGGGCAGTTGTACGTGGAGGACCCAGGGAGAAGCCCCTACCGGAGTGACCTCTGGGACTCCAGCTCCAAGCAACAAGCGAGTCACCCACCTCAAGCACCAGGAGTAGCCGCCCAGAACACGGGGCCACAGGGGCAAGGTCGTACGCCCATCTCAAACACGGCCCCTGGAAAACGAGGGGAGAACAAGGCCGAAAGCTGCACAACAGGAAGCGCCACAGAAACACCTCTTCTCGGCCGACATCACAGACTGTGAGAGAGAAACAAATGAAGAGCCCACCAAAAAAACGAAAGCAGAGAAGCCACTGGAACAACGAGCCACAGCCAGTGAGCAGCTGGAAAAGCCGATGGGAGCAAACTCACAAAGAGGCAACTTTCTCCCTGCCACCGGAAGATTTTGGATTGAGTCTTTTGATTGGAAACGAGTTGGACACTAGAAATAAGCACAAATATATCTTCTCATTAAACTCAATGGAGCGCCCTGAGTGTCCTTCAGTGCACACTTAATGTTCGTCTCTAATTTATCCAATATTCCGAATATATGGGAAATGTTCAATATTACATGAGGAAGAGGGAGGTTAAGGTGTCTTTGTTTATTTAACCAAAGCTGGATGGTCTAAAAGAGAAATGTCGTTTTGATCCACTAAGGGACAGGATCTCATGCACACAAACAGAAGTGACTTAAAATTAAGAGAAACAAAAGGGAAGAGCTGAGAGAAGAGAGTGATGGAAAGGAGGGAGGACGTCTGTGCGCTGATTCTCATAATGTGCAGCATCTCCAGTGAGGTTTCTAAAACTAAAACACTGAATATGAATCATTGGGCATAAGTACCAGTTTAAAAGCCCAGTTGGGCTGCATGTTGGGCTGCAGAGCCCCAGGCTGAAGCAGAAACATGCCCGATTTCCCGGGAAGGAGGGGACGGGAAAGGCTGAGGCCAGAGGACAGGGAGCTCCTAGAAGCAGAGGGAGCGCTCTGACCTCTTCCGCCCTGCGCAACCTCGGTTTGGACCGAAAGTCACCAGGTCGTCAGGGAGAAGGAGACACTCAGCTGACAGGTGACCGACGGATTTCAAATTGAGGGCCTGGGACACGTTGGATATTGGGCTATAATTTAATAAATGTTATATACAAATCCCAGATATCTGTACTTATATGTGGTACATCCATCTCACGATATGCACTTCTATTTATCAGGTATCATGTCCAATTTGCTACTACTTTGTTGAGGATTTTCCTGTCCACACTCATAAAGGATATCGGTCTGTAGTTTTCTTTTCTGTAACACCCTTGAATGATTCCCACCTCATAGAATGAACTGTGAATTCCTCCTCTCCTATGTGAAGTATTGGTGTTAATTCTTCTTTAAATGTTCGGTAGAATTTTTTGATTACTAATTTAACCTCCTTACATCTTACAGGGATATTCAGACTTTATTTCTGCATGAGTCACTTTCAGCCCTTTGTGTCTCAGTAGGAATCTAACATACTGCACTGAAAAGCAAAAGATGACAAGAAAGTGTGGCTTTCTGCGCGGTGAGCTGACGGCCTGCAGCTGTGTCGCTGTTACCACTCACCTTAGCTTTCGAGCAGAGCCAGGCCTTCCCTGTGGAGCCCGGCAGAACCCCTAGTGCAGGCCAGACACAGGACGCAGGAAGTGGCCAGGTTGCAGGAAGTGGCCACTGCTGCCTTTGCCCCACAATTCTCTGGGTCGTCACTGGCTTTGTCAGGGCTGAGGGTCCCTTTATGCAACCCCACTGCCTCTTCTCTTTGCTTTTCAAATGTCAGCTCTGTAGCGAGGTCCGAGGCTTCCTGTGTCCTGAGGACCGGTAGTAGCACCTGGTAGCCCAGAGCCTGGCAGGCTAAGTGCACAAAGCTGGCATGGGGTGATGGAGGGTGTGAGGGGAGGGGAGAGTGCTGCTGGTGGGGAAGTGTTTGAGGCCTCGCTGCTGGGCGCCCCAGCCCTGCTTTGCCTGCTGTTCGCAAGGCTCAGGCTCAGGCCCAACCCATAGCCCAGGTCTGAAAAGGCAGGTAGCCTGTCAGGAAAGGAACCATGTAGCTGAGCAGAAACTGAAACTTCATCACAAAGGAGTTCTACAGCTTCAGAGTTTAATGACACAGATCTGAACACTACTAACTTTGCAAAGGCCCCAAGTTCACACGTTAAGTTTTTTGGGGGGGGGGGAATTTGTCGGTTTTTTGTGGGAGTTTTTAATATATTTTATTAATTATGCTATTGCAGTTGTTCCATTACTCCCCCTTCATTCCCCTCCACCCTGCACACCTCTCCCACCCACATTCCCCCCTTTAGTTCTTGTCCATGTGTCATACGTTCTTTAGCTTCTATATTTCCCACACTATTCTTACCCTCCCCATGTCTATTTTCTACCTACCATCTACCATATATGCTACTTATTCTCCGTACCTTTTCCCCCTCTCTCCTCCTCCCACTCCCCTGTTGCTAACCCTCCATGTAATCTCCATTTCTGTGGTTCTGTTCCTGTTCTAGTTGTTTGCTTAGTTTGTTTTTATTTTTGTTTTAGGTGTGGTTGTTAATAATTGTGAGTTTGCTGTCATTTTACTATATATGTTTTTTTTTGTCTTCTTTTGCTTAGATAAGTCCCTTTAACATTTCATAAAATAAGGGCTTGATGATGATGAACTCCTTTAACTTGACCTTCTCTGAGAAGCACTTTATCTGCCCTTCCATTCTAAATGAAAGTTTTGCTGGATAGAGTAATCTGGGATATAGGTCCTTGTCTTTCATGACTTAGAATACTTCTTTCCAGCCCCTTCTTGCCTGCAAGGTCTCTTTTTAGAAATCAGCTGACAGTCTGATGGGAACTCCTTTGTAGGTTATTGTCCCCTTATCTCTTGCTGCTTCTAGGATTCTCTCCTTCATTTTTACCTTGGCTAATGTAATTATGATGTGCCTTGGTGTGTTCCTCTTTGGGTCCAACTTCTTTGGGACTCTCTGAGCTTCCTGAACTTCCTGGAAGTCTATTTCCTTTGCCAGAATGGGGAAGTTCTCTTTATTATTTGTTCAAGTAAGTTTTCCATCTGTTGCTCTTCCTCTTCCCCTTCTAGTACCCCTATAATTCGGATGTTGGAACGTTTAAAGATGTCCTGGAGGTTCCTAAGCCTCTCCTCATTTTTTTGAATTCTTATTTCTCCATTCTTTCCTGTTTGGTTGTTTCTTTCTTCCTTCTGGTCCACTCTATTGTTTTGAGTCCCAGTTTCCTTCCCATCACTATTGGTTCCCTGTGCACTTTCCTTCATTTCTCTTATCGTAGCCTGCATTTGTTCATCTAATTTGCAACCAAAATCAACCAATTCTGTGAGCATCTTGATCACCAGTGCTTTGAACTGTGTATCTGATAGGTTGGCTATCTCTTGGTTGCTTAAAAGTACTGACTCTGGGGCTTTCAATTCTGTTTGAGCCATCTCCCCCCCCCCTTTGGTCTGGTTGTGCCTGTTACATATGAGGGGCAAGGCCTTAGGTGTGCACCAGGGTGGGGCACCCCAGTCACTGGGTTGTTATGTTGTATGTGGGGGCAGGGTCCAAGAGGGAACAATAGCCCTTGCTCTGCTCTCCATGGGACCTCAGTCCCTTCTGCTGCTTCCCCTGAGCAAACTGGGCCCCTCTGGTGCCAGTTCCCGTGTGGGTGGGCTTGTGCACCCCGTGGGACTTTCCAAAGACCTCTCCTGTGAGGCTGGGAGTATCTCCCTGCACCTCAACCCCCACAGGTATTTTCAATCAGTGTCCCGAGGCTCTATTTCCCAATGCTGTGGTCCTGGGTTGCAAGCAGTGCCTTGCTTCACAATTCCTGCCTCGCTGGGTCTGCTGGTTGCCACCCCTCAGCTGGGCTCTGCCAGCTGCCACTTGTGCACTCAGGGTCTGCCCGCTTCGGTCTTGTGTGCCCCGGATGCCTTATGCACCCAGTCCCAACTCTCTCTGCTCTCCATGCCAAGACCCACGCCCAGCTCCCCAACTCTACCCCTCCTACCGGTCTGGATGAACAGGTCTATTTTAACTTCTTGGTTGTCCGGCTTCCATACAGTTCAATTTTCTTTCAGTTCTGGTTGTTACTCTGTTTCTAAATTGTTATTGTCCCTATCTTGGTTGTGCAAGGAGGCACAGTATGTCTACCTATGCCTCCATCTTGGCCGGAAGACACGTTAAGTTTTTAAATCTCTCTTTTGACTCTAGGCACAGTTTTAAAATAAATCTAACTGGAATATGTTATAGTCTCCATGCATCCTTCCACTCTGGAAAAATAGTGGGGTGGCTGCCAGTTTTTAGTAGAAAATGGATTCATGGCAAAGAGAAAACAACCATTTTTATTTTGAACATTCTTTAAAAATTTAGACACTCTCCAATCAGGAAGATGCTCTAACCAACTGAGCTACTCAGGATCACAGGTTTGATGTCCTGTCAGAGACATGCAAGAAGCAACAGATGAATGTATAAATAAGTGGAACTACACATGGATGTTTCTCCCCTCTTCTCTCTTTCTCTAAAATCAGTTAAATATTTTTTTTAAATTAACACTACCTTAGTCCATTAGGGTTTCTAAAAAATAATACCACAGACTAGGAGCTTGTAAACAAAAGAAATTTGTCTTTCATGCCCTGGCAGGTGGAGTCCAGCAGAAGGTGGTCAGCAGTGGTAGGTTCTGGGGAGGCTCTCCTGGGGCTGCAGATGGATAACTTCCCACAGTGCCCCCAGTGGTGGAAGGAAGAACCAGGCCCTGGGGCCCCGTCATAGGGGCACTGAGCTCCAGTGTGAAGGACCTCCCAATGGCACACCTCCTCACACCATCCTCTTGGGGATCAGGTTTTCAGCATTGGGTTGTGGGGGGAGTCTGAATGTCACACTGACATTCAGACGACTGCAGAAACTGACCCACCTAGTTCTCATGGAGGGTGGGAGTCTCCCTCTGTGATCCTTGTAGAGTTTTATTACCATCTACAACAGGGATGTCAGGGCTACATGAAACTGTATTGAAAATCACACAGTTTCCAGTTTTCTGGCATGCATTGTGGTTCATGTCTTTCCAAAATGAAGTAGGATTTTGGGAAAATCACAGGTAATGTCTTCTATCTGTGTGTGTGTGTGTGTGTGTGTGTGTGTGTGTGTGTGGAGAGAGAGAGAACGCTCTCCTTTCTGCTCTCAGGGAAGTGACAGAGCAGCTGGTGCTTTGGCAGAAGCTGCAGAGCACCAAGGTGAGACCCGAGTGGCTGTACTATCGGGTGTGATGGTGGCCAGGCCAGCCCACAAAAGTTGTTCAAATCCCTGGCTTGTGTAGCTCAGTGGATTGAGCTCGGGCTGCAAACCAAAGTGTCTGATTCGATTCCCAGTCAGGGCACATACCTGGGTTGCAGGCTATAACCCCCAGCAACCGCACATTGATGTTTCTCTCTCTCTCTCTCTATCTCCCTCCCTTCCCTCACTAAAAAATAAATAAATAAAATCTTAAAAAAAAAGTTGTTCAAAGCCACCATTAGAAAACCAGATGACATCCTTAGGTTGTGTAAACAATAAATAAATAGATAAATAAATAAATAAATAGGATTTTCTTATTCCCATTTCTGAATGTGACAGAATACTTTTAAAGGAAACCATTGTCTTTGTACGAGCCACACAGAGGCTGGGATTATGGGCCTCTGCTTCGAGGGCACAGGGGTTAGGGGCTCCAGGAGGCTCTGGGTAGGCTGACAGGTTAGGGTGGGCTACAGCAGGGGTCCTGAGGGCCATAGTGGCTGTTGCAGAGTTGGGCTCTGTAAAGCATGCCTGGGAAAATGTCCACTGTCAGTTCCCGCTTTTAGCCTTCTCAACGGCCATGCTGGGACTCGGAGCCTGGGAGGAGCTCCTCTGACCACATTGAGGGGCCCAGGGCAGGGCCAGCATCGGTTGGACAGATGGTTCTTAATAGCTTACGATGACAACAAACTTGTGAAGTACAAGGGAGAATTATCATTAACTTCCTTTATTTTGAAGAGGAAAATTATCTACTAGGAGTTAAGTGATTTCCTGAGGACCAAAGGTGACAACATCAGAACTGGAACATCTTTTTTCCATACTGGCCCCCTGGGCATGTTCACCAAACCAAGCTTCCCATCGGATGTAAACTGTTTGTTCACTCATACTACATATGTGTATGACCTCAAATATCATAACTTAAATTTCTCTGACAATATGGTTATATCACTCTGCCAACATATATTTTGATCAGTTCCAAAAGAAAATGGCATCATTTAAAATATTTTATACTTTTCAAATTAAAAACTTTCTGATGGAGCGGCTGAGAGAGTACTGCCACGAACACGGTCGTGCTGAATTAACTGAATCCCAGAGCATGTCGAATGGCACCTTCCTGAACAGCCCTCCTCGGGCCTCACTTTGATGGATGTGCTATGTCAGGTCTGCAAAGACCTATGGGCCTCAGAGACCAAGTTCTATTAAAAACATCTTTGCAAAATAAGATTTTAAAATAACTCCAAGTAGTCAAAAGCAGCAAGACTAAGTTTACCAGTACTTTTGCTCTGGAGAGTTTGTGTGTTTTGTTTAGTAGACTTCATAATGCAAAGGTGACCGCAATATTTGTCTGTTTCAATTGTTGACTTGTTCCAACTTTCCTGGCAATGTTTAGGCATTTGCCAAGTGAGACTTCCCAGACAGCTGCCAGAATAGGCTACAATTGCACAAAGAATAGCACGGAATCCCCAGTGGGTTGTCAGTTGGATTGGGAAGAAGACTCAAGTTTGGGTGCCTGACAATTATTATTGTGAAAATATTACAATAATGGTGGCAGGTGTTGGTATAAAATACAAAGAGAGGGACTGGATGTCATATGACGTCCCCAATCTGATTCTCAGAATGTGCTATCAACAATTTGAATCACATTATGAGAGAGGTTTGACAGTTTTTCCTCGTGGTCCATAGCATTTCTCTATTCTAGATGTCCCCACGGTCCCCACCTTGGCCGGCCTCCAGCCATCACCGCACTGCTGTGTGTCCAGGGTTATCCACAGCATTTCTTTAGTGATTTCCCTTTTCAGACACTTTGATTCCGACCTTTTCACCTTTGACCCCATGATCCAATACAGTGCCTGGCATGTGAAATGCCAGGGATCATCAGACATTCAGGAAATGCTCGGTGACCTTGGATTTCCCATACCCTCTCTCCATCCTAGTTTCCTAGCTCCCCATTTTCTAGCACCAGTTTCTTCTTGTAAAACAGCTGCCATCCACCTTTCCACCCAGGAAAGTGTTCTTTTAGGCTGAGGCTTAAAGGACTTTTATCCACTGGGTTCAAGGTTAGACCCACTAACCACACTTATGTAAATGGGGTGGTTGGATGCTAAAAATCTATTTGTTTAGTAATCAGTATAACACAGCACCACCACTTATAAGTAGAGCTTTCTTGACCTGCAAATAAACCAAAGAAAACTATTAGAATTCACTGAGAGATTGAAGGAGCCATAACCCATATTGTATGCTCCATCTCACTCTTCAACGTAACAGTCCTATGTTCACTGCTGCAGCCTTAAATGTGCGATCAATTGACAAATAGCGAAACTACAGCCCTGCTCCACCTGCCACAGAATAAACCGACACAGAACTTGCCGGTCCCCCGAAGTCTCTCATAGGGCCGGTGTGTCTGGTGGCACAGAAGGGGCAGCCAGAGAACGGGAGCCCACCCAAGTCATGCCCTTGGAGTGGGTCTTCCAGGGTCTCTGCGAACCAGCAGTGCCTCTCTGTCCCTAGCTAGAGGGAACATTCCAGACACAGAGCCTTGAGAAGGGCCCTGGGGTGTAGGGCTGGGCAGGTGCTCCTGCAGAGGGCGGCTGGTGCCCCATAAGGGCTTTTCTGTGTCACAAGGTCTGTCTCTGAACCTGGTGGCGACGGGAGGGGCCGTGTCACCGCCTGCAGAGCCTCTTCCTGCAACTGCTGCTATCTTGACAAGTTATGAAAAAGAACTGGGAGGGAGCCTGGCAGCCCGCGAGCTGTGACAGGAAGCGTCCCATTAAGCGGACAAACAGCGCACAGCGCCCTCGCTGGTCTCTGCGTCCTCTTTGCAGCAGTTTCGCCGCCCTCCCCGGGACTTTTTCCTGTCGGCGGGGGCGCGGGGCGGGCTCAGCACTCCCTTTACTTCTCAGTTTCTCATAGCCTCGCTCTGGAACTTTCGACCTCCCGCAGCTCCTCGTTAATTGCATCCACCGGCTTCCTGCGCGCCCACGGCGCACGCACATTCCCGCGGCCGCCGAGCACTGCGCCCGCAGCGCCTCTCCAGGTAAGGGGATCGGGAGAGAAGTCCCAGCGCCATGAGGGTCTGAGAGTCCGCAGCCTAGTCACAGCCACTGATCTCACCCAGGTTCCCCTACTTCTGGGCTCACCCGTCGGCGAAAGGGAACAACGGCAGTGGCGTTAGGGGCCACAGTGGGTTGACAGTGGGGGAAACAGGTGTGGGAACCGCTCGCCCGGCGCCCACAGCCCATCACACTCCACAGCTGTCCGCCTAATTGTCTACACCTTAGTCCCCAGGGCCTTCATGGGGACTCGTGGGGTTTCGTGAAACTGGACTAACAGTCTCAATCCGCTTGACGGATGAGAAAACTGAACGTCCCCAGATGCGGGGGCTAGGTCAGTTTACCCTCTTAACCTCTTAACCCCATCCCCAGTAAGCTAGATTTTTCACAGGAGACCCCTGAGTACAGGTTGTCCATGACCTTGACCTTCTGAACCCCAAAGAAAACTAATAGAATTCACTGAGAGATTGAAGGAGCCATAACCCATATTGTATGCTCCATCTCACTCTTCAACGTAACAGTCCTATGTTCACTGCTGCAGCCTTAAATGTGCGATCAATTGACAAATAGCGAAACTACAGCCCTGCTCCACCTGCCACAGAATAAACCGACACAGAACGTGCCGGTCCCCCGAAGTCTCTCATAGGGCCGGTGTGTCTGGTGGCACAGAAGGGGCAGCCAGAGAACGGGAGCCCACCCAAGTCATGCCCTTGGAGTGGGTCTTCCAGGGTCTCTGCGAACCAGCAGTGCCTCTCTGTCCCTAGCTAGAGGGAACATTCCAGACACAGAGCCTTGAGAAGGGCCCTGGGGTGTAGGGCTGGGCAGGTGCTCCTGCAGAGGGTGGCTGGTGCCCCATAAGGGCTTTTCTGTGTCACAAGGTCTGTCTCTGAACCTGGTGGCGACGGGAGGGGCCGTGTCACCGCCTGCAGAATGCCGGTTTGGGCATTCTTTCCCAAACACCCCACTCCTTCCCTCCCACACAACGTAGGTCACAGCTGTATGGCAAACAGACTTATGTTCAAGGCACGGGAGCAATCCCCTGGTCGGCTGAGCCGTTTGTGAGAGACGTACCCAGAAATCACAAGAACTGAACTACAAGACAAGGGACTCGATTACCAGGAAACTGTGGGGACTGTGGCCCATGAGTGAGTGGAGGAGACACTGAATGCACAAAGCAGACAAGAAACAGCTGGGTGTCCCTAAAACAGCAGGAGCCTGCTTTCTCCCCGTGTGACAGAATAAGGTATCGTCAGGATAGAGTCAGGCTCGTGGGATTTCAAAGTCGGAAGGTACATGATGTTCATTTCCTTCAACCGCTGCCTGAAGTAGACCCTCCTAGTGTCCCCGCCAACACTGTTTTAACCTCTGCTGGCCGCTGCCTGCCGCCCCCACCCCAGACACGCAGCCCCATCTGGGAAAAGATTACTAGAATTTTCTGTTAGGAGAAAGAGTCCGCCTCCACTCTCTGTCCTCACGCTTTGGGCTGCCCCAACGTGGACATGTCCCCCTTCCCTTCTCCTGGGCTTTAGTCAGTCCTGTTAATATTTTGTGACACATTTTAGCATCTCCATCAATATCCTTTCTGACTCTTCCCGGACACTGGGTTATTGGTTCATATCTGCCTGAAAGCCTGTTCTTCCGTGGGGCCCACTTCTCCCCCTGCCACCTGGCGCATTCGGAAGGTGGCCTGGGAGAGCCACTACACCGCGTCTCTGCAAACATGACCCGAGTTGGACTGTATTTTTGTGACAGGCACCTTGCTCCACTTGAGTCACACTCACAATCAAGTCAGAAAAACACCAGGTTGTTTGTTTTACACAGAACAGCTTCAACTCAAAGCAACTCCTGCCCCCTGCAGTTTTCTCTTTGAATCGTCTTTTCTTGGAAAAACATACACTCCAGAGTTTTCAATACAGTTGTCTGTCGGTTTCAGGGCAGGCTTCCAGCCTGTCAGGGTCACTTTAGGTCCTGACCGTGGATGGCCATGTCACATGTGGGGGTCTGAGAGGCTGTGGGCTTACTTGAAATAATCTTTTTTCTCCCGTGGCATCCAGGAGAATACACAGGCAAAAGGAGCTGCTTTTTCATCTTAGCTCCTTGGCAATTGTGTGACCTTGGGTTGGCCACTTGTTGCTCAGTTTCCTAACATTTTAATTAAATTTTTAAAACTTACCTTAATTCAAGAGAACCATTAAAATAACGGACGTGAGAGAACTTAGAAAGTTATAAATGGACACACTGAAGATTAGTATGACAATGAGATTCACCGTCATTACCATCATCACTGTCATCATCGTCTTTACCACATGGTTAGATTGGTTCCAACATATTTCTGAAGTTTCCAAACCTCACAGAAGGTTATCTAATGTAGTGAGGGAACTTGTGCAGGTTTAGCAAGAGACAGAGTATAATTTCCCGGGACAAGGACTGTGTCAGGGAGAGGGGGTGAGGCAGAGCTCTTCGGTGGGCTTCGGGAAAGGAAGGGGGGTGCATGGGAAGGGGAGGGAAGGAAAACGGAAAGGAGGAAAAGAAGGGAGAAAGGAAGCTGCCATGGTATATTTTGATAATGTGAAAAAGGATGGTTTTCCTAAGTGGGGCCCAAAACCCCACTAAATGAATGGAAAAACATGCAAATGTTGTTTCTGTATAACAGAAGCCATCTGAATAGCAAACCAGCTATGAAACTATTTTTGAGTTCAGTGGTAATCAGTGAAATCCAAGTGGAAGTCATCCTTATTTATGCTCATAAGAGTGATTTAAAAATTACAAGTTGAATATCAACAAGTTCATGTGAAGTTTTGGGGAATTCTCACACATGGCCGGTATCGGTGAGGATTAGCACCGCACTCTCGGAGTCACGTGGGCAGCATCCAGTCAGGTGGGAGCTGGCCATCCAAGATAAGCTGCTGTACATGTGCCCAGAGACATACAGTATATGGGGATTCTTCTGCAGCAAGCGTATATTTGGAAACAGCTTAAAGTTGTGTTAATAAATAACTGGATTAAATGTTACACAAATCATGTCTTTATGTGAAAGTTTCAAATGCAAAAACAGTACTAGATGTTACCCATAGACGCATGTGTCAGTGTAAGCGGATATACACACCTGAGGAGGATAAATCAAACCCTCAGACAGTCGGTTGCATCTGAAGGGAAGAGGGAGGGAGAAAGGGCCTGGGGGTCAAACACCAGCCACGGGACTCCATGTGTAGTGCTTTAACTTCGCATCAAACAGAAGAGCTGCAGGAAAAATGCCAAAATACTGACATTTGTCCATTTTTCATGGTAGGCTTTTGTTTTATACTCAGTGTATTTCTTCACCTAAAAACTGTGTTTCATAACTGCATAATATTAAAACAATAAATAAATGCAGTCTCATCTCAGGTAGAGCTGGACGTCACTTCTTGCCTTTCTAACACCGAGATGAGGAACACAATATTACACCTCACTGGACTGAAACATTTATGCCAACTGATGCCAATGGTTGTGCCAATTTCTGTTTACATCTCCTAGATTACAAAACTATAGGGGACAATAGGGGACACGGGCCTCGGAGCCAGCCAGGAGAAACAGTTGGTTAAACACTGAGCAAGAAGCAAGCCTCTCCTGAATTTAAAAGGATTAATAAAGACTTTATTTATTTCTTTACTTTCTTACTTATTTTTAGAGAGAGGGGAAGGGAGGGAGAAGGAGGTGGAAACATCAGTGTGTGAGAGAAGTGCTGACCTGTTGCCTCTCTCACGCGGGCACTGAACCCACAACCCAGGCATGTGCCCTGACGGGGGATAGAACTGGTGACCTTTTGCTTTGCAGTACGACGCCCAACCGAGCCACATGGGTCAGGGCAAGTCTCTCTGGAATTTGTCCTGAATGTTGACTCTTTCTCTTTGGTCACGGCACCTCCTCCGCTCCACCGGCTGCTCAGGGGGCTGACGACAAAGTTGCTAGAGCAAGTGTCATTGGATGACATCCTTTTCCAGTTAGAGGGCATAATAAGTAAGTGATATGTTTTAACACTTTTCCTGCTTTCCTGTAAGCTGAGAAAACAAAGCAACCATATGTGGTGTTGCAGCTCCTGGTTTGCTGAAAGTTATTTATAGACGTTTTCAAATACAATGTGAGTTAAGAAATTAGCCATGGAAATGGCCCCTCCATGCAGAGTTAGCCTTAGGAGTCCCAACTGGAGGTATCCTCAGGCCTTACCAACTCCTATGTGGACACTTGCTTTTTATTCCTTTTCTGATTTTATTCCAGAAGAGAATGGAAGGACAGCCAAAGAGCATATACGGAACTATGGCTGAAGGTAAGATAGCATCCGAGTTCTCGAGAGGTTCTGGTCTCTCACCTCAGACACAGTGGCAGAAGCCCTGTATGTTAAACTGCAGAAGAAAAAGACAGCGCTCATTTGTTCTTTACCTCCCCCATCACCACACACACACACACACCCCACCGACCCCCACAGTACTATGTTGTGCTGTGTGGGAAATGTGGAAATGAAACTCCAGGTCAGACTTTGGAAGAGTTTTGAACTGAATTGTGAATGAAGTTTCTCTTTCCTTGTCTACCCTCAGCTGAAAAATGGAAAAGTTCCCCAGACTTAGTCATGGTGTTTGCTACAAAACATCCCAGAACACTTTGGAAAAGGAAGAATCAACCCAGAGCAGAAGAAAAAGAGTAGATTCTAGGAGCCTACAATGGACTTGGAATTCATTTGGGCTCACGAGAACTCGAGAACTCCTTGTGTTCTCGCCCTCCTTGGTCCCTTGAAGGTTTTAGCTCCTGGCTCTGAGTTCCTTCTCCAACACCACTTTTGTTAACTTCCTGTAGTTCACTCAGCCGAGTAGATGATTTCTCCAAACCATGTACTTCTAGTGGTCTTATATTCCACTCCTCTTCAGCCACCCATCCCGGCTCTTCTCCCGGACTTTGCCCTTGACCTTTCTATTGTCTCAGTTTCAAGCATCCAACCCCCCACCCAAAGAGCAGAGACCTGGGAGCCTCGGCTGGTCCTTGGTGGGAGGCTACATCTGCCACCTCCATTCTTCCCAAGGTCTAGGTGAAAGTGTTGAGCACGCTACACGGATATGACTGGGAGTTTGTGGGTGGAACACAGGCGGTAATATTTTCCCCTTTGTGACTTGTCCTCTGCCTCCCTCTAATCTCACATTTATTTACCATGAAACTGTCATGGGTACCATCCTGAAAAAACACAGGGACCACTTGTCTTTCAGAAAAACTCTTTTGCTTGGTCTTGATGATGGCTTGGAGCATCCTGCTCAGTGTAGCCGTTCTTACTCTTGGATGTGGCTGCCACGCCATATGCCTTCCTAGGTGGCCTTCCTATGACCAAGCACCTCCTAAAGTCATCGACATACCTTTGTATGTATTTAGATAGGACGGTTTTCCTGAAACAAAGGTCCGTGTTTTTTATGAGATACCATGAGGGTCCCTGACCAAAACATCTTAAGCATCACTAGCTTAGCAAGATGCAATTTTTTTTCCAGGCAGAGTGAAAAATAACCAGTCGGAATCATCATCCTCACTGAGGCTCATCCTGGTGGGCAGATCCGGCTGCGGAAAAAGTGCCACTGGGAACAGCATCCTGTGCCAGCCCAAGTTTGAGTCCAAAATGTCCGCCCGGGCAGTGACCAGGACGTGCCAGGAGGGCACGGTCATGTGGAACGGGAGGAACATCCTGGTGGTTGACACGCCCTCCATCTTTGAGGCAAAGACCCAGAACCAAGAGATGTACAAGGACATTGGGGACTGCTACCTGCTCTCAGCCCCAGGGCCCCACGTGCTGCTGCTGGTGACGCAGCTGGGCCGCTTCACTGCCCAGGACATAATGGCAGTGAGGAGGGTGAAGGAGGTCTTCGGGGCAGGCGCCATGCGACACGTGGTGGTCCTCTTCACCCACAGAGAGGACCTGGGGGGCGAGTCCTTGAAAGAGTACGTAGCCAACACAGACAACCTCAGCCTGCGGATCCTAGTCCACGAGTGCGGGGGCAGGTACTGTGGCTTCAACAACCGGGCCACCGAGGAGGAGCAGAGGGAGCAGCTGGCGGAGCTGATGGCTGTGGTGGAGAGCCTGGAGGAGGAGCTCCAGGGCGCCTACTATAAGAACAACCTCTTCTTGCATGCACAGGAGCACAAGAGAAACAGGGGCGGCACCTCTGGGCAGGAGTACAGGCGCTACCTAGCCCAGGTGGAAGAGCAGGTTGAAAAGCAAAAGCGAGACCTGAAGGAGACGGAGAGTCACGGGCTGTCCAGGGCACTCCGCAGGGTGAAAAAGTGGATCTGGTCTCACATTGGGTTATCTGCATTTATTGCGATATGCATTTTGATTTATCTTGCCGTTTTAATTAACTGGGGAATTACTCGTTCGCACTAAGCATTTCCACTGACTCCTACGATTGGCTTTTTGTTTCCAGACTCGCCATCTCTGTGTATGTAAGATACTTGATTTGCTTTTTACTTAGTGTCAGGTTCAGTTTCTCTTCCCTGTATCAGACATGCCCAAGTGCTTAAAGAGAAATAAAACCCAAAAGAAAAAAAAAACGCTTCTTTTTCATGGTTTTTGTTTTGTTAAGAATCATGGAGGTGAATGATTAATTGGATACCTTTCTGAAATCTCTGGGGGCCAGGGGTTGCAGGAAGGAAGGGGCGTGGACTGTGATATCACACGTTGAGAGAAGAGATGGGTTATGTTAGAAGCTGGTAAAGGAATTCCTTCTTTTATTCGGAAGCATACTCTGGTTTCATCGCAGGCTGTCAGGGACAACACTGGTCACTAGCCCCACCCGAGAGAGGGTGATGAGGGCGTTCCGGGGCGAATTCTGGAGGCGTGAACGGGGTGAGGGGAAGGGAGGAAGGGACCTGGACACTTGAGGAGAGAAAAGGGGTCCCAGGTGGGGTGGGGTGTTGCCTTGGGGAAAGCAGAGTCAGTGGCTGGGAAAAGCAGAAGCTGGAATTTCACAGAGCAGGGCCAGACAGTGGCTGCTTCAGGCCAAGCGGACCGAAGGCTCTCAGTCACTTGCAGAGGAAAAGGTGCCCGGACAGAGTGGGAGGGATGTGCGAGGCTGCGATCCCATCAGACTTTCTGAACACTGAAATCTGAATTTCACGGCACTTTCACACATGACGATGAAACGCTATTCTTCTTTTCATTTCTTCAACCTTTAAAAAATGTAAAAGCCCTTCCTTCTTAGCTCACAGGCTGCATACACCGACGGCAGTCCGGATGTGGTCCCAGCCGCGTGGCACAGTAAATATCCCATGGTCGCTGGAGCCGTGCTCTAAGGCAACCTCTAGCCCCAAAGGGGGCTCCATCCTGTGTGATGTTGGGACCCTGGGGAAGGAGGGATGTTCCCCATTTTCACGGGAGCAAAGGGAAGAGGGCAGACGCCGGGGTGACATCTGAGCAGAAGTCCCAAAGTCACTGACAATGGGAAGTCAGATGAAGCCCCTGCATGGCCCCTCCCCCAACCACACCTCCTTTTGGTGGCAGCCCCGCCCCCTCCTGTACTCAGGTGTACCCTCTGCAGGAGACCTGCAGCCGTCCCAGGCAGCCTGCCACCAAGTGGGCAAATGATTCCATCTGGGGTGAGTCTTAGGACCTCACTTGGGCCGCCCAGGTGTCATTCTCCAAACCTCTATTGGCGACAGAGGTGTCGCCTGGATGTAGCACGTGACTGATCCCAAACACCACAAGGAGGGTGACTGACGTACCAGCTCCTCAAACCCTGAGGCCACCCTGAGGTCTCCGAGTTCTCTGACCAAGGACCACCTCCTCCATGCAGCGCTCCCAGACTGTCCGACCTGGCTAGGTCTCTCCCCTCGGGGACTTCCTGCAGCCCAGCTGTACAGAAATGTTCACACAAACACGACGGAGTGTCCGATTCTGCACTCAGCACCAGCACCACGTGTGTAAGAGAAAGAAGGCAAAGTCCCTGCTCCCCAGGACGACTGTGTATAGACCGATGAAGGCTCAGGAAAGGGGAGCATAGGAGGAAAGTTTTGGAGGTCGGGCATCCTTGGCCCAAAGGATGGCACGTGGGCTCAGCAGAGACTCCCCCAGATGGGCGGCGCTGGAACTGCTCAGAACCCGCTGGCCTCTCCGGGACTCACTCTACTCCAGGCGGAGGGAGACCACGGTCAAGGGCAGGAATGAGAATCACACACGGGGAGGGGTGCAGAGAGAGGGGAGCACTGTGGGCCAGGGTCTGTGCGTCACCTTCAGGACTGGAGGGCAGGGAGTCCGCGGAGGCTTCCAGCAGGTGAGCAGTTTTCGGAAGATCAGGCTGCAGCAGCGATGTGGTGGCCAAACTGTAAACGTGTAAACCTTGGGGAGGGTAGAACGTTTACAAGGGAAGAATTCCATCTTGGAATCAGGGTCTGCGCCTTAGCAAAGTGAATGGGGATGTAAACAGGAGACACTGGGGGTCGGGGGGGGATCGAGGGAGGGGGGCAGTGAAATCAACAAAACATGGTTGGTGATGGCAATACTGGGGAGGGAACCAGGTTTCTACGCTGGGCCACCCTGCGGCATGTGGCTCTCTTCACTGCCCTGAGTTCTCAGAGGAAGGGCAAACTGGGCAGAGGAGGGTGAGGACTGGGATGGGTATGTGCCGGCTCTGGCACCCTCGGAGACACAGCATCCAGTCCTCCAGTAGACAATGGGTGACCTCATTCTCCCTCCTGGGAAGGGGACCAGGCATAAGTTGGGCCCAAGAAAGTCCTGGGAAGCCTGGCTGGTGTGGTCCAGTGGATTGAGTGCTGGCCTACAAACCAAAGGGTCACTGGTTCAATTCCCAGTCAGGGTACATGCCCAGGTTGTGGGACAGGTCCCCAGTAGGGGGAGCGCAAGAGGCAACCACCTATTGATGTTTTTCTCCCTCTCTTTCTCCCTCCCTTCCCCTCTCTAAAATAATTAAGTAAAATCTTTTTTTTTTTAAGATTTCATCCATTTTATTTTTTAGAGCGGGAAGGGAGGGAGAAAGAGAGAGAGAGAGAAACATCAATGTGCAGTTGCTGGGGGTCATGGCCTGCAACCCAGGCATGTGCCCTGACTGGGAATCGAACCTGCAACACTTTGATTTGCAGCCCGTGCTCAATCCACTGAGCTACACCAGCCAGGGCTAGTAAAATCTTTTTTTTTAAGTTTTGAAACATATTGTCAAAGATTGATCAAAATTTACAATATTTCATTTTTTTAAAGTTTTAGTATATTAGGTAAAAAGAGATACCTTTCAGCCTGTCAAGTGAAAAAGTAAGAGATTTCGTGGAGTCACCTGATAGGACCTGGTAAAGGCTTTTTGGTGTATTTCCCTGATATTGTGAAATCTAATGTCTGTAATGGCTGATGAGTAAAGCCTGTTGCAAGGCAGACAGTTCACACTACTTTGTTTTCAACAAAAAGGAAGGCAGATGTGTCCATTAGCAGATCACGAAAAATTAATGATCGATTGCTATGTGGCTTTTGGCAATCACGGTATCTTGGAAGGAGTCCGAAGCACTGAGGGGCAAGGTCATAGCAACGTTGTTTCCTTCCTGTTTATTTATTTACGTTAACAAGGTACCCAGTGCCATCCTGATTAAAACACAAATAGGAGCAGAAGTGGCCTGAGCATTGTCTCATTCCAGCAAAGAATCACAGTCATGCACGCATACATAAAAAGTCTCGCCCGACCCATGAAATGACTTTCCGAAATGAAAGAGCTACTGCTAAATACTTACTTGACAGCTGTCGTGACATGTTTGTGCTGCTTCGACCAATTGTGCACTGATAACACTTTGAAAATGATAACCAAATGCAGGAGAGAGGTCTCACATGTAAAGCTTCATGGTCACAGCACTTTTTTCCAATTTTTATATATATTTTTGTGACAAAAATGTAAGCGAGGGTGATCAAGATTTTCCAGCGTAAAAATCGATTACAGTAAGATACAATTTTTCCCTGGCTGGTGTGGCTCTGTGGATTGAGTGCCAGCCTGAGCACCAAAGGGTTGTCAGTTTGATTCCCAGTCAAGGCACATGCCTGGGCTGCAGGCCAGGTCCCCAGTAGGGGGCGCAGGAGAGGCAACCACACATTGATGTTTCCCTCTCTTCCTCCCTCCCCCTCTCTAAAAATAAATATTTTTAAAAAGTAAATTATATATTTTAAATCTGTTTTTAAAGAGACACAATTCTGCCCTGGCTGGCGTAGCTCAGTGGATTGAATGCGGGCTGCAAACCAAAGTGTCCCAGGTTCGATTCCCAGTCAGGGCACATGCCTGGGTTACAAGCCATGACCCCCAGCAACCGCACATTGATGTTTCTCTCTCTCTCTCTTTCTCCCTCCTTTCCCTCTCTAAAAAATAAATAAATAAAATCTTTATTAAAAAAGAGAGAGATACAATTCTGTCGGGTATGTGAACGGGCGGTCAGGCAGAAAGAGGAACAAAGTAAAATTTCTGACTATTAGAGATGAGCTCGTTCATATTTTTTTTTCAAAATTATATATAAGTACCCAATATCTATGTTATTTATATCTTTTAAAAAAGAAGTAGAAATTTATTTTTAAATGTTAACATCTACAATGTGGTAGAAATTTCATTCTTTGCAAGCATCCGTGATGAAAAAAATTTAGAAGTGATAGCGGTCTGGTGCCCGAGGGAGGGAGCTGTCGCAGGAAACACGGGAGATGGCAGGACTGAGGCCACAGCATCGGGTGGGATGGATGTCCCCACCCGCCAGGGTAAAGGGTAAACACCCTGGTGGGGCGGTGTCCCGTTGCCCTGGCAACTGGGCTAGCAGGAGAGAGAATCTTGTACAGAGTTTGCGCAGCAAAGGTCACAGCAACACAGGGACTGTGGAGGTTAACACAGTGACACAGGGAGGGGCAGACGGTCTAGCCAATGGGATTGGCTAGGAAACTGGGCGCTTCCCAAGAGCATGGAATTTGGGGCTGGGAAACTTAAACAAAAGGTAGGGGAAACACGCCCCTCCTCTTTGCCCTCTCTGGCTCGGCCTTGGGCCAGTGAGCACCGAGGCGAGTTCCACGCCCCGGACTGTGCCCCTTCCCTGGCTCTGAGATCAGCGCACAGATGCGTGGGCTGTAATGCTCACCGGACCAGGGGGTGTGAGCAGCCTCTGGCGCGGGGGCCCCAGGGACAGAGTCCATTCGGCAGCAGCCGCAGGCCCCAGCGGCAGAAGCTGCAGCCTGGTGACCGAGCAGCGGCCCCACAAGTCCGCATTCCAGGGAGGGAGTCTGAAGCTGCAGAGCGGTCTGCTTAGAGCAGCCTCATACTCCAGAAGGACAGATAAGGATGGAGCAGGGGTTTCTGGACACTGTTTTTGGTTCTGGGCATAGTGGCCCTAAGTTGTGCAACGTGTCAATAAAGACCTTTTTCCTTCTCTACCAATTTTTGTTTTATGCCCATGTTCGTCGGTGGGCAGCTTTAGTTCGGTAACCGAAGTTCAATACAAAATGTTCAAGAAAGCACCTAGATCTTTAAAATTCTGTGAGTAAATGCACATGCAAAATAAGTTTGAAGACCATTGCCCTAGAGAAACTCTTACAAGAGTGCATCAGGATATTTTTATAAGAAAGCTCATAACAGTAAAAAGCTACCTACAGCCCAAATACCCACAAACAGTCGATTGGATAAACAGATAGTAGAATATTCGTGTAGTGAAATAATATAAGCAGTGAAAGTGAACAAAATACAGTAACCTACATCACCATGGGTAAATCTCACAAACATCATGTTGAATAAAAGAAGCAGTTCCCAGAAGAAAACAGTCTAATTCCATTTTTATCAAGGTTAATAATGGACAAAACTAAAAAATAAATAGTATTGAGAGCAACAGACATGGGTGGTAAAACTGTAAAGCAAGGGGATAATTGTCACAAAGAACAGAAGAGTGACAATAGCTTGGGGAGAGGGAGGAAGAGTGATGGAGAAGGAAGATAAGGCCCTGGCAGAGTAGCTCAGTGGGTTAGAGTGCCCTCCCAAAACACCAAGGTCGGGTCCCATCCCTGGTCAGGACATATCTGAGAATCAACAACAAGTGCACGAGTAGGTGCAACAACAGAGCAATGTTTCTCTCTCTCTCTCCTGTTCTCTCTCTTTCTCGCTCTAACATCAATATTTTTTATTATTGGAGTTTCTTTTTTAAAATATATTTTGTTGATTATGCTTTTACAGTTGTCCCATTACTCCCCCTTCATTCCCCTCTACCCTGCACACCTCTCCCACCCACATTCCCCCCTTTAGTTCATGTCCATGTCTCATAAGTTCTTTGGCTTCTACATTTCCCACACTGTTCTTGCCCTCCCTGTGTCTATTTTCTACCTACCATCTATGCTACTTATTCTCTGTACCTTCCCCCCTCTCTCCTCCTCCCACTCCCTTGTTGCTAACCCTCCATGTGATCTCCATTTCTGTGGTTCTGCTCCTGTTCTAGTTGTTTGCTTAGTTTGTTTTTGTTTTTCTTTTAGGTGTGGTTGTTAATAATTGTGAGTTTGCTGTCACTTTACTATACATGTTTTTTATCTTCTTTTTCTTAGATAAATCCCTTTAACATTTCATAAAATAAGGGTTTGGTGATGATGAACTCCTTTAACTTCACCTTATCTGAGAAGCATTTTATCTGCCCTTCCATTCTAAATGAAAGCTTTGCTGGATAGAGCAATCTGGGATGTAGGTCCTTGCCTTTCATGACTTGGAATACTTCTTTCCAGCTCCTTCTTGCCTGTAAGGTCTCTTTTGAGAAATCAGCTGACAGTCTGATGGGAACTCCTTTGCAGGTGACTGTCCCCTTATCTCTTGCTGCTTCTAGGATTCTCTCTTTCATTTTTACCTTGGCTAACGTAATTATGATGTGCCTTGGCGTGTTCCTCCTTGGGTCCAACTTCTTTGGGACTCTCTGAGCTTCCTGGACTTCCTGGAAGTCTATTTCCTTTGCCAGAATGGGGAAGTTCTCCTTTATTATTTGTTCAAATAAGTTTTCCACTTGTTGCTCTTCCTCTTCTCCTTCTGGTACCCCTATAATTTGGATGCTGGAACATTTAAAGATGTCCTGGAGGTTCCTAAGCCTCTCCTCATTTTTTTGAATTCTTATTTCTTCACTCTTTTCTGATTGTATGTTTTTTTCTTCCCTCTGGTCCACTCCTTTGATGTGAGACCCAGCTTTCATTCCATCACTATTGGTTCCCTGTGCATTTTTCTTCATTTCACTTATCGTAGCCTTCATTTTTTCATCTAAATTGTAACCAAAATCAACCAATTCTGTGAGCATCCTGATCACCAGTGCTTTGGACTATGCATCTGATAGGTTGGCTGTCTCTCAGTTGCTTAAAAGTAGTGCTTGTGAGGCTTTCATGTGTTCTTCTGTTTGAGCCATCTCTTTTTTTCCTTTGGTCTGGTCGTGCCTGTTACGTATGAGGGGTAGAACCTTAGGTGTTCACCAGAGCGGGGCAGCCCCACCCCCATCACTGGGTTGTGACGTTGTATGTGGGGGCAGAGTCTGAGAGGGAACAATGGCACTTGCTCCGCTCTCTGTGGGACCTCAGTCCCTTCCGCTGCTTCCCCCAAGCAAACTGGGCCCTTCTGGTGCCAGTTCTAGTGTGGGTGGGCTTGTGCACCCCGTGGGACTTTCCAACAACCTCTCCTGTGAGTCTCTCCCTGTGCCTCAACCCCCACAGGTGTTTTCAATCAGTGCCCTGAGGTTCTATTTCCTGGCACTGTGATCCTGAGTTGCACACAGTGCCTTGCTTCACAATTGCTGCCTCGCTGGGTCTGCCGGTTACCACCCTTCAGCTGGGGTCTGCCAGCTGCCCCTTGCATGCTCACGATCCACCCGCTGCAGTCTTGCATGCCCCAGACGTCTTACGCGCCCGGTCCAAACTTTCTCTGCTCTCTGTGCCACAAGCCCCGCCCAGATGCCCAACTCTGCTCCTCCTACCAGTCTGGATGTACGGGTCTATTTTAACTCCTTGGTTGTCCAACTTCCATACAGTTCAATTTTCTGTCAGTTCTGGTTGTTATTCTGTTTCTAAATTGTTGTTGTCCCTATCTTGGTTGTGCAAGGAGGCACAGTGTGTCTGCCTATGCCTCCATCTTGACTGGAAGTTATTATTGGAGTTTCAAGGGCAATATTCTATTTCTTACACTGGATATTATTGTATTGATCTTCTTTACATTGTACATATACTCGTAGATACATGATACACTTAACTAATAAAAATTTCAATCATATTTAAATCATTAAACAAGATCTGAATAGAAAAATATACTCTGTTCTTGTATGAAAATAATAGTATAAAATATACATTCTTCCAAAATTGATGTATATTATTTTACTCCAATTGAATTCCCACCTTTCTGTGTGTAGAAGTAGATAACACTTTTTCAAAGCTCCCATTGGACAAAAAAAGAGAAAAAAATGCCTGAGCAAAATCAAATCAGTCTGGTGTTGACATAAGAACAGACAAATCAGTAGAACAATCTAGTGTTCTAGTGTGTAGCATCTAGTGAATCCCACTTAATCATGGAGTTTAATATATGACAAAGGCAGGGAAATGACAGCTTGTTTAGTAAACGACACTGACCCAAAAGGTTTTCCAATGAGAAGACAGTAAAGCTGGGCTCCTACCTCCCACTGTATAAAATTCCATGAAGGATTACATTTTTATCTGTAAAACATACATTAAAAACACAAAGCGGTGACTGGTGTAGCTCCATTAGTTGTGCATTGCCCCGTAAAAAGAAAGGACGCAGGTGCGATTCCTAGTTGGGGCACATGCCTAGGCTGCAGGCTTGGTCCCCAGTCAGGGCGTGTGTGAGAGGGAACTGATTGATGCTTCTCTCTCACATAGGTGTTTCTCTCCCTTTCTCCCTCCCTTCCCCCTCTCTAAAGGTAAATTAATTAAGTAATTAAAATAAATAAAACAAAAATCTCAAAAGAAAATATAGGAAATATATGTACAACCTTAGATTTGGGTATACTTTCTTAACTGGGACATGAAACCATAAGTTATCAAAAGAGATAGGTTGAAATATTTTATTATGACAAAGACATCATAAAGTTAAATATGAAAAACAGACTTGAAAAGAGATGAAATTTTAAAATCCATGTTATAAAAAGAGCTCACAAAAATTTTTAAAAAAATGTGCAACATGTATTTGAAGATGAACAGTAAATAACCAATACATATATGAAAAGATACTCAACTTCCTAAATCACTGTGAAAATTAATGGAGGGAAACCTCAGGAGAAGGTAGTTGCAAGGCCAGAAGGGGGAGCTCTTGCACCGTACCACTTGTCAATTACAGGAAGAATTGTCAATGAAAGCTCTCAACAGAATAATGTCCACAGGAAAGAAACACCAATTTGTCTCCCAACAAGGCAAGATGTACATAGCATCGCCTACAAAAGGTCAACCACCCAAGCAACTCAACCAATGAGAAACTTTCATCTCTCCGAACTCTCTTCGGCAAAAGACTTTCCTTCAAAATAATCTCTCCCAATGTCCTCTTTTTTCTGCAAAAAATATGTTTTTGTCGGACTTGCCTATGGCTTTTGCTATAGCTTGCTTGTCCCAAATTGCAATTCTTTGTTGTTCCTGAATGACCCCATTTTTTGCTGGTGAAGCAGTTAACTGACTTCTATTTTTAAGATCAACACACTCAAGGTGCTGAAAATTAAAGTAATGATTTGCAAGAATTAAAAAGAGTTATGGTGCCTACCACTGGCAAAATTAGTGCGGAAGTTAGCAAAAAGTCCCAAGGGCGCTTTAATGCATTGCTGGTGAAATATAAATTCTTAGCACCCTTCTGGAAAGCTCTCTGATAATACAAGGTGGGGCAAAAGTAAGTTTACAAGTTCTTCATATAGGAAATAATACAATAATTAATAAATAATAAAACAAAAATAAACTCTGTGGGCCCTGGACAGGTAACTCAGTTTGTTAGATACACCGAGTTTGCTGGTTTGATCCCCGGTCAGGACACATGCAAGAAGCAACCAATGAAGGCATCAATAAGTGGAACAAAAAAATAATAATAATAAGTGGAACAACAAATTCAATGTCTCTCTCTCTCTCACACACACACACACACATTCACAAAATCAATCAACAACAAAAGAATAACAGCTGTACTCACAGCCGTAAACCTACTTTTGCCCACCCTGTATTTATTGTACCTTTAAATATGTTCCCCTTTGATGAGCATTTCTCTTCCAAACACGCCATCACCTGCCTATAACAGCTCCAGGCAGCACAGCCCAGGAGATTCTAGAGACAAAAATGCAGGAAGCGAGGTGATAGTCCTCAGAAGGACTGTCATGCAGCCATTTAAAAGGACCATTGGAATGGCATGACTTAAGTAGACTGGCTGCACCGAGGGTTGGCGAGGATGGCAGGACCTGGCGGAGAAAGAAAATGGTGCCATCTTTTTGGAAAACAGTCGGAGCCTTTCTTAAAAAGTAGACATACATCCATGCTATGTCATATACATCTCAGCCATTCTACTCCCGTGTCTTTCCCAAGAGAAAAAAAAAAGGCACATGTTCATACAAGACTTGGGCCTGCCTGGGTAGAGACACTTTCTCTGTGCTAGCTGAAATCCAGGCCCAACCCAGATGTCCACCCACAGGTGCATGGTGGGTAAACCAACCCTGGTAGACCCACCCAATGGAAGCTTGACAGAAAAATGAACTTTGGACGCCCACCACAACGCCCATGGGTCTCCAAGTCATCACACCGAGTGAAAGAAGACAAACAGAACCATGAGTCCACACTTGAGGTACAATTCCACTTGTGTAAGATTCTAGGAGATGCACACTAACCTACACTGACAAAGAGTAAGTCAGCGGTTGGCTGGGAACAGTAGGTTCGGAAGGACAGGAAGGAGGATAGTCAAGGGACACGAGGACTGGTTACAGGGAGGTCATAGATACAGTCACTTGAGTGGGGACATCTCTAGGTGCTTATCTGCATTGAAACATCAAAATGTAGATGTTAAATATGTGGTCTGCCGTACATCGGTTACACCTCAATGAAGATCAGTGAGTACAAAGAAAGGTACTAACAGGCCGAAGGAATGGGGAGGTGAGTGTGAAGTGAGGCTGGCGGAAGAAATAGCAGAAAAGTTACAAAGGAGAAATACTGCACTGAAAAATAAAACCTGCCCTCACCGGAATGGCTTAGTGGGTTGGGCAACGTGTCGCAAAGTGAAGCGTTACCGGTTCAAATCCCAGTCAGGGTGCATGCCTAGGTTTCAGGTTCTGGCCCCTGTCAGGGTGTGAACGAGAGGCAATAGTCGATGTTCCCCTCCCTCTCTTTCTCCTTCCCTTCCCCTGGTGGGTCAGCCTTGGGTCACAGCCCATCCCTAAACCCATCGGTGGCTGAGGGGACCAAGAGTGAAGTTGGAGTCAGACAGTGCTGGGACTGGGAGTGGAAGATGGGGTGTTTGTTCCCTAAGGGAAGTCGGGGGGCGTCTGTTCCCAGAAAGAGTGGGCAGGGTGCCAAGCAGCAAAAGCAGCTAAGGTGTCATAAAGTTGTCCCCAAAAGACTGATCAGAACTGAATGTGTCTATCCATGTATTGATAATGTGGATGCACATGAGAGGGGTTTGGTTTTAGGACTTACGTATGCATGATTTAAGTAAGTAAATAAATCCCATTTCTAAGTTATTTTTTAGTTTTATTTGCTGATTTTCCTTTTTTCCCCTCAGCCAGTAGTACCTCCTCTATCTTGTACACCTGACTCTCCTGTTCCATGGACCGCAGTGGCTATTTCACAGTCGCTGAGGCTGGCTTCGCCCTGCCCTTCCTCCCACGCGCCGACCCACCATCCCTCCCCCACCTGCTGCCAGCTGGACTCCCCAGATCAGATCCAGTGGTGGATCTCGTCTCTCCTTCAGCTGGCTTTCGCCCTCCCTCCGCCAGCATAAACTTTCAAATACCGCCCTTTTAAAAAAAGTGTGTGGGAGGCAAACTTTCTGACTTCCGGACAGTGTGAAAAAAAGTCATTTTCCCTGCCCCTCCATTCAATAGCTGGATGGATTTCATTTACAAATCCCAGCTCAAAATCGACTTCCCTCAAAACTCCAAAGACATCACTCCAATTGTCCTCCAGCTTGTGCCAGGTCTGGTAACAACCTGGTTTCCATACCTTTGTGAGTTCCATCACCTCCCCCCACCCACCCCCAAGTGTTCAGGTCCGTTTTGGTATCTCCTCCTTTTCTTTGGCTCTGAAATGTCGTGAGGATGGGTCTAAGGGGAAAAGAGTACTTTTTTTCCTATTTCTTACGCTTGCCACTAAGAGACAGTTTCATTCAGCAAAACATGGCCTCTCCTTGACTCTGTGCACCTGTCTTTGCTTGATTTTCCTCCCTCGCCCTTTCCCTGTTCTTTCTCTCAGAGCCCCTGTGAGTGGTTGTCATGTTAGAATGGTGGCCCCTGGGCCGGGTGTCCTCTTCTGATCTTATGTTGTGTTGTCTCTCCTATTTCACACCTCTTCTGTTAGATGGGACAAAAGAGGCATGAAATTAGATACTAAACTATCTAATTTCTGGGGTTAAAGCATATCAAGAGAGAACTTGATGTGCTTTGATAAAGCATATCAAAATTCAAGAAAAGAATATGTTGACAAGTAGCATTCTAAAAGGCATTGTATTTTTCGGATTAGAGGATAAGAATATTGATTACCTTTAGAGTTGGTTAAGCACACACACTTTTCAAAAAAGATTTCAAGGAAAACCACTAAAAAAATTAAAACCCTGCCCTGACCCGTGTGGCTCACTCGGTTGGTTGGGCATCGTTCCTCGAAACAAAAGATCGCTGGTTTGATTCCCGGTCAGGGTGCGTGCGTGGGCTGTGTGTTTGGATCGGCCTGGGTGCATATGGGGGCAACGGATCAAAGTTTCTTTCTCACATCAACATTTCTCTACCTCCCTTAACTTCTCTCTAAAAATAAATAAATAAAATCTTTAAAAAACAAACAGAATTCCCCATGTAGGGGGAGTGGGAGAGTGGAGAGGGGAGAGAGGAGTTAACCTGAACCAGGACGTGCTAAAGAAGTCTGTAGCAGCACCTAATAGTGAAACCAAAACTAGACTATTTCCTTCTTGCTTCAGAAGTTGATGGGGGTTCTCTAAAACCTAACTGCAATTTTTTGGTGAGCTCGTCTTGGAATCCTTGGAATCCGAGGCTCCAGGGGGCAAGAAGGAGTCGATGAACGTCCTCACTGCAGGGCAGCCCGCCCCTTCCCGCATTCCCTGTTCTGTCCTTTGGACATACTTTTCCAGGATGTTTTTCTGATGGGCTCAGGCAGCTGCCCTGCAGACACCCTGGAAATTCCCAGCCTCCTCCCAAATTGAGCAATAAGAACAGATGCCACCCACATCACCTCACCAGGCCTTGGCCGGCCGGCTGGAGGAGCCAAGAGAGCCCAGAAACCCCTCCCCTGCCCTGCACCCGCTCCTGCAACAGCCACTGGGACGAGAGAGGGCCAAGAACACGGTTTCTTCCCCAAGCAGCCTGGTCAACGCTGGGAAGGGGTTGCAACTCTGGGGACTGCAGTTTTACAAATGAACAGGACCGGGTCTTGACCATGAGACCTGAGACCATTTTAACAACCAAGCTGTGGAGTCTGGAATCCGGCCCTGGTGGTGAAGGACCCACTCTCCAGTGGGGATGGAATGACGTGACAAAACAGGTCAAAGCAAAGAGTAGAAAAGAAATCGAGGACCATTCCCCGTTTATGCTCTGGATGGTTTTAAATCCTTCAATAAACATGACTGCATATATACATAGGTTTGCAGCTGTTTGCCTGACCCCTAGTCAGGGCCATGAAGTCATTTTCATCTTTATAAACACAGCGTGGCCACCAAGGCTGCGCTTCGCAAACAGACAACGACATTTTGGGTTTTCTGTGTAAACAAAAGCCAGGGGAGTGGGATGAGTCATCTGATATCCTACAAATAAGAAAAATGGCCCCGGTCAGTGTGCTCAGTGGGTTGAACATTCTCTCACAAAGCCAAAGGTCTCCTGTTCAACTCCCGGTCAGGGCACGTCCCTGGGTGGTGGATTCAGTCCCTGGTTGGGGGCATACAAGAGGCAACCATTCTCTCCCTCTCATTCTCCCTCCCTTCCCCTCTCTCTAAAAACAAATAAGTATAATGGTTAAAACTAATGGATATTAGTAGTAGTAATAGAACATGTCCTCATATCCTCAGGTAAGGATTTTTCTTCTTTAAGTACAGATGCCAGGGCCCACCTGCAGAGATTTTGATGCGAAAGGCCTGGGACAAGATCCATGCCCGCGCCACTTCAAAGCTCTCCCGGCCCTGGCCAGGTGGCTCAGTTGGTTGGAGCATCACCCCATACACCAGAAGGTTGTGAGTTCCACCCCCAGGTCAGGGCACATACCTAGGTTTCAGGTTTGATCCCTGGTTGGGGGGTGCATATGGGAGGCCACCAATTGATGTTTCTCTCTCTCTCTCTCTCCCTCTCTCTCTCAAATCAATAAACATATCTCTCAGGTAAGAACTAAAAAAAAAAAATTCTAAGGTCAACAAGTTCACAAAAAGAATTAAAACAAAGGGATTAAATCAAAGGGCATTATTCCATATCTGGATTCTCCCTGACGAGCCCTGTAGATGTGACCATTTTTCTTTGCCTGTGCTACTCAGAATGTGCTGGTCACCCGTGGATCTTGTGAAAATGCAAACTCTGATTCAGCAGAACTGGGGTGGGTAGAGAGTTTACATTTCTTTGCAAGCTCCCCTTCATCTGGAAAAGGCCGGGTAGTAAACATTTCGGGCTTTGTGGGCTATTCAGTCTCTCTGAAGACTACTCAGCTCTGTCCTGTGTTCAATAAAGTTTTATTTACACAAACAAGTAGCCTACGGGTTTGACCCTCAGGCTGTATGTAATTTGCCAACCCCTATCCAATACCCCTGTTTACTACCCAATGCTCTGAACGTATTTCTGCCTCATTAGTGTGACCTTTTATTGCATAAGCGCATGTACAAATCTCTAAGGACTAGGCGGGCACGGAGTCCCAGAGACAGACCTGGGCCCTCCACTCTCATATGTCCCTCGCCTCCACTGAGGCCGTGCCTGGTGCGTGTCTGCACAGCCCCAGAGGCTGTATTGGTTGTGGTGGTGGTGGGGCTCTGGGCCAGTTGGCTTCAAGACCAGTTCTTCCCAGGTGGGCCTGCTTAATAACGAAACCCCCCCTCACAGCCTCCAAAGTCACGCTGGAGATGCGAGGCCACTTGCTGTGTTGGAGTCAGAAGAAACACCAGAATCATCATCCCATCTTAATGCTACACCCATAACCTGCTCTCCTACCCTTTAGAAAAGCTTCTGTCTCTGTATTTATATATGTATCCATGTGAAGAGAATGCAAAAAAGTAAAAAACAGATTGATCATCATTTACACTGAAGGTGAAGAATAATAATAGGTGCGTGTATGCTGAGAGAGAACCAACGCTAATTATTGCAAGGGGGGAAGAGAAGGAAAAGAGGGAAGGAAGGAAGGAAAGACGGGAGGAAGGGAGGGAAAAAATCTTGTTCCATGCTTCCCATAGCTCTGTGAATCCCACAGGTCAAGGCTGTAGATGCTTAAAGACAATCTCAGCAGGCAAAAACATTAGAAGTATATGAGAGTTATTTTTGTTTCACGTTGAATGCCACAAAGAGCAGTTCTGCCTGTTGGGACACAGAGCAGCACGTAATGCCATGTCATCTTGTTGGGACCCTGTTTCCGTGTCATAGGTTGGCTCTCATGTAGCCCCACATGTACCAACACAGACAGAGGTCTGTCATGGCACACTGTGTGTTCGAACAGAGAGAGACCGCGTCCTTTTTGGTTTATAGTGTGCGTTGTGATTGTCTCTTTTAATCAGTGCTCACTGAATTGAAGACACTGGGCTGAGGATGGTGGGGAGGGAGGAGGGGTTTGATAGTGGCCAAAACAGAGGCAAGTGTGAGGGACAGGGTAGTGAGGGGCCCTAGGAGTGGACACTGTCATCTCCACAGGCCCTGGACTGCTCTGGAGGGACAAGCGGGGGTCCAGGCAAGGGTCTCTGGCTGCTCACAAGAGCATGGCGGGAGTGGACTTCTCCCTGGAGGGGGAGGGAGGAACTGATTTGTTCCCCAGTAGCTTCTTCTCCGAGTCTTCTTCATCCTAAAACAGACAGGGGCAAAAATTAACTCGGGGGGGTGGCGGGGGGGGCGAAGATGAAGCAGAGGCAGCTTCACAGGACTTGAAATCAGGAAAAGGAGAGAGAGGAAGGAAAGGGTGACAGAGGAAGAGGTGTGGGGACAGAGAGGGAGGACACAAAGGAAGGGACAGTGGGAAGGTGAGAGTGGAGGAGGGAATGGTGAGGTGGAGGGCCGCAGGTAACCCCAGTCACAGTGGTGGGTCCCAGGCCCCAGGCAGCCAAGGGCAGAGCCCCGCCCTGGGAAGAAGTCCAGGGAGGTCGGGCATGAGCTCTGAGCGGCAGTGTTCCTGGCCCCACGTGCGTCCCTGTCCCTGGGCCTCACCAACCGGCCCCACCCTGCCCCAGTGCCTCCAGCACAGCTCACCATGGACCGGGAACTCTGGGCACATGACACTCGAAGCCCCAGGCCCAGGGAAGCCAAGGACACAATGAGCTGCAGGGCACAGACAGCCAGGAGCAGAATACGGATTGCTAGGAACAAGTTCTGGAGATAAAGGAAGAAAAAAGTCAGGAGTCCACCCCTCTGATTCTGCTCTGACTACCACCTTATCCTACCCCCCAAGAATCCCCACTTCTCTCCCCTTCAATAATCAGACTCTGGCCAACTACTTTCCACCAAAGTGGATCCCACTGTTTGCTTGTCTGCAATGTGACCTTAGCACCTGCTGCGAAGAGTGGGGGTCTATTTCTCCACCCGTTGAATCTGGAAGGACCTGTGAGTACCCTGACCAATAAAATACCATGGAAATGACACGAGGACAGTTGTAGGGTAGCCCTGAACCGGCCTGGCAGCTTCCGGTCCAGCCTCCTGGAGGGCTCACAGTGGGATGCTCCAAGTCCAAACCTGGCTGGCACGCCGTGAGAAGCCCAAGCCACGTGGAGAAGCCATTGTAGGCTCTCCGCTTGCCAGTCCCAACTCAGCACCCAGCCAAGAGCCATCAACTGCCAGCCGTGGGAGGGCACTCACTTGGATGTCCAGCCCAGGCCAGCCACCGGACTGGCAGCCACCGGATGCCTTCACCCCACAACTGACGTCTGACTTCACGAGCAAACCCGAGTGAGGACTGCCCGTCTGAGCCCACTCAACCCACGGACTGTGACAAGTATGAACAGCCTGCAGGTTTAAGCCACCACCTTTGAGAGAGGTGTGTGATGCAGCGACAGACAACTAGGACACCCACCCACCAGAAAAGTCGGATGGGTGAACCACAACATCCATTCTCAAATGTCTGCTCTTTGCTCCTCATCTCCTTTGATTTGGGGAATCTTCATACCATGAGGGTCTGAAAAATGTCTTTGGCTTCAGTTAAAACCTCTTGAACCATAGACTTAGGATGAGGTCCAAGCTCAAAGAGCCTCCATCTCTGCCCTCCAGTGCTCAGTTCCTTAGGAACAAATGGTTGTGACAGGTCCCTGGAAGACGGGGGTTCCCCCCCCCCAGTTCTCACCTCCAGCTTTTGCATGAAGCGTGCACACTCCCCATCCTTCCACATCCGTCCGTACCCGTATGGCCTCCCCCATCCATAGTCTGAGGTTGTGGGGGTAGGGACCACAAGGTCACATAGGGACTCGGAGAAGAGGTCATTTTCCCAGGTTATGCTGTTCACACAGAGGACAACAGCAGCCACGGCCGTGGCAATGCCAGCCAGGGTGAGCAGACCGGACACCCAGCCCTAGAAGAGAGAAGTTCCAAACACAGACTCTCAGGCTCTCTCTGTGGCTATCAGAGCTGTGGGGGTCCCAGCCTCCAACCACCTCCTCTGCCCCAGGTCCCTGGCCCAGGAAACCCCCCCCACCCCTCCAGGAAAGATCTCAGATATTGGGACCCAAAGGGGAGAAGACACAAAATGGGGCAGAACACCAGAGACCTAGGTGGGCGCAGAGAACAAGGTGGGTACAGCGGGTGCCCGACTCACAGAAAGGGTGCTCCGGCGCTTCTCGTGGACAGTGGCCCCAGCTCCTGCCGAGATCGCCTGGGAGAAGACCCAGCAGAGGCCTCCCCGTTACTCCCCTCAAATGATCCCCGACATCACCCTTCTCCCCGCAGTTCCCCCAACAGCCAGTACGCAGCATGAGCCAAAGGACAGGCAAAGAAACCTAGCACAGGTCCCGGGCTCCACACAATGGCCCCCCTTCCCATCCTGGTCTTAAAGGACATGCAGAGCAGAAGGGTTTGGCTCATCCCCTCAGTCAGCTTCCTCTTGGCAAAGAGCATTTGGACTCTGGGTCATTGGTATCTTCCCCCAAATCCCCAACCCAGACCCAAAGGAACTCTCTCCTGGCCCATCACCACTTGCCTTCTGCTTCCTTACTCACCACACACCCTGCCCAGAAGGCACAGCCCGAGGACCTCAGCTCCGTCCAGGGCCCGAAGTACAGAAGCACTCCTAAGGCACAGCTCAGTGCCCCCAGCAGTATCTGGATCACCTGCCAGACAGGGTCAAAGGTCAGACCCCTTCCCACAAGCCCACGCATCCAGGGCCAGCCACACAGCTCCTGTTTGGTGTCTTCTTTTTTTCTTCTGTCCTAACCTCTCTACAGTTGTGATTCTAGAACATTCCATCCCCTTAACACCCATGAAGCAACATGGCCTGGCGCTCCCCAGTCCCTCTGACATGCCAGGCTTTTTCGTCCTTCATTACTTTTTCCTAAAGGCCACACATGGTCACCCCACCTGATGGTTCTCCCTGGGGATCCTCATCATCCTGGGGAGAGGCGTCATCCTGTCCAGGATGGGCTGCAAAGACCCCCTTCCAGAAAGGAGGGTGGTTGGCTCACAGCCTACGGCGGGGAGCTCCTTCAGTTCCACTCCTCTTTCACCAAAGGCACAATCTTTGGGAATGGCCACCCGCCAGTGGTGAGGCCCCCCGCCCACCTCACAGGGAACTCCTGCGCTGGGCGGTCTTTGCTCCCCAGCTCCCCGCTGGGCTGGCAGAGGTCTTGTCAGGGCTGCATTAGGGTTTGATGGCCCTCCCTACCCAATCCCGCTCCCTCCCTTTTCATTTCATAGGTGATGAGATCCCAATAAACCCTGGGCACGCCTGACCCTGACTCACATCTGCTTCCTGGAGACCCCAACTGTCACAGCATCTCGGACAGCACCACCTGCATGCCCCGCCTGCCTCTCAGAGTCAGCACATCCAAATAACACACCCCCACCCCCCCCACACCCCGCCCCCTCCAAGGACAGCCTCTCCTGACTTCCAGGGCTCCAGCCTCCCGCCCACCCGTACTCTGAGCCTCGGCATGTTCTTCAACTCCTCCTCTCCCTTGCACCCCAAGCTCATCCATTCCCAAGTCACAGAGAACCCATCCACAAAGGGTTTGGACTCCCTTCTCTTCTTATCATTTCTGCCATGACCACGCAGGTGCAGACCTTCCATACTTCTTACCTGGACAGCTCCTGGCTGTGAGGCAGCCTAAAGCCCCGGCTCCTGCTCAGAATCCACCCACAGCCCTCCCACTGTGGGAGCTGACATGGGGGGACTCCTCACCTTGTCCTGCAAGCCCTCAGCCCCAGGGCCCTATGCCTGCTCAGTGGAACCAGCTGCAAGCCCCATCCTCCTCACTCTGCTGGAACTCACCCTGTGTGGCCTGGCTTCTCTGTCCAGCCATTCACTTCCCCTGCATTTCCTTTTCTTCCTCTATCTGTCTAAACCGGGGTCTTCTCCATTCAAGGTCTAGGTCAGATGCCAACTCCTGCAGGATGCTGCCCTGCCTCCCAAGGACATCAGCCGATCTACCTTTAATTCCAGGCATTTCTGTGGTTGCCTGGTCCCTTCTGGTGGAGGTAACATAGCCCAGGGAATCTCTCTGGAGTTTTCCCAAAGCACCTATTATGGTGCCTTATCTGCAGGGCCACTTAGCCCAGGAGTTAAATTGAAATAAATTAACAGCTTCCAAGGATCTTCCGCCCACCCCCCACCTCTAGCTGGGACTGCCTTCCACTCGCCCACCCCTACCCGGCACCAAAAAAGACTTGTATCACTCCTTTCCATCCAAATCTCCTTGGGGAAACTTCCAAAACCTTCTTTTCCCACACAAGATGGGGTGTAAATAGTGAGTTCTCAAGGGGACTCAGTCCACTTGCCTTTTCTGCACCCTGCTGCAGAAGGAGAGTGACTGCCCTCTGTCAGCTTGCTCACCCGCCTCTCCAGCCCACCTTACCCCTCCGGCCAGCAGCCCGTAGCTTATCCCAGTCTTGCGAGGGCCCGGGTCCCGCCAGCTGGCAAAGAGCTCCTTCAGGGAGCCCCCGGCTTTCAGCAGTTGTGTCAAAACCGATTCCTGGTGGATGTGGATGCTGATGTGGGTGGGCTGGGACGGGGCAGACGCCACGTCGACCCCATTCACGGTCACCATGTTTTGGGTCATCCTGCCTGCAGGGGAGAAGACACACAGAAACGAGTTTTGGGAACTGGGTTGGGTGACAAGAGACACACTACATTGCAGGAGGAAAAGGAGAGAAAAACATCTCTTTATCAAGACCCCAGGGGTCTTCCCCCGGGCAGGTATCGATGTCACTGTGACCTTGACCTGGGGTGCAACCTCTCGAGGTCTTCACCACACATATTCCTGGGGCCCTCCCCTGATTGGTCTGAGACACCTCATTTGGGTCTTGGGTTGGATGAAGAAAGGAATCTGGATTATTATTTCAGGGACTTAGTACCTATAGTTGACCCTCTAACCACCTGGGTTTGAACTGTGCCAGTCCACTTATACGTGGATTTTTTTCAATAAATACTGTACATGTATTTTCTTTTCCTTATGATTTTCTTAATAACATTTCTGTCTCCCTAGCTTACTTGATGGTAATAATTCAGCAAATAATACATGTCACATACAAGTACAAAATATGTGTTAGTCAAATGTTTATGTTTTCGCTAAGGCTTTCTTTCAATCAACAGTAGGCTCTTAGTTAACTTTTGGGGAAACAAAATTTATACGAGCATTTTCAGTTGTGCCGTGGGTCAGTGCCCCTAACCCCTACATTGTTCAAGAGTCAACTGTGTATTTACACATTTACACATAATAGTTTCATGTGGTTAAAAATTTCAAAAGGTGTGGAAGGGTATACGTTGAAGACCATCTCTTCCTTCCTTCTCTCCTAGCCACCTAGTTTCCTTCCAGATGGAAGCTAATATTGTCATTTTCCTACAGTGACATTTTTTGCATATAAAAGCATGTGAAATTATTCTTTTTCCTCCTTTTCACACAAATAGCAGGACACTGTACACACTACTCTGCACAATGATTTGTTCATAGAACCATGTTTTTAAAATAATCCTCCCTCATCCCTGGCCCGTGTGGCTCAGTGTTGGAGCATCATCCTGTAAACCAAAAGGTCACAGGTTCAATTCCCAGTCAGGGCACATGCCTAGGCTGCAGGTTTGGTCCTTGGGCGGGGCATGTGCAAGAGATAACCAATCGATATTTCTCTCTCACAACACTGTTTCTCTCCCTCTGTTTCTTCCTCCCTCCCCCTCTCTCTAAAATCAATAAGCATGTCCTCAGGTGACAATAAAAATAAAATAAATAAAATAAAATAAAATAATCCTCTATCAGTCATTTATACAGCTGCATAGTATTCCGCTGTCTGAATGCACCATAAATTTTTTAAGCAGTCCCCTGAAGGTAGGCATTTGTTTTTTCTTATACACAATGTGGAATTGGCAGGTCAATAGGAACATGTGTTTGTAATTTTAATATATTGCCCTCTGTGCAATCCCCATGCAGGAGCAACATCGAAGAGTATTCACTGCCCCTCTCTATGGCCAGCAGATAGTGTCAACAAACTTTCTAATTGTTTTCAAATGTACATCAGAAAAATTACATTGCGTTGTAGATTTTAATCAACTTTATGCAATCAAATGCTCCCTCTTAAATGTATAGCTCAACAAGTCTTGACAAATCTGTCCATTTGTGCACCCACAACCACAGTCAAGATATAGAATACTTCTATGTTGCAAAAAGCTGCTGGAATGTCCCCTCTCCAGGAAACCCCCAACCTCTGGCCCCAGGCAACTTCTGAACTGCTCTCTGGGACTATTCCAGTAGTTTCCATCTGTGGTTTTCATCTGATAGTTGAGGTTGCTTATTTTGTCATGTGTTTAAGCACCATTTCCCTTTCTTTTTTTTTTATTTCAGAGAGAGAGAGAGACAATTACATGCAAGAAACATCGATCAGTGGCCTCCTGTACCTGCCTGGACTGGGGAACCAAACCTCCTAACTAGGCATTTGCCCCAGCTGGGAATTGAAGCCACAACCCTTTGGTGTACGGGATGATGCTCCAACCAATTGAGCCACCCCGGCCAGGGCTAAGAGCCCTTTTCTTCCTTCTGTTGGGAGCATTCCATTCATACCTTGTGTCCTCCTCAGTTTACTTTATTTTGTTTTGGTCTTGATAGGAGTTTTTATGTGTTCAAAAAAAGTACCATCTGTGGCATGCGTTCCAAATATTTCTTTACAATCTATGATTTGTTTCTGGGCCTCGCTCATATTTTTTTAAGATTTTATTTATTTATTTTTAGAGAGGGAAGGGAGGGAGAAAGAGAGAGAGAGAGAAACATCAATGTGCAGTTGCTGGGGGTCATGGCCTGCAACCCAGGCATGTGCCCTGACTGGGAATCGAACCTGCCACACTTTGGTTCGCAGCCCGAGCTCAATCCACTGAGCTACGCCAGCCAGGGTAAATTTTTTATCTTTTTAGTGGGTTTCACATCATACTTAAAAAGAACATTCTCATTTTGAGATGATAAAATAATCTGTTTTTTCTTCAGAACTGCCCAGAGTCTAGCTGAACAGAAGTCCTATAAATAAGAATATGCAGAAGAAGCCACACTGAAACTGATAGGAAGGGTGGAGTTGTAAAACGGGCTGGTCCCACACCCATGGTGGTGGTTTAAAATCAGGAGAGACATCTCAGCTGTGGAAGTTCCTCCTGCGGAGTGAGTGGTTCCAGCCTCACATCAGGCCCCCCAGCTCAGGGTTCCAGAGCCAGGAGAAGAAGTCCCCGTAACTTCTGGCTGTAAGAACTAGCGGAGGTTGGAGCTGAGGGAGACACAGGCTTCTTGAGCCCCAGGCAGTTTTTCTTTGAGGACCTATGCATGGACTTCCTCAGACTCATGGACTCTGACCTCCAGTGCTGAGACAGCAGTTGAAAAAATGAAGGACATACAGGGAGGAACTGAATTTTCTGGCTACAGGACAAGAGCTAAGTGAGCAGATTTATCCCAGATAGAAGTGCTAGCAAAAGCTGTTGTCCTTTTTCTGAGACCCTGCCCCCCACCCCAAGAGCCAGCAGGTGGGCACAGGATCTGAGTCTTCATAAACCTGACTCACACTTTTCACACTGGTGATTTCCCGAGACCCCACCCTATGCAACTTGAATGGCCTAGGCATGTCATGTATCTCTTACTAAGTAACCCCAAGCCTGGCAATAGTGGCAGCCAGCCTTGGTTTACAGCTTAGTCTCTCCCAGGCCCCTCCACTCCCAGCGAAAGTGGCAACAATCTGAAGATCACTTTGTAGCTCATATCAGATGGCCCTGGGCAGGGGACAGACAAAACCCCTCCCAAGAGGTCCTTTACCAACAAACCTGGTGGCCACCTTCAGACCATACCAGAGCACCACACCACCACCTCCATAGATGACACACCAAAAGGGCAGACTCAGCAGGCACCAGAGCCTCACAAAGGCCAATCCTGCCCTGTGGGGTCAGTCCCTGCACAACAGCTTCTCCGCGGTAGTCATGACCAGCCCTCTCAGTCAATCAGCCTGAGGGTCAGTCCCTCGCATTGACATGCCAACAGCAATCAAGGCTCAACTACAATACAAGGGTGTACACACACAACCCACACAAGGGACACTCCTGGAGCACCCAGCTTAGGTGACAGGGAAGGCTGGCCCACTGGGCCCCACAGAACACCTACACCATTAGGCCACTCGACCAAAACTGGAAGGTGTAGCAGCTCTCCCTAATACATGGAAACAAACACAGGGAGGCAGCCAAAATGAGGAGACAAAGAAACATGTCCCAAATGAAAGAACAGAACAAAATATCAGAAAAAAAAATAAATAAAATGGAGCAAGCAATCTACCAGATACAGAGTTCAAACCACTGCTCAAAGGATGCTCAATGACCTCAGTGAGAACTTTGACAAAGAAATCACAAACATAAAAAAGGAGATAGAAAACATCAAGAAAAAATGGGAGTAAATGGGAGAAAACTGTACTTGAACAATGACTAAAATAAAATTAAAAAAAAAGAAAACATCAAGAAAAGAATCAGTCAGAAATGAAGAATACAGTAACGGTAATGAAGGATACATTAGTGGGGATCAACAGTAGAATAGATGAAGCAGAGGATCAAATCAGTGACTTGTAAGACAAGACAGCAGAAAACACCCAATCAGAACAGCAAAAAGAATTTTTAAAAATGAGGATGATTTAAGGGCCCTGTGGACAACATTAAGTATAACAACATTCCCATCATAGGGGTACCAGGAGGAGAAAAAACAAGGGGGCTGAGAACATATTTGAAGAAATAAGAACAAAAAAGTTCCCTAACTTGGTGAAGGAAACATACAAATCCAGCAAGTGCAGAGAGTCCCAAACAAGATGACCCCAAAGAGGCCAACACCAACACACATCATCATTAAACTGCTAAAGATTGAAGACAAAGAGAGAATCTTAAAAGCAGCAGAAGAAAAGCAGTTAGTTACCTACAAGGGAGCTCCCATAAGACTGTCAGCTAATTTCTCAACAGAAACTCTGCAGGCCAGAAGGGATTGGCACAAAATATTCAAAGTGATCAAAAGCAAGGACCTATAACCAAGATTACTCTACCCAATAAGGCTCTCATTTAGAATCAAAGGAGAGATAAGGAGCTTCCCAGACAAGAAAAAGATAAATGAGTCCATCACCACCAGACCAGCATTTTAAGAAATCTTAAAGGAACTTCTCCAAGAAGAAAAAAAAAGATAAAAAGATGAATTAAAAATGACAATAACTACATACTTATCAGTAATTACTTTAAATTTAAATGGAATAAATGCTCTAATCAAAAGACACATGGAGGCTTAATGGATAAGCAAACAAGGCCCACACAAATGCTGCCTAAAAAAGACCCACTTCAAATTGAAAGATATGGAAAAAGATATTTCATACAATGGACACCAAAAAAGGCTAGTGTAGCAATACTTATATCAGACAATATAGACTTTACAACAAAGGCTATAACAAGAGACAAAGAAAGACCCAGCAATTCCACTGCTGGGTATTTACCCAAAGAAACCCAAAACACTAATTTGAAAAAACATATGCATTCCTTTGTTCACTGCAGCATTATTCACAATGGCCAAGATATGGAAGCAACCGAAAAGTCCATGGATAGCCAAGTGGATGAAGAAGAGATGGTATACATGTATTATAGAATACTACTCAGCCATTAAAAAAAGAATGAAATTTCACCATCTGCAACAACATGGGTGATCCTAGAGGATACTGTGCTAAGTGAAGTAGGTCAGAGAAAGACAAATGGGGCCTGCAGTGCGGGGTGTGCAAGAAATAACCACACACTGATGTTTCTCTGCCTCTCTTTCTCCTTCCCTTTAAAAAAATTACCTGTAACAGTTCTAATAACAGCAGCAATGACAGTAATCCTAAAGTCTTCTCATCTGTATTCTGTGTGCTTTTGAGAGCAGATCCCCTGTCACGGACCTGGCCTCCTTTAAAGGACAAAGCACAGGTAGCTGACAATTCTGCAGATGCACGGGGAGGTTCCGACTTTTTCACAGACACATACAAGGAAGTCCAGCCCAGGTTCCAACCACATCTTCCCAGGGGACCCAGGCGTGAGCATCATGTCGCAGCCCTGAATGCGTCCTGAGCTCCAGCTCCCTCTGAGCCCCCTGGATACCCCACCCCACTGTAGCCCCCAGATCAGCCTGGCCCCCTACTCTTTCCCAGCCAGCTCCATGACAATTGCCCACCCACACCACCCTGATTCCTGGCTGTGGGCTCTTCCCTGCTACCCAGGGCCTCCCAGCGCCCCTGGAGCTGGGGAGAGAGGACTGGGACCCCCCACAACACCTTGGGCCACCCACCTCAGGCTTCACTCTGGAAGGATCTCTCACCACCAAACCTGCTGAGCCTCAGCCACCCTGCCCCCACAGAGAATAAAAGTGTGAGGTCCTGGTAATAAAGGTGAGAAAGGGGCAGTGCCAGGCTACCACGGCCAGGCCCTGGCCCCACCTCCCTCCCCAGCCTTTTTTCTAGGGCCACATCCCTCTGCTCCCAGACGATCCTATGGGAACCAGGAACCTGGGGGTAGAGGGTGGGAGAATGGCATCCCGTGGGACATGATGGGGGGTTTAGGGACTGGTCTGCAGGACTGAGGGACAGACAGAGATCCTGCGGCAAGGGGCCACCTGAGCTGTGAGGTCCCTGCTCACCTGCTGTCCCCTGGAAGTCCGCACCCGACGGAGCAGGGCTGGGGAGGCTGGCCAGGAGCTGAGAACCTTCTGCGCAGTGGGAGGGAGAAGAGCAGGATGAAGGGGGGAGGGGTGGGGGAGGGCCTAACCTTCAGTGTTAGAAGTTCCCAGAAAACAGCAGGGGCAGGGGGGCCCTCCTGGGGGGGTTGTCTTGAACAGATACTGGGTCTGGCTGGAGAAGGCAGTGCATGCACACACACACACACACACACACACACACATACACACACACAGGCACACTCTTATCTGCTCAGACAACACATACAGGGGCGAACATACTCACAGCACCCTCAAAGCCTCGTTCAGAAAGCCCTCTCCCCAGGGCTTGGGGAGAGGACAACCCCCACAGGACTTCCCAGGGCTGCTCAGCTCTGAAGACCCCAAGTTACCACCCTCGCTCTCTCACTGCTCCTTGCGATCTACTAGCAGCTGGAAAACCCCAGAGGGGCCCCTTGGCCCCAGCTGGATGTTGGGAAACTGCTAAACAAAGCACCACACTTCCTGTCACTCTGTCAACCTCCCACCCCTTTCCTGCTTCTGCCTACTCTCGGCCCTACTCAGCTCCCCCACTCAGCTCCTCCTGGCCTCCCTGCTCCACTCGCCTCCGACCCCTGGGGACAGCAGGTGAGGCTCCGCCGGGCCCCAGCCCTTTCCCAGAGACCTACTCACAAGAGCCCTCCCCAGGGGCACCCCCCACCCCACCTGCCCCCTCACAGGCCTCTGCAGCCTCGCCCCTCAGACCCTCAGAGCCTGCCAGGAGGGACAGAGGGAGGGAGGGAAGGAAACATCAGCCACTATGTAGAGGGAGTGACTCCAGGAAGGTGGCATGAGCAGATGCCAGGTGTGTCCCCCCTGGATGCCAAGTCAGCCTGGCCTCTCACCTTCACCTTCACCCGCCACTCAGCCCTTCATGGGGGGCAGGGGGCTTCACCAGGCTGAGCAGCACCGATGGAGAGGGAGGTGTTGAGGGAGGTGTTGAGGGGTGGAGGGATGTCCCCAGACCCAGCTGCAGCAATGGAAGCACGACAGGTTGGCCAGGGCCTGGGGTTCCGTCCTTCTGTCTGGGAGTCTGAGGGCCCTGGAGAGAAGGCTGAGAGAAGACCCAGGGAGCAGAGGGTGGAGAGGCGAGGGGTGCAGGCACTGCTTGGTCCAGACCCCAGGCCCTCGGGAGAAGATGGGGGACAGAGCAGATACAAGGTGAAAGGGGGACCTTCCAGGGGCTCAGCAAAGTCTGGCTGCCCTGCCAGGACGTGCTTCACCCCTCGACCGGGATGCTTGTAACCTGTGCAAACCTGCCAACTCTTTCTCCAGGCAGATGTCCACAGGCATGGGGACCACAGCCGGTGATCAGGTGGCCCCTGGGGCCCCCCAGCCCACCCACATCGATGTGCACATCCACCAGGATTCCCTGCTTCTGAACTTCCTGCGGCAGCCTTCTGCCCCCGACTATCCCACCCCCTCCCAGCCCCTGGGCAGCAAGCGGGTGCTCCTGGGCAGCAAGAGGGTGCTGGTGGCCTCCTGGGTGAGTCGGGCTGCTGGAGGAGGGGTGGGGGCAGCACCCAGGGTCCCGGCATCAGGAAAGGGGACACATCTTCTTCTGTTGCGGCACTCACTCTCAGCCGGCCTCAGCCTGCAGAGGACGTAGGTTCAGTCTCAAATGATGCCTAGAAACCAAGTTCTCCTCTGTGCTCCATTTCTGGCCTCAGTGGAAGCTGTAGGCAGGGCACGCTGTGGGCTAAAGACACATGACACTTCCAGTCCCAGCCGTGGAATCCTGAATCCAGCTTCCCCACCCCCAAACCCCCAGACTTGGAAGACGGGCTGGCTCCCCTCCCCTCCCCTCTCCTCTCCTCTCCCTCCTCCCACCTCTCTCTGTCTCTCTTTGTCTCTCTGTCTCTCTCTCTCCCTCTCAGGTTCAAACAGTCAATACCTGGAAGGCAGGTCCTTAAAGCCTCCCTGAGACTGGGGGGACAGGACTCTTAGGCTCTGCGTCTTTCAGGTGGCGCAGATCGTGCTGGGGCTGCTGAGTGGGGCCCTGGGAGGCCTCGGCCGCTTCCTATATGATGACTGGGTTATCTGGTTCACCTACGAAGCTGGCATCTGGACAGGGGTTATGGTGAGTGGGGCCAGAGGATGGGGGACGGAACCGGCGGGTGTGGCCCAAGGGACCACGTGTCGCCATCCCGTCCTGGCTGATGTGGTACTGTAGAGTGTTAGCAACCAAAAAGACACTCCATTCCCGAGGCCAGTCCCGTTCCTGCAGACGAGAAAATAGACAACAGCCCAGAGAAATGGTGGTGTGGGTCCGCTCTCCCTGCTCCCTTCCCAGGACATCCCCCACCAGGCCGTGCCCCGTTCCCCGCTGGCAGCCAACATTAACTCAGCGTCCAGAGCCTGGCCCATCCCCAGAGGCTTGCACAGAGGTGGGGGAGGCAGGCCGTGCTGGAGAGTGTGGCCGCCACAAGGAAGAAAAGAAGGAAGAAAGAGGCACCTCCTGTGTGGTTTGCTCGCCCTCTGCAGGTCCTGCACAGCGGGGGGCCCCCGTGGGCATCACTGAACAACAGTTAATGGGGTGGGGGGCATTGCGTGCCATCTGCAGTAGCAGCTCGGTGGGCAGGCCACGGAAGGACGGAGGCCCTTTGGTGAAGTCACTCAGCTCAGAGAATAACAGCAAAACACATTTATTGGAAGAAGGGCCCGAGTCAACGTACCGGACTTCCCGTTCTGAGAGCCCCGGAGCAGAGCGATGCAGGGGCAGACGGCTTCCTGAGGCAGCCCGGAGACTCATCCCGAACTGAGAGCTCCTCCGGCAGCCCAGGCCCTCCACCTGGGTTTCCAGAGAACCCTGGTGCAGCCTGAGAAGGAAGGCTCCGGAGCAGGGAGAGAGGCGCCCACCTGGCTTGACCCCCAGCAATCCCCCCACCCCGTCCCCAGCACAGAGGGCCCTGCAGCCTGAGGAGCCTGGCCTAGGTCTCCACACCCTGCAGCACAGACACAGCTTAGCTCAACCCCCCACCCCGGACCCTGCCCTGTGTGTATGTGTGTTCTGGGGCTGTGAGAGCTACAAAGGGAAAGACAAGCCGGCCGGGCCTGGAAGGGTGTGTGTGACCCATACCGACCCTACTGCCACCCCCTCTCTCCCCAGGCCATGCTGGCCGGAGTCACTGTCTTCATTTTCGACAAACGAGGTGGCACCTGCTGGGTGAGTTCGGGGAAGGGCAGCAGCCGGAGGCCTCCCCAAGCCTCCTGCCCCGTTGCCCCACCTTTCTCCCCAATCCCTCTGGGCTGGGCTCCAGGAGAGACTGAGTCACAAGGTCGCTCTGTCTCTTCACCACAGGCCCTGCTAAAGACCCTGTTCGCTCTGGCATCTTTTGGCACGGCCATCGCCGCCATACAAATCGGGGCTAGCCACTTCGACTATTTATTCTATTGGTACACGAATTGGTGTGGTCTCCCCGACCCCTGGAGGGAACCCACCCTGCCCCCCAGGGACCCTGAAGAAGCCCACAGGAAGGACCTCTGCCTGTCCCACCAGTACATGATCCAGGTAGGTGGGCAAGGGAGCCGGGCAGCACAGACAGCCAGACGGAAAGGGTGTCACCTGTCCTGTTCCAGGCTTGACTACTGTCCCCACAGAAGGCGGCCATGAACAAGAGAGACACTTCTGCGGTTGTGGGTGTCGCCCGGACACTGAAACCATAATAAGTGAATCCCTATCGCCCCTGCATGCAGGGCTGCACACGCAGGGACCCACCTTCTCCCTGGGTCCTCTCCAGTTTGGGGCGGTTGGGAAACCAAGTCATCGCCCGGGCCTGTCCCTGTCCAGACAAGAACGCTGAGGCCCGAGGAGAGGGGCTCCGGCTGCTCCTCTCGCACACTAGATCCGAGGGTCCCACGGGCAGCCCTCCTTCCGCAGCCCCCTCCCTCCAGGGGCCACAGGCGCGGGCGGGACCGTGTGTTGGCGAGGAGGCTGGCGGCAGAGCCCACCCGCCCGCAGTCCATCTGGTGCCTGTAGCTTTGCTCCTCTGTCCACAGAACCTGTCCATAGGCCTTCAGATCATACTGTTGAGCATCTGGGCCCTGCTGCTCCTCGCCTCTCTGGCTCCCGTGTTGCTGTTCTGCTGGAGAAGACTCCGGTCCAAGGTAGTGAGTCCCTCCCACGCCTGTCTGGGTGCTTGGTGCGGCAGGTGATGCAGCTAGGGGACAGCAATGGAGATTACAGCGCTGGGCAGCATAGGAGGCTCCAGGACAGTGGGTCCCTAGGCTCACTGTGCCCTTCCCTACCCCAGTGGTCGCCCAGGCCAGAGAGGCCCTGTCCCTGACCACGTGGTCCCCAAGCCTAAGACCCCAGGAAGCCAGGGAAGTCCTCACCCTCACTGGGACCTTGAGGCTCTTTGCATCAGGTACCATTAGGGTGATATTGGGTCTGCTCTGCTCCAGAGCTAAGCTGCCCCGGAGGAGAGCATCTATGCTCACCTCCCCTCCTCCTCTCCTTCCTCCTGTCCTTCCCCACCCCCACCCCAACCCCCTACCCTTAGAAAAAAGACCAGAAGGCACTGCTTGGGAGCGAGTGAAACTCGGCCCTGCCTCTCCTGAGTACTCCCCGCCTGGAGCTCCTTCTGCACCGGTGGTCTGCACATCCAACTCCTGGAAGAAGAACCAGATCCCGGAAATGAGACCTTCCACTGGCCCCAGTTGTCCTCGGCCATGGCCCCGCTCCCCCAGCCCCGGCTGTCACAGCGCCTCTCGCCCGTTCCCTGCGCACCTTCACCACCCCGCCCAGCTCCATGTCCCCTCTGAGCGGTGATGACAATAAACTCAGGTTGCAGCTCTCAGCTTCTCGTGTAGTTGCCCTGCTCATTCCCCTGGCTGTGGAGGCCGTGGGAAATGAGCCCAGAGCAAGCCCACTCCCTGCCTCTTCTCCGCCTCTGGAGTGGCTGGCCCACTGTGTTTCTACAAAACGCACCTGTGTACCGTTCACAAGCAAGACATCTAAAACAAGGATACAGGAAGATTGAGAGTAAGAGAGTAGAAAACATACATAACAATTGAATTGGTACAGCTCAGTTAAAGTCAGACTTCAAGGCAGAGAGCATTCCTAGCAATCAAAAGGTCAGGGGTAGTCAGTCTTGTGTTATTTTCTCCTTCCTTTTCCCAATCTATTCACTCCCTCCTGGGACGGTGACCCCATCCCTCCAGCCAGAGGAGGCAGCTGGTGGCCAGGAGGACGAGTAAGAGCCACGGGCAGGAGACGGTGCCAGAGGGAGACCCAGGGAGCCCGGCCTGTGACAGCACGGCAGAGTGTGACAAACCAGTCCCGGAGGGCTCACCTCTGAACATCTGCATGCGAGAAAAATGAATTCCTTGCTGATCTTTTAAAAAGAAAGCAATTTTAAACCATTTACAATAGCAACAAAACGGTAGAGATAAAGTTAACTAGGAATAAATGTAGACATCCAAGACATTAATAAAACCATACACATGATTGAAAAATGTTTATTTTTTAAAGATTTTATTATTTATTCATTTTTAGACAGAAGGGAAGGGAGGGAGAAACAGAAGGAGAGAAACATCAATGTGTGGTTGCCTCTCAAGTGCCCCCTACTGGGGACCTGGCCCACAACCCAGGCATGTGCCCTGACTAGGAATCAAACCCACGACCCTTTGGTTCACAGGCTGGCACTCAAACCACTGAGCCACACCAGCCAGGGCTGAAAAATGTGTATGTACCTACATAAATGGAAATACAGAAACCTCTCCACAGAAGAGGGGACTCGGTTTTGTAAAGGCATTTCCCTCCAAATGGATGCCTAAATTCAATGTGATTCCAATCAAAATCTCGAGAGTTTTCTTAGCACTTTACTGGCCAATTCTCAGATGGACTCAGAATCAAAAGACCAAAAATGGCAATGACAATGTCACTGTCCCCTGAAGCCCAAACAATGGATTGGACAAGGCAAGTGTTCAGACCAGGAAGTGCCCGGTGGGCAGAACTGGACCAGAAACAGCCGGGAGGAAGGAGCAGGAAGCGAACTAGAAGCCAGAAAAGCCCAGCGCAGACCTCAGCCCAGTGACTTCCTCCCAAGGGATAGTCTTTTCCCCTGGACAATGGGGACAGTTACACGCAAAACCCATGGCAAGTGTTGGACACCACCCAGCCAAAAAATTAGCCAATCAAGTATGGATTACCAGTGACAGAATTTGGGAGAACAGAAAGTATTCACCAGTCCCCACATCCTCTCTGCTCCTTCCGTCAAATAACGTAAGACAGAGTCCCCAGACAGGAATGCTCCCCCTTCCTTCAGGATCCTGGAATGGCGTTAAGAGCACCAGAGCGGAGTGGCGCATCAGCAGGACTGGACTGCACGGAGTCAGTGGACGCCGTGCTCCATCTTCCCTGCACAACGACAGCAGTGGGCACACCCAGCAGCACAGAGGAACATTGTTCCCAGTTGTCTTTCTTCCTTGATTCCTTGTCCGGGTCCCCTGGACACGGACAGGGCACATCACGTCTCAGAAGTCAGGCTGGGTGTCCCAGCCTCTTCGGCAGCCAAGTATGACCAAGAGGCTTACTTCTAGGCAAGGAGGCTTGCAGTGCAGGTGTGACAGCTGGACCTGCACAAGCCACCTTGGACCGTGAGGGGAGGTGGGAATGGAGTCCATGCATCGGAGGACAACAGGACGGAAGAAGTGTAACCCAGGGCATAACACGCTAATCCTGGGTTGCCTGCTGAGACAGCTGTTTGTTCACTTGGTTTTATTTTTCAATTAGCATTGGCATTCAATATTATTTTATATTTACTTCAGGTGTCCAGCATAGTGGGTAGGCAATTACATAATTTGCGAAGGGATCCCCCTGATAATTCTAGTACTCACCTAGCACGTAATGCACAGTCATTACAATATTATTGACTCTATTCCCTGCGCTGTACTTTACATCCCTGTGACTGTTCTGTAACTGCCAATTTGTACTCAATCCCTTCACCCTTTTCACCCAACCTCCCCCATCCCCTCCTCTCTGGTGACCATCGGTCTGTTCTCTGTATCTATGAATCTGTTTCTGTTTTGTTTGTTTGTTTATTGTGTTCTTTAGATTTCATATGTAAGTGAAATCTCATGGTATTTGTGTTTCTCTGTGTGACTTACTTCACTTAGCACAATACCCTCTAGGTCCATTCATGTTCTACAAATGCTAACGTTTCATTCTTTTTTATGGCCAAGTAACACAGGTGGGATCCCCATTGATTTTCACAACCACACGGTATGTGGGCTTCCCTTCCTGGTACTGGTGTTCCGGGCTGGGGAGCCCAGGGTGGGGCCCCTCACTCCTCGGGGGGAACCTCTGCAACCGAGATAACCGCTCCCCCATTCTCAGCCACTGCATGTGGATGTGGGGTGGCCCCTTTGAATCTCTGCCCTTCCTACCAGTCTCCACATGGCATCTTCATCGTAGCCTTAGTTACAGGATTTCCGTTCAGCTGGATTTCAGAAGGAGATCCAAGCCGATTGCCCTGTAATTCCGTTGTGATTCTGGTGAGTTCCTGGGGGGAGCTGAGTGCAGCCTACATGTTTATGAGTTATTTTAAAGATTCTGTCACTAACAGCCAGATGTCACCCTACTTAATACATTTTTTAAAGATTTTATTTATTTATTTTTAGAGAGGGAATGGAGGGAGAAAGAGAGAGAGAGAGACATCAATGTGCAGTTGCTGGGGGTCATGGCCTGCAACCCAGGCATGTACCCTGACTGGGAATCGAACCTGCGATGCTTTGGTTCACAGCCCTCACTCAATCCACTGAGCTACGCCAGCCAGGGTAATTAATACATTTTCACCTCAAAAATAACAAGCGCTATGTCTGTCCAGCCAGTATATTGTGGATAAAATCCATCACTTCAGAAATGACCGTCTCCCAGAGCGGATGCTGGAAAGCACAGCCTGATGATCGCTCACTGAAAACTCGTTCTGGATCTCTCAAGAAGAAGCACCATTTGGGCGACATGGGCAAAACAGAATCAGGGGAGAAACACTGTAACGTGACCGGCCAGCACCAAGCCAAAGATAGAGATGGCCAAGCTCTTGCGTCACTTGAATTGTCCGGACCCTGTTCTTGTTCCCTCTGCCTCACATCCCCATGCTGAGGACACCCTTGTCACCCTCCACAGAAGTGTTCTGCTGCGACCTCATCTAGTCCTGTGAGTCACGGGGCCCACTGCCCCTATTCCTCCCGCAATGCAGCCTCACTGGCCAACGAAGATACAGGGAGCTCACGCTCCCCCTGATGTGCTTGTGACTCCCCACGGACAGCCCACAGAAAAGGGGTGCTTACAACTCGCAGGGAAGCAGAATCCAGCGCGTGACCCTCACGTAGGAATGCCGGTCTGACCCTTCCCAACACGTCTCGCTTTGTATGTGTCCCTAGGTTCTTCAGAGTCAAAACCCGTATCACACCTATGTATTTCCAGACTGAGAAGTGGGGAGGTGAGTAACACAGAAGGGAGGACAGCAGTTCTTCCTGGCAAGGAGGGACGCCCCTACAGGGGACTGCACAGAGGTCTGGAGGTGGGATCAACTTCTCTTCTTTTTTTTTTAAGATTTTAATTATTTATTTTTAGAGAGGGAAGGGAGGGAGAAAGAGAGAGAGAGAGAAACATCAACGTGCGGTTGCTGGGGGTCATGGCCTGCAACCCAGGCATGTGCCCTGACTGGGAATTGAACCTGCGATGCTTTGGTTCGCAGCCCGCGCTCAATCCACTGAGCTACACCAGCCAGGGCCAACTTCTCTTCTTAACCAAGATGGTGGACACATGGTTATTATTATTGGAAGTGCAGATATATATACCCTCTCCCGTACGAATTATTATAGTCATAATCATAAATACATGTTAGGACTTCCTAGTCTTTTAATGTATTTTTTAAGATTTTATTTATTTACTTTTGGAGAGAGGGGAAGGGAGGGAGAAAGAGAGAAAGAAACATCAATGTGCAAGAGATCACAGATCAGTTACCTCTTGCACACCCCAAACCAGGGACCTGGCCCACAACCCAGGCATGTGCCCCAACTGGGAATTGACCCAGCGACCTTTCATTTCACAGGCTGGCACTCCATCCACTGAGCCACACCAGCCAGGGCAGGACTTCCCATTCTTGAGTTAACTTCAAAGTTATGAAAACGATGTTTAGCGCAAAAGTCATTAATTATCTCAATGAATGTCAAGTTCATCAGTGATCATCAAATGGACGTTTCGGCTTTAGGATACCCAACCTGGAAAGGGTCCAAAGCCTGAAAGGCCAAGCCTGGGGATGACAGAGTCCTGCTGATTACGGTCCCCCCAAAACACTCTTTCTGTCGAGGTCCAGGCAGAAAACAGGTGGAGACAGTCAAGGGGCTCAAAGTGGGTCACTGGAGATATGTTTGATAAGGGGGCTATTTACAAACATGCCAGCAGAGTGTTAGGAAAACTGCAAGGGGCAATGCCATACCAGGGTTGGTGACCAAGGTAGGTCAGGGGGGATGTCATCAGCCCTGGGGGCAAAAGAGGAGCAAAGGGAGGGATTCCTGAGTGTCAGCCAGAAACGGAGCAAATGGAGAGCGATGGTGCTTGACTTGGGCTGTCCCAGAGAAGCACCGCTGACGGGACCTTCCCTGGCCGTGAGGGATCCCGGGAAAAAATGCCCAAACCACGCCCCTCTGCGATCCTGCGAGTGTCCCTATTGGCCAATCCGAACAGGAGGTCATGGGACAGGAAAGCCCAGTGATGTGATCCGTAGAAGACACCCCTTTGGGGCCTAGAGAAGGCCAGACAAATGTGGAAAGAGCAGCTGGAAAAGCATTTGGAAAATATCCAGAACAATTGCTTTTATTTGTGCATGAACTGCGGTGAAACACTTCTCACAGACACAAACCTGCAAACTCAAGAAGCGCGGTGAGCCCTCAACGGGACTAACGCAACAAAGGATAAGCCCAGACATATCATAATCAAACTGCAAGAGACTAGAGGAAAAAAATCATGAAATCAGCTAAATGCAAATGACCCATGACCCACAGAGAAGAGCAATCCGAACTAGAAACCGTCATGGCCAGAGGAAGTAGCCAAATGGGTTTTTTTGTGGTGGTTGTTGAGTATAGACACCACGATGTACAGCAGCATCTCCGTGTGACTGAAAGAGGAACAATAATAGCACAGGGAGTTTTTTTGAGGGCAAAGATGCTGTTCTCTATCCAGACCACGGTGTGGGTTTCATGAATCTATACATGTATTAAAGCTCACAGAACTGTACACGGCGAGGAGGGGTCAGTTGTACCATGATGATCATTTATGATGACACGTAGCTAATGAGAAGTTATCAGTAAGGAGGGGTTATTTGCCTACCTCTGTGTCAACATCTCAAAGTCATTTCTAGATTCACATCATCATCTTTCCCACAGAAAACAGGAAACTCAAGCCTGTGGCTTGAGCTGTATTTGCAAATAATCAAATAGCTTTTGAATTTAAAAAGAAGAAGAAGGCGGGGGAGGAGGAGAAGAAGGAGAAGACAACTGACAACAGGGATCTTGTGACATCTGATTTGCCACAGAAGAGAAAACCAAAGAGCCAGGACTCCAAGGCTGCTTGGAAGGAGGGAGTTCCCCTCGGGAGGCCTGTGAAGGGTCAGGCAGAGACGAGGGAATGGAAGGGGTGTCAGAGACTCAGGCCCGCCTAATGCATTCAACAGAGGAGGCTGCCAGATTCTGACCGTAAAAGACAGCTTTTGAGCGGAAGGGCAAATTGAGTTGACATCCATTTATCAGAATGAAGAATGGAAAGAATTTACATCCCATCCGGCCATAAAAGGACTGATTTAGAAACCCTGTAGGAGATCAGTTCATGGCATCTCTAGTTGAGGAAGAAAGTAATTCACCAGGACCTTCACTTCAGTGTTACCCTGCAAACAGTTCTTATGACAACGGGTTTTCTTATTTTTATTTATTAATTTGAGAGAGAGACAAAAGGAGAGAGAAACATCAACTTGTTGTTCCAGTTAGTTATGCATTCATTGGGCCTTGTGGAACCGACAACCTTGGTGGATCAGGGGGATTCTCTAACCAACCGAGCTAACCTGCCAGAGCATGACAGTGTGTGTGTGTGAGTGTGTGTGTGTGTCTATGTGGTTTGTCTTTTTATCCTCACCCAAGGATATTTTTTTTCATTGCTTTTATAAGAAGAAGTGAGAAAAAGAAACGTCACTGTGAGAGAGGAGCATCCATTAGTTGCCTCCTGCATGCCCTGGACCTGTGCTCTTGGCCCGGGATTGGACAACATTCCAACCAGGGGTGCCACACCTGCCAGGGTGACAATGTATTTTTTCCCACTAGTTTATTTATTTTTTATTTCTTGAAATATATTTTATTGATTATGTTATTATAGTTGTCTCATTTTTTTCTCCCCTTTATTCCCCTCACCCCTGTACAGCCCCCCTCCCACCAGCATTCCCCCAACTTAGTTCATGTCCATGGGCCATACATGTAAGTTCTTTGGCTGTTCCATTCCCCATACTATTCTTACCCTCCCCCTGTCTATTTTCTACCTACCATTTATCTGACTTATTCCCTGTAATTTTTCCCCATTCTCCCTTCCCCTTCCCTGCTGATAACCCTCCATGTGATCTCCATTTCTTTGATTCTGTTCCTGTTCTAGTTGTTCACTCACTTTGTTTTTGTTTTTGTTTTCAGGTTCAGTTGTTGATAGTTGTGAGTTTGTTGTCATTTTGCTGTTCATATTTTTTAACTTCTTCTTTTTCTTACATGAGTCCCTTTAACATTTCATATTACAAGGGCTTGGTGATGATGAACTCCTTTAACTTGACCTTGTCTCGGAAGCACCTTCTCTGCCCTTCCATTCTAAATGAGAGCTTTGCTGGATAGAGTGATCTTGGATGTAGATCCTTGCCTTTCATGACTTGGAATACTTCTTTCCAGCCCCTTCTTGCCTACAAGATTTCTTTTGAGAAATCAGCTGATATAACTATCTCCTTTTCTCTTGCTGCTCTTAAGATTCTCTCCTTATCTTTCATCTTGGCTAATGTAATTATGATGTGGCTTGGTGTGTGCTTTCTTGGGTCCAACTTCTTTGGGACTCTCTGAGCTTCCTGAAGTTCCTGGAAGTCTATTTCCTTTGACAGCTTGGGGAAGTTTTCCTTCATTATTTGTTCAATTTCTTGTTCTTCCTCTTCTCCTTCTGGCACCCCTATGATTCAGATGTTAGAATATTTAAAGTTGTCCTGGAGGTTCCTCAACCTCTCCTCATTTTTTTTTCATTCTAATTTTTTCATTCTATTCTGGTTGAATGTTTATTTCTTCCTTCTGGTCCAAACCATTGATTTGAGTCCCAGTTTCCTTCCCTTTACTGTTGCTTTCCTATGCATTTTCCTTTATTTCACTTTTCATAGCCTTCTATTTTGTGACCATACTCAACCATTTCTGTGAGCATCCTGATTACCAGTGTTTTGAACTCTGCATCTGATAGGTTGGCTATCTCTTCATTGCTCAGTTGTTTTTTTTCCTGGAGCTTTGATCTGTTCTTTTATTTGGGCCATATTTTTTGTCTCAGCACGCCTGTAACATAGTAAGGGGCAGAGCCATAAGGTATTTTCCAGGATGGGACAACCCATGTCCCTGAGTTGTGGTGCTGTATGTGGGGGAAGGGTCCAAGAGGGAGCAATGCCACTTGCTTGGCTCTCGGCTGGCTTTCAGTCACTTCCCCCACTACCCACAAGCAAATAGGGCCCTTCTGGTGCTGATTCCTGGGTGGGTGGGTCTGTGTACATTCTAGGACCCTGTGGGTGTCTCCAACAAACTCTCCTGTGAGGTTGGAAGTTTCTCCCACCACCGCAACCCCCACAGGTTTTTTTCAGTCAGAGGTTTTGAGGCTTTATTTCCCCACTCTGGAACTCTGGTTTTCATGGTCTGTTTCACTCCCCAATTTTTCCTCCCAGTTTATCTGCACATAAATGTGGGACTGCCCAGTCTGCCAGCCGCCACCTTGCCATGAGTCCTCTCCACCCGGGCTGCCCACCTCTGCCACTCCTACCAGCCTGGATGAATGCTTCTTTAACTCCTTGGTTGTTGGACTTCCATACAGTTCAATTTGGGGGGAGTTCTGTTTATTTTTTGTTTTTAAATTTGTCGTTGTTGGTCTTGTGGTTGTGTGAGGAGTTAAAGTGTATCTACCTACGCCTCCATCTTCGCCAGAATGTATTTTTTAAACTTAATGATTAATATGTTCAAAGACAGACTGGGAACAAGATTGAATTTAAATTCAAATGCCTGATGCCACCTCTGAATTCCCCATTTTTGAACATCTAGATGTTAGCAACACCGCCACCTAGTGGCTACAAAGAGTTTTCTTTGGAAGAAACCAGAAGAGACAAAATTTTTTTCACACAATTCTTTGAAAATTATTAATGCATTATTAAACAAATATTTAATAATACCTCCTATGTGTCAGGCACTGTGGGTATCCCCATACCATTTGGTCTGCTTGAGCCAGTTGGTCAGAATCGTGCTATTCCAACCCCCAAGCGCCAGGGCAGGTGGCAGGATTTCCTACTCTCTCCAGCCAATTTTCTCCCTGTCCCATTTCATCTGTTTCAGGGACACACAATTCAGGAACCAGATATCCCAGCCCTGAGCTGGAGTCAGCCCCTGTCTCAGCCCGCCTTGCCTGGGCATCCACAGAGATGTTAGCTTGGTCCTGTCCCAACCCTGACCGGTGAGACATGTCTGCTGATTCAGTAGGTAGACCTTCCACACACCTGCAGGAACCACTCTGAAAACCATGCATGAACTAGTGAGTCATGTGGCTTAAGGCCACCCCATTGCACTCTTCTTGCACCCAGTTAAACAGAGTCACTAGCTCACTTGTACAAAAAGATTGGCAGAAACATTGTTCTTAAAGCCCTAAACTGGAAACAAGCCTAATATCCATCCTCTGCAGAATGGACATAAATTGTTGCAAATTCTCAGAGTAGAAAACTACCTCCCGATAAACAATGTGCGGCCAAATTAAGCCAAAAATGCAAGACACAAAAACATACCTTCAGTAAGATTCTATTTAATATAAAATTCAAAACGGGCAAAACCAATCTATATCTTCTAGGGATGCATACCTAGATGGCAAAACTATCATCTAAAGAAGTGCAAGTAAGTGATTTTCACATGAGCCATTGTAAGTGATTTTCACTTGAGGACTGAGGAAGAAAGGGGGGTCATTATGAGGTCATTGGCGGTGCTTCTGGGACTATGAGTTATTTCTTGATTCAGGGACATATGTTTGCTTTATAATTAATCACCCAACTACACTTATATGTGTATTGTTCCCTTGCTATATTTGTTATATTTTACAATTAAAAAAGAAAAGTAAAGAACTCAAAATTCTGCCAGGCTCAAAGATCTCTTGACCAACCTTTAGGACAGCAGAAATGCAAGTTTCATTGAAGTGGGGTAGCAACCCAGGCAGGAGGCCACAGATTATAATCTGACTTGAAAATTAGAAATATAGCCCAAATCTAAGAGGGAAAGCTAAATGGCCACCTCCTTTAGGTTGTTCAGTTCCTGTTTTAGGGTGTCGTTCAGGGTGTCTCCTTACTGTAGGGTTCAGGGTGTCTCCTTACTGTAGGCAACATGGGTGCAGACACAGTTGTAGGAAGCCTCAGCAAACTGGAAACGCATCCCCAAAAACTGGGGAGCACAACCTTAAAAAGAGAAATTTGTATGTCTAGCAGCACTTTCAAGAAGAAAATAAAACTAACATCTGGGATGCCCCTAGCTCCAGAAAAGTTTGAAGCCAGAAGTAATGGGAAAGGTGGGGGTGGGGGAAGCCGGAGCTAGACATGTAAGGATTAAATGAGGTAAAGAAATATGACAGCTAGGAACACTCCCATCCCATTGCTGAATTCATGAAGGGTCACGTGGCTTGGAGGCCTGACAAGAGGTGAGTGGCATTTAGAAGGCTGGTGCTACCCCCAAGGGCTTAAGGGTTCTGTCTGTCCCTGCCATGCAGCAGTAGCGCCTGCCCACGGTAGACATGCATTCAACACAGACGCGATGAAACTGAAACCAGGAGAACCAAAGGGCTTCCAAACTCACCGAAGCGCTACCCCAACACGAGGTGGTGCTGTTTGTGGTCCAGGCGGGAAGGCGGGGCTTAGAGTGCAGGGCCCCCATATCCTTGTAGCTAATAGACGATCTGCCTGCTGCTCACTCTCTAACAGCCAATGAGAAGGGAGCTGTGCTCTGGCTGACTGAAAGGACACGCCCGACATGCAATATGGGCCTTGAACTCAGACCTGGGGACCTAGATTGCAGAGATGGGGCCTCTAAGGGGCCCCTTACCCCGAAGCTGGTCCCACCCCCAGACCGTCCCCACCTAGTGTCTCCATCTCCACCTCCAAGGGCTGCCCCGGGAGCCCCTCCCCTGCCTTCCTGCAGCACCTGGCACACCTCACCTGACCGGGAGACCTGTCCCACGTGTGTTTACAGTCCTTCCTCAAGTAGGCGACCTTTCCTCCCTCCGGAAGCCCCCCCCCCCTTGACAGGCACACACTGTTGTTCTTTGTAGCTGCCTTACCTCCCCAACTAGATGGCAAACCCTGAAGTCGGGACTGGCTCAGGTGTGTCTGCATCTCCCAGCTTCTTACCGGAAGGTGTCCGGGGGACGGGTCTCTTTAAAGTTTACCCAGCTCGACCTAGCTCCTAGGGCAATGCGCGTTCCCTTCGCCTGTTCAGAATAGAATTCGCTTTCCTGTCACTCCATTACCTGGGAAAGAACTTTTGCCGGATCTGAGGCGGCACAGAATTAATTCCTCCGGGACCCCAAACCCTTCAGATTAGCCTTGCCGGCATGACGTTTTCTGCCTGAAGCACTTGGGCTGAATTCGGGTGCTCAGAATAGAACTTGTGGAAACCAATTAGGTTCTGCCCTAGAAACTCGATTTATGAGCCTTCTTCCTGCCAGGACATGTAGGACATGGAGGCCCGACCTGAAGACAAAAACGAGAGAAAAAGTACTTAAAGTTGAGTCTGGAGTTTGCAGGAGATGTACTCCTTTGTGACCACAGAGGGGAAGCATAGCCAGGACCTCGCTTGTCTTAAGTAGTGTCAGAGCCTTATTGCGGGGGGAAGCTTTGCTACCCTGAGTGCTTTCAAATCTCAAGGGCCATGGAGGCCAATGAAAAACACTGACTCATTCGTTCCTGCAACTCTAGAAGCCCTAAATTGTGTCCAAAGCAAAGGCAGCCTGCTGGGCAGAGGCCATCGTGCTGGTGGCTGGGAAGCCAGCGCTGTCCCTGAGGGGAACCCTCTGAACTCTAGTCAATTTGCATGAGCAAGGGAGCTTCTCATTTGCAGAAACACCAGGCGTCCCTCCTGGTGCACTGCTGACCCCCCACTGGTAATGTGACCGGTGGGTGGTCCGTCACAGCCCGGGGAGTCTCCCCCATTGGCTGGGATGACGGCGGGAGGAGGTTCCTAAACAGTGAGCATGCCAGAAGCTAGAAATATCGATAGATGGGGCCTGGGCATGTGAAAAGCTAGCGAGATAACTGGATATGGAAAAGCCCAACCCGCTCCTGCTTCCAGGTTGGGGTTAGGACCAGGGGAAGGCAGGCATATGGGCCACGCAAGTCAAAATGGCACAGGACGGGGGCGGGTGGACCAAAGAGGCCTCTTCGTCCAGCCTGAGGAAAGAAGGGATCAGTCCGCAGGTAGACTCGCCCGAAGCGTGCGTGCGAAGCAACGTTTGGGAAGTCGATGGGTCATTTTGAGGAAGCACCTGGCCCATCCCACACCTAAACTAACATAATCCCAGGGGAACAAAGAAAGATTCACACTTCCTCAGGGCTCGCGGGCGTGTGACCTCCACTGGCATGGTTCAGTGACCTGCTCTGGCCTGTTCTTCCCATGGGTAACCACGTAGCCTTAGCAGCGGCGTGGCCCGTAGCCTCTATGAGGGAGTCTCTCTCCCTCTCTCTCTCTCCCTCTCTCCCTCTCTCTCCCTCTCCCTCTCTCTCTCTCTCTCTTTCTCTCTCTCTCTCTCTCTCTCTCTCTCTCATTCATGGCTCACTAGCTTGTGACTCGCACTAGCACAGTGCATTGCCTGTTCCCTCCATGGGCCACGTGGCCTCAGCAGCCACATGGCCCATGGCCCCCAGAGGAAGCCTCTGGCTTGCTCTCTTGCCCACCTGGTGGTGCACTTGCTGGTAAGCTCCAGCGCGCAAGCTGGCAGGTGGGTGATATCCCCCGCAACCGAGCTCCCGCAGCCTGCCTCATCACGCTCTCTCAGCCCAGCCCCACCCAGGCCTAAGGTTTTCTTTTTCCTGCTATTTATACAACCCCACAGCCCTGAGCAAACAATGATGGTGGCGGCGATGATGATGATGATGAAGAACAACAACAGCAGCCTCAACTGGACAAGAAGCACCCAGGGTACAACTTCAGAGGCTTGGGAGCCCTTGCCTTTCATGGGGCTGGTTGCAGACTGGAGTGTGGGTTTTTTAACAGCCCCGGGACTCCCTGCCTTCTGCCACCTGATGATACAAGTGTCAGACTCCTCCGTTCCCTAGCCTCCCTGCCCACTGGGCGCTGGAAGACTGTGAGAGGGCACCTGGGAAACCAGCCACGGTGCAGCATCCTCAGAGGAGGGGAACAGGCCTAAAAGGGCAAACCACAGACGAGGAAGACAGGCAGCAGGGCTGTGCCCAGAGTCAGGCATCTGAGACTTTGGCCTCAGTTACTTGTTCCCTTTTTGCGGCTGCAGCCTGCACCCCCACCCCTGCCTAGGTCCCTCTGCCATTCAGCCTCACCCCTTCATGTGATCACACCAGTTCATCTGCCTTCACTCCCTGCTTGTGCGGGCCTGGCTGCCTTCCCCCCTCTCCCCGCCCCAGCCCTCCTTGGTCTTCTACAGTCAGGTCTGAACCTTGACCTTCTAAAGCCAGGACCAGCTACACACATTGCAGAGCCCAGGAGAAAATACAAGTGTGGGGCCCCTTGTTCAGAAGTTAGGAACTTGAAGGCAGTGGTAAGAGAGAATTAAACTGGGGGCCCTGCTGAATGTGGGCCAGGGAGACCACACAGGTCCAGTGTCCTAGCAGCCGAGCTGACTCACAGCACTCTGGGCTGCCCTTGCCCTAAGGGGCCTGTGACACCACAGAGAGGCTCTTCCCCCGTTTGATCACCCGATGCCCCAGCTATGTGGCCAACTTCATTAACAGTGGCCTCGCTGAAGGACCACATCAAACTAAAAGCCTGCGCAGCAGAAGAAATGACACAGCAAAAAGGCAACTTACAGAGTGGGAGGAAATATTTGCAAGTCATCTATCTATCTGATAAGGGGCTAATTATCAAAAACACGTAAAGAACTCACATAACTCAATAACAACAAAAAAAAAATCTGATTCAAAAACGGGCGGAGGAACTGAATAGACATTTTCCCAGAGAAGACATGGCCAGCTGGTATACCTGAAAAGGTGCTCAACATCACTGATCACCATGGTGCTTAAACCACAGTGAGATGGCATTGCAAGCCTGTTAGGGTGTCTATTATCAAAAAGACAAGAGGGAAGTGTTGATGAAGACGTGGAGAAAAGGGAAGCACTGTAGGTGGGAATGTAAATTAATGTAGCCACTCTGGAAGCAGTATGGAGGGTCCTCAGAACACACTAAAAATAGAACTACTTTATGACCCAGCAATCTCCCTGCTTGGTATGTTTCCAAAGGGATTGAAAATATGAACTCAAGGAGGTACCTGCACTCGCGTGTTTATTGCAGCAATATTACAATAGCCCAGAAAGGGAATCTCCCTACTTGTCCCTCAGCAGATGATTGGAGAAAGAAAATGTGGTTTACACATTAGAATATTGTTCAGCCATGGGAAAGAAGGAAGCCCAGATGGACTTTGGAGGCATTATGCTAAGAGAGACTTAGCTGTGTGATCTCACTTACATACAGAATTTAAAAAGGAAAATTCGTAGAGAGAAAGAGTAGACTGGTGGTTACCAGGGGTTGGAGGGTGGCAGAAATGGGGGGCAAACTGTACAACCTTCCAGTCAGAGACGAGTAAGTCCTGGTGTCGAATGCACAGCTTCGTGATTATAGATAACAGGGTTGTTTAATATGCTTGACCATTTCTGAGAGAATAAATCTTAAACATTCTCACCATAAAAAAGAAATGGCAATCACATCACATGACGGAGGTGTTGGCCAATGCCACAGCAATCCTCAAATTGCAATTTGTAAATGTATCGAATCAACACATCCCGCACCCTGAACGCACACAATGGTGTCAGTCAATTAAAGAAAGAACACTGGTGAAAGAGCTGGTTGAAGCTTTGTTATGGAGTGTGTTTATTTGTTTGTTGTTAGAATGCCACAAAACAATTCATCAAAATTTTTCCAACATTTGGGTTCCTAACGTTTCTTTCATCTCCCTGGAAAGGACAAAGCCAGCCCCCTTTGCTAGCGTGGAGCCATTTGCCAAGCAGGCCAATGACCTTGTTAAACATGAAGGTCCTTGTACTCATCTGAGGTTCTGTCCCCAGGACTAAAATTACTGGGGGAACAGGACTAACAGGTCCTTACAGCCACGGGCAGAATATAACATCAGAACAAACTTCAGCCTCTGTTACAAAGCACTCACAGCTCAAGAGCCACACAAGAGCAACTCCTCACCCTTTTCTAATCCAGTTATAATCCAATAAAGCTGGAAGCCCCCTCCCTCAATGCTAGTGTCTCTATACCATGCCCCTTTCCTTTCTTGGAAAGTGAATAAAACTTTATTCTCTACACTTTCTTCTCTTTGTGAATTCTTTCACAGCCCACATCACTGAACACACTCACATTTTGGTGGTCCCTAAGGGGACCTCTCTCTCCTCCAGCCTCCTGAGACTTACAACTAGGAGAGCAGTGGGCAGTGGAAGCTGAACCTGGGCTAACCCCCAGCCCATCTCTGTGAGATGCAGAGAGGATCCTAATCCTTCTCCATCTCTCTGGACTCTGAGGGCAGCCTCCTCCTCACCCACCTTCATGGCCAGGGATCAGTAAGTCTCTCTGAATCTCAGGATGAAAACATCCTATCAAAGGTGATAGCTTATCACCTCATCCCATTGTGGAACACCCCAGTACTGGGTCTATCACTTTCACAGGGTTGTGGCTGGCAGGGACGCCTCCACCCGTGTCCCTGCTGGTTCCATCTGCTCTTGGGGCCCAGGGTCACCTGGCTCTGAGGCAGAACCTCCTGTTCCATCTGCTCTCGGGCACCTGGGATGCTCAGCTCTGGCCACAGACCTCTAGCTCTTTGGAGTTGGAGACACCCTCCTCAAACCTTCTCACCCCCTCAGTTGTTCTGGGCCCCAAGATTTTCTCCCCTTTTCTTTTTCATAGTTCTCACCACAGGCAGTACTCAATCGACCCACCCAAGGATTCCCCATTGGGGTGTCCCCATTGAGAACTTGAAGGCTCTGGGACTCACCAACCTCAAGTCCATGTGCTTGATTTTCTATTGCAGCACAGCCTGGCCTCAACACGGTCTGGGTGACCGGGAGGTCTGGCCCATGGATGGATCTCTTAGCTATAATACTATCCTCCAGCTCGACCTTTACTATCGATCCCATCCTCAGCTTTAATTATTGAGAGGAGACAAGATTTTAACCTTCAGCAGGAATTCTAGGCTTCTCTCTCCTAACTAGGACTTTTCATTTAAGTTTGCCTCATTCTTCCACCCCCTCACCCCCCCATATCTCTTTCCAGCTGAGCGGCACTCTAATCCCTTAAGGCCATGCTCTTTGCATCAATATTAAGTAATCAATATTTAATCAATATTAAAAGGCCATGCTCTTTTAATCAATAGCAGGAGTGACGCTATTCCTTCCTGCCTAAACCAAGTCCTGCATTCAATTCCCGTCTAGAATTAGCCCTGGTTCCACTGTGCCGACGTTACGTAAAAACAAGGGCACGAAGAGGGAGAAAATCTCACCCCCGCCTCCGCCCTGACTGCAAAACACTCTATATTCTCCTCCTGGAGACTTGGGAGCTGCTGAATGCTGGGGAAAACTGGGCCTGCCTCTGAATGCAGAGAAAAAAAGTGGCACTTCAAACTCAAGTCACTTTTCTGCCCCTGTGCCTGATGAAACCAAAGTCCTTCTAGCAGAAGCTTGCATTTCTCTTCCTACCTTTTTGAAGTGCAAACACCTGGTCTTTTTCAAGAACTCTTGTCTAGGCCATCTTTTAAAACACAAGTTTCGGGGAGATTGTTCTTATCAAAAGGGGGGAAACCTTAGCTATATCTGAGAAAATCAAGTTAATTTATTTCAGCCATTCCTTTCTAAATTAGCAAATTCTGATAAAAGGTATTGAATGTCTAGGTATTTTGAAATAACACGAAATACCAAAATATAGATTGCTAGGCCTGCTTTTGGCTTTTTATTACAAAGGGGCTGTGGAGTGGATTTGGAGCTGTAGATAAATGTCATGGGCTTTATTGGAGGTGTGTTTCTTAAAAGTGAGAGTGTTTACCAAGAGAGGAACCTGTTTCCAATGGTCAAGGGATGTGTCCATAAATCAATCTAGGGAATGCCGATTGCTTACTTTTAAATATATATATATTTTTTATTATTATACTATTACAGTTGTCCCATTTCTCCCCATTTATTCCCCTCCACCTGCACCGCCCCTCCCACCTGCATTCCCCCCCCGCCCTTAGTTCAGTTCGTGGTCATACAGATAAGTTCTTTGCTTCTACATTTCCTATATTATTCTTAACCTCCCCCTGTCTATTTTCTACCTACCATTTATGCTCTTTATTCCCTGTAACTTTTTCCCCATCCTCCCCTCCCCTTCCCCACTGATAACCCTCCATGTGGTCTCCATTTCTGTGATTCTTTTCCTGTTCTAGTTGTTCACTTGCTTTGTGTTTGTGTTTTTAGTTTCAGTAGTTGAGAGTTGTGAGTTTATTGTCATTTTGCTGTTCATATTTCTGATCATCTTCTTTTTTTTTAGATAAGTCCCTTTAACATTTCATATAATATGGGCTTGGTGATGATGAACTCCTTTAAGTTGAATCTGGGAAGCACTTTATCTGTCCTTCCATTCTAAATGAGAGCTTTGCTGGATAGAGTGATCTTGGATGTAGGTCCTTGCCTTTCATGACTTGGAATACTTCTCTCCAGCCCCTTCTTGCCTACAAGATTTCTTTTGAGAAATCAGCTGATAGTCTTATGGGAACTCCTTAGTAGGTAACTCTCCTTTTCTCTTGCTGTTTTTAAGATTCTCTCCTTATCTTTTATCTTGGGTAATAGAATTATGATGTGGCTTGGTGTGTGCTTACTTGGGAACTTCTTTGGGACTTTCTGAGCTTCCTGGAGTTCCCAGAAGTCTATTTCCTTTGACAGATTGGGGAAGTTCTCCTTCATTATTTGTTCAAATAAGTTTTCAATTTCTTGCTCTTCCTCTTCTCCTTCTGGAGCCCCTATGATTCGGATGTTGGAATATTTAAAGTTGTTCCGGAGTTTCCTAAGCCTCTCCTCATTTTTTTTTTGAATTCTTGTCTTTTCATTCTGTTCTGGTTGAATGTTTATTTCTTCTTCTGGTCCAAACCATTGATTTGAGTCCTGGTTCCCTTCCCTTAGCTATTGGTTCCCTGTACATTTTCCTTTATTTCACTTTTCATAGCCTTCACTCTTTCCTCTATTTTGTGACCATACTCAACCATTTCTGTGAGCATCCTGATTACCAGTGTTTTGAACTCTGCATCTGATAGGTTGGCTATCTCTTCATTGCTTAGTTGTATTTTTTCTGGAGCTTTGATCTGTTCTTTCATTTAGTCCACATTTTTTTTGTCTTGGCATGCCTGTTACATAGTAAGGGGTGGAGCCTTAAGCATTCACCAGGGTGGGGCAACCCACATCACTGTGCTGTGGTGCTATATGTGGGGGAGGGGTTAGAAAGGGAACAGTGCCACTTGCTTGGCTCTCTGCTGGCTTTCAGTCACTTCCTCTGCTACCCACAAGCAAATAGGACCCTTCTGGTGCTGATTCATGGGTGGGTAGGTTTGCATACATTCTAGGACCCTGTGAGTCTCCAACAAACTCTCCTCTGAGGCTGGGAGTTTCTCCCAATGCCATAACCCCTGCAAGTTTTTTCAGTCAGAGGTTTTGAAGCTTTATTTCCCTGTGCTGGAATCCTGGGTGCTTGGTCTGCCTCATTCCCCAGTTGCTCCTCCTGGTTTATCTGCACACAAATGTGGGGCCACCTGGTCAACCAGCCACTGCCTCACTGGGTCTGCCAGCCACCTCCTTGCTGCAAGTCCTCTCCACTCCAGCTGCCCTTCTCTGCCCCTCCACCAGTCTGGATGAATGTTTCTTCTTTAACTCCTTGATTGACTTCCACACAGTTCAGCTTTCTGACAGTCCTGGTTGTTTTTTGTTATTAAATGTGTTGTCATCCTTATTTTGGTTGTGCAAGTAGGCACAGTGCCTCTACCTACACCTCCATCTTGGCCAGAAATCACTGTTGCTTACTTTTAATCATTATGGGAAATTAAGGTTTCTAGAAGTTAAGTTCAAATTAAGTTGGAAATAAATTGTATGGTTTTAATAAGAGAAAGCATAAAGCATGGAGATGCAATTTTGAAAGACAAAAATTAAAAGCGAGTTATTCTAAAAATGGTTATTTCTAAAGGGATAAGAAAGTTTGTGAAAGTTGCAGAAAGGTTTGTAAAGGTCGTGAATGTTTTAAATTTGTGAAGAAAGAAACCTCAGGCTCTGGTACCCCTTCCTCCACCTAATTTCTCTCTGGTGACGTTCTTTGATGAGTCTGGTGGCATCTGGAGTTGTTTCCATTACACCTTCTCTTTCCCTTGTCAGTGTGGGGATCCGACCTGTCAGCTGTGGAATTAAACCTTCATCAAGATTCATTTTGTCAATCCTGAGATAGAAGGTAAGGACATGGAGCCAGCCTACACAACCATCCCCAGGTGACACCTGGGACATGTGTCCAATGAGTCAGAAACTGATCACCCCTGATGTCCAAAGGGACCCATTTGTTTGGTGCGCTGGTCATTGGTAAGGCCACTCCCAGGGCATGGGGTAACACATCCACAGGTCAAACAGGCTTTCTGTCTGCCCTGCTCTCAAAGAGGCTTTCTATTGAGTCCCCTGTCTGCATGGGTTAAATCCATGCCCAGGGCATCTGGCTGGTGCTATGGTCATTGGTAAGGCCACCCTCAGGCACAGAGTAAACATCCATCTCTTTGTATTTCTCTGTTGGTGTGGACTCTAATTTCCGGTCCCCCATCTGCTGCACATATCTTCTGTTGCCAAGTTTCTGACCTTCCGGGGCCAAAGCAGCCCTGCCTGGCCCTCCCCTGCTGCTGGATGCCCTAGAGCTGAGACTATTTCCACCACTCATCAACAATCCTTAGGGCTTTCATTGAGAGTCTCTACAGATCTTCTTGAATGGTATTTAGGACCTTCCATCTCTTACCCAGTCTTCCTGGAAGTTGTCAAAAGCAAATAAGAGACATTTTATACTTTCTCTACAAAAATTAGTAATTCAAATTATATATATGGTCTTTATGTGTTCAGTCTTCGTGTGTGTGGTCTGTATGGGATATGCATTTGTCCATGTGTTACATGTAGTACATTTTCTACCTCCTAATGGCATCAGTACAGTGTAATATTTTAGTGATCTAAAGAAATTAAATATTGCCTTGGCTGGTGTAGCTCAGTGGATTGCTCACTGGCCTGTGAACCAAAGCATCACTGGTTCAATCCCCAGTCAGGGCACATGCCTGGATTGTAGGCCAGGTCCCCAGTTGGGGGTGTGCAAAAGACAACCACACATTGATGTTTCTCTCTCTCTCTCTTTCTCCCTCTTTTCCCATCTGTCTAAAAATAAATAAATAAAATAAAATATTGTTTTTAAAAAGAAATTAAATACTAATATAAATTAAACAGGACCTTGTGCTTTGGACAAAAATATTTGATATTAAAACCAGTTTTAAGTTTAATTAATGTCTTTTAGGGTTATTACCAAGAAAAGTGTTTTATAAAAAGTTCATATTATAACCTTTTGATTAAGTATATTTGACAACCTTCCTAAAGTTTAAAGTTTAAAAACTGAGAAATGGCCCTAGTTGGTGTGGCTCAGTGGACTGAGCTCTGGGTTGTGAGCCAAGAGGTTGACAGTTGGATTCCCAGTTAGGGCACGTGCCTGGGTTGTAGGCCAGGTCTCCAGTTGGAGGCATGCAAGAGGCAGACAATCAATGTGTCTCTCACACATTGCTGTTTCTCTCCCTCTCTTTCTCCCTCCCATCCATCTCCTCTCTCTAAAAGTAAATAAATAAAATCTTTAAAAAAAAAAAAAACTGAGAAATGACTGAGTTATTCCAACAGCCCCTGGAGTACCTCAAGGATCTGTTCTCTCCTCACCAAAAAAGAAGTTTTTGAACTAATTAGGCCAATTTAATGTGTTCAAAATTACAGGGGAAGCCTTGCCAAACAGAGTAATGATAACTATTTTATTTGGATACATATATCTTTATCAAAATAGATTTTCTAGATATTTCAACCTGTCCCAGGGAAGAACTTGCAAAGATTCAAAATCAAGTTCAAACAGGAATCGCTCAGGGATAGCAGGTGGCCTCTCAATGACACTGGACAAGCCAAGGGTAATGGTTCTCTCTGGGGACACTGAGCAGTGGTACTCTGGGTGTTTGTAACCCACACACTGGGAATTTATGAATTGTTTCCAGTGCTCAATGCACACTTCTGGTACATCCCGTATGGCATTTTAAAACCTTGCAGACTGTTTGGTATATATATATAAAAGTTCTGTGTTAAATCTAAGAATATGGGCTTTATATTATTCTTTTATGTCATTCATAGTAATTATTATATACCAAGAAATTGTTATCTTGGAATGTCATATTTTACAGAAAAGCAAAATTCTTAATCAATTTTATCATAATCAAATCTGTAACCATGTCATTTTAAGTTTGGTCACTTATAAATAGTCACCGTTTTGCTCTAATGCATTGGCAAATGTATCTTTGAATGGATTCATGAAAAATGCTCTGACTTATTCTAAATTACAGGTATCTAAATAGGTCATATCTTTAAAGTAAATGATTTTTAGAACCCTAAGAGATAACTGAATTCATGGAAATATTGGTAAATAATCAAGACAAACAAATTTGGTTATATGAGACTAAAGAAACTAAAGAGAGCTGTTATTCTTAAGAACTCATTGAGACTTTTTTCAAAATATGGCTAATTTTAAATCTTTTTGTTCTCTGGATATAAGGAAACTTTTTTCCCCTAGAACAATTTGTAAATCATACCCTCATAAGCAATATTGAAGCATTTATATTTTTCTCCCTACCTAATCCCTCCAGAATTCAACAACTCTTAATATGTAAGTATTGTCTTCATGGCAATCTGTTTGCATGAACCCAGTAAGTATCTGTTCCCTTTATAACAGTGCCAGTTTCCAAATGTGGCTTTAGTAACCAAGCCTTGTCATAATCAAAAGAGTCAAGCCTGGACTCTGGATGTCACCAGACAGCTTTGAGGAATTAAGATTGGCTTTCGAAGCTGTTAAAAGCCCCTTGGAGAAATGGCCTGGTACCTTGCTTTGTCACGTAGTTTGTGTCCGTGTTTCCAGGTAAGGAACGAAGGTCGCTTTCCTGACAGATGGCAAGAAAGGAACCTCAAAACATTCTGGGGACCTCAAGAACTGGAGGAGTCCACTCAAACTAATAGGTGTTTCGGGCAAAGCCGGATGGCAACTGCGTGGCTTGGCTGCTTTGTCCTGGGAAGCTGACTGAAGCTCAGTCTGAAGGTTCCTCGTAAAATTCCGGCAAAGCCAATTTGAAAGAACCTATATGATCGATCGCTGTTCTTGTTGTGTTATCTGAATAATCAGGCCAAATTGAAGCTAAACTTATATATTGTCTCTTTAATAAAATCAGGGTGATTTTAGGGAGAGAAATTGTGTTTCAGTGGAAATCACAATGCCCAATTGTTACCCACAACCTGAGTGAATCCTGGTTTTCCTAGTTTTCTTCCAAGCTAATGTTTCATTTTTGTTTTCATCCTTTGACTTGGGAATCATTGAGAACGACTGATGCAGTGTCAGCCACACAGAATTCATCAACCACTCCCCCTCTTCCTTTTGGGGATTTTAAGTTCAGTATCTGGTCTTGGTTTCCCTGACTAATTCCCTTTGTAGGACCTAGAGCAGCCTTTTTCTCTATTCTTGTTTTTAGGCCACGTCTCCTCAAATATCTCATATCCTTCATTCAACAGAGCCTCCAGGCTCGGAAAGACTTTCTCCACAAATGGCCTCCAGCCACAGCTCTTGCTTTTCGGGCTGTCTAGGCCCACCCTCTTCTCCTTAATGACCCACACCCGGACCCACAGGCAGGGACCGCTCTACATCCCCAGCCCATCTGAAGTAGTTACAGAAAAAGAGACCTCCGTCCCTACTCCCCAAAACCAGAACTGGCCCAAGTCTTTAAAAAATAAGTTCATTTTAAAACCAGAGAGGGGAATGAAAGGACAAAGCCAGCCCCATTTGCTATTGTGGCATCATTTGCATAGCAGGCCTATGACCTTGTTAAACATGATTGTCCTTTTACACATTTGAGCTTATGTCCCCACGTCTGGTAATGACTGGGGATAAAAAAAAAGAACAGAACTAACGGTTCCCTATAGCCACAGGGGAAGATAACATCGGAACAAACTTGCAGCTTTGTGTTACAAAGCACCAATATCCCAGGGACCACACAATGGCAACCCTCCACTCTTTCTTAATGCAATTATAATCCAATACAAACTCAAAAGCACAAGGCTCACGTATCTCTCCACACCATGCCCCTGTCCTTTCTTGAAGAGCAATTAAAAACTTTACTCTCTACACTTTCTTCTCTTTGTGAATTCTCCCACAGCCCGCATTACCGCCCACCCTAACATCCCTCATCTACACAACCGTTTCATTCATTTCCTCTGAAAACAAAGCACAAGGTTCCACACTGCGCCAGGCACTGTACTGGCCTCTGTATCTTTAAAGAAATTAAAATACATTTCATTTCTTCAAGGAAGAGGTGGGAGAGACGGACGTGCGAACAGCTAATGAGTGTCATCAAAAAATCAACAAGTAACGAGGGCTGGTGAGGATGAGGAGAAAAGGGAACCCTCAGGTCCTGCTGGTAGGATTATAAATTGGTGCAGCCACTATGGAAATCAGAATGGAGATTCCTCAAAACATTAAAAATAGAGCCGCCATACAACCCAACCATTTCACTTCTGGGTATTCACCTGAAGAAAACAAAGACACTAATTCCAGAAGATCTATGTTCTCCTGTGTCCGTTGCAGCATATAGCCAGGATACAGAAGCTACCTAAGAGTCCATTGATAGAGAATGGATAAAGAAGAAGTGGTGCAGCCCTGACCAGTGTGGCTTAGGGCTGCACCAGGGTTGGGTGTCACCCTGCAAACCATAAGGTCGCTGGTTCGATTCCCAGTCAGAGCACATACCTAAGTTGAGGACCAGGTCCCCAGTTTTGGGGGCATGGGAGAGGTAGCTGATTGATGTTTCGCTCCCACATCGATGTTTCTCTCCCTTTCTTTTTCCCTCCCTTCCCCCTCTCTAAAAATAAGTAAATAAAATATTTTAAAAGAAAAGAAGGGGTGCATAGATACAAGGGAACATTACTCAGGCATAAAATGAATGAAACTCGTCAGTGGGGTGGCGGGTGCGGGGCACTGCTGGCATCTAGTGGGTAGAGGCCAGGGATGCTGCTACACTTCATGGGATGCACAAGTAGGTGGTCCCACCACAAAGAGTTATCAGGCTCGAAACATCCATACGGCCAGGGACCCTCGGGACCAGAGGCCCTGAATTTCAAAAAGTGGTGGGAGTCTCTCTTTGTAACCCAGCCTTTCCTCACCAGAGATGAAATCTGTGATCCTGACTTCTTTAGCCTGCAGAGTTAATAGAGGGACTTCTCTGGCCCAGCCTCAGGCCCCCGTGGGAGTCTTCCCGTGCTTTCATGAAAACAACCCCACTTTCTAGATTGCTCCCACGATCTCTGATGTACGGTGACTTCATGAAGGTGAAATATCAAAGTTTAGCAGTAGGGACTCTGTGAGCTGTGATCTCTGGACAGGAAGCCGGAACACCGAATCGATCTTCACAGGTGACACTGCCCCTCCCCCACAGTGGGTGTCCTACCCGTGACATTCAACACGTTCACGCCCAAGGCCTCCGGTTCTGCTCCTTTAAGAAGGGCAGACAGCCCAGAAGTTAAAGGGCACAATCTTTGCCCAAGTGCTCTCTGTAACAGCCACCAATCATTAACCCCACGAAGAGAGAAATCACACCTCTGAAATCAAGGTCAACTTCAGGAGCCAGGGACCAGCGTACAGACCCAAGCTTGGAGAGTGGAGAAAAAGAGCTGGTGGCAGGCTGACAGGCCCGAATTCCAGAAATCACTGGTCAGTTCTCTCCCCAACCCCAGGCCAAGCACAACCTCAGAATGTACCCTTTTTGGAGATTGGGTCATTGCAGGTGTAATTAGTTAAGATGAATCCATACCTGAATAGAGTGGGCCGTGATCCAACTAAGTTGGATCTGTCCCCTTATCATGGAGATAAGGGGACAGAAGCACAAACACATAAGGGAGACGGCCATGTGACAATAGGGTAGAGGCCGGAGTGGCGCATTTACAAGCCGAGGAACCCACGGGCGCCCAAGACTGCCAGCAACACCAGCAGCTGAAAGGGGCCAGGAGAGAGCACCCCCACGCCAGAGCCTTTAGAGGGTGCACAGCCATGAGGACACCTTAATTTCCAACTTCCAGCCTGGAGAACTGTGAGAGAGTCCATTTCTTCGGTTTGAAGCTCCGCCCCCCCCATCACCACCCCCCAGCTGGGGGTCTCTGTCAGGGCAGCCGTGGGAGTCTCGCCCAGGGGACAGAGCCCTGGCCTTGAGGGGCCGGCTCTTCTGGCTCCTGCAGGTCACACAGGCGGCACCTGCACTATTGCAACTGATCGATGTTTCTCTCTCACACTGACGTTGCCCCTACCCCCTTCCTCTCTCTCTCTCAAGTCAATAAGCACGTTCTTGAGAGAGGATTTTCGGGGAAAAAAAAAAAGCAAAATTTACTCCTATGTTTTCTTCTAAGAGTTTATCATTTTGGCTCTTACATTTAGGTCTTTGACCTACTTTGAGTTCATTCTTGTGTTGGTGTGAGCTACGGGTCAAACTGCATTTTTGGTGTGTGGCCCCCTTTTCGTTCCGTCTTTACGAGTATCCTCTCCCAATCTGTCCTCACTCCATTAAGTTGGTGACCGGGTCGTCGGAGGGACAGAAACAGACGGCATTTCTCAATGTCAAGTTGTTCCTAGAAGAAGTCTCTTGGGATCCAAACATCCTCAAGTCTCCGTGGGGCGGTGACCCCATGGCTGAGGGTGACAGACCCAAGTGGAGTCCTTCATGCCTTCAAAGCCAACCACCTTCCTTGGAGACGCCGCCAGGCTTCCGGGATTACCAACACGTATCAGGCTGACTCATCTGTCCCCGATTCATCCAGCTGCCTATAAACACCGACATCACTTGCAGGGCGAGGAGCAGGAGGTTAATGATGAAAAATACAAAAGCCATATAACAACAAAAGAATAAACTGTCAGGATTAAGTAGATTATTGGGATGAGGACCTCTTGGTTCCTTCTCCTAAACCACCGCTAATCCTGATTTCATTGTTCCCCTCCCGGGCCTAAACTGGCTTTTGTCAGCAGACTAAGCCGATCAGTTCCAACTCCCCTCCCCGCGCAGGGGCCTCCCCCACGCCCCAACCTTCCTGGCCCTTCTCCTCTCTCCTCAGCGCAGCCACCCTGAGGACATTCTCCCGGGCCACCTCTTCTTTCCTTTCCAAGTTCCGCCAGGGCCACGGACACTAAGAAGGCTTCTCTTAGAGTCTCAGCTGAGTGGCTTCGTACTCCCCAAACTCCTCTGTCTCTGGCTCCCGGTTCTCCCCATGGGTCACATGCCCTGCTTCTCACCGGGCTGACGGGTGACAGAGTCAGGGTGAGAACACTCCGGGGAGGGTGCCCGTCAACCTCGACCTGCAGGTCAGCACGCCGCCTGTGTGGACACAGCCCATGAGCTGAGAATGGTTTTTTTGTGTTTTAAAATAATGAAGAAAAAAAAATCCAAAGGAGACTGAAATTTTGTGGTGCGTGAAGATTATATGAACTTCCCACTTCCATGTCTATAAATGAAGTTTTATTGGCCCACAGCCACACCCACTCAAAATCCAAAACCAAATAAACAAATGTCCTGCCACCTCTCCCAGCCTCTGCCTTCGTCCATGTGTCTGTGTCAGCTGGGATTGCCTGCTACAAATTTTCCCCGTGTCCTTATCTCCGGCCTCTGAAACTCAATATTTATTTTAACAGATTAGGGCATCCCAATGTTTGTGGAGTGACAGAAACACACCTAGGACACACGTGTTGTTGGGGCAAACAGACCAGCACCCGGCTGCTGAAGGGGGGGAGGACTGGGGCATTTCCCAACTTGGGTTCATGCAGGGGCCACAGAAGCCAGCGCCCCCGACCACAGCGGAGGCCCCTGAGACCCCTGAGCCCTCCGCGGGTCCCACCTTGCTTGGCCCAGCCCTCACCCCGCCCCTCCCTCCAGGGCGGGGTCCCAGAGAGCCATAAAACTCAGGACGAGGCCAAGGCAAAGCCTGACAGCGGAGGCGAGGTGAGTGGAGCCGAGCCAGCGGAACACGCAGGTATATTCTGATGGGACGTTGGGAGAGTCGAGGAGATGGCTGGGGGCGCGGGGAGGCGGCGCGGGGAGGAGGGTCTGGATGGAGTAAGGGGCCAGGAGAAACGAACGAGCACACGAGCACACGAGACGGAGGGCCCAGAGAGCGCGAGCAGCCGCTCAGGGGCAGGATGGGAAAGGCAGGCAGAGGAGGTGGATGCGCGGACTGCCCGCTAAGGTCCCTCCCCCCGCGGTGGCTGCAGTGCCATAGTCCGAGCCCCAGCTGCGGGCTTGGACCCTGAACACCGGTCTGTCCGGGGAAAGATAAGCTTAAAGGAATAGGCAGGTCCTCTCCCTCCTCTCCAGAGCAGAAAGACAGTCGGGGGAAAGCGTGGGGGAACTTGAGTGGGTACTCCTGACTAACTGGAGCGCGTCTGAAAAGGCGGCAGGCTGTAGGAGCCCCGCCCTGTGCCAGCTGGAAAAGGCGGCGGTATGGAGACCCCAGCTTGCGGGAGGGGGGCTGGGGGTGGGGCGAGAGGAACAGCTGGGCACAGAGGACCGCTAGCGCCGCGGTGACGCTATCACGGTGAGTCCGTGTCATCATACACCTGTGTAAACTCAGAGAAGGTGCACCAGCACGAGTGACCTCGAAGGTACACTGTGGACCTCGGGTGACGATGGTGGGCCCCTGGGGGCTTGCAGACTATGACAAATGCACCACCCTGGTGGGGGGTGGGGGTGGGGGGGGCAGAGGGACAGGTGGGGATCTCCTTACCTTCTGCCCAATGTTGCGGAGAACCGAAAAGTGCTCTGAAACGTCGAGTCTCTTTCAAAGTAAAGGGAAAGGGAGGCGAAAGCACAATTGAATAGTAAGACCAGAGCTCACCCCTTCTCCTCCTGCGCCTCCGGCTTCCCCCCATGCCCCTGTGTCTCGCCGGTCTGTTCAGGCTGGACAGCACCAATCAGGTGAGTCCCAGCCTTGGCATCAGGGCCAGGGGGGCAGGACGAGGCCCCGGGCGACTGCCTTGGCTGTCCTGGGGGGTGGGCTATGAAGTGAAGACCCTGACCACACCTACCCCCAAAATGGAAAGGGAAAGGGCATCTCCCTGTATCACCCCCTGGGACGGCCCCACCCTGAGGTGCCCTCCTAGGAGCCTTGGAGAGTCAAGCAACCACAACCTGAGCACGCCACCAGAGGGGCAAAGTGGCCGGGACAGGACTGGCCACCGGGTCCTCACCCTCAGGGCCCCAGGCTTACCGCCCAACCTCGATCAACCAGTCTATATTGCTTACATTGTAAGTCTTCCGGCATCACGGAGGATCTCCTCAGGGTGGGCTGTAAAAACAAGAGTAGCTGGGGATTCTTGAGCGCTTCCAAGAAGGGAAGCAGGTTCCGAACACGTCTTCCTATCGTCCAGTTGATTTCTTGCAACCACCCTGGGAGGTAGGCACTGTGGTTTTTATTTCCATCGCACGACTGGGAAAACAGAAGCCCAGAGAGTTTACGCGGCCTGCCCAAGGGCGCGCACTGGACCTAGGGGTGGGACATACGGGCACTTGAACCCAGGCAGTCTGCCTGCACAGCCCACTCTTTGAACTTCTATGCTACATTTCAATTTTTTTAAAGTTTTATGCATTTATCTTTTTAGAGAGAGGGGAAGGGAGGGAGAAAGAGAGGGAGAGAAACATCAGTGCGCGGTTGCCTTTCGTGCACCCCCTACTGGGGATCGGGCCCACAACCCAGGCATGTGCCCTGACTGGGAATCGAACCAGCGACCCTTCGGTTCATAGGCTGGCACTCAATCCACTGAGCCACGCCAGCCAGGGCCTACATTTCAGACTTTATCTACGCGGAAAATACTCTGCTGTCTCAAACACGTAGTTCTGCTGTTGATACCCATGTCGACGTAAGACACGCCCCAACCTGTAGGTGATTTTTATAGGGGCTTACCTGAGCCAAAGCCGATGACCAGTGGCAGGAAGCAGGATCGCAAATGCTTCCGAGAACGGCCGTTGGCGGCTTCAGTGAGACCCCTGGAATGAAGGAGGGTTACAGGAAGATGCGGGAGAACCAGGGTGGGAGTCAGTTAACCAGACGGCGTGCTCTCTGGAGGCTGGTTCCACCTCCAGGGGGCTGAAACGGAGGGTTGCTCCTGCTTTTCAAAGGCGTGATCGATCCCCTAAGTGGGTGAGGACCATGGCCAGGGCTCGCTCCAACACCTTTCACTGCAGAGGTCGTGGGCCCGGGCCGTGACCTGCCCAGGGAGGGATTTATGAGGTACCACAGCACCCCTTTCTCATCCGGCCCCAGGGCACAAGAAGCGCTCAGTGGCATTTGGAGGGAGTGCCCTGAGTCACAGGCCAACGTCCAGGTGGAGGCGCAGCCAGGCTGAGATAACGCACGGGCGCGGAGCCACTGCAGGGAAGGAAACCCGCGGGGCTGACCAGGGCTTACAGACAAGCGGGGCGTGCGCAGAATTAGAATCGATGCGGCAGGGCGGGGCCCCAGCTGGGGTGGGGAGGGAGCTGTGTCTGTAGGAAAACTACGGGGCCGAAGGACATCACGTCCCCGGCCCAGCCTGGCGGAAGCCCACGTCCTCCCACAAACCAATGAAGTTCATCTCTCCTGCTTTCTAGAGCCATGAGGCGAGAGACCCTGGCCCTCGGGGCGGCGGTGGCCGCCGTCCTGATGCTGCAGGCACTGGCCGCGGTGAGGCCCACCCCCAAGACCCCACACAGCAAGGCCAAGGTGTTTGCGGACCTGAGTGCCGAGGAGCTGAAGGCTGTGCGTGACTTCCTCTGGTCCCGCAAGGAGCTGAAGCTGAAGCCCTCCAAAACCCCAACCATCGCCAAGAACTCCGTGTTCCTCATCGAGATGCTGCTGCCCAAGAAGCAGAAAGTGCTGAAATTCCTGGACAAGGGGCTCCGGCCTCCCGTGCGGGAGGCGCGCGCTATCATCTTCTTCGGAGACCAGGAGCATCCCAACATCACTGAGTTCGCCGTGGGACCCCTGCCACAGCCCTACTACATGCGCCAGCTGTCCCACAGGCCCGGGCTCCGGGCCTCCTGGGCCTCCAGGCCCGTGACCTCGGTGGAGAGTGCCCTGCTGAGCCAGACCCTGCAGGAGGTGACCAAGCCCCTGCACCAGTTTTTCATCAACACCACGGGCTTCACCTTCGTCAACTGCCAGAGCCGCTGCCTGACGTTCACCGATGTGGCCCCGCGGGGCTTCGCCTCGGGCCAGCGCCGCTCCTGGTTCATCTTACAGCTCTCCGTGGAGGGCTTCTTCTTGCACCCCACTGGGCTGGAGCTCCTCGTGGACCACGGAAGCGTGAACCCCCAGGAGTGGGCGGTGGAGCAGGTCTGGTACAACGGGAAGTTCTACAGCAGCCCGGAAGAGCTGGCCCAGAAGTACGAGAACGGAGAGGTGGACGTTGTGGTCCTGGATTACCTGCCCCCCGAGGATGAGGGGGAAGAGGGCGAGGAGCAGCCGCCCCTCTTCTCCTCCTACAAGCCACGCGGGGAGTTCACCAACCCCATCACCGCACAGGGCCCCCACGTAGTCAACCCCCAGGGCCCCCGCTACAGAGTAGAGGGCAACTCGGTGTCCTACGGGGGGTGGAATTTCGCCTTCAGGGTGCGGTCCTCCACGGGGCTGCAGATCCTGAACGTGCTCTTCCAGGGCGAGCGCGTGGCCTACGAGGTGAGCGTGCAGGAGGCCGTGTCCCTGTACGGGGGCCACACGCCTTCGGGCATGCAGACCCAGTACTTCGACGTGGGCTGGGGCTTGGGCTCCGTCACCCACGAGCTGGCCGCCGGCATCGACTGCCCAGCTACCGCCACCTTCCTGGACACCTTCCACTACTACGACTCCGACGCCCCCATCCTCCACGCCCGTGCCCTCTGCATCTTCGAGATGCCCACGGGGGTGCCCCTTCGGCGTCACTTCGACTCCAACTTCAACGGCGGCTTCAACTTCTACTCGGGGCTCGAGGGCCAGGTGCTGGTGCTACGGACCACCTCCACCGTCTACAACTACGACTACATCTGGGACTTCATCTTCTACCCCAGCGGGGTGATGGAGGCCAAGATGCACGCCACCGGCTACGTCCACGGCACCTTCTACACCCCCGAGGGGCTGCGCCACGGGGCCCGCGTGCACACGCACTTGCTCGGCAACGTGCACACGCACTTGGCTCACTACCGCATCGACCTGGACGTGGCGGGTAAGGCTCGGGCCCCACCACGCATCCCCACCCATCCAGACGCTAACTCCCACCCGTGGCAGGTGGTGGCGCTGCCCCTGAAGGCAGACGTCCCCCGGCCAGCATCTGAAACCTGCAGGGCTGCAAGCTGAGTGGCCCTGAAACACAGCGCAGGGGAGCAGCACCGTGGACCCTGTCCTGGCTCGGGGGCCCCGGGGACCCCCCTAGATGAGGGGCTTGGGTGCAAAGGTATGCTCAGGATAGCGGAGAGGATGATGTCTCAGGATGTAACACATGTCACTGCTGCCCGGCACTCTGCGATGAACGCAGCATCATCGAGAACACTCACCGTGTCTCCTAGGTTTATGGCATCACCATGACACAGGCATCAGGACAGGGTTCGGCCCGGCATGCGGTCACATGTCATAGCAGGCCCCCAGGACCAGAGAGGTGGCTTCCCTTCCTCGCCCCTCCCCTCCCCTCCCCTCCCCGCCGGGCGCAGCCCCCTTCGGCCCCCTGGGCACAGAGGGCAGTAGACAGAGCCCCCACTGGGGAAAGATGGGCCGCCCCTCCTCTCGAACTGCAGCGCAGCCTTCGGGCTTGGGACACGGGTCTGAAAAGGAACCGCCCAGACTCACACCAGAACCACCGCAGCTGCCGTGACCAATCGAGGGGAGCTGTCTTCTGGTTCCCCTGGTTTTTTGTTTTCAATCTCTTCCTTCCACCCCACAGCTAGCTCTGCGCGTACCCCCAGGGCCCCTGCGTCCCTGGTGGTTTGCTGCTGGGTGTGACCTGGGGTGGAGATCCCAGTGCGGAATGGGGAAGTGTCATTCCGGGGTGCTGCACCCTCACTCCGCATCCCCCTGCACACCTGCAGGCCCCAAGAACAGCTTCCAGACCCTGGGGATGAAGCTGGAGAACATCACCAGCCCCTGGAGCCCAGAGCACCAGCTGATGGTGCCGGCCATAGAGCAGACGAGGTACCGCCGGGAGCGCCAGGCCGCCTTCCGCTTCGGACAGACTCTGCCCAAGTACCTGCTCTTCTCCAGCGCCAAGGAGAACCCCTGGGGCCACAAGCGCAGCTACCGGCTGCAGATCAACTCCATGGCCTTCCAGGTGCTGCCCCCCGGCTCCAAGGTGGAGCAGGGTGTCACCTGGGCCAGGTAAGGAGGCTCAGGAGGAGCCTGAGGAGGGCTGGAGGCCCCTCCCTGCGTCTTCCTGTGTCCGTGTGTCTGTGTTTCTGTCTATGAGACTCCATGAGACTCTGAGTCTGTGTGACAGTGTGTCTGCATGTGTGTGCATGCATGTGAGTGTACATGCATGTGAGTGCACATGTGTGCGTGTGTGTTTCCAGGGTGTCACTTTTTTTGGGGGGGGCCCTTTCTGTGCACCCGAGCCCCAGTTGAGGCTCGGTCAGCAGTCCGGCTGACTCCCAGGAGATAATCTGGAAATGGGGGGGCAGAGAGACACATCATTGGCCCTGGGAGAGGCCGGGAAGCTCCCAGCGCCTGGAACCGCCTGGCCCCTCCGCCCACAGGTACCCCCTGGCCGTGACCAAGTACAGGGAGTCCGAACTGTACAGCAGCAGCATCTTTAACCAGAACGACCCCTGGGACCCGCCTGTGGTCTTCGAGGAGTTCCTTCACAACAACGAAAACATTAAAGAAGAGGTACCGGCCCTGCCTCCTCCCAGCCCCAGCCCAAGGCCACAGCCGCGCCCGCGCTGGGTCTGCCCGTTCCTTACAGAGGGGGCTCGCAGGGGTCGTGCACCCCTCTCCTCTCTGAGCTCCCTCCTCCTCCGCCCACTGCCCTCCCCCACAGGACCTGGTGGCCTGGGTGACCTTGGGCTTCCTGCACATCCCCCACTCGGAGGACATCCCCAACACGGCCACCCCGGGAAACTCCGTGGGCTTCCTGCTCCGTCCCTTCAACTTCTTCCCGGAGGACCCGTCCGTGGCGTCCAGAGACACCGTGATCGTGTGGCCCAGGGACAACGGCCCCAACCACGTGCAGCGGTGGATCCCCGACGGGGACGGGGACTGCTCCCCACGCCCCCCCTTTAGATACAACGGGACGTCCATGCCTGTGTGAAGGGCGCCCTGCCCCCCAGCGAACCCCTCACCAGAAGCCTGAGCCCCCACCCCTCCCAGAGATAATAAACCCCTCAGTGCTCTGCTCTGCCTGCTGCTTCTTGTGTGTGTGTCTCGGGGGGCAGGGGGGGGACACGGTGGGCCAGACGCATGCTCGGCCTCGGCCTCCACTCACTGTGGTCGGCCCCGCCGAGAGGAGCTGCCATCCGTGAGGTGCGTGGCGTGCCCTGCAGTTCTAGGTGTACTGCCCAGACTGCTTCGGGCCGTCTGAGACCGACAGCTCCCTCTCGGGAGCCTGGGGGGCGTGGGGGGAGCTCCCCTGCGTCTCGGACGGGCGGGCAGGAGGAGGGCAACCCCAGGGAGACGCCGTGAGGACCCGAGCACGATTGCCAGCGCCATTCTCCTCAGACGCCCTGACCCCATGACTGACTCGGGGTTTATCCCGGGGACCAGCCTGCAGACACAGAAAAACGCGCCCGCACGGTCATTCGCTGCGGGGGTTTGGAACAGCAAAGTGTGGAAACAACCCGAACGCCCACGGCGGCAGAGCACGTGCGGCTCTGAATCAGCTACAGCACATCCACACGGTGCAGGGGTACGGGGTCGAGAAAGAAGCGTGTGATCGAGGACGTTCTCTGCACTCAGTGGGGGGGGGGAGGAAGAAAAGAAAATTGGTAGAGAATAATATATACAGTGTGCTTGCTACCTTTCTTATAAGAGAGGAGGGTGTACATCTATTTAGAAGTGCGCATCTATGTACATATTTATATTGATTTATAAAAGCCCTAGAGCCCTGACCAGTGGGGCTCAGTTGGTTGGGCATCGTCCCACAAACCAAAATGTCGCAGGTTCGATTCCCGGTCAGGGTGCATGCCTAGGTTGTAGGTTCAGTCCCCGGTCGGGGCACGTATGGGAAGCAACTGATCAATATTTGTCTCTCACATCGATGTTTCCCTCCCTCTCTTTCTCCCTCCCTTCCCCTCTCTCTATAAATCAATACATACAATCTTTTTTTAAAAAAAAACCTAAAAAGGTACACAAGATACTGATAAAATGGACTCCCTCTCATCTTAGTCCCTTCAGGCAGCTGTAACAAAATACCGTTGAGTAGGGGGCTTGTAAATGAGAGTTTATTGCTCACAGTTCCCGAGGCTGGGAGTCCAAGATCGGGCACCAGCAAAGTCACAGGAGGGCCCCCTCCTGGCTCACAGACGGTGTTCACGTGTTAGAAGAAGGGAGGGATCTGTCTGGAGTCTCTAAGAGCGCTAATCCTGTCTTGGAGGCTCCTCCCTCATGGCTCAGCTCCTCCCAAAGGCCCTGCCTCCTACTGTCATCATAGTGACTGTGTGCTGCTTTCAGTGGGCACGCTGCAGTGCTTTTTCAAAAGATTGTTTATTTATGTTTAGAGAGAGGAAGGGAGGGAGAGAGGGAGAGAAACATCAATGTGTGGTTGCCTCCCATGCACCCCCTACTGGGCCCCTGGCCCACAACACAGGCATGTGCCCCGACCAGAAATCAAACCAGCAACGCTTTGGTTCACAGGCTGGCACTCAGTCCACTCAGCCACACCAGCCAGGGCTGCAGAGCTTTTTTTAAATTATTGATTTGAGAGAGAGAGAGAGAAAGAAAGAGAGAGAGACTTGTTGTTTCACTTACTGATGCATTCATTGGTTGATTCCTGTATGTGTTCTGACCAGGCATTGAACCCACGACCTTGGTGTAGTGGGGTGACGCTCTAACCCTCTGAGCTACCCGGCCAGGGCCAGAGCAGTGCTTATTGAGTGCCTAAGCGACTGACATCTTAGTGTCTGACTGGACGTGACCCAAATGTCCCTCGGTGGAGAAACTGCGTAGCAAACTCTGGCACCACAGAACGCTGGTTGGCGATAAAAAGGAATGAGCTAACCATACAGGGGAGGAGCTGGACGGGCCTTGCTGAGCATCGTGCTCAGTGAAGGAAAGAAAAAAACGTCGACCACAAAGTGTTGCAACCAGTATGATTTCATTCAGATGGCAGCTCGACAGGAGAACACCACTGAGATGGAGAGGGGGTGAGTGGGGGTGAGGGGAGGGGTGAGAATGAAAGAGGCAGAGGTGGGGGAGGGGGTTCTTTCCTGGGGAGGGGGATTCTGCATGCTGATTGCGGTGTCGGGCTCCCAAGTCTACACTTGAGATACGCAAGGTGGAAGCTGAGGCACTTCTGCAGTCTGGCTCACAGTCGTGTGCCAGGGTCCCGGTCCCGGTGGGGACGTCGTACTACGGCTCTGTGAGATGTCACCCCCTTAGCGGGCGATCGGGATGAAGCGAACCCAGACTGAGGTGCTATTTCTGCTATTCCTTGTGAGTTTATAATTATTTCAAAGCAAAAGTGGTTTTTTTTTTAATCTGGAAAAAATACAGGCACCAGTCCTCAAGCAAAGGAGAGCAGAACTCTGGTTTATTTTTTCAGGTTTCTTTTTCCTTCATCTGTCGGGTGTTTGAAAAGGATACAGAACTCGTAGGCATGGGCCAGCCGGGCGGTCGCCAGAAACGGGACACCCAGGTAGAGGACTGGCGAGTCCTGGGTGGGGGTGACGCGCAGCGCGGCCTCACCTGGTGGGGCGGTGCCGGGAGCGTAGATCCTGAAGGTGCGCATCCCGCAGAAAAAGTTGTACCTTTGTGGGGTGGTGGGTGGTAACTAGACTTATTGTGGAGGTCGTGTTGCAAAATTCACGTGTGTTAAGTCATCACACACGCACCTAGCTAGAACTAAGGCAGTGCCCACACGTCCATTATGGCTCAAGGAAAAGGGGGAGATTGGAATTTTAAAAGAAAGACGGGCGCGTGGCGTGAGCAAATATTGCGGCAGAGATAACCTCGAAAACGCCCCGCTGCCCCCATTCAAGAGCGGGACCATACAAACAAAACACTGCATCCGGGTAATCCAGCAACGACTACTTCTCTAAAAGTAACGAGGCCCCTGAAGGAGGAAAGAGAAAAGCAGCAGGAGTTTACAATCGCACAAAATGATGTTACAAGAACACATGAATTCAAGGGTATATATAGATATATAGATATATACATCGAAAGAGAAGGAGTCTCAGGCTGTTCCTAACTTGTTTCCCTCGTCACCTCCATGCCCTCGCTCTACCAGGGCTTTCCAAGCACTGGAGCCCTGTTGTTTCTGGACTCCCCTTCTTTGCTTTTTTTGGGGGGGGTGGCAGAGGGGAAGCGCTGAGTTTTTCCCCGCGCCGCCGCCGGCTGGGCGCTAGGTGGCGCCCCTGAGCTGCTGCGAGCCCTGCCAGAACGGAGGTGAGGCTTGGGGGCTGCCCTGCTGTTTGCAAGTTCAAGGTCCAGACAGGTGCACCTGGGGAGAACTGGGAAGGCTGGAAAGCTAAAGACAGAGTGGCCAAATGCCTGCCTTCCTGCAAGGAGTGTCTTCTCCAGAGCCCGGGGCACGGACATGCTTTATCTGCACACTTCACCCCCTTACTCCCTGCCCCTTTGGTTTTCCACTGAAGACTGGGACTTCGCCCGCTCTTCCCCAGCCTGCAGGGTGGTCTCCTTCCGCGGTGACTCGCTGCTGAATCCTGAATCGGAAGGGCAAACAACACGTTTGCAGGAAAGAGCGCCCCCCAAAAGCGCAAGCACTTCTCCGATTAGCAAGGAGAGCACCATTTGTTGATTTGGTGCGCAGTTTGAATTCTGTAGATTAGTGCGCTCTTGTCTTTGCGTGGAGTAGCGGAACCACCTCCGGCCAGCTTGAGCGTGAAGGGAGAGTGCACTGCCAGCACGCGGCGCTGGCCCGAGTGTGCCGTACAGAAGAGGACTGGATGGTGGGAGTCTGGGCCTCCAAAGGACGAATCAGGGACCTCAGTGCGACATGCAGTTTCCCCACCTCGCCGGTCCCGGGAGCCTGGCCAGGGGCCGCAGCCAGGATCGCAGAAGTGGCTTTCAGAAGGGACAGGCGAAACCCTTCTGCAGCCGTCCTGACGCCCGGCCAGCCAGACTTGGTCGCCAAACTCTACGGGTTAACAAGGGACAACGAAAGGTGGAGAACGCCAGTGAGAGGAGAAGCCGCTCCGTCCTGGACCCCCACCTCTCCCCAGACTTTCTACTCTGTTCTCCGAGAGGAGACGACGCAGGAACTGAGACACAGCCCTCTCCTCGCTCTCCACCTCCCTTCCGCTGGGAGCTGGCCTCACCTTCCACCTCCCCATCCGGTCCTCCATCCTCCATCCACACTGGGGAGGGAGGGGAGCAGCCCAGCACCCTGCTCATCAGTGACTTCTCTCCTTTCCCAGCATCAGCCGGTGGGGAGGTCGGAGACTGGGCTCTAAGGGGGTGCACAGAGCAGCCCTCCATAATCTGCTGTCACCCCCTAAAGGGAAGCTGTGTGGGGTCCCACACCAGGTGTGGAGCCCATGCCCCGCTGACCATCCGTGTCACTTGGATGACCTCACTTGCCTTTGCCTTTGACCCCGGTTGTCTCTATCCTGCCTCAGGCCTCTGTGGGAATGTGTGGCCACGGTCAGGGGCAGGATTATTCTGGGTCCTCTGGTGTCCAAGGGTTATTGATTAAGTGAACAAACTTTCAGTTCTACTAAGTATTCCAGAAAGCAGTCTGAAGGCCTTTTACTTGTAGGGCAGTAAGAAGATGAACCTGAAATCTGTCGTCTTCACACCATTAAGACAAACATTCTGCCCTGGCTGGCGTAGCTCAGTGGATTGAGCACTGGGCTGCGAACCAAAGTGTTGCAGGTTCGATTCCTAGCCAGGGTACATGCCTGGGTTGCAGGCCATAACCCCCAGCAACCGCACATTGATGTCTCTCTCTCTCTCTCTCTCTCTATCTCCCTCCCTTCCCTCTCTATAAATAAATAAATAAATAAATAAATAAATAAATAAATAAATAAATAAATCTTTAAAAAAAAAAAGACAAACATTCTGGGATTTGACAAAGCACCTTTATAACAACTGACACCCTACTTAAAACATTGACAATTCTCATCTTGGTTTTTTTTTTTTTTAGTTTTTGAAATAGTCTAAACATTGTTCCAAAGCTTCGAAACCACCGAAAGACAAAGGATTGTGAATGGCCATAAAAGGAATGGGAAATAGCAACTCTTTTAGCACTAAGGGGAAAAAAAAATCTAATCTTCCTAGGCAAAAAGGGTTAGCGGTTCAGTAGACAATACGTTCTTGTGAAGCGAAGCCAGGAAGTGTGTTTGCTTTGTAATTCTGTACTTTTAACCTTCAGCCTTGCTGGAGACGCTGGTCGCTGTGCTTTCAAAGTTCCTTGTTTCTAATCATGTTTTCCTTGAGTTAAGAGTTGAGTGTCTTCAACATTAGCTAGTGTGCCTATTAATAGCATCCCATGCCCTAACATCATTTCTAACATCTGACATACCGTATTATTAACCCCTAGGTTAACAAAACAAAAAAAAAAGAAAGAACAGATATGCTTGCACGCACACTTACAACCCAATAAAAAAGATACATTTGAATACATATCTCTCCTAAGAAGATATAAAGTGGCCAATAAGGTGTGGTTCGGTGGGTTGGAGTATGGTCCTGTAACCAAAATGTTGCAGGTTCGATTCCCAGTCAGGGCACATACTTGGGTTATGGGTTCAATCCCCGGCCTGGGTGCGGGTGCATGCAACCCCTCGTCTGGGCAGTGATGCCCCATCTGAGTGCGTGCGGGTGGCAACCAATCTCATGCTTCTCTTTTGCCTCGGTATCTCTCTCCTTTCCTCGGTCTCTAAAGCAATGGGGGGAGGGGGGAAGTCCTCGGGTAAGGATGAAATAAAATAAAATAAAATAAAATAAAATAAAATAAAATAGCCTATAAGCATATAAAAAGATGCTGTGGTTCATTAGAGAAATGCAAATCCAACCCACTTTCACTAGGAAGGCTGGGGTCCAAAGCAGACGCTGGCAGGGTTAGCAAGGGCAGGCGCCCATGCGCAGAAACTGGAAGCACCGCGCGCCGCCGCCGGTGGACGGTAGATGGCGCCACCTCCTTCCTACTCTCTCTAGAGCAGAGATGCCGAGCGCTGGAGCGGCCGGGGAACGACCGCTAGTGGGAATGTGCTTTCTTTATCGGGATATTTACAATGTTCCGACTCTCAGTGTGGCAGCGGTCGCACAGTTCCGCGAATACATTTAAACTCCTTGGATTGCACACTGTTAATGAGTCAGGTATGCATTGTAGGTGAACTGTATTTCGATACAGCTGTTACTTCTTTTTAAGAGGGAGGAAGGCAAGGGGGGGCCTTTGTGCTCTGGGAGCCAGCGTGGGAGCCCTCTTCGCTGCTCCTAGCGCCTGTCGCGGGAGGCGGCCTCAGGAGTGACTCGTGTCCCTGCGCCGGGGTTCCTGGCCGCCGTCCATAAACGTTCAGTGTCACCACAGGGAAGGAGGGTCAGGACGGCTGTTCAACCCAAAGGGCCTGGCCCGCGGCCACCCTGCTGAGTGTCCAGCGTCGGCGGTGGCCCGGCAGGGCAGGCCCCGCGGCAGGACAGTTTATGCCAAGAATAACGGAGCAGATTTCGACTTGGCCGTAAGCCTGAGCGGATGCCTGAATTCTCGCCGTGAGGGTCGCTAGTTAAAAAAGGAAACGGAGCACGAGGCAGCAGGTCGTGGAACGGGACGTTGTCAGCGTCTGTGAATCTTGGGTGCAGCCCAGCGCTGGGATCGTGAAACAGCCAGTGCGTGTGGGCCCGAGGGTCCAGCACTGCCTAGACGCCTCCCAGTGACGCCAGGCAACCGAGGGGTCCCGTTCTCTCTGGAGGGGACCCCACCCCGCGGGCTGCACTCCGCCTGGTCCTCAGCCTCGAGGGTTTCTCCTCCTCTGGGCCAGCAGGGCCCGTCTCCTCAGACCCCGGCCACCCCCGCCTGGCCCCCCAGGACCCTGAGCGGGAGGGGAGGCAAGGAGCAGAAAGCAGACCCTGCCGGTCCCAGGCAGGACCCTTGGACGCGGGTCAGGCTGAACTGGGAAGGAAAACTTCGAATTGGATTTAAATGAGCTCGATAGGCTGTCTCGGCCCCAAACATAATCACACATTGATGGTACAGTCCATCCCCCGGCTGAGATCCGGAATGAAAGAACTGGGTGGACATGGGTGTCAGGAACCAGAACCGTGTGGGGTGCTGAGCACAGAGACCCATGAAGTCAGGCACCTGATGGCCCAGGGGACAGAGGGGCTGAGAAGCGGGCAGGGCCAGGCATTCCGGAGACGGAGACGAGACAGCAGGGGCTGCATCCAGCCCAGGGGCAGGGCTGGAGGGAGGGACAGCTGGCCCCCGACGCAGGGGCCGGGCTCCCCAGTGGAGGCTGGGTCCCCACCCCCACCTGTGGCCCCGGTTGTCCTCAGCTGGAGCGTGGGGCAGGTTGAACGGTGGAGAGTGGGAAAGGAAGGACCTTCGTTTGTACTTTGCACCCCACTAGCTCTGATCATTCCGTAAACAGGCTCCCAGTCCCGCTGGCCCCAGGAAACAGGACAGACAGCGCTCGGGCAATGCCAGGGTGGCCTGGACCTGAAGCCACGCTGGTTAACCCCCCCGAGGGGACCCCGACCACTCCCCTTGGGGTGGGCAGACTACTCCGCCCGGGTCACGGGCGCCTCCACGTAGCCAGGCTGGCCTGCTCCTCTGGCAGCTCACAGGCCTCGGGACACAGGGGCAGCGATGGGGACACTCTTGGGCAGCCTGGGCGTCTCTGGGTGCTTTGCCCGCGGGCTGAGGACGTACAGGAGGGAGACCCCCATTACGCATACCTCTGCTTACTCATCCCTGCAGGAGGCTTCAACCCCGGGGAGGAGTCGGGGGTCTTATGAATTTCCCCCAGGACAGGCCTACATGCCGAGTGTGGGGGGGAGTGGCAGAAGGAGATGTGGGGGACCGGGCTCTGAGTGGGAAAGGACACCCCGGCCTTCCGGAACCTACTGTGCAGAGGACCACAAAGACCCAAGAGAAGGGAGAGAAGAGAGACAACAGGCCTTACACCCTAACCCCCACCCCCTCCCTCCACAGCGGCCCCCCACCACCACACAGGCGCACACACACACATACACACACAGAACAGGATGTTGTTTCGTCTGTGGCTCCAGACTTCCAGGTGGTGATGCAAATGCAGAAAGCTGAGCGAGAATGCCGTTGCTTTGCATAAGGAGGACGCCAGACAATTGAGGGAACCACGAACCTGTTGCTGCTAGAGTCCTTTTCTGGGGGTGTCGGATTCAGGGGAGCTCCGGGAGGGTGGGAAAGAGAAGCAGAGTGACCATCTCACCTGGCCAGCACATGGACACCCTTGTTGCCGTTTTCAGTGTAAAAAGGGTGAAGAATTTTGAGGCTTCCCCGTTGTCTGGGTGCTGATTCCAGGCAAGCGGGACTCGAACTCCAGCAGCCAGGGCACATGGAGGGCCCAGCCTGACCCCAGCTCTGCCAACAAACCGCAGGTCACATAACCGCACGTCACATAACCCCCGGCACCCGGCTTGTTCCACCACTAAACAACGGACTGACCCTCAGGTCCTTCCTTGCAGCCCCGAGGCCCACAGCTTCTGGACTGGGGCCCTCTTTATCTCCCTCCCCCACCCCCAGTCCTCATCCTCCCTTCCAGCCCCACCCTCCCAGTCCCCACTGCCCTTGACCCTGGGGGCCCCTCTCTGGACCCTGCCTGTCTGTGACTTGCCTGCTCACCCCCACTCGGGCAGACAGGCCCCTCCTGAGAGAGCCCAGGACAGCGGTGAACCGCTGGATCCCGCCCCTTCCCACCGCACGTGGGCCTCCCCGCACACACACCGCGAACACGCAGGCCTCCCCCTTCTGCTCTGGGGTGAAGTTCAGAGAAGCCGTCTTCCTCCAGTTCTTGTTCGTGCTTCTCCCCCGGAGCCTCTGCTGTGCCGCCCGAGTGACTTAGGGCCACGCTCCCCACAGAGGCCCCGGCAGTGGCGCGATGTCGACCTGAGAGGTGTGCAGGTGCCCCGCCACCGCCAGTGCCGAGTGGGGTGAGCCTGGACAGAGGAGGTGGGCCCAGTCACGCACCGTGGGTGGCAGGCTAGGGGCCACGTGCGTGCCCGGGTGCCAGGGGGCTTCCCACCCAGCCTCCCGGGTTCCCGAAACTCCAAGACTGGCTTTGGTGATGGGAAGTCTCCTTCAGACGTTGTCGGACATGCCGGGTTTGTACCCATGGTCGGCGGGAGGAAGCAGCCATCGGCGGGCCCACGCCCACCGGAGCCCACTCCGCCCCAGGCTCAGATGCCCGAGGCTCAGACGCCCCCATGTCCCTGCGTTCCAGGCCGCCACCAGCCGGGTCGGGCTCCCCCGGTCGGTGCTCATTTCCTGCTCCGCAGCCCATGAGTCCTCGCCTGGTCCCTCCCCTTCTCACTCTTTCCCTGAGACCAGCGTCTGCAGGATGAGAGGTCACATGGAATCCGTTATTTAGTGCCAAGGTCCTCACCGGGGGGAGCAGAGTCCGCCCCACAGGTAGCTAGAGGCAGCTCTCCCCTCCCGCCCACCCCCACCCCCACCCACGTTGGTTCTGAGCTTCTCAGGACAGTGGGGGATTCCTGGGGCTCTCGGAGGTCCACGAACATTCAGGACCCTGGAGCGCTCATTCTGCAGCTGGTTAAAGGCGACTTGGGGCGGAGGTCACGTTAGCAGACTGGGATGCGGATCTCCGGCCAAAGCCCGGCAGCCTGGGAGAGCATCCCAGCTTCCTTCAAAGACGTGCTATCAGTCATGCGTCCACCAGGTGGCGCAGCACGCCCTAGAGGTCGGCTTGCGGGGCAGCTGGCGGCCTTTCCCTGGTACCCAACCCCAGAGATACGAACACAACAGAGCCTAAAAATGCCCCCAGGAGACAGGCTGCAGCTTGACCAAATACTGCAGAATTACAGTGTTTCATCTGGACCAAGTGCAGCTGGATTTAACAGAAAAAGAAAAACAGTGGCTTCAGCTAGAGAGAAGTTTTGTTTTATGTGAAGCGCAGCCTGGGGCTGGTGGTACTGGAGCTCCACGGAGGTGTCCAAGCTACTTCATCTCTTCACCAGAGCCGCCTAGGATGTGGCCCTCGGCCTCCTGCTCCAAAGTGACTGCTGCAGCTCCAGCCATCATATCTGAGTGTCAGGCTGTAGGTAGGCTAGAGGAAGGTAGAGAAATGGCCCCTCACTCTGAAAAACTTTCCCAGAACTCAGAGAATCACTTTTATTTACAAGTCATTGGCCAGATAGGGAGGCTGGGGACCAGCGTCTTTTACCGGTACATTGCTACCCCAAATAATTTCAGGGTTTCGTTTGGGAAGAGAATGTGAGAAAAGAGAGCTGAAAGCAATTAGCAACATCAGCCACACATTACTATATGCCACCGGGAAGTCCTTTCTACTCACACAGCGCGTTGTCCGAGCCCTGGGACCCGGGCGGACAGAGGCCTCCCTCGCTGCCCCTCCCCCTGTAGTTGGCATGGCTTCCGAGCGTGCGTCCACGTCCAGATTCCCCTAAACTCCGAGACCCGAGTGCCCGCCGGGACTCTCGCAGCCCCCACCTCCCAGCCTGCCCCCCTCACCCAGCCCCCAGCTGGAGGACCCCACCATCGCGTCCCTGCCACCCACGCCAAGAACCAGAAGCCACCCTGGGCTCCCACTGCCCCCTCCACTAGCCACTCCCTCTCTTTCCCCTGTGGACCCCCCTTCTCAACACTTCCTGGGTGCATGGCGCCTTCCCTTTCCCACCGTGACTTCCTGCTCGTCCCCTCAGGCCTGAGGCGCCCCCTAGGCTCCCCTCCTGCAAACCATCTCAGCAGCCCCCCACCGTCCTCTGGAGGGAGGTCTGACTTCCTTAACCTGATTTGTCAAGCCCTTCCGGCCAGGTCGGGGGCAGCGAAGCCGGCACAGCGTTAATGGCGTTGGCGCGGACAGCCTCGCCCCGCAGGGCCCGGCCCGGTGGGCTCCTGGGACATTTGCTGAGCGTCTGCGGCGCCCGCGAGGCTCTGGACCACACTCCAGCGAGGCGCGGCGAGAGGCCCCGCCCTCGGTGCGCCCCCTCAGCAGGAAGCACCGATCTCTGAGGGCATCGCTGGAAATGGTGGTGGAAATGCAGACGCAGACGCATCCGCGCCCTGGGCGCACGGGCGTGGTGGGGTTCAGCTACTGCGGGTGGGCAGCAGAGACCTGAGCCTAAGTGAGAGGGCCAGGCAGGGAGGGAAGGGCTCGGATGGAGGGTGGCAGGTTGAGCAGAGACGCAGAGAAGAGAGGCGCCCTGCTCGGAGCAGGGAGCCCCCGCCCCGCCGTGGGGCCAGGACCCGAGCAGGACACGGAGGGCAGGGAGTTGCTAGGGCAGGCCAGGCTGCAGCGGTGACCTTGAGATGTACTCCCCGCAATGGGGCCTCCGCGGGGCGGGGCGGGGCGCCACGCCATCTGTGACTGTGCGAGCTTGCCCTGGTGCCTGCCAGGAGGGTGGATTTGGGAGGAACAGGAGTGGAGGCAGGGAGACCATTTAAAACCCTGGGAACATTAATGCGAGAGATGATAAGGCACTAAATCAGGGCAAGAGTGGGAGGGTTAGGACGGAGAGGGAGATTCCAGAACAATCCAGGAGGCCAAACACCAGGGTGTGCTTGGGTGGCGGAGAAGGAAGGAGAGGCAGAAGCTTGCAGGGCTTCTCGGCTGGGTGTGGGGGTGGTATCAGCACCCAGAGAGGGACACGGGGTCGGGGGGCGGGGGGCTGTTGTAGACAGTGAGACAGAAAAAGAGAGAAATGGAGAGAGACAGGGAGAGAGAGGCAGGGACAGAGATGCAGGCAGGGCGCAGCCCCGGAGCCGGCAGGTGACATGTCTTTCACTGTCTTTCACTCGCCACCTTCTCCTCGGAGCCTCTCCTTTTAGCTCCTCTTTGCCACTAACATCTGTCACGTTGCGCTCCTCAGGACCTTCTGGCTTCGAGCGATAAAGCCCAGCCTGAGCCAGGTGCAGGGAGAAGAAATCTGCCCTGAACACGCCGCGCAGGCGGGCTGGGGGGCCAGGCCCAGGAGGAGGACGGCCCACCACCAGAGGTCGCTGTCCAGCCTGGTGCCCGGGTCCGCCCAGGCGGGCTCATCCTCGCCTGAGAGCGGGGACCACCCTGTCGCCAGGGCCAGGTTGCAAGCTCCCCAGAAGGATGGCTCTTGGCCAGGACCGATGGACCGCGGGGCAGTGGGCGGGATCTAGGAACACCTGGTTGGGACGGGGCAGGTCAGGGCTCGGAAGAATGTCCAGGCACCTGTCCAGGCACCGGGTGCGAGCAAAGCGGGGGGTGGGCCCTGGGTCCGATGGGTTCCTCTCCCCACGCTGATATGTCTCTCTCTCCCCCCCTTCCAACCCCTCTCTGTCTCTGTCTGTCTCCATCCCTCTGTCTCTGTCTGTCTGTCTCCATCCCTCTCTCCTCACCCCCAATCTCCGTTTCCCTCTCCTCCCCCCTCCTCCCACCCCCATGTGGCATCTCGGCCCCCACACCCCAGCTGGGGGCTCCCCAGCCCCTCCCCATCGGGAGTCGCTCTCCCCCTGTTTCCCCCATAGACTCCGAGGCCTTCGCGCGCTGGCCGCATGTTTGTTCCCCAGTGACATTCAAGGTCCCCATGGTTACCTGGGCTCGGAGCTAAACAAAAGGCCCATCCAGGCGAGGCCGGCGAGGCCAAGCACCGAGGGCCGCCCCCTCCCAGCCCCGGGCAGTCACTCCGCTTCCCCAAGGCGGCCGGAGAAGGCACTGGCTTTCCTGGCAGCCTCGGCAGAGCTGAGTCACTGAGTGCCCTGTTTCCGCAAAACACGTCTTAAAGATCACAGCAGCCACCCTGGGGCTCGTTAGAGAAAGATTGGAAAACACGAGGGAAAAATAGAAAGATCATTTAAAAATCACCTGTAATCCCTCACGTCAATGTATTTCTCTTCCGTCTTTTCTTTACGCAGACTTAAAAAGATGTTTAAACAAGTGTCGACTGAGTCTGTTTATAGCTCTCACTTAATCTTTTATCAAAGGCATGTTGCATGTCACTAAAAGTTCTGTGAGACTGTTCATGTCTCAGTGATACTCCTTGGGTGGGTTACTAATGCAACTCTTGCCTACATGCTTTTCTGGATGGTTTTACTTCACAGCTTCCCCATGCGGCTTCCCCAGGAAAGTAGGTACAATTATTTCCCCAATTTTGCAAAGGAGGAAGCCCAAGGTTAGAGAGGTTAAATCTCTAGCTTGTGATCATCACACAGCTGGTCGGTGCCAGGTCCCAGTTTCGAACCCAAGATGACCTGATTCATGGCCAGTGTTCTCTCCGTGACACCCTCCCGTCTGCACACCAGGGGTGGCACAGGTGGTGTTTGTGCATAACAGGAAGATGTCACCACCCTCCACCTGGGCTGAGCTATGTCCCTCCAGGACCATGATGGAGGATGCTTCTCATGAGTAGGGACAACCTATAGGAAAGGCACCATTTTACTTAAAAAGCCCTTAAGTCATGACGTTGCAGTGTGAAGCCAAAGGCAGAACGGAGGCCATGCCGTGGGGGCTGGGGGCATGGGGACAGGCAGTCCTTCAAGGCTTGGGGTCACTGAGCCATTCCAAAATCTAGAATTTGAATGGGACCACCTCAACTTTTGAAGGTGGGTCCTGTATCAAAACCCACCGCGAATATCACAACTAATGAAGAAACTTAAGAAACAATTAAGATACGCAACAAGATAAAAATGCCCATTAGCACTGCTATTATGTAACAAAGAACAGGAGATCCTGGCCAATGCTATAAAACAAGAAAAAGAAATAAGAGGTATAGGAATGGGGAGGAAAGAGATAAAAAAAATGTCATTATTTGCAGACAATATGATGATCTGTGTAGAAACTTGAACAAATTTTAAGAACTAATAAAAGGGTTGTTGGATGGATGTAAGGTCAACTTACAAAAATCAATAGCACTTTCTCTGGACCACTGTAACCCCCTAGGATATATAACAGAAAATAGGATACCACTCATAATAGCAACAAAGCCTAAAAAATACCTAAAATTATAACAGAAATACATCATCCTCAATGGAGAACATTTTTACATTCTATTAAATGAGACAAAAGACGATCTAAGTAAATGGAGTAATCTATATTGTTGGGTGGGACAACTTAATATAAAAATGTCACTGCCACCCAAGTAGTATCATAATCATAATACTAATCAACTCTAACTGTACAGTTTTAGGAACTTAAACTTATTCTAAAATTCATAAGGAAGAATAAAAGTTCCCAAATTGCTAAGGTAATTTTAGAACTTAAGGGCAAAAAAGAAATTGATCTTATCTGATATAAAGACATACTCCAAGGCCATAGTAATAAAACAGTGGAGTTCTGGCACCATCAGCCAAGATCGAGAGCTGAGATGCAGACTCCTGTATGTATGAGAATTTGGTTCAAGAGAGAGAAGCTACCGTAAGTCACTGCAGAAAGAACTTGGTTAGCGAGTAATTGTTGGGCAAATTACTTCTTTACATTGGGGGGAGCTGGATTCCTGCTGTGTACCATATGCAAAGGTGGGTTCCAGGTGAATTAAAGATCAAAACAGGGAAGATGTAACTATAAAACTGAGAGGAAAAAACATACAACAATATGTGTGATACCTGAGGCTGAACTCAGGGAAGATTTCATAAGTAAGACTTTCTCCTCCTTCAGGAGCCTAAACAAAAGACTAGGGCATAAAAAGCCATCACAAATGCAGAGCCTTAGAAAGCGACCGCGTGTGCCCAGGAAAAGGCTCAGAAAAGGCCTGAGAGGACATCACGTTTGCACCTCAGGCTGGCCCTTGGCACACAGGCCGCCTAGACAGCAATAAAACCATGAAAAACAGCAAACCCTGGGGGAGGGGGACATTGCCAAAGTTACATTATTAGATTCAAATGCCCAGTGTTCAGCAGCAACAAAGTCATCACAGGGCGTGCAAAGAAAGAGGAAAGTGTAGTCTCCTCAAAGGGAAAAAAGAATTCAACACACACTGTCCCTGAAGGAGACCTCATGGCAAACACACTAGGCGGAGTCTTGAAAACAACTGTCTTAGAGTGGCTCAGAGAACCACGGGAGGGTGTGGAGAAAGTCAAGAAAGCCATATGGGATCAAAATGCGAACACTTCACAACACTGGCTTTGGCAATGACCTCTTGCATATAACAACTAAGGCACAGGTAACAAGAAAAAATAGACAAATGGGACTTGGGAATTGTTTTTTTTAATTTGGGGGCATCAAAAGACACTATCAACAAGGTAAAAAAGGCAACCCAAATAATGGGAGAAAATATCTGCAAATCTGGTAAGGAACCAATATCCAGAATTCCTAAATCTCAACAACCAAAAAACAAATAATAACCCACTTTGTCGAAAGTGAGTAAAGGGCTTGAATAGACGCTTCTCCAAAGACGATGTACGAATACGTACATGTAAAGGTGGTTGATATCCATAATCACTAGGGAAATGGAGACCAAAACCACAGTGAGATCCCACGACATTCCCCCTAGAAATAAAACAGAAAAGAAGTGTCGGCAGGGATGTGGAGACACTGGAACCCTGTGCGGTGTTGGCAGGACTGTAAAAAAGTACAGCCGCTAGGAAAAATAATACAATGTTTCTTTAAAAAGTGAAAAATAGAATTACCCTGTGACTGAGCGATTCCACCTCTGGGTGTCCACCCAGAAGAACTGGAAATAATGTCTCCAAGAGATGCTTGCGCCCCCATGTTCCTAGCAACATTCTTGCTGGGAACGTGCAAGCAGCCCACGCGCCCATTAGCGGGGGGGAGGAGGTAAGCACAATGTTGCAAATGCATGAACCGGAGCACCACCGAGCCTTTAAAAGGCAGGAAATTCTGACACAGGCTGCAGCGTGGATGACCCTCGCAGACACCACGCTAAGTGACAGGAGTCGGATACAAAAGGACACATGCTGTATGATCCATTCATAGGAGGTACGACAGTAGTCGGAATCATCATAAACACAGAAGGTGGAACGGCAGTTGCCAGGGGCTACCGAAGAGGGAAATGGGGAGTCATTATTTAATGGTGTCGGGTTTCCGTTTTCGGAAATGAAAGGAGTCACCAGGGCAGACGGAGGTGACAGTTGCGCAGCAATGTGAGTGTCGTTAATTCAGTTAAACTGTGCGCTCAGGGACAGATAGGGTGGTCAATTTTATGCTCTGTGTATTTTACTACCGTTTTTAAACACACACAAAAAAAAATGCAGAGAAAGATCTCCCTTTCTCCTTGCCCAGGAGGAAACCGGGAGTTGATGTGCTGGGGACTGTCGGGCGAGCCTGCACCCGTGACAGATCGGTCGGGGGGTGGCCCTTGGCTGTTTGTCAATCACAATGTGACCTTCACCTGGGCATGTTTGCACTTTGAAAGCCGTCGCTAAGAGAGCCTGGGCGTTCTGGCCCCACGAGACACACGAGGTGGACGGCAGCAAGTGAATAAACGGAACAGGGCCCGGGTGTCCTTTAGTCCCCTCGTTTGACAACGTCTGATTGGAAAGCTTGGCCCGCGAGCACTTCGCAGCCCCTGCGGGCGAGAGCAGCGGAGACCCTCCTCTCCAGCCCCCCCACGAAGGCGGGACACTGGAGCCCACCGTCCACACCGCCGTCACCTTGGACCGAGCCAAGCGAGTCTCCCCGAAGAAAAGCCCCGGGGCGGCCGGCAGACGAACCCCTTCTGGTCCGCCCATCCTCAGGTGGGGAAGGAGGGAGCTGGGCACTGCAACACTGCAAACAGAGAGGCCTCTTCCAGACAGGGGCTTCCACACCCCCGAGGGTGGGTGGCACCTGACCACGACTCAACACACTGTTTTGGTTTGTTTTTAACTTTTCAAAATGGAGGAAGCACCCACGTGACCGATACAACGGACACCGAAATCCCAATGGGGGGAACAATGGTCATCCCCCTCTTTGAAGCACATGTTGCTTGTAAACAAGGACACTGGCTTGCTTTGATTTTTTTTAAGAGTGCTCCTATTTATTTATTTATTCATTCCCAGTCTTTAAAAATCCCCTGTAGGATAGAAGGGCAACAACATCGTCCTCGGTGACTAGAGGATACTGGGACAGTTGGGCTTGGCGACTGCTCCTGCGTTCATGACAAAAGCTACGAAAGAGCCAGAGTTAGGACCCCTGAGTCCCCGTACAGCCCGCGCGCCCCCGAGAGCCCACTCCAGTGCAGGCCAAAGCATTCTTCTCAGTGTACTCTTTCCTGGAAAATACAGGGACCTTGCTGAGGAGGCTGAAGGTTTTGCACCGCCTTGTAAACCCACCCCGAATCAAGCCTGACTTGGGTCTACACAGGAGGGACCCTCCCCTCAGCGTGGTTCCAGAAATGGGGGGGTGGAGGGGTCTGCATGTCCTCCCTCGGGCTGCCACAACGCAGCCCCAGGCTGTTGTGGGCCCTTACACAGCAGATCTTTATTCTCTCGCGTCCTGGCACCTCCGGGTCTGAGCTCAAGGTGCCAGCAAGGTTGACTTCTTTGGAGGCTCCTCCTCTCCTTGGCTCGGAGGGAGGAAGCCAACTGTTCCCTGCATCCCCACGTGGTCCCCCGTCTGCGTGTGTCTGTGTCCCGAGCCCCTCTTAGAAGGACACCGGTCCTTCTGGAGCGGAGCCACCCCTCTGACCTCATTCTGTCTTAATTACCTCTCTAAAGGGCCCGCCTCCCGACACAGCCACACGCTGCGGCCGGTGGTGGTGGTGGGGCATCACCAACTGAACTGGAGGGGAGACACGACTCAGCCCGTACTCGGAGCGTAAGACACGTGGACACTAGTAGACCGGCCGCTGTGGGGCCCGGGTTCGCCGCGGAAAGGCCGCGACAGAGCCCCCGCTGGGCCATCCCTGATCCCCCGTTTGGTGACGCATCTGTTCCCAGGATCTCCCTTCTGCCTGTCACAGCGTTTCTTCAGCTCCGGGAAGGACATCTGTTTGGCTCGTATTCGGCCCAAGGTGCCCCATCTCTCAGCACTTGTGCTGCTTTCATCAATCCAGCTGTCACAGTCTTGAGGGGCCCGTACTCCCCCACCAGGGGGGTGGCCAGGGCCGAAGCTCTGCGGCTAACGAACCCAGGCACCCTCAGGCCGCTGGCGAGGGCTGCGGTGCTGACTGTGGTCGGCAGCTCCACATCAAGACCCACAAGCAGAGGCCGAGATGTGGGGGGTTGCTCTTCCTGGAGAGGAAGAGGTCAAAGGGAACAGAACACCTGCCTGACCCCCCAGGTCATTGTCAGTCACGGGGTTGGGCTGCCAGGGCTGCCAAAAGAAGAAACACGACTAATGGATGGAAGTTACAACAGTGTGTCGTAAAAACAGACATTGTTCCGCCGTGGCTGGCGTGGCTCAGTGGATCCAGCGCTGGCCTGTGAACAAAGGGGTCACCGGTTCGATTCCCAGTCAGGGCACATGCCTGTGTTGCCAGTAGGGGGCGTGTGAGAGGCAACCACACATTGATGTTTCCCTCTCTTCCTCCCTTCCCCTCTCTAAAAATAAGTAAATAAAATCTTCCAAACAGACATCATCCAGTACAGTAGAGCGCGCTCACTCCTGCTCAGAGCTCCACGCACCTGGGACATGGTGGCGGGGTGTCTGTTTTGCGTGGATTCGGTGGAGCAGGCCCAGAGGAAGCAGTTTGTATTTACCACCAGTTCCAGTTTTCTCCCGCTCCCCGAAAACCAGAGCTTTTTATTTCTCCAGCCTGTTTCTCGTTTCCTTTGCTTTTCTGAGATAGTTTTACCATTTCTTTTTAGACATGTCTTTTCCTGCCGCCAGCCTGGCCACCACATCCCCTGGGTGACCCCTGGTCTGTCCCCAGTCCCAGCCCGAGCCTCCAAGTGAGAAAATCCCCTTCCCGGTGTGACGTTGGGAGACTCCCAAGGAATCGTTGGGGAGATGGGAAATCGAAAGGGAAGGCACTGAGTTGTGTGAGTAAACATTAGCGCCCCCCCACCACACCCCCCTGTGCTGCCTGGATTTCCCAGCCTCCCTTGCAACCAGGTGGGGCCGTGGGCCAGCTCCACCCAAGGCACGAAGAGCAGATGAGCCTCTTTCAGCGACGCACTTGGTAGCAACTGTGCAGACCACGTGGTGAGGGGACAGAGCCACAGACGCCAGCGAGTGCAGCCCTGCGGCTGCCTGGGACAGGGCAGCCTGGACTTCGCACGAACGAGAAGCAAGCCGTGGTGGGGTCAAGCCCCTGGGATTCGGGAGTCCGCCCGCCCTGGCAGAGGGCATCGCTTAACCTAACTGATGACTGGCTTTTTCACGGGCCCTTTAAACTTTCATCGCCCCATGTGGGGGTGGGTAACATCACTCCCATTTGACAGAGGCAGTAACTGAGGTTCTGAGGTTTTAGATGGTTGATTTTTGCCAGCCCGGAGTGGCCCTGGACCCTAGTGATCCTTCTGACCCTTCTGACCCTAGTGACCCTTCTAATCCTAGTGACCCTTCTGAGCACAGCCGGCTCAGGAGACATTCGCCTGCTTCACATGATGGGTAACACTTAGATCGACACGAAGTCTCTACACAAACACGGCCACATAACAATGAAAGAAAAAAATGGCAGAGGCAAAACACACATTAACAAATGTGCTGCAAGGGGCGGATAAAAATGGCACCCAAATATTTCACCGTGAATTTGTTAAACTTCGTGAAGCCACAGCTCAAGCCAGGGAGGGTGAGTCAGCAGGGGGCCTGAAAAGGCAAGTTGTCAAAACTCAGGAAAGAGGCGGATGGGAGATACAATCATCCCAGAGATGAAGCCAGCACTGGAAACAGCACGAGAGGGAACAAGTGCCTCTGAGGACAGCCAGGGCCAAGGACATCAATCAGAAAGGCAAGCGAACCAGACGGCCAGTGCAGGGAGAGAGGGGTGGGCGTGAGAGGCGGGGCCCGGGCTCCAGCTTGCAGAGAAGTGGAGTGTCCAGACCGGGAAGGCAGAGGAGCACCAAGTATGTCAGAGGCAGCCCGTTCGTGTGCCCCCACTGAGATACAGCGCTTCTTCCTCTTCAGTGGCTGCCTGGCATTCCTTGCTCTGCAATGCGATTTGTTCTCTTCTTTGACCCATTTTCCTGCTGGCTCCTCTGCCTTTTGCTCACTGGTTTATAGGGATTCTCTGCATACTCGAAAGGTGAGTCTTTTGTAGGTTCCATGCTGTGCAAACATCTCCTTCCCCTCTGTGGCTTAGCTTTTCTCCTCTCTTAAAGACGTATTTTTTAAAAATAAATCTTTTATGCCCTGGCTGGCGTAGCTCAGTGGATTGAGTGTGGGCTGCGAACCAAAGCGTCACAGGTTCGATTCCCAGTCAGGGTACACGCCTGGGTTGCAGGCCATGACCCCCAGCAACCGCACATTGATGTTTCTCCCTCTCTCTCTCCCTCCCTTCCCTCTCTAAAAATAAATAACATCTTTAAAAAAAACTAACAGGAAATTTTTAAAAAATAAAAAACATAAGCCTTTTCTTTGGGAATAATTTCAGAGGTACAGAAAAGGTTGCAAAGAGAAAACAGGATTGATTTCCCATCGAGTTTAAGTTCCTGCAAAAGCTCCTCGAATCCTTTTACAATGCTACAGGAAGGCGAAGGGCACATTAATCAGGCAGAAGACCGTCCTGACAAGCGACGAGGCTCCGCCCCCGAGCTACGAGTCATCTGTAAAGCGGCCGCAAACACTCTGAAGTTGTAACACGGTGTCCAGGGATGGGCAGTGGGAATGGAGTCACTGATGTTGTCAGTGTTGTTGATGCTGCGGCTAAAACAGACTGACGAGGAGCCGGCTTTGAGGACGAACGACAGAGGCATGCTTGCAGTGATTCCATACATCAGTCAGAAAGGTTCCTGGGGATCGTGCTAGACGACTGAGAATTTGGTGGGGGCCCCGAGGCAGAGCTGGGACCCCAAACTCTGCACATCCGACTAATTAACTAACCGGGACACCCGCCTGGGCCGGAGGATGCGACTGATCTGCTCTGAGCGGCCGAGCAAGCGCCTGCAACCACAAAATAATGGCCCCAGACAGAGCAAATTTATAGCTCTTGGCACCTAATCCGACTCCTTGTTTCCTCCTCCGTGGCTGTGAGGGTTTCGGGCCTTCAAAGAGAAGCTCGTTTATCTGAATTCCACGGTCAGAAGGGGGAGCACGGAGCAGCCGGCCCTTCGCCGCCCCCACCACCGGGTCTGGAGCGAGAGCACTCGCCACTGACAGCTCCTCAGGCTGTGGGCCTCCTGACGGGCGGGGGGCAGGCAATTAAGCACTCTCTGAACCCAGGTGACCCCTACATCCAGCCTGGGGCAAGGTACATGCGGAGATTAGCCCGCAGGACACAGCAAGGGCACCTGGCCCTCGGGAGGAGCCCCAAGCTGCCTGGACAGCGCTTGTCACCACAGCCCCGGCTGACTCACAGGGCACATGCCTCGTGCTTGCTGGCCCAGACGGGAGGAACCGGGGTTCAGTCTCCAGACTCTCTTCTTCTGGAGACGTTTCTGTTCCTCTTTATCTGGGACCCACCGCCCATCATACAGGAATCGAGCCTAACACCCTTGCACTGGCTTGAACAGCGTCCCCAGAAACCCATGTGAGTGTGGCTGGGTTTTTCTGGAAAGGGAGTCTTTGCAGATGTCATCAAGATGAAGTCACGCTGCACTTCGCCCTAATCCCGTGACTGGTGTCCTCACAGGACGGAGGGGACACAGGCCCCCACACGGGGAGCACTCCCCGTGAGACGGGGCAGGGCAGAGTGGGGAGGCCGCCAGGCGTGTGGAACTTCGTTATGGCGGCCCCGGAAATGAATGGAACCCCTAAACCTCTGCAACGCTTGCTCAGTGCCTGTCCTCTGGGCCCCGGCCCTGGATAGGGCACTTCCAACACGCGGGATACGGCGGTTGGCATTTTATTAATACCACCGGGAACCTGTTATGACCACCACTTCTGAGACAGGACAGTAAGAAGCCGGGGAAAGTCCTTGGCGAGCCGGATGAGGGAGATGGAAGCAAAATAATTAAACAAGGCCAAACAACTGCAGCAATGTACAGCCAGCGAGTGAATCATAAGGTCTTCTCTTCCCTAACCAAGAACACTTTGGAGCAAATGGTGTGCACACCCCAGACCTGGCCATGGGCAGGCGTTCAATGACACTCAGTGACATTCCTTAAAGAGGCAACTGACCAGACAATGACCCTGACCCCTCTGTACACTCATTGTGATGAGTCAACACATTGAGGGACGCATCATCCGGAAAACTAATGAATATTCTGCTAAGACCCTCCCCTGAGCCCTCCCCTACGGTTCCCACCCACAGAGGAGGGATAAAAACCCTCTAAACGAAGACACAGCACAAGCTTTGTCTCTCTGAAGCACACCAAGCCTGTCCTCAGCCGTGGGCTTCTCATGTTCTTTCTCCTACACGCTCAGGGACCTGCAGCCAGGGGAGCTCTGGGCAGGGGCAGTGCATTCGGGCAGACCCCTCCGAACCCGGCTCCTGGGCCCCTTTTCTTTGGTGAGCCAGAGCAGCCCCACCTGGGCTCCCTCCTGTCACTGTGACTTTTACTTCTCAGTGAGTCCACGCAGTGCAGCATGGCTCGCTTCTCTCCTGCAAACGTCTCTAGGGAGCCAGAGCAGCCCCATCCAGGTTCTCTCCCATTGCTTCTCCTGCCCTAGGCCCTTCCTCGAGTGGCTGTCCCCAGCTTTAATAAACTCTCTCGGGCAATCCCCTGGACTCGTGTTGTGGATTTTCCCTGCACAAAGTCGAGAGCCCACACGCTACGGGCCGGCCCTGGGCAGGCCCACTTTGGGCCAGGTCCCTGTCCCTGTAACATTTCCCGTTAAAGCTCCTTAATAATTTTGATTAATGAAAACCACAGAAGATGAATATTAATGGCCCATAGTTGGGTTTGTTTTTTTTAACATCCCAAATCTACACCTAAACATAAAGCGAACAGAAGTAGTAGAACAGAGTAGAAGAGTGAAACCTCATGGCCAGTATCTGTAAGAAAAAAGGTGCCCTGGCTGGTGTGGCTCAGTGGACTGAGCACAGGCCTGTGAACCAAAGGTTTGAGGGTTCAATTCCCAGTCAGGGCACATGCCTGGGTTGCGAGCCAGATCCTCAGTAGGGGGCACACGAGAGGCAACCACACATTGATGTTTCTCCCTCTCTTCCTCCCTCCCTTCCTCTCTCTAAAAATAAATAAGTAAAAACTTTTTTAAAAAAAAGAAAGAAAAAGAAAAAGGTGACAAGGTAGCCCACCAGCCCAAAACGTGAGGGTGTTAGGGCAAACTGCTGCCAGGTTACAGGTGCCCCGCGTGTCTCGGAAGGCAGGTAACGAAAGCAGCTGCACCTCTCCGCTGGTCGGCGGATCGTGCAAACCCAATTCACCCGGGCGTGTCTGGAGATCCCCGCGGAGCGGAGGACAGCAGCCAAACCCGAGCGGGGCTTTCCAAGGCTCCGAGTCACAGGTAAGAAAGAACAGGGCGCCCGGACGATGGGACTGTGAAGACTGACCCAAGCCCTGCGTATGAATTCTCAGAACTGACCAGGTCCCCCGCGGAGAGGCACCGCGGGGGTGGGGAGAGGGGAGAGACCAGGCGTGTGGAGGGGAGCGTCAGAGAAGACGCAAGGAGGGCGGGGTGCTTGTTTTATAAATAAACCCTGTGACAAGAACAAACCACAGCTCTCCAGTGGCGACACTTAAAAAGGCGCTGTCTTGGCCCAACGTTCTCTAGAAGCACGGAAAATCCGTTTTACTTAAACGTGAGCAGCAGGGAAGAATTTCGCTGAACTATCATCACCCTAAGTTACTTTGAGAGAAGAGAGAGGAGGGGCGGTACGACAGGCCCACAGCCAGCAAGGGCAGAGCGGGGTGACGAGGCCAGAGCGCAGAAGAAAGCTGGTCACTTAACATTCCGAAACGAGCTAAAATAAGTAAAGTGACGGGAGCTAGGAAGGAACATCAGGAATCAGAGAAGCTCAGAAAGGAGGCGACGGAAGAAAAGGAAGGTATAAAAAGAGAGGAGAGAACTAGACAGGAAATAATTATTTTAGAAATGAAGACCAAGCTTTGGCCAGATAGCTCCGTTGGTTGGAGCATTGTCCTGATGCACCAAGGTTGCCGGTTCGATCCCCCGTTAGAGCACATTCCAGAGGCAACCAGTGACTGCATCGATAAGTGGAACAACAAACTGATGTTTCCCTCTCTCTCCCTCCCTCCCTCTCTCTCTCTTGCTCCCTCTCTCTTCCTCTATCTCTAAAATCAATACATTTAAAATATTTTTAAAAGAAATGAAGACCAAGGTAGAAGAACCACAAATGCAAATAAACACACTGGAGAATGCCTTAAGGGAAATAATAGATGATAAAGGAAAAAGTTTTAGTTAAAAGGAATGAACGAGACAATGAAAAGGATTCCAGAGAGAGTAACAGGAGACAGAGGAAGATGATCAAATAAATATTCACAGAATAGAATCTCCCAGAAGAAAACCACATTTATAAAACAGAATAATACTCAAAACGAAAACGTTGAAGGTGTTTCTGAACTAAAAATACTTAAAACTGTATGCAAGGGGCACACGGCACCCCGTAGGAACACCAGCCCCGCACACCGACGAACCCTAGACAAACAGACATCACAGAAGGAAAACGTCTCCGCACGTGGCTTCCGTGGCCCACATCACGTATGAAGGAGAGACTACCAGTCTGCAGCAGGCTCTTCCGCGCCATGCTGCCTGCCAGAAGACAGTGCAGAAAAATCTTTAAGACACTCAAGGAAAGCCACTGCGAGCCCGGCCAACGCTTAAGCAGAAAGGCCCCAGGCAAAATGTCATAAACACTCAAGAACCTGGCGGCGGCCGCTCTCTCGAGCTCTTACCAAAGACTCGCCAGAGAACAAGCCCCAGACAGTGGAAGAGACTCAGTCGGGAGACATCAGGGTCCAGCGGGCAGCAGGCCCGGGGCCAAGACGAATGGATGATAATCGTGAGAGGCCACAGAGAGGCTCTGGCTTCCCCTGACACAGCAGACACAATACCACTGTCAGAAACAGGCGGAGGGAGACAGGGGGGAGGATGCACGACACGGCCTCGGCTTGCTGGCTGCCCTGCAGGCAGAACCAGGAAGCCGAAGAGCGTTACTTCGCACTATACTCCAGGGGAGACAGAGGGGAGCGGGAAAAGAGAAGAGGTTACTAGCTCATTTGAATATTGCTCCTAGCAGGGAACTGATAGAAAATGAGGAAAACCAAGGAAGGAAAGGTAGCATGGAAAGGCGTTAGAATAAATGCACTCATTAGGACAGTCACTCAAACCTTCCCAAACACCGAGCGAGCCCACGGAGATTGCTGCATGATCGGACAATGTGACTGACACACGAGGCCCAACCCACCCTTCATGCCAGTAAACGTAACTGGACTTAACTCCGCTGCAAAAGGAAAAATTCAGATTGGCTTTAAAGGCAAAATCTAATCCTAGGCCACATATCAGAGACACTCCTTATACGAAGAGAGACAGAAAAGTGAAAAAATAAAAGGATAGAAAAAAATTAAAGGAATTCAAAGATACAGCAGGCAAAGGCCAATGAAAGAAACCAGGATTGCCATCTGGCTACCCAGAGAGGGAGAATTCAGGCCAAAGAGCACGGAGCGAGATAAGGTGGGACGTGGTGCAATTCTGAAGCATGCAAGTCCCGATAAAGATGTAGCCGTAACACTATTTATGCACACAATGGCTTAGCAACGGCTTTCAGGAGGCAGAGCCGGGAGGACGTGGCAGGAGAAATATACAGAAAGACATTTAAAAAAAAAAAAAAAAACAAGACGATTAGCATCTCTATCTCAAGCCAAGACCTCTCCACTGGACAGACAGACAGACAGAGACAGTAGTAGATAAAAGAGATAAAAACAAGGCTTCCCGTAGAAAACTTATAAAACAAAATCATTCAGGTAGATCTAAGAAAGACAAAACTAAGAGACACAGGTGGGTGCAGCGGTGTGACACCTATTTTCTTTCATAAATGAAAGAACTGATCCCCCCATCTCCGGCCAGTGCCCCCAGAAGATGCCCCTCGGCCGAAGAAAAGTGCCCTGGCCAAGGCCAGCCCTGTTCCAGAGCAGCCCCGGATGCGAAGAGTGGGTTAAAGCGGGAACAGTTGAACCAACTCAGGGTGGCCTCCCCCACTCCAGCGCCCCCTGTGGGCTGGTCCTTTGTTGTTCAGCTTGTTCCTCTGCCTGATCCTGCCTCCTGCCCATCCCTTCCACAGGGGTTCACCTAAAACCGCTCTTTAATACATGCCCTGCATGGTAGTCTCTGTCTCAGAGTCTGCTTCCAGGGAATTGAATCTGCGACAGAAACATGAGAACTAAAAATACACTGAGATGTGATTTCTCACCTACCAAACTGGACACAAAGCCAACCCTGTGACCACGTACTCTGCAGGCAAGGTTAGGGAAGGAAGTATTCCTTCATGGCTGGTGGGAACGTTAGTCATATCGTACAAAATTACATGGGCAGCCCTGACTGGCATGGCTCAGTGGTTTGGGCATTGTCTGGCAAACCAAAGGGTCGCCGGTTCAATTCCTGGTTGGGGCACAAGCCTGGATTGCAGGCTAGGTCCCCGGCTGGGGGCGTGCAAGAGGCAACTGATCAATGATTCTCTCACACATTGATGTTCCTCTCCCTCCCTTCCTCTTTCTCTAAAAATAAATAAATAAAATCTTTTTTTTAAAATCATATATACAATAACCTTTTGACCCAGCAGACCTGGGAATTTAACCCAAAGCTAGACAAGCAAATGTATCAAAAGATGTACAGCCAAGGCTATTTATTGTGGCACAACTTGGTTATAATAGTGAAGGACGCTGAATAAAGGATTGGTTAAGGGGACTCAGTACATCCACGGTCCCCAGTCGGGGCGTGTACGAGAGGCAACCCACTGACGTTTCTCTCTCACATCGATGTTTCTCTCCCTCTCTTCTCCTCTCCCTAAAAAAATAAATAAAGCCTTTTTTGTGTAAAAAAAAAAAAGCAACTAAGCCCTGAAAATGAAAAGGGAAATTATACAAACAAACCATAATTATGTAACAGAACCACCAGTTGGTCGTATAACCACCCAAGCAGGAATCGTTTCCAGAAACTTAAACACAGCAACTTGACTATCTATCCCTAGCGGGACTCACTCTCAGGGCCAAAAAAGAACTGCAGAAATGTCGCAAGCTGTTTCCTGTAATCACACGGCTAGCTGCAGTGGTCGGGATTGTCACTCTGAGACTGCGGTGCGTGTGTTCGAGGTGCGATGAAGCAGATCAGTAATTGTGTTGGTCCCGTGAGGAGTCGGCATTTTCAGGGTGGGAAAGAGGAGACAAAGACGTCAGATCCATGAGGTTCAGTTACAACTCTGTAGTTCTGAATCCGAATGAGCAATATCCGTGCGAACCCGCTAAATGCTCATCTCTTAAAAGGAGTAAGTGTCCTGCCCTGGTCGGTGTGGCTCACCACTTACAAACTGCCACTTATAAAATAAGTAAGTCCCAAGGGTGGGTACGGCCTGGGGGCTGTTGTTAACAGTATCGGATGGTGTACTTGAAAGTTGCTGAGGGCAGATCTTGAAAGTTCTTACCACGAGACAAAGAAATAGTCACTGTGTGATGATGGATGTAAACCGGACTTAGGGATTACTCACAATATACACTCATGTAGAATCATTAGGTTGTACGCCTGAGACTAATATAGTGTGATACGTCAATTATATCACAATAAAAAGCAATTTTAGAAACAAGTCCAGATAACAAATAGGAAGGGGAGGTAGAATTAGAACATCGCCGTTTTACAACCCCTAGAGAAAGAATGGATGTAATCGATGGTCACGAATAGCAGCTAGTTCCACGAAAAAAGAGAGGCAGCCAGCTATTTTCATGCGCCCTGTTGGAGTAACGCACCACCAACTAGGGAGTAATCCTGCCAGAAAACTGAACCTGAGCCTGGCAAAGGTTCTAGAGTTAATTACCAACTTTGAGAAAAATAGATGACAGAGAAAAATGTAGGATGAGGGGCCGTCCTGGGGTGTTAGGATTTGCTCGGGGATAAGAACTGGGTTGGTTGGTCACCATAGCGTTAGTTAAACTACATCACCGGATGAAATCAGCAGAATCCAACTGGAGAAAACTCTAAAAGGTGAACCACCTCACACCTTCAATAAAAGCCAAAAAAGCAAGGAAAGTGTATAGAGACGAGCCCTGCAGATTAAAAGGTACTTAAGAGTTCTACCTGCCAATTGCAATGTACGGACCTTATCTGGTTTCTGATTCAAATAAATATTTGGGTTTTTGCTCTGGTTCAGTTGGTTAGAGCATCATTCTGAGACAGAGAGGTTGCAGGTTTGATCCCCAGTCAGGGCACATACAAGGAACAACCAATGAATACATCAATAAGTGGAACAACACATTGATGTTTTCCTCTCTTTCTCTTTCTCTCTCTCTCCCCTCCACTTCCCCCCACCCCATTCCCTCTCTCCCTCTCTAAAATCAGTAAGTCAAGAAAGAAAGAAAGAAAGAAAGAAAGAAAGAAAGAAAGAAAGAAAGAAAGAAAGAAAGAAAGAAAGAGCACTGAGCACTGGCTGGTGTGGCTCAGTGGATTGGGTACAAGCCTGCAAACCTAAGGGTCACTGGTTCGGTTCCCAGCCAGGGCAAATGCCTGGGTTGTGGGCTGGGTCCCCAGTGGGGAGACACATGAGAGGTAACCACAATTGATATGTCTCTCCCTCTCTTTCTCCCTCCATTCCCCTCTCTAAAAATAAGTAAAATATTTTTTAAAAAAAGAAAGAAATTGGTTTCAAAAATGTGTGAACCAACTGAAGTTTACTCGCCAACTGGAGATTTGAAGAAATCAAGAAATTATTATAGTTTAAGTGTGGTGATGCTATTGTGGTTGTTTCCTTTTGAGATTCCTTTTGAGTCCTTTTTTTTGTTTTTTTTTAGAAATACTGAAATACTTGCAGATGAAATTGTATGGTCCCTGGGATTTGTATCGAAGTGACGTCAGGGGAGTGAATGGTGTAGATGAGACATGACCTAATCGTTGTTGAACTTACACGGTAGACACATACAGGTTCTTAGCGCTTTTTTGTATATTGTAACGTTCAAAAGTTTCCATATTCAAAATAAATTTTAATTTCAAAAAAACAAAAAAGATTCTCGGAGTGAGACTCACCTGGGAAGCTGAGCACTGAAAACACCGCTTTGTGCCCTGGTCGCCACTTCCATTCCCAGTCTAGGGCGCATGCCCGGGGTTGCGGGCCGGGCCCCCAGTAGGGGTCCCACAAGAGGCAACCACACACTGATGTTTCTCTCCCTCTGTCTGAAATAAATATGTAAAATCTTTTTTAAAAGATTTTAAACCTCTCTTTTTAGAGAGGGAAGGGAGGGAGAAAGAGACAGAGAGAGGAACATCAATGTGTGGTTGCTGGGGGCCATAGCCTGCAACCCAGGCATGTGGCCTGACTGGGAATCGAACCTGCGATGCTTTGGTTCGCAGCCCGCGCCCAATCCACTGAGCTACGCCAGCCAGGGCTTAATAAAATCTTTTTTAAAAAATCGCTTTCCTCCACGAGCCACTTATTTGTCTGTTGGTCCCAGACCCACACTTGTCTTTGTGTTGTGAGCGCTGGGGGTCTGGAAACCAGGTCTCAGGCATCTCACCAACCGGCTTCCGGTTAAGTGCCATCCGTGAGAACCAATGACGAGAGAGGACCGGGGAGGGAGAAGGGGTGTGGCCTGGCTCCCGACCACCTCTCTTCTCTCTGCCTCGCCCCCCTTGCCTCTCTGTCCTACCGGAACGCCCCCCTCCTCCCTTCCGCAGAGCCGAGCCTCTCTCACGCTGTGGTGTGCGCAGCAGGCTTCCACTGAAGGCCCGTGCAGCAACAGAGAGTTATTTTATTGCAAGTAAGAAATATTATAGCACTGAAGGCCAAGCATCAATCTTCTGAAAAATTCATTGGCCGCTGTCTGCCCCAAAATAATTTCCACTGCCAGTGTCTTCCTAGGCCCAGGCTGTCTGCTGGACCCTTCTCCCTCTCACCTCTGGGTCCTGGAGGGTCCTGGACCCTCCCTCCCAGGAGGCCCGTAAATCATTCCTGTCATTCCATTCCTGCCTCGAGCGCCCTCAGCCAGGCCGCTCTCTAGGGACCTCATCCTGATGAACCGAAAGGGCCCAACGAGGTATTTCTATACAAAAGGAGCCGTTTTCGTCCTAACGGGAATATTCTGCCTCCCCCCACCCCCCAGGATGTTCGGCTCAAACTACAGCCATCTTTTTAAAATAGGTTCTCTGTTACATAAGGAGGATAGGAAGGCTGTCTCTACCTCTAATGAGAAAACATCGCCGTAGGAGTCAAATTAGGCGCAACAGTGACTCGCCACAGGGAGTGGGAGAGAGAGGAGGCTGTGAGATCCTTCCTCCCAGTGCGTCGGAAGGGGGAGGCGAGGCCGGCATCTCTCAGGCACAATTAACTGTTGGGCTGGTGACTCGGTCACAGGCGGCTGCCCTGGGACTGGTGGGACATTGGGCAGCATCCCTGGCCTCCACCCACCACCCTGACAACGAAACATGTCTCCAGACATCATCAGATACATCCTGGGAAGCAACCCCCCCGCCACCCCACTGGAGAACCACCGGCCAGAGAAAGCCACACCTGTCCCAACCGAGGACGGGACAGGTGACCTTGCCCCGTGCCTTTCCCATGCTCCTCCAGTGAGAGACTTTCTCCGACGGCCCCTCGCTTCGTGTCAGCTGCAGCCTCAGCCCTGCCTTCCGGCACTTAGCGCTTGTGTTGAGGAGTCAGGGCAAGCGTGCGTTTCTGTTTTGTTTTGCCAAAGGTGAAAAAAATGCCACAACGGCAGCCAGTAAAACGTAGCCCCAAAATAACTCGGTTTATTCCAGGTCTGTTTCATAATTTATAACCCTTGACATGAGCTTTTAAATTCTACTTTAAAATACCAAAAGAACAAATCCATCATTTATAGTTCCTCCCCAGCGCTGTTCCTTCTCCCGCTGGCTGAGAAAAACGTGGCTGGCCAGCCCAAATAAGGGCGTGTTGGTTGGTCTAATGGGCACCATCCCGCTGTGGTTGGTCCACCCTGCTGGGAAGTGGATATTTGTGTCTCCGCCCCTCCCCCAAAGTCACTTGTTGAAATCTAATGTCCAAAGTGATTATTAGGAGGCAGGGCCTTTAGGTGATTAGGTCATGAGGGTGGTGCCCCCAGGGATGGGATTAGCGCCCTACGGAACTCTCTCACGCTCTCAGCCACGTGAGGATGGCCATCCATGAACCAAGAAGTGGGGCCTCACCAGATGCTGCATCTGCTGGTGGCTTGACCCTGGACTTCTCGGTCTGCAGACAGTGAGAAATAAATACCTGTGGTTCACAATACACCCCGTCTGTGGTGTTTTGTGATAGCAGCCCACAGGGGCTAAACCCCCCGGGGCTCCTCACACTCCCTGGGGCTGAACTCTCCTTCCAGGAGCCCTCAGAGCCACGCCCCTACCAGACTTTCTAGCAACCCCACCCCACGCACACCTGCGCAGGGTCCCGTCGTGTGTCAGTGTGTGACTGAAGCTGAGTTGTCACCAGATGGCCTTGTCTGAGGAGGGAAGACCCGTGAGACCCTGCCGGGCTCAGATTCCAGTCTCTGCATTCCTCCTCCATGTGGGACAACTGGGTGTTGGAAAGGTTCTGTGTTTCAACTGTTTAAATGAAAGCAATTCCACATCGAGCTGTTGGTGTGACTGCCGAAGCTCTCCTTTGGAGCAAAGAGAACACAGGTTCGGTCCACGAAACCTTTGCTCTCCCCACCCCCACCGCAGTGAGAAATGGAGGTTCGGTCCTTGCAGGGGCCGTTGGGGGCCCACCCCCTGGGCGGGCAAGCATGCACCGCAGGAGAGGCGGGACTCCCAGTACGCCTGCCAAGGCCCCGTGCTCTAACACACACAGACCCCCGGTCCTCTGTGGGGCCGCTTCCAGCTTTCTTGTGGGGAGAAAGGACTCTAAGGGCTGGAACCAGAGACATCACAGTTAGGGTGAGACTCTGCTAATGAAGAAAAAGTGGGCATCCCCCTGGGCCAAATCACAAGCTGTACTTGACCAATGCGGAGCCAGAGAGAGAGAGAGAGCACCCACGCCCTTGCTTCCCCACGAGTCAGAAGGCATTCCGCATCCAGAGGGCAAATCAGGAACTGGGGGGACTGGGAATGGCTACGTGTGGATAGGCCGAATGAGGGGACCACCGCCGGATCACAGTCGGTCCCCGCCCCTCCAGGGACCTCCCCACATCCAAACACCCTCCATGCAGAAGGGCTGAAAGGGTGTAGGCCTGCCCGCGTCCAGGCAAGAAGTCAGGGGAGTGGGCGCATCTTTACCAACGACAAGAGCGTCTCTGCTGCGTCTCGGCTGCATCCTCGGGATGTTTCCCTAAACAGGGAAGCCCGGTGCAGGGGCAGGTCCTCGTCCTATTGGCCCCCGCAGCTCGCCAGGCATTCAGTCAAAGGAGCTGTCTCCTCGCCGGAGTCACTGGCAGCTCTTCTGCATTTTACTCATTTCCAAACCACAAATTTGACATTTACCCAGAACACTCAATGCTTGCCCGACCGTTGGCAAAAAAAAGGAGCAGGAAATGAGGCATCTGTCCTCAGCCAGTGGTGCTCTGCCCAGCCCCTCCGTCCCCAGGGCCTTGTCCGCTGGGAGCTGCGTCTCTAATAAGCACTGACCGTCCCTTCCAGACCCTGCTCCTCCGCCGAGCGCCCGAGGTCACACGAGGGCGGCCCGGGCTGGACTCCAGCCTCTGCCTCTGCAGGGGAGAAGCTCAGTGGCTGCTGAAGGGCTTTGTCTGAGACCCAGGCTGAGCCGCTCTGCCTAAAATCAAGCACCCCCTCCTTTCAGGGCCACCTGTGCGGAAGGACAGGGACAGAGCCACTGGACGCAGCCCAGCCGTCCTCAGACCCCCACCACCCTGCACCTCCTCCTGCCCCTCATTACGGATCGAGACTTCTCGCAGTGGGGAAAGTGCTCGCTAATCAGAAGAAAGAGAAGAGGGAAGGAGCGGGGAGAAAACTTGGCCTGGGGCATTGCTCCCTTCTAGGGACATGGTGCATTCTGGGCCCGTCAGAGGTACACGGTGTGTCTGGCTAGTGTCCCCAGGGCCTGGCAGGGCCACCGAGAAGGAGAAGGGTAGGGTGCCGGGCAAGGCCAGCTGAGCGCATCCCAGAGAACGCAGAGCGGGCCTGCCCCTCCAGCAAGAGGGAGACCAGAGTGTCGGGGGGGGCAGGCAGGCAGGCAAGGGAGGGGTGCAGGCAGAGAAGGGCTTTTCGAAAGACAGGAGCCAACTGAGAGGGTCTTGGCAGGACGAGGGAGGAGCCCAGCCAGTGAGAAAGGCGCAGCAAGGCGGCCCAGGGTTTCAGGCTGGGAGGCCTGAGGGCCTCTTTGCGGTCCTTTTCTGGGCTATGCTGTGAGGTCACTTCCCCGGCGCGCACGAGGGCCACCAAAATCTTCATGTGTCTCCGGCTCCAGGCAGCAGCCTGTGGCGAGTGGAGTTCTGGGGTACGAAAGAGGTGGGGAGTGTCCCGCCTGAGACAGGTGGCATGGGAGAGAGGTGGCAGAAGCCACAGCATGCTTAGGGGACAGGGGTCTGCAGAGACACAAGTCACAGGAGGGGCTGACCCAGAACAGAAGCCTCATCATCCCAGACAGACGGGGGGCGGGGTGTGCACTGGGGGCGCCCTATTCTGCACAGGATGGGGCTCCAGCCGACTCTCAGCGTCCTCAGGGAAACCCCTGAGCCGGAACTGGAGGGCAGAGGGCGTCTGGGCCACGTGCCAATCACTGTTCAACCCAGCCCCCCCACCCCCGCGCTCCTGTCACCAGCCCTGGGAAGAGACCCCCACAGAAAGCCAACCTCCCAAGCAGGGAGGTCACAGTTCGGAAGCATCTAGGGCGGCTTGACATTGAATAAAGCACGTGGTCATCGTCCCATCTGCTGAGAGTCTCATTGCACTGAGGCCACTCAAGCCCATGAGAACAGCCTCGTCTGACCCTGCCCGTGTCCCTTGTCATCATGGTCCCTCCGAGTCCCCGGATGCTGTCACCTGGCAGGGCACGAAGAAGAAGCGTGGCCGGCCCCCACCGGCGCCGCCTGGCGCGAGGCCTCCCCGGGCTGCCTCCCCAAGGGCTGATCTGCCTGCAGTTAGCACCAGAGTCTTTTGCAGCCAGACCTTCTGCTACGGCTAATTTTAAAATAATGGCAGAACATCCTGCTACATTCTCCCGCTCCGGTTTCTTAGCGATGGCTCTTGTAGACTTCCAGCTCACTTATAAGGTATGATTATAAAATAATAAAGCTGGTTATTTAAACAACCGCTTCGGAATACATTTTTTTTGGAACCCCAGTGTTAACTTAAAAAAAAAAATTTGAACTGTGCTTGGACTATCAAGAATCGCTTTATGTAAACGGTGATCACACTGTAATCAAGATAAAGTGAGTCTTTACGGGGTTTAATATCGTGCACCTATGCAGCTCGAACAGATCTATTACGACCTGATCTTGAACTACATCCTCACTCACCTTTCTACCAACCCCCCTTCTATGACCTGCAGTTACCTAAAAATGTCTCACAACAGTCGCCTGGGAAGACCCGGGGCTGCAAACTCCTTCCAAGATGCTCGGGCGCTGGCGGCCGACCAGCCCACCCCAAGTGTCCTTCTCCAGGTCCCCTGTGGTCGGACCCGCAGGACGCCTACCGGGAAAACGCCTCCTCCCGCGTGTGTGTCGGTGTGAGGTCTCACCTGAACAGCAGGCCCAGCCCCTTCCTGTTCCCCAGGGACTGCCCACCACTTGGGGGTAAGGTGCGTCCCTCGGACCCGAAGGTGGAACAGAAAAGCCCCAGGAGGAACCTCTCAGCCTCAGAAAAGCAGCAGCCACCCGGGGCGGCGAGCAGGAGGCCCGCAGGCAGAGGCCAGCTGGGCGCTGGAGACGCGGAGGGAGACGTCCCAGCAGAGGGCCCGCACCTCCCGGCTCCTCAGCCGAGGCGTCTCGGGGAGACACGAGGTGACCGCTCCTCCTCGGCCGGTCCCCTCCCGGAAGACAGAGGAGGGAACCAGGGAAACGGTGGGCAGAGCTCTAACAAGGGTCTGAGTGGGGTGTTCCCAGGGGTTCGGATCAACTGAGAGCCTGGAGGAGCCCTCCCAGAGGAGGGGACACTGAGCAGGGACTCAGGGGCCGTAAGGTCTTCTCTAGACCACGAGGGACCGAGTTTGCGTGACAAGAAGAGGGAAGACAAGGCCGAGGCAGAGGGAGCAGTCAGCAGGATGTGGCCCCCTGTGGCTGGGGGTCTGGCCCGCGGCAGGAGAAAGGGGTGACTGGAAAGGAAGATGGGGACGCTTGTGCCCTGGAGGGCTTTGTCCTGTGGCCCAAGAGAAGCCTGCCTGTCCCTTCGGGGCCTGGGCCACTCTGGTCCGTCTGCTTATGTAGCACGGGCAGGTCGGTGCCCAACCCTCGGTGGCAGGAGGGGCCTGGCACAGACCTCCCCACCCCCCACCACCACCTATGGCCTGCACTGTGGTAGATCAGACCCGGGAAGTCGGCCGGGCTGCAGGGGCTGCCCCTGGAGGGACAATGGGCTGGTGACACAGCATCGGAGAGGGTGGCGAGCTCAGGTGAGCACTGACCCTCACAGCATGTCCGGCTGTGTCCTGAGAGGATCCCGGCCCCAGAGGGCACGAGACACGGACCCTACCTGTACTTCCGAGCAAGGGCCGACCCCCACGCGCTGAGCTGAGCGGCAGAACGAGGTGGATGATGGAAACAGCGTGGACCTTCCTCCTGGGGTATCAGACCCCACGCCTGCCTGTCCACAGAGGGGCCCCGGGGACCACCAGAAGCCCAGAGACCCTTCCTCAGCCCTCACACCCCACCCTGGCTGCAGAGGAAGACACAGACCCCCCGCATACAAAGTCAAGCACGCAGGCCTCTATGATGTTAAGGACTTGACTACCAATCACTACCGAAACCAGAGAGGCGCATTTCGTGAGCTGCCGAGTACCTCCTGCCAAGGAGCCGCTGTGCTTGGCACGGGACGGGGGACAGGCCGTAGCACAGAGGCAATGAGCCCCCCAGATCCAGCAGTCCAGGGCGCTGAGAGAGTGTGGGGACGGCAGAGGGTGGGGCAGTCACACAACGGGGTTCCCAGCCCCAGGGAGGGGGCTCCGAGCCTTTCCCAGAAGAGGCGCCTGAGGACCACCAGGAATTCGCCAGGCAGAGGAGGCTCCAGGCATAGGAGCAGGCGGTACAAAAATCTTCAGAGGAGAGAAGGTTCTAGAAACACCAGAACCTTGCAAAGATCTAGTCGCCGTCCCTTGAGCAAGGGGGGCCGTGTGCACAAGCAAGGGTTAAGCGAGCAGCAGGTGGCGGCTCAGGGCGCCCCAGCTCTGTTGTCAGAAGCTGCGGCTCAGGCAGGGCTCCGCAGCCTCGGGGGCAGCCTCAGGGGCAGCCTGGGGCTCCAGTTTCGGGCACTGGGAACCACGCTGGGCACAAAGGACATGTTCTGTGAGCATCTGTCCCTCCTATTTGCCAGTGAAATGTGGAGATGGACTTCCTGGGCTGAGCGGGGGCGGGAGTCCAGGGGAGCGCAGGTGCGGAGGCAAGCTTGCACCTGGACCTCGGGTGGCGGTTGAGTCACGAGGCCAGAACACCCCACCAGGGCCTCACCCAGCTCCCGGGCCCTTGGTGCACAGGTGGAGGTGAGGCGGGGGGCAGCCTGGCCCCACTCCTTGGGCTCCAGACCACAGCCCCGGTCCGTGGGGCAGCTCCAGGTCTTTCCTGGGTGCTGGCAACCCCATGGGGCTCTTTCCTTGCCCCCTCTTTCCTTTCCTGCCTCTCTGGCCCTCTTGGTCTGGGAGAAGCCTCAGCATCTCTGGACTACAGTCCAGCCCTGCAGGAGAGGAGGGGCCTACAGCGCCACCCCCGCCCCGCCCACCACCAAAGTCCTTGTCAGTCTGTGAGCCCAGGTCACAGTGGTGGCCAGGGAGCAGGTCCAGTGCAGGCATGAGGACAGACACAAAGAAGCTGGTCACCAGGGTGAGGGGCCAGAGCCCAGGAAAGATGCCCCTCTGCTCCCTCTAGCCCCCAGCCCTGCCTCTCCAGCCCAAGGGTCTCCAACCCCAGGGAGGTAGGCTCTGCTTGCATTCATTCATTCATTCACTCATTCAACATGGCGCATATTCCAGCGGCAGGCACTGCTCTGGGCCCTGCAGGATCTCACAAGCCCCAGCCTCACTCACTCCGTATCTTCCCACCATCGGGCCAGCAGAGGACACAGCCCATTTGCCTGCCCAGGGATTGTCCCGGGATGCAGAGTGGCTGCAGGGTGGGCCCCACAGCTCATTCTGTCCTCTCGTCCTGAGGCCCAGGCATGAGGTGCCCCTTAGGCATCCCCCATCCAGGGCTCACAGGTCACTGTCACCCCTTCTGCCTGGCCCACCTCTCTCTGTAGCCCTTCTGGACCCCTGGTCCCGGGGTCTCACCCCTCTCCCGTCTGTGTGCCCTGGCGCACAACTGTGCAAACAGGGGAGAGCCTGTTCCTCTCTCCCACCTTCCCTGGGTGCAGTGAAGACCCCTCCCAGCTGCTCAGAGGCCCGGGTCCCTCCTCCCACACCCACCCTGTCCCAAGCAGTGAGAGTGGCCGTGTTTGGCTTTATAGCGAGGTCGACAAACTCACTTCCAAGGGTCAGGGGTTGTGGGACTCGGGGGTCTCTGGAGGCCTTTGGAGGCAGGGTCGCCCACCCGAAGAGCCGGCCACTGCACACGCTCCTCGGGGAAGCAGGGTGGCCACCCACACCTGCACACACACACACACACGAGAGCACCCCACCCTTCCCTAGCCCAGGGACGTATTCTGACTTGTTACCCCAATAACAGGCATGAGCCCCCCTCTTTGGGCAGCTCCTCCGTGATAGGGGATCACAGGTGATGGAGGTGAGGCCCACCTGCAGCCAGACCCCAGGGGAGCTCTGGGCACGTCTAGGGAACCAGGGTGCCCCGAGTGTGTGGGGGCCCAATTATACACGGTTGAGGTCTGGATTAAGGTCAAGGTAAGGTCGAGTCAGGGGTTTGAAGGTCTGGGCTTAGACTTAGGCCAAACACAGCCGCAAGTCTCAGCCGGTGCGGCCAGGGCTCACGGACTGTGCAGGGGACAGGGGTGTGGCTGGGTTAGTGGTCCAGGCAGGGCCGGCCCAGCGCCAGTACCAGCCAGCACAGCAACCTGACCCTGAGGGGCGGGGCCCAGGCCTGCACCCCCTTCGGATGTCTCCCCATTCAAAACCGTCCGGGTGGTTCTTGGCTGTCCTGAGCCCAGGAAGCCCTGTCCGTGACCTGCCCCAGCCCCCAGGGAGCACCCTCCACCGCACGTGCCCCACACTCAGACACGGAGGCAGCACCCATGGGCCCTTCGTGTGGATTCTTGCCGAGGCCGGGGCACACACACGTGTGAACCTGAACACAGGAAGCGGAGTGTTGAGGCCACACCCTCCCAGCACCACTGGAGTCTCCTCAGGATAATTATTTATTATTCATAGTCATCAGCATCTTCATTAATTATTCATATGATCCTTAATTATTATCCTTAACAATAAGAGCAGTAAATAGCAGAAAAGTCCTTGAGGTGCCTAAGGCCCAGGGCCGGGTGCCTCCAGGCAGTTAGACCAGCTACTGCCCCCAGGGCAGTGGGGGGACCCCAGACCCCTGCCACTGCCCGGCCCTGCCCCTGCCCCTCCCGCTGGGGCCCAGGGGACTGCAGGAGGAGATGGTCCCAAGGGCTGGAGAGGGGCTGTGCCTTGAGTTCCTCTCCCCTTCCTGGCCAGGGCCTCCGGGGCGGGGCCTCTGAGGGGAGGGGCCCAGGGAGTGCGCTGAACCCTGCGTGAGCCACGTGCCCACACCGGGCCGCCCCACTAACTGCCTGGGTCTGAGCCATGTCTGTGCAGGGGCTGGGAGGTGAGGGTGCCCAGCTGGCCCGGCAGGGAGAGGCGTCGAGGAGGGCCATCTTGGGGGAGCTCCGGGGCCCCCGGGGGGAGCTCTTCACACACCATGAACTGGGAAACCTGCGGAGAACAGAGAGTGTAAGAGGCGAGGAGCCCTCAGAGGAAAAGGCAGGGCGTGGGGGGGCAGTCAAGCGGCTAGAGAGCAGCGTTGCAGTTCAGAGAGGGCCCAGAGAATCCGGTGACAGAGGACAGGACGGAAAGGGGCTGCAGAGGGCACACTGAAGGGCCAAGGCAGACAGAGCAGGACACCAGCCACCCAGGGAGGCGCTGACAATTAAAGCACACAAATGCACGATCGAGCAGGGGCGGGGCGAGCGTCCTTGACGCCGAGTCCGAGCCCCGCCCCCGCGGGTGAGGGGGCGGGGTGGTACTCAAGGCCACGCCCCTTCCTCCCCAGGGACTGTGGCAGCTAAATCCAAACGAACCCAGAACGATGGGCCCTGAGCTGGGACAGAAAGAGAAACAAGGTTCCTTCCTCCAATCTAGAAAGAACTCAGGGACCGAATGCAGAGGCAGGCTGGAGGCCAGGCCCCGGCAGGCCAGGGAGCGCGCCAGGGCAGGTGGCGGGGTGTGTGGGGCTGACAAGCCCGCTGTGAGCTGTGCGTGGGAGGCTGTGAAGGGAGACTGGCACATTTGCTGACGTGGGCTCTGTGTCTGCAAACAGGAGCAGGCGGCATGCGGGAGGGGGAGCGGACGCCAGAGGCAGGAGGACAGATCCCAGGACGCCTCCGGTCGCCAGAGGAGCCCCTTCTCGGGGCCGGGACACAGCTGTCCCATCAGGAGGCCACTCAGGAGAGGACAAGGGGCAGCAGACGCCCATCTCAAGCAGGAGGGGACAGATGTGGACCGGACGTGCCCCCTTAGGAGCTAGTCAAAGCCCTGTGAGGTGGCCAGCATGACAGCCATGGCTGCCAGAGTCAGATCTAGGGGTGCCATTGCTACCAGGGACCTAGGACCCAGTCCCAAGGGCTCACTGGCACGCAGCACTGGCTACCAGGTCTCGGGCTCCATCAGTGCCCCCTTGCAGACCACTCGTGGTCAGGACCCAGGCACCACGAGCAGAGCCGGCTGTTCCAGTATGACAAAAGGGTGCCCAGGCCACTCAGCCTGCCAGTGCCTCTGCCCAGCTGTCTGCGGGCTTTGGTTTGGGGGCCCTCGGCCTTGCCTGTGCCCACAGCTCCTGAGGCAGCCCTCCTCCCGCCCAGCCGGGCAGGTGGCTGGGGCCCAGGGCTGAGCAGAAAGGGCAGCAGAGGAGGTTTGGGTGGAACTGGCTCCGAAAGGGCAGGGCTGGGGTGCGGGGGTGGGAAGGGGGCTTTGGACCTTACCTGAGAAAGCGAGTCCAGGGTGAGGGGGGGGATGGGGCTGACGGGCAGCAGAGGACAGGTAGAGGTGGGGCCAGGCCCCGGGGTGGTCACAGCACTGTAGGCGGGCGGGACCAGCGTCATCTGCCTCTGTAGCAGCTGCAGGATGGTGGCCATGTCTGCACTGAGCCGGGTCTCCAGCCTGGGTCAAGAAGGAGGAGGATGCTCTGGGTCTCGGGGAAGCAGAGACACCGGTAACAGTGACTGTGAGAGACTCTGTGGAGGGGCCAGCTGGTCAACCCCAGGCCCAGTCTTCACCCTAGCTAGGTGTGGCTCGACTCTGAGTGGAAGGAGTCCCCTGCCGGGCACACGGGCAGGCCTAGATGCAGGACACTCTCCATTCTCTCTACGGCACTGCCAGGAACCCAGAGATGACACCGCAGTACGGCACGACCCTCGGACCCCCCCTACACACCCCCAGACCGGATGGGGCTAGACTGGACCTCAGGGGCTGCGTCACCTGTTGAGCTGCCTCTGGAGGGCGTCCAGCCTGCTCTCCACGTCGCCCCGGGACCGCCGGCCGGGGCTGGAAAGAGGGATGTTGAGGAGGCTTGGGGTGGGGGCGGGGCATCGAGGCAGCTCCTGGTACTGGCGGCCCCGGCTGTCCCCCCAGAAGCTGAAGATGTTGGACACCCCCGAGAAGGCACCTGGAGCCAGACAGCTGGGTGAGGGAGACTGGGACCCAGGCCAGCCCCCCAGCCCCTCCCCTCCAGCCCGCGCCCTACCTGACAGTGGGTTACAAGTGTCACTGCTCTTCTCACAGTCCTCCGTCAGGGGCTCCCCACCGGGCGGCTCTCCGGGGGGCCTGGGGCTGGAGAAGGGCACCAGGCGGAGGGGGCTGGAGCCGCGGCCTGGGCCCTCATCGTCACTGCTGTCTGGGCTGGAGGGGCCACTGGACGGGGTCTCCCCCCACGGCCCCCCTGGCCGGCCCTGGCCACTCGGCCCTGCCCCCGCCCGGCCAGACCCCAAGGCCGACACCTCCCCTGGCTGTTCCGGGTCTGTGGGAGACAGAGAAGGGCCTCAAAGAGGGCAGGACTTGTGGAGGGGACACAGCAGCGGGCACGGGAGGGGACAGGAGGGGATAGGAGGGGGCCAGAGCAGGCAGAATGTGGCGGGACGCCCTGGGGTGTCTTCTGCTCTCCACCCGCCAAGCAGGCTGAGAACTCGGGGCGACAGGACGAGGTCATCTGCGACGGCGGGCCGCCCAGACGCGGGCAGTGGCACTGCAGGGCGGCCTCTCTGGGTGGCTGGGCCCTAGGCCGTGGTCCCCCGCCCCCTTACTCTCCTTTGTCCTGTCTCTTTTGCTCTCATCAGTTGGAGGCAGTGCCCACCCAGAAGCCGGCCCTGGGAGGGCCAAAGCAGCTCAGGCACGCCCCTGCCGTGGAGGGCAAAAGAAGGCTTCCTGGAGGAGGTGCCAGTTCAAGTGGGCCTGAAAAGATGGGCTGCGCTTGGACAGCTGGGGTGAGGAGCGAGGACCTCTGAAGGTACGGGCAGGACTGTCTGCTGGAGCCTGAACGGAGCAGACGCGCGGGACCCGGAGCTCCGCCCTCGTCACCTGGGCCCCGCCCTCCGCCCGGGGTCCCGCCTCCCGCAGACCCCGCCCCCGCCCCTCCCCCGCCTCACCCTTGTCGGTGCGCCTGCGGAAGGACAGCTTGCGCTTGCGTTGCCGGCTAAAGCCCCCCTCCAGCTCCGCGCTGCCGGGAGAGCCGGGGATCATGTTGGTCTGGAACCAAGTGAGGCGTCAGGACCCTTAAGCGCCACCCGCCCGCCCGGGTCAAGCTCCAACCCCCTCCTCGTTAACTGAGATGATGAAGCAAGGCGCTCCGTCCTGGTCAAAGGCTCCCCGCAGAGACGCGAGCTCTGCCCCGAGGACTGGAGCTGAGGCTGCGACTCCGTGCCATTTGACAGGCAGGGGAGCGAGCCCAGAAGGTCACACGGCCGAAGGGCAGCCCACTCACGTCTCGCAGGTTGAACGTGATCTCCAGGCTGGACCAGAAGTGGTCGGAGAACTCAGGGTACATGTCCAGCACCTCCAGCAGGTCGTCGCGATGGATCTTGTGCAGGTCGCAGTAGGTGAGGGCCCGCACGTCCCCGTTGGACTTGCCAGGCCGCGCGTAAAGGTTCAGAGGCTCTCCGAAAATGTCATTTTTCCCTGGAGGCCACGCACAGAGAGGGTGGCTCAGCCCCTGGGGCGGCAGTAAGTGCCCGTCTTCCTGAATTTTCACACTTGGCCCCCAGCCGGCCCACCGCCCCTCAGCTCCCAAAGGCAGGTGCTCAGTGTGGCCAGCAGTGCCTGAGGGGGGAAGGGCAGCCCCAGGACCAGCCCCATGCCCAGCTCTGCCCATGACCCAGGCTTCCTTAAGTTCCAACTTCACACCACACACCCCCACCCCGGGAAATCCATGTCCCAAACGCCCCCTCCCTGGCCGGTGACTGCACCCTCGTAACAGTGTTTTCCAAACTATAGATCAGAACACAGTAGGGACTCAAGACCAACATCTGGTTTACGGAAAGAAAATAGGCTGGCGTAGCCTGGCACAAACAGAAACCACCTAGGAAGGCTGGGTGTTGCATCGAGAAGCTGGCTTCGCTGTGCTTGGGGGTGTTTGTGAGCTGAGACACAGAAATCTCAAACGGCCCCCCGTGCCCAGGGAGGAACAGGAAAAGAGGGCAGCAGGTCCCCTGCCCAGGCACACCTGCCCAGGTGTACAGTAGGGTGGGAAGGAAGGGGCCAGACGGGAAGAGGGGCGGGACACCCTTTGCTCAGCTGGGCTTGGGTGTATCGCGTGAGGCTGCAGGGACTTTAGGAAATTCCCTCAGTAAAGTCAAATGTGTCGCCCACCACGCTCCGCTGCCCACCATGGAGCAGGGTTCGGTGCTGCTTGAAGGAAGCCACGCACCCCCGCCTCCCTACCTGTGGGGAGATCCCAAAGGGAAACCCTCGGAGCATGGGAACCCTCAGAGTCCAGCAGCCCGGCCCCCCGGGGGGGCCCCTCTGCTGCCCCACACTGAACAGGGGTGAATGAAAGGACCCTATGGCCCCCCTAAGCAATTCCTGTTCCACAGACTTCACCACCGTGTCCTCCACGGGCTGGGGCCTCCCCAAGCCCTCGCGCACCATCCGGCCCCGCGCCCAGTCCCAGCGTACCCAGGATGGCCACGACGATGTCGCCCCGCAGGATCTCGATGGAGCCCCGGGAGATGAAATAGAGGGCAGTGAGCAGGTCCCCCGCGTGCACCAGCGTGTCCCCGGGCGGCGCGTGCGTGGTCTTGAACTTCATGGCCAGAGCCCGCAGGCAGCCCTTGGTGGCCCCTCGGAAGGGCTTGCAGTGCTGCAGCAGCGAGCGGTTCAGGTGCAGGCAGATGTCCGCCTGCAGGCACTCGGGGAAGCCCTTCAGCACCTGGGGGGGGGGGGGCCGGGCCGGCTCAGTGCGCCACTCCCTGGACCCCACCCCACCCAAGATCCAGGGGGAAGTCTCGGGGTCCAGTGCAAGGCCCACTGTGAGGGGTGGGGGAGGACCTGGGGACCTATGCCATTCCACCCCTTCTAGCTGGGCTACCTTGGGGGGGACGGCGCCTCCTTGCCCTGGGCCACCATTTGTTTATGTGTCAGGTGTGGAGACCAGTTCCTGGCCCGGCTGTGGTTGAGAGGATTAACCACAGTGGCCTGCCTGCAAGGGCCTGGCCACCACCTTCCCCAAACTGAAGGCCCTCCCAGTAAATGAGCTCCAAGGGCAAAGGAGAGCGACACACCTCTCAGGGTCCTTGTAAGCACTCCCTGTGACCACCTGAACCACAGAGTGTGAGACGTGCTCACGGCAGCTAGAGGCGTCCCCCACCGCCCCTCGGCTCCCTCCAGCCCACACCACCCGCGGGCAGGAAGCCCAGCGGCCTCACCGCGTTCATGTCGATGCCGTTGGTGTAGGACCAGGCGTGCTGGAAGTACTCCTCGAGGCGCTGGCGCAGCGGGTTGGGGATCTGGTGGAAGCGGATGAACTCACGCACGCGGAGCATCTGCGTGTGGTAGCGGGCCGTGCCCGAGTACAGCCGCTGGATGATGGCCGACACGTTGCCAAAGATGCTGGCGTACATGAGGGCTGGGGGCGGGGGTGAGTGGGGCCGTCAGCGTCCGAGGGACCCGCCCGCCCCTGCACCAGTCAAAAACACACGCAGTCACGTCTCCGTGTGAATACACACACTAGTCTCAGACACAGAAGCGCAGGCACGGACGCCCTTGGGACCTGCCTGTGCCCCTACCCTGGTCTCCCCGCCCCCAAACGCAGCGTGATGCGGCCCCGGACTCCGGAAGTCCCAGGGCCCCCCTTAGCGTGCGCCCCCCCTCCCTCTGGGGCTCCTCCCACCGCCCCGCCCACACCCAGCGCACACTCACAGCCAATGAGCATGACGCAGATGGAGAAGATCTTCTCCGAGTTGGTGTTGGGGGAGACGTTGCCGAAGCCCACGCTGGTCAGGCTGCTGAAGGTGAAGTAGAGGGCCGTGACGTACTTGTCCTTGATAGAGGGGCCGCCCAAGCCGCTGCTGTTGTACGGCTTGCCGATCTGGTCGCCCAGGTTGTGCAGCCAGCCGATGCGCGAGTTCATGTGCGGCTGCTCCATGTTGCCGATGGCGTACCAGATGCAGGCCAGCCAGTGCGCAATGAGCGCGAAGGTGCACATGAGCAGGAACAGCACCGCCGCCCCGTACTCCGAGTAGCGGTCCAGCTTCCGCGCCACGCGCACCAGCCGCAGCAGCCGCGCCGTCTTCAGCAGCCCAATCAGCTGGGGTGGGAGGAGACAGTCCACGGGGGGCAAATGAAAAGTGGAGGCACTGCAGCCCTGCAGCCCTGGGGGGAGGGGGTGGGCATCGGAGGAAAGGTCCCCAGAGACTTCCCCCCCCCCCCGCCCAACCTCCTCCTAATCATCCAAGTGCCTCCCACGCACTGAGCCCAGCACAGGGTCCCATCACTCTTTGAGCTAGCTTTGTGACAAGGGGCGAGTGGCCTCCGTGGTGCGAATGAGGAAGCTGGAGCTCAGAAAGGTGCAACCCCCACCCTAAGCTGCCTGGCCAGAGGTCCCACCAGCTTCCTGGGCACTTCTGTGCGAATTGGAAGACAGTGGCCTCTTTGGAGAGACAAATGGGGTAGACACACCCCCTCAGGAGCTCTGTACCTGGTGAGTGGCTAGGTGGGTCAGGGGACTGGCCTGGGTCAGCCACAGCAGCCTCCAGGCCCCTGCCGCCCTCTCTCTCTCTCTCTAGCCACTGCTTGACTCCACCACCTCCCACCGCTTATCACCCTTCCACCGCCACCCCCTGGCCTCCGCCCCCCTGGCCTCCGCCCTCCTCTCCTACCAACCCACCTCCTCCGAGCCGGAGCCAAAGATGAGTAGGTCGAAGGGGATGGCGGCCACCATGTCAATGAGGAACCAGCCCTTGAAGTAGTGGACGGCGATGCGGCCAGGGTGGCTGACCACCTCCTCGTTGGCGTTGACGTAGGTGGTGCGGAAGTTGATGAGGATGTCCACGATGAACATGATGTCCACGATGAGGTCCACCACGGCCAGCGGCTGGCAGGCGTAGCCGCAGTCGGGGGCCGCGGGGCCCTCCTCCGTCTCCTTCAGCAGGAAGGCGGCCGAGTAGGGCGTGAAGACGGCCGTGTAGATGACCAGCAGCAGGATGAGCCAGTCCCACACGGCCTTGAAGGGGCTGTAGTGCAGGATCGTCCAGCGGTGGATGCGCGGCGCCTGCAGCTTGTACTCGGGCAGCACATCCGCGCCCAGGGACAGGACCTGGACAGGCAGGGGACACGGAGGTGAGGGGTGACAGCCAACCGGAGGCGGGAGCAAGGGAGGACAGGCCGTGGGACTTCCGGGGTGGCAGCAGGCCACATCTCTGTTGGGGGCGAGCAGAGCACGGGGTCAGGGAGGCCAAAACGTTTTGCCCAGAATGCCCACCCCTCAGCCAAGCAGCCACAGCCAATGGCCACTCCTCACTGTGGGCGCTACAGTTCCTCGCACAGCACAGGGGCCTCCTAGCGGGCTCCGAGTCCAGGACGCCGTCGGTACTGCCGCCCGCCATCAGGGAGGAGTGACTCCCCTGTGGCATCTCACCCACACTCCCCACCCCACCACACGCACACCCCATGGCCTCGGCCCGTGACACTGGCCCAAGGCCACCGCCATCCACACTGAGGCCCCTTGCCCCCCGGGGGAGTGGCTAAAATCCTCTCCCCCCCTGCTCCTGCGGCCCCTTTGCCGCCTGGCCCAGGGCAGCCCCCCCTCCCTCCTACCAAGGCACTCGGAGAACCCAACCCAGCCACACACGTGCCTCCGGGGACACAGAGGGACAGGCACGCAGGCAGCTGTCCGGAAGTGACACACCCAACACAGGCTCACCTTCACATCCTGCCCCTCAACAGGCACCAGAGGCAAGCTCGCCCCCGGACCAGATGGCAGCAGGCACGCTATCCTTCCTCCCCAAGCCAAATTAGAAAGAGCCAGGGCCAGCTTCCCACTGCCCCAGGAGCCTCCGTCTGTCCCCTATGGCCGCCCCCTGCCCCTGCAGACAGGGGACAGAGGGAGGTAACTGCCCCTGGAGGGGTCTCCTTCCAGTGCCTGAGAGGCTGAACCACCCCTGATAGCAGTGACCCGGCCCCGGCTGTGCCCACAGCAGACCAGCACCGCCGCCACGCACACACTGCCCGCGTATGGGGCACACCCGGGACCCGCTCCCACCGGAGCCAGCCCCAGCGCGCCCGCCACCAGCTTACTACCGCGTGGTCTCGGGCCAAGTGCGTCACCTCCCTTGACCTGGCGCCCACAGAAGACTGACGCTCATTTAAGCCAAATCTTGGGTCCTCCCGTGTGGGTGGGAAGGATCTTCCCCATGCGTGTTCCCCAGCGGGGGGGAGATGGTGAGCCCAGGCAGAGAGAACTCAGGGGCCAGGTGCTGGTGGCAGTGGCGGGCTACTCAGACTCGCCCTTGAGCCACCTCCGACACCCCCTGCTCTGCCCGCTCCAGGCTGTCTGACCTGGGGGTGCAGAGGTGGCTCCCAGGAGGTGCCCACAGAGTCATCAGCCTAGGGGACCATGGAGCGGCCGCCAGCACCTCGGGCTATCCCACAGGAGGTGAACCAGGTGCCTCAGATCAGCTGCCCCTGCCGCCAGCCAGTGGCCTCTGACCCCACCTTCCTCGGACTCCTGCCCTGAAACCTGGCCCTCTGAAGCGGCCACCTCAGGTCCACCCCCAGGCCTGGCCCATGCCCACTGGGAGAGGTGTGGTGAGGAGGCATGCTCCTCTCCTCCCCCTGTCCCCTGCCATCCCCTCTGGGCACCTGGTCCATTCCTGCCCTTCCTCTCCTCCCTTAGCATGCTGAGCTCGGAGACTGGGGACCACAGGAGCCCGGGGAGAGGGAAGTCCTGGCCAGAAAGGCACTGGCTGCCCAGCCCCGGCAGGCCTGGGGAGGAGCCAGTTGGAGCCAGGAGCGGGGTGAGCAGGGTGAGCAGGGCTACCGACCCTCCGGTTCCCCAAACGGTCCTGCCTCTCAGAAGCCTTCTCTGGCCTGGAGCCAGAGGCAGCCGGAGACCTCTGGGCTGCGTCCTGAACCAGTGTCCCAGCCCTGGAAGGGGGAGGGAGGGGCCGGGAGTCACCTACCTCCTGGGCCACCAGGCTGGAGATGCGCACGGCCCGCCTTACCCGGCCTTTCTGGGCCCTGGGCTGCAGAGCCCCTGCTCCTCTCGCCTTCCTGGCGGGGGCCGCCATGGAGGACTTGGCTCCCCCCAGCCTGCCTGCCCTGGGGCCCGAGGGCCAGCCGGTGCCTCACCTGCGCTCCAGCAGCAGTCCCAGCGGAGGCTGCGCCCCAGGGACCGGCGGCCTGGCTCCCGGGGCAGCCTCTGGCGTGAAGCCAGGGTCGCTGGGGCTGGGCCCCAGGGCTGGGGTCACCCTGGCAGTGAGCGTGGACAGCGGCCCGCCTGGCTCAGGCTGCCCATGGCCTCCTGGTGCGGCCCCGCTGCCAGGGTGCTGCGCTTTGCCCGCGCCAGCCCAGCGGCGGCAGCGCCGCGGTCGGAACCTCGGCTTCTCCGGCCCGCCCCTCCTCCTCCCAGGTCCCCACCCCCACCGGCCAGCCCGGCCAGCGGGGCCCCCTCCCCCGCAGCCGCTCCGGGCTCCGGGCTGCAGCCGCTCCTGCAGCCCGCACCCCTCCCCCTCCCGGGCAGCCTGGCCTGTCACCACAGATTAATGGTCTCCCCAACACCCCCGCCCCGCCGGCCGGTGCCCAGCCAGCCAGAGTCAGACAGGCACCCAGAGATGGAGAGACTGCCCGGGGACCGGCAGAGCCGGAACACAGGCTCGCACTGACAGAGCCGCACACACAAACACACACGCAGGCCACAGGCACACAGAAGCACACTGTTGTGGGCGCGGGAGCGAGGCAGACACCGGGGCTCCAGGTGGGAACCACGGCCGGGGCCGGGCGGGAGGGGCACAGGCAGCCAGATACGGGGCCCGGGCCGTGGGGGAACATTGTAGACTCCAGGCCAAGGGGCTGGACACCTGGCAGGGACCCAGAGAGCCAGAGGCAGTGGGAGCCCGGCCAGGAGGAGGGCTGAGGAGGCCCGTGCTGGCAGCTCTCTCCCGTGGGCCCGCTGGGGGAGATGCCGTGGAAGGAGCTGGAGGCGACAACAGGGACCGAGGAGTGGCGGGCAAGGGACAGGAGCCCCCCCCCCGCCCCGTCCTGGGCATGTCACCCTCTGCCACGGCTTGAGGGAGGGGCTGGGCTGGCCTCGGGGGTGGTGGGGGATGGCTACAGGAGTTCTTGCCGCCACAGGGGCAGGACACAGGCTAGCCCTGCCACCAGGGAGCGCTGGGCACTGCCCCGGACACCAGTGGTCTCCTCTGGCCCAGGATCCAGGGACCTGATCCCTCCACATCTGTGCACCCACATGCCCTCCCCTCCGGATGGGGCTGGGGAACATGGGTGGGCACTTCCAGGCCACCCTGGCCCGAGCACTGGGCCCCCACCCTCTTCCTGACTCATCACCTTGAAGAATCAGGACCCCCAGCCTGAACCTCTGTGGCCCCTTCTCATTCAGAGCCCCCTGTGGGCTGCCCCCAGGCACCCCCTCGCCACACCCAGGGGCAGACGCCGTCATGCCTGTGCGTGGCTGCCTTCCCCACCCACCTGGCCCCCACTGCGCTGTGCTCCCTGTGCCCCATCAACCTGTTTGCTGTGACTACCCTGTCCCAAGGCTGCCTCCTCTCCAGTCCCCCTGTCCCCAGGACCTCCCACGCTGTCCTCTCACCCCAGCTCTGAAGCCCCCACTCCTACCCCCAGCCAGCAGGGCTGCCCACCCTCAAGAAGCCCTCACGGACCAGACCCCCCCCACCACCCGTCTTTGGCCACTGCCCACAACCACCCCTTCCAAGCTCCTCCACGCCGAGGGGAGAGCCAGGGACCGGGCACCTACCTGGGTGACCTTCTCGGTGACGTTGTGTGTCCGCTCCTTTATCTTGGGTGCTATGATCTCCCGGTCACTGGTGGGCGAGGCCAGGAAGGGGTCGCCCTTGAGGTCCACAAAGTTGAGGGTGATTTGGGGGATCTTGCTAATGGTGCGGTAGCGCACGAGGTCCGAATCTGACGTGGAGTTAAGCAGGCCGCTGCGCAGGGGGTGCATGGCCCCTGGGGCGGGGGGAAAGCGGGGTCAGGGTGGCAGGCAGAGGGTGCATGACCCCTGGGGTGGGGTGGGGTGGGGGGGCACGGAGTTAGAATGGCAGGCAGGGGCCAACATAAAACTGAGGTGGAGACCAGGCCTTGCAGAGCCAGGCCACTGGGGTCGCCGTGCCATCGATGCCCCTTAGAAGAAAGGGGCGGAGTCACTGAGAAACAAGGCCAGCCTCCTGCCCGCTTGAAGGAAGGGTGCCAGGACGCAACAAGGAGACAGCGAAGGAGGAAGAGCCTCCCTAAGGCTCTGCTCAAAGGCACGGAGACCAGCCAGGTGCCTTCCCTGCCCTTCAGACACCCCCTGGCCCTCCCTGCTCCAGGGCACCCACGGGGAGCCAGCTCCACAGGGCGCCCGGACTCCGGGAGTGCGAGCACCTCACGGGATGAATGGACATTTAATGGAGTAAAAGGCCACTTAGTGGGATTAAATAAGTGCTTAAGGGGATTTCCATCTCCCAGGCACCTAGGACAGAGCGGAGAGGAGAGCGGCGCAGGTCCTGGATCCGGACAGGCCTGGCGGGAGGGGAGGGGCGTCCTCACCGGTGCTGGCGTGGCGTGGTGGCGCCGGCAGCGCGCCTGCGCGCATGGCCTCGATGTCGTCCGCGGACGAAGCGCGGCGCACGCTGGCGCAGCTCTCTCTGGAGCGAGTCCGGGCCAGGCTGCAGCTGGAGCCGGAGGCGTCGGGGTTCAGACTGGGCGCCTGGGGCGGTGGTTGTGGACCCTGCGCGCAGGCAGGCGGGGAGCTGGGGCCCACCAACGCGCGGCGCTCCTCCGCGGGCCCGAGCCCCGCCACGTGGTTGTCCATGGCGGCCACCTCGTCCAGGGCCAGCGACTCGCTACTGGGAACCGCCGGGGTCAGGTCCACGTCCACCACCACGGCACCCGGGGCACCCGGGGCACCGGCGCCTCCTGCGTCACCCGCGCTGCCCGCACCGCCCGGTCGCAGGGACGACTCCCGGGCCGTCAAAGCCAGCATCGCAGGCAGCTTCAGGCGGAAGGTCTTGGCGCGACCTGCGGGGAGAAGGGAGTTGTGAGGCCGGGGAGGGCTGGGGGGCGAACAGCTCCGAGTGGGCAGGCCCAGGACCTGGACGCCCTGACACCCAGCGGAGGACCGTGGGGAAGATCTTGGGAATGCCTGCCCGCCGGCCTCCACCGCACAGAATTCAAGTCTCAAAAAAAAATTCTAGAATATAATCTTATCTAAGGCTCCGAAAATAATCAACTACTTCTTGAGCCACATACCACCGTGGGCTGTACGCAAATGGCGGGTGACCCCAAAACCGCCCCCGTGGGCAACACTGTGCCCACCACAGAGGGGAGGCAACGCGAGCACACGTGAGCCGTGTGCGCTGCCGGAGCCGCTCAGTAGCACCTGGGGGCGCGGTGCTGGCCTTCCTGCCACTCGGCCTCCGCGGTGTTCGCAATGCCATTTTATTTTTATTTTTGCAAAGATTTTATTCATTTATTTTTAGAGAGAGGGGAAGGGAGGGAGAAAGAGAGGCAGAGAAACATCCATTGGTTGCCTCTCAAAGCGCCCGACCAAGGATGAACCTGAAACCCAGGTCTCGTGCCCTGGCTGGGAATCGAACCAGCGACCTTTCGCTTTGCCTGACGCCGCCCAACCCAGGGAGCCACACAGGCCAGACTGGCTCTTCAGAGCCTGAGAAACCACGAGGTGGACTCCTTTGCTGTGACTCTAAAGAGCCAGTTAGAGTTAACCCCATGGTGGGGAGGGGTGTCTGGGCCGGAGTCACGGGCGCAGGGTGCAGCCCCTGTGTCTGCAGCCACGGTGAACACCCCCCCCCAAATCCTCTTCCCGGTTAGCCCAGGCCACAGCAGGGAGCTGGCTGGTCCAGGGCCAAGGGCCAGGGGCAGGAGGTCCCCAGAGAGACATTTGAGTTCCTGAGAGACAGGGCCTTCTGACCAGCAGAGGGGGCTGCTCCCAGGTGGCCCCCGGCGGTCGGGAAGGGGGCATGCCCCGTCCCTGGGGCTGGGGAGAGGACCCCCGCCCCCGGAGATGCTGCGGAGGAAGCCCAGGCAGGTCCGGCAGGACACCAGCTGCGATCCCACCCGAGGATCTGTTTGAGTGGGGACCCAGCCTGTCGCTCCATCTCCTCTTGAGCCTGATGGGACCGGGCCCCATCCTCGGTAACCTCTGAAGGGACCCCACACTGCCATTCCTCCCCACAGGGCAGTGGCCTTGGGGAGCCTCAGGGCCCCAGAAAAGGGGGGTCTTGTATTCCCGCAGCAGCCCGAGTGCGGCCGCCCTTACCTGGAGCCAGCCAGCTGGTGGGGGGCCCGCGGTGGTTGGTGTCTCGGGCCGGGGACCCCCCCAGGTCCTTCTCCATCACCACCTCGAAGTTGAGGATGAACATGATGACGGCCCCATCCTCGTTCTTCACGGGCACCACGTCCACCAGGCACAGGAAGCAGCTCCCTGCGGGGTGGGGGACACGGCCACTGTGGCACCAAGGCCCCTGGGTGGGCAGAGCAGAAACCCGAAGGGGCCCGTCCACGTCTGGCCCCCCCCCGCCGCCCCCTTGCCTGGGCCTTCTGCCCCGCCCTCCGGCCCTGCGCCCGCCAGGCGGGGCCGCTGCCCCCAGCTGCCTGCCCGCCCGCCCCAGCTCGCTGCCGGCCGGCCGGGCCCTCCGCTCCTCTGGCGTTTCTGTTCCTCCAGGCCGCCTCCCCCTGTGTGCCCACCCCTCACACTCCCGAGGCTCACGCTCCCTCCTGTCCCGACCTGTTCGTCTCGTTTCCCCTCTCCTCTCAGGGTGCCCTCGCTCTCCCTCACACACGCGAGTGTAGGGCGGCGGTGAGGCCCCCGGACTTACAGGCCCAGGGTGCCTGGGGTCACAACCCACCTCTGCCGCTCAGTCCTTTATGCATCACGCTTACATGCCATTCCCTTCCTGTGCCTCACTTTGCTCATCTATAAAGTGGGAGTGATGGTAGTCCCTTTGTCCTGAGTTGTACAGATTACGTCAACGTACACTGAGCACCCAGGGCGGTGCCTGGCGTGCCCTGGACTCCACCCCCGGGTCAGTGGTTCCTCTCGGTGCCCATCCCGGCCGCCTGTCTCCACATTACCCCCCCCCGCCCCCGCTGTGGTGTCGGTCCGCAGCAAGGTACACTCAGAAGTGCAGAGCAAGAGGTTCAAAACCGTTACAGCAGTTCGACACTGCAAGGCCGTCCAAGCACGTGATGTTGCCTTTCACAAAGCTGTGGGTCTGCAACACGTTGGAAATGACCACATGTGACCCTTCCCCAAAGAGTCTCGAAGCACGCTGCTCCTGGATCTTGCGTGTCTGTCCCTCCTTGTCTTCCTCTCCTCTCCCAGTCTCTCTCTCTCTCTCTCTCTCTCTGTCCACCAGGCCAGGCCAGGCCACCAGGCCGCCTCTGCCCCCTGTCCGGCGCACAGCCCCTCACCCTCCTCTCGGCTGACTTCTGAGGGAGACCCTCACACACCTGTCCACCTGCTGGCCCTCCTTCTCTGTGGGCCCTGCGGCCACCCCCTGAGGAGGGGGTCAGAGGCTTCCTTCCTTGTCTGGTTCCCCTGCCCACCTGTCCTCCCTGACCTGCAGGGACCTGACTGGCCAGTGTCTGCATCCCCTCTGCTGGGCCTGGCACCTAGAATGATGCAGCAGGGAGCAGGCGCTGCCCAGCGGGCTTAGCGATGGGGCAGCACTGATGGGGAGGGAGGGCCCAAGGGTGGGGAGGGGTGGAGAGGGAGTGGCAGTGGTGAGTTGAGTCCAGGGAGAGGCCAGCACCCTGGAGGGCCTCTGGACGTGTTTGGTGCCGGCCACCGGGCCCTGGGGGCCGAGCCTTGGGGAGTGTGCGGCAATGGCCTGAGCGGACCGGGCGTGAAGGGCCCGATTCCTGCAGACCAGCAGTTGTAGCAGCTGTGGGATCCCTCTCACCGAAAGAGAGTCTCTGAAACAGGGTGGTACTGGGATGGGGGGATGCTGAGCCGGGGGGGGGGGGGGCTGGCCAGGAATTCTGCTCCCTACTGAGGTCCTTCTGGCTCCGCCCTCGGAACCTGAGCCCAGGTTTCTGCCTGGACCTCCCACCAGCAGCCTCGCCTGTCCCCTGACCTCTGGCCTCTGACACGGCCCAACTGCAGCACAGCTGTGGTGTCCGGAGCTGCAGGGGGCCGGTCCCAGCTGGAGACCGTTTGGCACCCAGACGGCCCGCCTAGGGTTTATGCCCTAATATGGTGATGGCCGGCCGGCAGCGGCCTGGACAGGGACCGGCCCTCATCGGGACTCGGAGAGGCCAGAGACGGGAAACCTTAGCCCTGGAGACCCCCCCGGGGGGTCCCAGTGACCCGGGGCCCCTGACCCCCACTCCCCACCAGGAAACTGGGCCCAGGGAAGTCGAGAGTCTGGAACCCGAGGGAGCCGACCCCTCAGGACGGCCCGGGGATCCTGGCCTGGAGCCCTCAGCCCCCCGCCCACTCCCTTCAGAGGTCTCAACCAGAGGGGCCGGAGCAGCATCTGCAGCCGGGACAGCCCAGGACCCTGGCGTCCCAAATCGAAAACTCCAGACAGAAGCCCCGGTGGGCCTCAGGCTCACCCCTGCCGGTCAACACGCACCCGCACACCGGGGGGGCCCCTCAGCCCTCTCTCCCTTAGTGACATTCAAGGAATTCTTCCTTTCAAATAACCCTGTCAGAGCCCAGCTTACTCCAAAAATGTGACCTGGAGCCCTGCCTGATGGCTGCGGGAAGTGGCAGGAGGAGGGGCGGCGCCAGCTGCTGCTCTCAAGGGGAAACGGGAGGAAGGAGAGCGGCCGGCGCAGTCAGCCAGGGTCCCCCCCCCGCCCCCCCCGCCAGGTTCTGCCTCCCACCCCTCCGCAGACGGTCGGGTCTTCTTCGAGCTGCACGTCTCGCACCTCCAGCCAGACCTGCCAGCGGACCCCACCCCATCCTGGCTGGAAGTACGGAGGGGGGCAGGGGTGAGATGGTCCCTGAGGGCCGCCGAGGGTCAGCCAGGCCAGGGGTGAGGCACAGGGGCAGTGGGAGCAAATTCCAGCCTGCGGGCAGGTGGGCTCTAACCCGCCCACAGCGGAGGTGTTAGTCTGAGCTGAGGTGCTTCCAGGGGCCCCGCGCTGGCACGTGCACCCACAGCAGTGCCCCCCCACCCCAGCAGGGCTGCACTGGCCGGACGTCACTGGAGCCTCTCCTGCCACCGGAGCCTCTCCTGCCTCCGCCCTTGCCCTGCCCTCAAGGAGGCTCCCCCAGGAGCGGAGGCTGGCTTTGGCGGGCGGAGCCGAGTGAGGCTGCAGTTCCGCGGGCGGCCACACAGGGGCAGGCGCAGCCCGCGGTCGCGGGGCGCCAGCGCCCAATCCAGCGTTCAGGGAGGTAGGGCAGGGGCGGAGGGGCCCCGGCAGTGCAGTCAGGTGGCCTTCGCTCATTGTGTGAGAATGACCTTGGGCGAGTCACCTCCCGTCCCTGAGTCCCAGTGTGCTTGTCTGCAGCACGGGGAGGTGGAGCCCACCCCACGAGGCTGGAGGATGAATGACATGACGTGTGTGAAGCAGGAACAGGACTCGCAGGTGGTCCTGACACTGGGAGAAGGGGGCGGGAGAGACAGGTGCATGGGCATCCGCAGCGGAGAGGCCCCGGGCCGCCTGGCTCACCTGGCTGATGCCAAGAACACCTCACTCACAGCCCCCAACCCCCAGCCCCCGCGGAGGACCCCGGGCTCCCAGTGAGGAGGCTGGGTGCTCAGCCTTTGCCTGCCTCCTGGGGCTCAGGACGCCCTGGGCCCCGCAGGGATGCAGATGAGGAAAGTAGACACGGTCATGCAGGTCACCGCAGGTCACTGAGGAGGGAGGGTGAGGGCACGGTGGGAGGGACCCTGGGGGAGAACCCGGCCCGGACACGTTCCAGGTGCAGCAGGCACAGCTCCTCCTGACCCCGGGGAAGGGCTCCGTCAGTCATCGGAACACAGCACTGGAGGGCTTTCATCTGGTGCCAGCCCCGGGGCCTCATCTCTGCCCAGAGTCCCCACCCAGCCTCGGGCCCCACCTGCAGTCTCATACTGGATTTCCCACCCCAGGGGCCCCTGGCCTCGGCCGTATCTCGGGCAGGCCTTATCACCCCAGTATGGGCCGCGGTGGGGGCCAGCTGGGATGCTGGGTGTCCTTCGGCAAGCCCCCAGGCCAGACCTTGGTCTGCACGCTAGGTGACATCACGGCTCCTCAGGGGCGGCTCCTCTTCCCCCAGGAGCACCCACCGAGGGCACCCACGGGAGGCGCTGGGGCAGCACGAGCACAGCAGGCCGGCACCGGCCCTCACCGCATGCAGCAGGGAGTCAGCGGGACCCTAAGTCGGAGCCCAGGTGGGACGGAGGAAGAGAGAAGATCCCAGGCAGAGGGATGGACCCCGGGGGGCAGAGCCGATCGGCCCAGCCGTCGGAAAACCCGGGCCGCTGCTGTGTGACCGTGATCGGGTCATTCACCTCTCTGAGCATCACAGTCCCCGGCGGGAGGACGGGGGGCCCCGGTCTGAGTGATTCCCGCCCGCCAGGAGTGCCGGGTGGATGACAGATGGCTGAGGGGAGGCATGCAGAGCGGTAACGAGACAGGGCGCTGGGGCCCTGCAGGGAAGGTGACCTCGGAGCAGAGCGGCAGAGCGGCAGCCCTGCTCCCCTCCCTGCCGCGCATCCCGCACCCCGCGGGAGGAGCCGAGCCCAAAGTCACGCTGAGGGCAGGAGGCTGGGGCCCCAGCCGCCCGCCCGCCCGCCCCCAGGCAGCGACGAGGCTGTCTCCGTGCAGCCCGGGGCTGTGCAGTGTCAGGTTATATTTAGCCCGGTGGCGGCGACAGGAAGATGCAGAAGGAGCAGCTCCTGGACGGGGGCCACCGTGTCACTAACACGGCTCTCATGGGCAGCCGGGGGCCTAGGAACGCCAGGGGCACGGCAGGCCCAGGGCCCAGAGTGGGGAGCTTGAGAGGCCAGTCAGTGAATGAGTACATGTGCCTGGGACGGGTGTGTGTGTGTGTGTGTGTGTGTGTGACACAGAGAGACACCATCTTCCCGGCCTGGCAGACACCCCCGGGGAGGACGCACTGCCAGGCAGCAGCCGCATGCCCCGATCCAGACCCTGACTCACACAGAAGGGGGGTCCCTGGACAGGCTCCCCCCACCACCCTCCCAGCCTGACACCTTCCCAGGGGGCTAGAGGGCCATGCAGAGGGTCTCAAGGGCCTATGCGCGGGTATCTGGACCCCCAGACGCACTGCACGTGGCCCGCCTGCATCATTCCCCTTCCCAACCGCGGCAGCAGCCTCAAGAGAAGAGCTTCTTCTGGAAAAGCTCAGGGCCGGCCCCGCCCTGTGCCAGCCTGCTGGGTGCCACTCGACCCCTCAGGGACACAGCCCTCTGGTCTGTGGAGTGGAGTCCCCGGCCCGCGCCCCAGAGGCCCCGGGGGGTGGAGCAAGGCCGTGCCCAGGCCGGGGCAGCTGCTCTCCTGGCCCTATGCCCTCCCGGCCCGAGGCCCCCACACGCCACCTCCCTCCCTGACTTCCAGGAGTCTGTGCCCTGAGACTCCTTCGGGACCCACCGTCCCGATCACATCAGGCCCTTCACCCTCACCTGCCCTCCCAGCTGGGCCTCCACCCCTCCCTGCACACGCTGGCAGGCTGAGTCCCCAGGAGGCCATTCCCCCTGCCCCTGGTGCACCCCAGCTTTGCCCGGCCTCCACTCCACTCCCCGCAGAGACCCCCGAGTCCTCCACTGTCTTCCTCCCCGCTCTGCAGGACCCCGCCACAGAGACCCCCTGGACCGCTCCATCCAGCCCACATGGAGGTTTCACATTGACAACGCTCCTAAACCTGTGTCCCTGATTTGGGAGATACTTGCATGCTGGCTTCTGGGGGAGCTCCCCACCCAGCCCCCCAGAGTCGGAGCCCTGAGGCCAGGGTCGGGGCGGCTGCAGGGGAGGTGCTGGGCGAGCAGGGGTCTGAGGACCGACCGTGGACTCCGGCAGTGACCTGCGCTGACACATGTGTGCAAACTTCTGGAAGGGTGCCCCCTTCTTCGCGCGTACCCCAGAAAGCCTGGGGGTGCCTTGAGGACAGCCCACCCTAAGTCCAGCTCTCGGTCAGCCAGAGCTTGTCAGCCATTCCACTGGTCGTCCCTCCGGGACTCGCCCGCCTCACGTCCGGGACGCCGGGACGCGCTGACGGAGACAGGCGCACGGGAGAGCCTCCTGAAGAGTCCGAGGGAACATTCGAGCATCGAAACACGTGACGGGGACCCAGACATAAAGAGGGAAACTCTGCATTGTGCGCGGGGGATAGGGTGATCCCCCCGAAAAAGCAACCAAATCAGCAGACCGACCAGGAGAACCAACGACGGGGTTCGGTGCGGCTGCCTGGGCCGGGGTCCGCCCAACCCGCAGACACGCCTCCCCCCAGCAGCTCAGAGCCGTTAGGGCCGGCGGCCGGAGAGAAGACCTCTTCCGTGACACGGCCAGACGCTGAGCAAGAATGCACACGGCCTTTAAGAGGGGGGAAAAAACACCTTAAACTAAGAAAGGTTACTGCAATGCGATACGTGGAGGGGCAGCCCAGGCTCTTGGGTGGGGCAAATATCATAACGATGCCCGTTCTCCCCAGATTCATCTATAAAACCAACCGAATCCCAATCAAGATGCCAACGGGGTTTTTCTTTCCGGGACCTCGATGAAGTTTCTCTAAAGTTTGTAAAGAAAAACAGAGGCCCACCCTGCAGCTACCTACAGCAACCTTTCCAACGAGGAAGAAAGAGAAAAGGTTTGCTTTCCCGGGCACTGAGACACACTAAATGTCAATGCTTTTTTTTTTTCAATGCCGTTTTGATGCGAGGAAAGATAAATAACTCTTTGGAACAGGACAGAGAGGTCCAGGAGAGACCCACACCTATCCCTGGGTCATCACCGGTGATACAGGTGGCCCCACAAATCAATGGAAAAGAACAGACTGTTTACGAGATGCGCTGGGAAAACTGGCTCACTCCACGGAAAAAAATACAACCTGATCCCTCCCTGACAGGGCGCACAGAGGCAGGCTCAGGGCGGATGGAAGGGCCGGCTGGGAAAGGTGAAACACCGGAGTGACTGGAAGGAACAGCAGACCTCCTCGGCCTCGAGACGGGGAAGGGTTTCTCCCACAAAACTTCGCAGGTGCCAATGAGGCCAGCGCTCACTACATCGGTGTCAACGTTAAGTTTCTCGGTCGGAGAAATTTAACAGGCAGCTGAACGCGGGGAGAGATGTGCCGTATCTTGATTCAGCAGGAATGGATATCCAGCATTTACATGTGGGATGTTTAACTCTGTGTGTGTGTGTGTGTGTGTGTGTGTGTGTGCGCGCGCACACGCACAAGCGACTTGTGCAAACCAACGGGAACAAAAGATGGTGGCTTTTTCCACGGAGGAGGGAGCAAAGCATAAGGGCAGGGGACTGGCAGGCACATAAACAAACCCCAGAGGCTCTCCAGCCTAAGGTGGACGCCGGCTGAGTGAAGGCAGAGATGCAAATTCAAGCAGCAAACTATCACTTTCACCGATTGGACGGGCAAAAATTAGAGAGGTAGCCGAGGCCGGCTGTGGCAGAGATCTGGGGGACCAGAAATCTCCTGCTCTGGGTGCCCTCCCACTGTGCAGATGGGGGGGGGTACTCAGTTCAAACAAGTGTCCGCAGCAGACCCCGTGTGACCCAGCAATTCCGCCCTGGGGATGTAGCCCGAACACACCCTCCCACGAGTCCCAAGGGGCCATGGGTGAGCGTGGTCACTGCAGCGTTGTTCAGGGAGACGCGGGGTCTGGAGCGTCGCCCCCCTCGGGCGAACAGGAGGTGGGTACACCCCACAGAAGATGCGGCTACAGACGGGATGTCAAGCAGCAGCCTCGAGGGACTCAGCGGCGTTCTCCTGGGTAAGAACAGTGAGCACCAGAATACAATGGCCGGCACGTACCATTTGCATAAATTAAACTTCCATGCATCCAGACCAACTGTGCGTCGCGCAAGAGCATGTGCAAGCAGCCCATCTGCAGGGAGCAAGTTTGAATGGTCGCCTGAGGGGAGGGTAATGGGACCGTGGCGTGAGAGAGAAAGAAGACGAAAACCAAGCGAAAGAGAAAGCAAAAACAGTAACACAGATATCGCCGTGGTCTCCATGATTTGGGGGAGAGGCGGGAGCTGGGACCAGGGGACGCCTGGGGAGGGGGCGGAGGAGGGCGAGGCAGGCGGGGGTCCTGCGCAGGACACAGGGCGGGGAGGAGCGCTGTGGGACCCGGGGACGCGGAGCCCCTTCCCCAGGGTTGGCCGGGACCTGCAGCCCCGGGGCTGACACCTGCCTCCGGCCAAGCAGAATGAGCCTCGACCGACACTGGACTCTGCCTGCCGGCATCTGCGGTCGGATTTTTGGCGCCTCTCCCGGCAGCACCTCGGGGGACAGGTGTCGGCCCCCACTCAGCAAATGAGGAACCGCGGCCCTGGAACCGAGCCGGAACCTGCGTTTCCGGAGGCCCGGAGCCCACCACGCCCCACAGGGGCCCTCCGGGGCCAGATGGCCTGTGTGGCCGTTCTGCGTGCTGGGCAGGGCCCCAGGGCAGAAACGGGAAAGCTGGGCGCGAGCTCCCACTCGGGCACCCAGCAGCTGGGGTCACCTCGGGCACGTCCCCTTGCCTCTCCCAGCAGCAGTGTCCCTCCTGTGAGGACGGAGAGGAGGCCTACCTCCCAGAGGGCCGTGAGGACCCCCTGCCGGACAGCACGCCTCCCAGCCTTGCAAACCGGGGAGCAGCCACTGTGACCGTGCCTGTGAGCACCGCCCGGGTGGCTGCCACCACCACCAAGCCTCCTCGGTCCGACTCCAAGTGCAAGATGGTGGGCTGGGAATCCCAGATGCCTCCCCTGTACCCCACAACATCCCCCGCCGACACAGCAGGGCTGGAGGACCCCCAGGCCCCTCAGGCCACCTCTCCCTGGGCCACCACCTCCCTCCGGCCCCGGGCGGCCTCCCCAGCCTCTAATCCCCGTCCCCCTCGGCCCCTGCATTCTGCGAGGCTGAGGCTCCTCATGGAGGGAGCGGCGGAGGCCCAGAGGTGCAAAGGGATCTGCTCAACGTCACACAGCAGCTGGGTCACGGAGCCAGAGCCCACCCCCAACCAACAGACAGGAGGTCAGAGTCACCGACACCTGGATAGGCTTCCGCACCGGCACACTGTCCCCTCGTTCACCCATCCACTGGCTCACTCGGTCCTGCATCCCCTCACTCTGCACACAAGCACACAGCATGCACGGAGCCCACGCTGTGCTCCAGACAGAGAGACTCACAGAGACCACGGCAGACCGCTCGCTGCCTGCACCCACGGAGCTTACAGTCCAGCGGGAGAATTCGGACGTGGCGGCCTCGGGCAGGACTGTGAGCAAAGGGACGCGGTGGGCCGAGGAGAGGACCCTGCCCGGCCCTCCTCGCGCCCCGTGTCACCTGAATAGAGACAGGTTCGTTTGAGGCCAACCACAGTGCACAGCGCAGCGCAGGGATCTTTATGGGCCCTGCACGAAGCACAGGTGGGGGACCACTCCCATATGAGTCACCTGCCCCAGGTGTCCCTCCCGGCCCCGAGCTCTGGCCTTGACCCCAGGGCTCTGCTCCCAGGGCAGGAAGGAAAGTTTCTGTTAAACTCCCTACACACACACACACACACACACACACGCACACGCACGCACTAGGGGCTCCATAATTCCACTTCCTCCCTGCACACGGCGGGTGGGGTGATGGGAGGGAATGTGTTTGCAAAGAAAAATGCTCCTTCTCCACCCAAGTGAAAGGTTCTCTCACGGAGGTATGTCAGACACGCTCGGGGAAGGTGTTCAAGCGTGAAAGGACTTTCTGGGAACCTGTCAAGACACACCACCCTGGAGGGCACCTCTGGGCAGAGAAGAGGCTGGGTCTCCCGGGTCTCACCCCTGCCCCCGCGCTGGCCCTCCCGATGCCCACAGCCCCCCTCCCCAGAGCCCACGGCCACCACCGTCAAACCCTGCTCCCAGCGCAGCCGGCCCGTGCAAATATTTACATAGCTCCTCTCCGGGGGTTACAGCAGACACAACACAGAGGAGCCGCCCTCCTGACAGTCTCCAGACCCCAGAGGGGGCCCGGAGCCGCCCCGCCCCGCTGTCCTGGAGAGCCTGCCTCGCTTCTGCCTCCAGGGACAGGAAGCCCCCATGCAGGCTGGGGCACCGGGCTCCCACTTAGGAATGCCTCCTCCTGGGACCTCCGAGGAAAGGTGCTGGGTGCGAGAGCCCGGGGCACCTGCAGGCGCCCTCCCCCGCCCTGTCTCAGAAGGCCCAAGGCGGAGGAGGAAGCCCCTGGCGGCTTCCACCCCTGGACAAGCGCTCCCTTTGACTATCCTTGTCCTTGGGCTGCTCCCAGGCCAAGGACACACCTAGGCACCAGCCCCCGTCCACCTGGCCTGCCCAGCTCCGTGCACCCTGGGGCTGCTTCACTGGAACCCAGGGCCAGTACCGGGCGGCAGCAATGCAGTGCACTGCCAGGGTGGGGGGGGGTCTGGGGGCTGAGGGCCAGGGCCTGGAGAGGGCAGAGGGCGGCGAGTGTCTGAGTGTGCAGAGGGGTCAGCCGTGCTGGAGAAGGAGGGGCGTGGAAGTGTCACAAGCAGGAGTCTGAGTCTAGGGGACAGGGTGGAGCCGGGGAAATGGCCCCGGGTGTGTGGAGGGTCACAGAAAACCCACAGACGTGGCACTGGTGCCGGAACTGCCTCCACAGGCACCTGGAGGCTGGGGTCTGAGTCTGGGGACCGTAAACCAGTGGATCTGGGGCCATCTCTGGGGCTCAGGCTCCCCACGGGCACGGGGGCACCCGGGCGCAGGCCAGCAGGCTGGTCTCCACCCCTCCCCCAGCCTGCAGCTCAGCTGTTGCAGTGGGGGCCCTCTGACCCTGTTACCATGGCAACCAGCCTGCAGCTGGAGCAGAGAAGCAGACAGGCTCTTCTCTAGAGACACCCCCATCTCCACCCACACACGGGCTCCTGGGGACACAGGGAAATGGAGATCAGGCCAGTGCAGGCAGAGGTACAGGGAGCCAGACAGAGCCCGGAGGGAGGAAGGCTCCGGGGTGCCGGTGGGAAGGAGGAGAGAGGCGGGCCAGGAAGGAGATGAAGACAAAGGGGCCAGAGAGTCAGCAGGGAGGGAGCCCTGGGGACAAGGGAAGCAGCGGAGACCGTGGGCACAGGCAGACAGGCCCAGCGCTGCGGGGGGCGGTGTGCAGAGGGATGGCAGAAACAAGGAGCAGAGGGGGGACCGCAAGGGACAGCGAGCAGCGTCCTCTGCCAGGCCCGGCAGAGGAGGAGCCTTGCTCAAAGGGACCCAAGGCCATCCCCATGGCGATGTGGGGCTGCAGGTGCACACTGGCGGCCTGCTGCCCGGCCTCACCCCAGGCCCCGGCCGCCAGCCTCCGCCTGCCAGCCCCACACTGCCCCGCGGCTCTGCTCCCAAGGCCGCCTCAGTCTTGGGACTGCCGCTAAGGGGCATGGACCCAGAGCCAGCAGCAAGCGGCTCCCTGGCACCCCGGGTCTCTCCCTCCAGCCCCTGCCGCCCCCCAGTCCGGCCCCCTGCCTCCCAGCAGTCCCACCAAGGCCGTAAGGGAGCTGTCTGGCTCCAGGCCCTGACACTGCACAGAGCTCGGCCAGAGGCACCGACACGGCACAGCTGTCCACACCGGCGCCTGCCAGCTGAAGGCCCCGCCTCCGGCCCAGCGACCCACGTCCCTGGGGCCGAAGCCCGGGGACCCCTGCCCCCGTGGCTGGCCCAGGCAGAGACCACCGAGGATGGCCTGGACAGAAACAAGAGGTGGCCCTAGCATTCTGCACCTCCCTAGTGTGTCCTGGGGCGTAGGTGTGAGCTCGAGCATCCATGCCCACAGCCCAGGTCAGGCCACGGGGAACCTCCCAAGGGACCAAGTGTCTCACGGCAGGGGCAGCGGGGACCAAGGACATCTGTCTGCATCCTAGGCCTCCAGTGCCAGGAGAAGAGGGGACCCACATGACCTGAGGGCCCGGGCTGGCCCGTTGGCCAACAGGAGACACCTGATCCCATGGAAACTATGTGGGAGCCGGGAAGGGACAGGCAGAGACGGCTGGCCCAGGGATTTCTGGGTCACGGCCCCATTCTGAGTCGTGACCTGAAGGGGGCAAAAGAGATGGCACCTAGACGAGGGGCCTGGGTTCCAGTCCCACTCCCTCCACTGATTCGCCGGTAACTGGACCTCCGCTTCTCAGTGTCTCCATCTGTAACTCGAGTGGGTGAGATTAAGTGACCCTCACGGCCACCAAGATTCCACAATAGTACCTCTGCAGGAGGGGTCCCTTGGCCACCCCCTCCCACGGGAGCCAGCCTGGAGCCGGGGGGCAGGCCCATTTCCCAGGCTCTGCGGCAGAGAGAAGGCGCTCAGGCCCCTGATGCCGCGAAGCTGAGTGGGCACATTGTCCCAGAAGCAGACTCGGGCTCAGGGCAGGGACCCACACACCCCACTGCCCATGACCACCGGTGTTAGACCCGACCCCAGGACTTAAGGTACTCCCACTCTGTTCGTCACACCAACGGCCTGCAACCTGCAGACTAAAATCATACATGAAATGCATCTATAGGCACCCCTGTAACTAGCTGGTGCCCCTTTTAATACATGGCAACAGTGCAGAATGGGCAGGGCTCCCCAATCAGCAGACACGGTTCCCTTCCCAGCTCGGCCACTTCCTGCAGCTGGGACGACTTTGGAAAAGTTCCTTAATTTCTCTGACCTTGTTTCCTCACCCATAAATGGAAGGGAAAAAAATGTATCTACCTCCCAGGGTTGTTGTGAAGATCCCAGGAGATAATGCGAGCGAAACACTCGGCACGGCGTCCAGCACGGCGAGGCCGCCCACCGACACCGGCTAGGACTAGATGGCCAGGCCGATACGGAAGCAAATCTGCTCTGACTGAGGCTCTGGGAGGCGTCAGGGAGAAGGCAGGCAGAAGGGCCTGCCTTCTGAGTTTCCATCGAGGCCGCAGCCCCTGCCTCCCGGCCAGCACTCCCACGTGCTGGGAGCAAACCTCCCACAGGGTTCCAGTGACAGTGACCGTCTGATGCTGTGCAGTGATGGCACAGGCCGGGCACCCCTACGAAAGCAGGGCTGTCAGCGGATACAAGCTCGGACTGGGAATGGCAGGCCACCCTGAGCTTACAGCGGAGGTCCCAAGGGTGAGGCAAGGCGAGGGACATGGGGCTGCTGGCTCCCTTTGCCTACCCCGGGAGGAGGCAGAAGATGCTGTCTACAGCAGGCAAGCCCCCTGTGGGCAGAACCCCCCCCCCCCAGACTGCTCACTAGTCCACCTGCGAGACCCTAGGTTCAGTAAACGCTCATAGGACACACCCTGGAGAGCAGTGAGGTCCCGACACCACGGGCAGTTGCCTGCCCGGCCCTCCTCGGACCTCCCAAAGGCCTGGGGCGCTGAACCTCCAGAGCAAAGCCCACCCCGCAGCGACGGACCCGTTGTGGGAACAGCCCCGCCCAGAGCTCTGTTTATGCGATCTCTGATCTCCATCTCCGGAAGCCCAGAGCAGCTGGGCTAGGACGCTGTGGCTGAGCCAAGACACCTGGCGCAGGAAGGGATGGCAGCAGGCGGGGCCCTCAGCGGATGAGACAAAGGGGACTGAGGCTGGGGAGAGGCACACACCTCACGCCAGGTGCAGCTGAAGTGCAGAAAAGAAAGGGGGCGGGGAGGGGCAGCGGAGACCGAGCCAGGCCCTCGGTGACTTCCCCAGACCACAGTCAGTCACGAGGCAGGGTCCGCCCGAGGTTGGCGAGAGGCCTGGGACCGCAGGTGAGTGCCCAGCCACCAGCCTGACCCATGACTTATGTCCACGCACACATCCGCCATCGCAGCTGCGCCAGACTCCAGCCTGCCTAGCTCAGCGTGCCCACATCTGCCCAGGGCGGAAGAAACCAGAGGTGCCAGGCTCACCACCAAGCAGCCCCTTGGTTACCCCGAAAAACGATCCCACCACAGTGAGTGAGGTGAAGAGACTCTGACCGCCTGCAGCTCCACTGCCCAGCCCTCGCCCCCCACCTGGCCCACGGCAATGGCCCCAGCTGGGGTCACGGCACTACAGAACCCGCCTGGGCTCCAGCCGCTGTCCAGCGGAACTCCGCCCCACTTTCTCGGTCCCCCACACCGGGTCTTCTCCGCCCCGCCCTCGCCGCTGGCCCCGCCCCGTGTGGCCCCGCCCCCATCGCGGCCCCGCCTACCATCCTTCCGGTAGAAAGCGATCTCCACTTTGCGCTCTTCCGCGCCCAGCAGGGCCTGCGCGATCTGCGCGGCGGCGCGGCGCTGAGTGCGCGGCCCGTGCAGGAAGTCGCAGGTGCAGGGCCGCTGCATCACCTCCGCCCGCGAGTAGCCGCACAGCTCGCAGAAGCCGTCGTTGCAGTAGATGACGGCACAGTTCTCCACCCGAGCGTTGGCGATGATGAACTTGCGGCCTGGGGAGGGGGGTGCGGGGATAAGCGGGCACGTGAGCACGGACCCCTGCCTCGAGGGCTCCCGGCCCTTCCCTACAGTCTCTTGTCACACAATGCCGCCCGCCCGGGGACTCCCCGCCCCGGGGAGCACAGCGGGGCCTGGGGTCCCCGGCAGGGGGCGAACGCAGCTGTGCGCACACAGGTGCCTCGGCTGACCCGGCGGACCGCGCGCCCCCACCCTCGCCCAGCGGGTGGACTGGCTGCGTGGCTTCCCCCGGGCTGGCGGCCAGAGGCCTGCCGCCCCCTCCGCGCCTGGGGCCGAGGCCAGCCTGGGCGGGTGTCAGCAACGCGTGTCAGCAGCCGCGGCGGAGGGATAAACACTGGGCCTGGAGAGGGAGACTGGGGAGGGCCAGAGATGGCGACCAGCCTTCCCTTTGCACCGGCTCCTTCAGCTTCCCTTCCTGACCGCCCCCCTCTCTAGACTGAGGGCGCTCTCTGGGCACGCCTTACTCCGGGGATCCCCAGGGAATCTCTCCCCACAAGTATGAGTACTTCCCGGAAGGGCATCAAAGGCTGGGCAGTGGGTGCGCCACAGAGGATGAGGGAAGTTCCACGTGAGCACCTGCTACGCTGTGTCTCCTGTGATACTGACAGCCCCCGAAAACAGTCATCTCGCATTCTCGATGAAGAAACCGGAGCCCCAGAGAAGTTCAGAGGCGTGCCCACAGACTACAGCTTGTAAATGACAGAGCCAGCTTTTGAACTCAGTTCTGGCAGAGGGTGGAGGAACACGATGAGGGCCACACACAGAAGCCCAAGGTCATGGAGAACAAGGAAAGGGACCTACAGCTCCAACCCTGGAAACACCTGGAGCGAAGGGCAGGCCTGAGACGGTGGCACGCTTGTAAGAGGGCAGATCCAGGCAGGGGACCTCCCCCAAGGATGTGCGGGCTGCCTCCGCTTTGCCCCGTCAGGGGAGAGGTGCCCGAAGGACCCCTTCCAGCTGGACTCGGCTCACGCCCTCCACGCTGGCCCTGAGAGCCAGGCTGGCCAGTGAGCAGCAGCAGGCAGGCAGGCAGGCAGGCAGGCAGGCATCAGAGGCTTGTGCCAAGGAAGATGCTCCTGGGATAAGAGCTTTTTATAAACACAGAAGTTTCCGGCCACTTCGGCCTTTAATGCCGGGGCTTTCAGCAGCAGTCGGAACTCTGCCCCCCCCTCCCGCCCACCTCCTCCAGCGAGCACAGGCCTCAGGCCGCAGCCCCGGGCGATCCCAGGGACCAGGCCTAGGCCACCGCCTCGAGGCAGGCTCCTCCGGCCTTCCTCAGCCATCCCTTACCCCGGCCTTCAGGAAGTTACTTTCTGAAGTTGGGTCATCTTTAGGTCAGCTCCCCAGGCCCCCTAAAACTCCCAGGGGACGGTCAACCCTAGCAGCCAGCGCTCTCTGTCACATATAAACACCCCTGACTCAGCCTCAAGCCTCCGTCTCCACCTGAGCCCAAGGCAGCCCAGAGCACCGGCTTCGGAGGGAGGAGAAGCGGCTCGGCCCCCGTGGCCAGGGAGAAGAGCGAGTTTCTTCGAAGGCAGGCCCCGCCCCCACCCCCACCCCCTCAGGGAGCTCCTGGAATACGGAGCAGACAGGGACCTGAAAGCCTGCCTCCTCCAGTCCCATCCTTCTTCCCCGATGTGGGGACTGAGGCTCGGGAAAGAGAGTCACTCAAGGTCACGAGGCAATCAGGGGCAGAGGGGGGCCCAGGAGCCAGGCCCCCAGATCCCGGCCCAGGGCCCCCAGCAGCCAGCCTCCCGGAGGAGCCCGTGGGAGGGAAAGCCCCTGCGGGTGGCCCTCCGCCAAGTCAGTCCCTCCCCCTGAGGATCATCCTGTTCCTCCATCAGACAGCGCTGTCCGTCCAACCGACCCTCCCTCCGCCCACCGCTGTTACAAGCACACGTTGTCCCGTGCTCACAGGGTCATGGGCAAGGAATGCCACCAGCTCCCCACTCCCGGGGCCCCTGGCAGTCACACCCACCGTGGCTCATGCAGCCTTGGGGACAGGCACATGCGCAGGACATTCGCCTAGCCTGGGCCATGGCTGGAAGCCTCCCCTGCCAGGCCGGTTTAGAGGGGCTGGCGTCCCCCCACAAAGGGACCAGGGACAGGACAGTCCACGACAGGGGACACTGCGTGGAAGCTGCTAGGCCCTCAAAGCCGGGCTCCAGCTGGGGACACCCTCTCACCCTAGGCTGCGCTGTTGGTGGCCTCGTCTGGGGCACCTCCACACTGCCCGTGCAGGGCCAAACTCTTGAGTGACACATACACAACCCCCCCCCACACACACACACACCACACACATGCCCAAGAGCAGGTTAGGCACTGACCCTGCGTGCTTGGCGTGGCTCTGTCACCGTACAGTCAAGGTGGGCACCTGTCCAGTCCTGCTGGGGTCCCACCGTTTGGGCCAGGTCCATTCTCCTGTCCGTGCACCCACACAGCCCCCTCCACATCCAGGCAGCCAGAGTTGGGGATGCCTGCGTACTGCCGGCCCCTCTCCCTGCCCTGCACACTCAGAGTGTCCCACACACTCCCCAGTCCTGGAGGGCTGAGCCGAGCCTCCCACCCCGAGCCCCAACACCAGGCCCCTTGGCCCCAAGCCCACAGCCGCCAGCACCAAGCCTTGCCCCTGCGACCCCTGGCCGACGCCTGGAGGACACTAGTCCCCATTGACTCGCGCTAGACAGACGCACACGGCCCCGGGCACGCCCACCCCCCATTCACACTCAGGAGAGCTCACCGACCGGCCCCCCAGCCCCCTTCCGTGCAGCCCCCTCCCCCACTCACTCTGGCCCTCAAACTTGCGGATGATGGTGTCCAAGAAGGTGTTCTGCGGCGCGACGTGGCCCCTCCGCACCGGCATCCTGAGCCCATGGGCGGGCCGGGCGGGCCCCCACCCACCCCGGCCCAGCCCGGCCCAACACTAGGCTTGGGTAGCCCTACCCGGCCGTGGTCGCCGCACCCCGCGGCCAAGCAGAGCACGGGCGGGGCCGGGGCTGGACTGCGGGGCGCGGGGTCCCCGCTCGGCTCCCGGCTTCGGACCGCGGGCCGGGCCTGGAGCCGCCTGAGCTCGGGCCGCCCGCACACCTGTCTGCCGGCCCCCGCGGAGCCGCGGGCCCCGCTCCGCTGCCTCCCCGCGCTGCGCTCCGCTCGCCCGAGCTCGGGGCTCCCGGCTCCCACCCGCCGCGCCGACAGCCGCTCGGCGCCCGCGGCTCGGGCTGCGCCTGCGGCTCGGCCCGGCCGCGGAAGGGTTAACGGAGCGCGCGCCCCTCGGGCTCCGGCCCCCGCCTCCCGGCCCCCTCCCGGGGCCGCGCGCCCGCAGCGCCGCCTTCTCCCCACCCCCCTACACACACCCCGCGCGCCAGCCCTTCCCATTGGCTGAGCCGTGCCGAAGGCTCCCCCCCACCCAGACCCTCGCTCAGCCCCGGAGCGCCCCCGGACTCGCGCCCCCCGCAAGAGGGAAAGGGACCCTTAGGCAGGGGAACCGTGAGCGCAGGGGCGACAGCCGGCCAAGGAGGGGACTGGGGATTCTAACCACACCCCTGTCCTGGAAGGCCGGGGGTGTACTGACTCGCAGGGAGAGGGCGGGTCCCCTGTCGCCCCGGTCCCCCACCAAGCCAAGCACCGGCGCGGTGCGCACAGCACGCGCTGCATGCCTGCTGGAGGTGTCACGGGGGAGGCCCGGGCCCCGGGAGGACGGGCCCAGGGTCAGGGGAGACCCGGCCACTGTGAAGGGCGAGACGCCCTGGAGGCCCCAGGTCAGCGGAGATTTGAGATGAGAGAGGGTGAGGTCTAGAAGGGGCACGCACCTGCAGCGGGGGCGCCCCGCAGCACCGACACCCAACACTCACACACACACACACACACACACACACACACACACACACACACACACACACGGCCCTCTCTGGGGTTATTCGGGGCCCTCCAGAACAGAGAGGGACATTTTGACGGGAATCGCGGCCTCCCGGCCGCGGCATCAAAGAAAAGCCGGTGAGCGCGACGTTCCAGCCCGGGGATCCCCTTGTGCGAGCGGCCCGCCCTCCGTCTGCAGCGCGGGGCCAGCCGTGCGGGCCCAATCGGCGGGCTCGGGGGCCCTGCGGCGCGGCGACGGCCCAGCCCCTCGGAAAGCCCTGGCCTAGCCGCCGGCCCCTCCCCCCGGCCAGCTGGCTTGCGGCAGCTGCGGCTCCCTTATTTAGGCAAGGAGGCCCGAGGATGCTCAAGGGCAGGCAGGGTGTCTGCCCGTCGCCTGCCCGTTGCCCGCCTGGGTCTGAGCGAGGGTGTCCGGGCGCGCGCGGTGTCCCGGGCCTGAGCAGCCAGGCAGGGCCCCGGGAAGGCCAGGGGCAGAAAGGCTAGTGTTGACAGCTGAGCAGCCAGCCGGGTCCCCTCCCCTACAGCCCGCACCGGGGACCCGGCTAGATGGCTGGGGCCGAGTGGGGGCCCCTGAGGGCTTGCAGCTGCCCCGGTCCTCGGAGCTAGGGGGTGGGCCCTGTCACCAGGGAAAACCGTCAGGGGATGTGGGGGGAGGGGAGGGACAAAGGGCAGAGGAGGGAGCGGAGTCTGGAAGGAGGAAGGCCTAGAGGAAGAGGTCTCTAGCCCAGACTCTCACCTTCCACCCAGGAGCAACAACAACAAAAAATAAAGATGCCAACGCTGTGGCCAGACAGGGCCACCGGCCAGCAGGTGACACCCCTTCTCTATTTGCTGGTGGGTGGGCAGTGAGTCAGGGCGGCAGCCAGTGGGAGAGATGGAGGTGGCTCTCCCGGCTGCTGCTAAAAAAGCCCAGAGGCTCCTGCCTGTACAGTCATCTCATCCCTCCGGCCCTCCCACCTCTGGCGGCTTCCTCACACGCACCTCCGCTTGCCCGGGGGCACGGAGTCCTCCGTGGCACGGCCTCCCCTTCCCCTGGGGCCTGGCATCAGGGGCACCGGCCCACCTTGGGCGCCGGGCACAGAACCCAGTCTGCGGCTGACCCCGCGCCTCCTCCCCCAGAGACTGCTCTCCGGACGCTGGGTTGCCTGCCCGAAGGCCGGGGCAGTTCCCCCCTGAGTGGGGCGCCTCCCCCTCCACGTTGGGGGGTTTAGAGAGTGAGAAGGGGCCCGCAGCAAGAACGGGTGTGGGGACAGAGGGCACAAAAGAGACATCTGCAGGTAGCCTCCCCTCCTCTCCAGACCAAGGGTGGGGGAGAGCCAGGCCGAAGGCAGGCGGGGCGGGGCGGGGGCGGGGCGGCAGCTGTTCCTCTGGCCCGGCCACCAGCTGTCCACACTTCAGCACCCACGTTCCCAGGATAAACCTCTGCTCTCCTCCCGCGGGGGTATGAAGGGATCAGAGGGGCCCTTGGGCCTCCCAAAAGAGAAGAGACAAGGCCCAAAGTAGCCCTCCCCTTGGGCAGAAAGGCAGGCAGTCAGACAGATCTCTCTCCCTCTCTTCTTCTCTTCCTCTCTCCCTCTCTCTCCCTTCCTGGAGGCTGAGGGCAGAGCCTGGAGGCAGTCTCACTGAGCCACCCCCAGAACCAAGAACTGGGGCAAGGAAGAGAGGCTGCCAGATGGGGGCAAGCTCTCCCCAAAGGCGCCCTGCCTGGGCCAGCAGGTGGCAGGCACCACAAGGGAAAGGGCAGCAGATGAGCTGAAGCCTCCTTGCCCATCATCTCCCCACTTCCGCTCCCCCCAGGCCCAGGAGAGAGAGGCAAGCACCCCACCCTAACACCCAGCACAACCAGAGTCCGCCCCGCCCCAACTTCAGCTCCCAGGGCTGTCCCCAAGGAGAGAGAGCTCTGCCCACCCGGCTGGTGGCTGAGGGACCCTCGCTGTGCAGACAGTGAGACACCGGTCTCCTCTCAGCTCCCAGAGACAATTTAAGGAGGCAAGTCTGCGGAAGACATCCTGCCCACCCCACGCCCTGCTCCTGCTCTGTCTGAAGGCATCGAGCCAGGACATCCTGGGTGGGGGAAAAGAAAGCACAGCCTCCCGGCTGTGGACCCCCAAGGAGCAGGCCAGGCAAGACAGCAGAATGGAGCCAGGAGAGCACGCGGCAACCACAGGGGGCTGGGCGGCAGCCTGGGGAGCAATGGCTCCCGAGAAACCCAGGGAGGAGGAGCACCCTGGGGCCCTCCATGTGCAAGGCGCAGCTGGGACTGCACAGAGGGTCTGGCTCTTCCGGGCAGCAGGGTGCTGAAGATGCAGGTGTTTTCCAAGAGGAACTGGGGTTGGAGGAGAGAAAGATCAAAGAAACTGTGTGTTTCCTCTCCAGCAGTGGTTGCTCGGAAGGGGAAGAAGGGAGGAAAGGGGGCTGGGAGGGACCTGCCTCAAACCCCAGCCAGGGCCGTAACCCAAGGCTTCTCCCACCAGCCCACTGTGCACCATTGGTGGGACTTTCTCCTTGCCATGGTGTGCCAGCAAGTAGGACTCGGGAGACGTGACTTCTCATCCTGGTTCCGCTACTAGTCATGTCAGCAACGGTTTACTGGGGGCCTCCTGTGTCCTGAGCCCTGAGCTAGACACCGGGGCGTGAGGATGGAGAAGGGCCAGGGGTAACCAAGGACCTCTGCTCCGGGGACTCCATCTAGCAAGGCTCAGAGAGGCGATGGGCAGGCAGAGCTGGGCAGTCTAAGCTGATTGCCATGGGGTGGGGTTCCCAGGAGGTGTTGCTCATGTTCAGCTAGGGGGGGTTTCGGAGCAGGTCCCTAAAGGTCGAGATGGGACAGGACAGAAGCATGTCAGGTGGAGGGGACCACATGAGCCAAGGTAGAGACACTGGAGGATGGAGACCAGTCTGGGGACAACACAGTCTGGGGTAAAGTCAGTGGAGCTGCAGGCCGGAGCCATCCGTGAAGGGCTGGGGAGTCTGGCTTTCACTGCGTGTGCAAAGGCACCGTGGCGCCCTGGCCAGGGTGGCTCTGTGGGTTGGGCACCATTCTGCAAAGCAAAAGGTTGCCGGTTCAATTCCCGGTTCCTGCCTAGGTTTCGGGTCTGATCCCCAGTCGGGGCACATTCAAGAAGCAGCTGATTGGTGTTTCTCTCTCACAATGATGTTTCCCTCCCTCACTCTTTCTCCCTCCCTTCCCCCTGTCTCTGAAACAAAATAAGTAAGTGCATAAATACATAAATAAAGTCAGCCACGCCAAACCCCGTGACTTCCATCAGCAGCAGCATTTATTCCACTCGCGGGTCTGCCACCGGGGAGGGTGCCACCAGAACCACTTGTGTCCGCGCCGCTCAGCTTGGCCCTGGAAGGCTCATGCGCTCATGGCGTCCGCCGGTTGATGCCGGCTGTCCGCTGGGGCCGCGCCAGGACGGGGGCCAGAACACCTACACAAAGACTTCCCTGGTGGCTGCCCGGCTTCCTCAGAGCAGGGTGGCCGGGTGCCAAGGGCAAGTGTCCCAAGGGAGCTCCAGGCAGCAGCTGTACCACCTTTAATAGCTCAGCCTCGAAAGTCACAGAAAATAACTTCTGCCACAGGCGTGGCCAATGCGATTCCAAGAGAGGAGCGCAGACGCCACCTCTCTGCCGCGGAGGAGTGTGACTCATGCAGCATAAGAAAAGCACCTGTGAGGGGACCTAGTGGAGAAACAGAAGCTGCCGCCGGGGGCTCTGCCACCCTCCGGGAGAGGGAGGCCGAAGTCTCGAACCAGGTCAGAGGGGGTGGAGAGGGGCCGGCTTTTCGTGCACCTTCAGAGGCTCACTAAACGTCCCTTTCCTCACACCTGCAAAGTGAGCAGAGCCAACAGGCTGGCCTCTGAGACTGCCCCCCCAGCCCCGACAGTGAGTGACTCCTCAGTGCTCCACAGCCACACTCCACGCCCATCAGTGCTCCCCAGCCACACTCCGCACCCATCAGTGCTCCACAGCCACACTCCGCGCCCATCAGTGCTCCCTCCATGCTCTCCCTCAGCACGCACGCACCTCCACCCCCTGTCTCCGCTCCGACGTCCTCCTCGGTGCCCGCGAGGCCGGCGGTCACTCCACACACAGCACCCTGGTCTGGCCTGCAGGCTGACGCCAGAATTTTAAACGTGGAGTGGGATGGACCTTGAACGCAGGTGAGAAGACCCTCAGACTCGGCCGTCTCCCACTCTGCCCTGCTGCTGTGCGCCCACCACTGGAAGAAGACACGTTGCGTGGAGTCCGCCTGCAAGGGGCTCATTGTCTGGCTGGGGAGAGGGGACGGATGGGCATGAAGTGTCCCAAGAACAATCTGGCCGGACACCGTGTAATGGACCATCCCGGCAGGGGGTCCAGAGGAGGTGGGGCGCTGGGTGGGCTGGGGCAGCCAGGACAGCTTCCTGGGAACGCTGGGCCCTCCTGGATGGTAAGGGTTTCCTCAGGCACGGAGGAAGGGGGTGACCATCTTCCTAAAGCAAGATCCTAGGGGTGGGGGAGGGGGTCAGGTGTCGCGTCCTGACACTGACCTTCATACTTACCCCCAAACGAGAAGGTGGGGCAGTTTCAGTTTCCCTTGCCCCAGAACTCAACATCCACCGGTCCCTTAGATTTAAGGAAGGAGCTCAGCCTCCTCAGACACAGGAAGGGGCTTAAGCCAGGCTCCAGAATTTGGAGAGCTGAAGCTCCAGAATTGCTCTGAAGGGGGCACTGATGGGGAGCAGGAACCCGCGTGTAAGGGAGAGTCGAGTGCTTTGTTTCAGGGTGTTTTTGAGAGCCTGGAAAAGTATGAGAAGAGAGCCACGCTTTGGCGCCAGCCACCAGGGAAGCTGGCCCTGAAGGAGATCCAGACTCTTGGCCGCTCAGGTCCTGCGGGTCGGGAGCTCCGTCCCTGTCCAAGGTGCTGAAAAGCCCTTCTTGCCAAGCTCGGCGGGAAACCAGGGAGGGCTGGCGGCTCAGGTGATCGAGACGGGGCCGTCCTTGGGACACAGGGCATTAGAGAGTCACTCCCAACCGTGAAAAGGCTTTTGCAACTGGGCAGTAGCTTCAGGAAGCAGCTTATGACCAAGCAAGGGCTGGCTGTGCCAACCGGTGCTAAGAAGCGTAAGGTCTCAATCCCGTATGTCCAGAACGCTCCTTCCCCACCACCCCCTCCCCAGTCATCGAGGGAAAGATACCGCTCCTTGTCTGAACTTTGCACTTGTAAGTCGTGGGCTTTCCCTTGGGGGGGGGGGCATTTCTGTTGTTTTATGGAATAGTAAAGCCAGAAGGAAACAATTTTCACATTTTAGATGAGGAAAAAAAGGTGTCAGTGCCCTGCAGACCCAGAGAGCTCTACCTACAGAGGCGGCGCCCACAGCTCTCCAGAACTACTCCCTGCCCATTCCACTAAACTCACCAGGCAGACCTCAGAGCCTGCCGCAGCCTGGGCGAGGGGTAAGCATGTGGAAGCTCACCCGGTGCTGGTTCCGCATCCGGCGGGCAACTATCCCGCCCCCCCCCCCCCGCTTCACCAGCCAACATGACGGACCAGAAAAGAGAACTGAGGTCCCCCCAGACCCCGAGTCCGTCATCTCCCCAATCTGCTCGCAGACAATTGCCCACCACTTTCCATGTGCCCCAGGCTGGGTGGGACCCCTGGAGAAGTATAAGGCATACAATCCAGCCCCTGGGCCTTAAAAAGTTTTCAATAAGTTGGGAAGAAAAGATGCTCACTCACGAATAGACAATATTGCAAGAGCCAAGTATGACTAATGGCCGCCAACAGAGAAGTGCCTAAATCCCAAGTACCGAGAAGTGGTGTGGACCATGACTTTGACTGCAGAGTAGGAAGAGACAGATCGTTTCCAGGCTGGAAGGGGTGGAGTCTTTGCAAAGGAGCAGGGTTCAGGGAGAATCTGGCTGAGGGCAGAGGCCAGGACACCTCAGCCCTGTCCCTCTGGAGAACAGCAGCCCAGGCTCGAGCCTTCCCGCAGGAAGGTAAAGGTGGTGAGGGTGTGAAGGTGAGAGCAGAGGTCAGTCACTGTGCCACACCTTCCAGGATGTCCAGGAAGAGAGGAATCTTTCGCCTCTGAAAAAGAGAGAAAGGTTTCGAGAGCTCCCCCTTCTGGATCCTTGAGGCAGAACACCATCTAAAGCAGGATCTAGGAACTGGGGTCCACCAGTTCTTCAGCGGCCTAGGCTGGGGTTAGAAAACGGGACAACAGAACAGGGAACAGCCCAGGAGAGGTCAAGATCACCATCAGCAGCAGACATACCAGGGACATCTCACTTGCTGGCCCTTGGGCGTCAAGGGGCTTGTAATCCACCTGGGAGAACAGGAAAAAGGCCACACGCTGACTGACATGTTACATCAGGGCTTGGGACCAGGGTCTCCAGATCTCACAAACCAGTGAGGGGATCTGAAGGTGTCTCCTGCCACCTTGGTTTGGAGACGGACTCCGGCCCCTCACAGGGCACCTAAGAGGCAGAAGACGGGTGTCTGCCCAGCTGATCCCCAGTGATGGTTGCTATGGAATTTCCAGGCTGGGCACACTCGTTGCTGAGAGCCGTGGTTCCCGAGAGACCCAGCAGCCACAGCAGGAGACTGAGCGAGCTGGAGGGGCTGCGAGAGAGAAGAGGGGGAGGGGACGGGAGGAGGGAGCAGGGCCTGGGAGACTGGCCCCTGACCACTGTGGCCTTCTGTGCAGGGCCCCTGCAGCCTGAGACAGGGGTTCCCCATGGTCGTCACTCAGGAGACCTCCACCTGACCCTAAAACCTCCTTGTTTTCACTCTGGACCCCAGGAGCAAAGGACACTTTCATGCCCCATGGATGTGAAAATACTCACATGCACACCAGTGTTCCCAGTCCAAATTTGTTTTGCAGGAAAAAGGACCGGGTGAGAGGAGTCAGGTCAAGGAGTGAGCCCCAGGACACACTGCCCAAGGGCACTTGCACATGTGTGTTTACACACACACACATATATAACATACCTGCACACTCATGATGCATGCACACTGTCATGCTCGCACATGCATACATGTATACTCAAACATACACATAAATGCATGCCCAGGCTCACTCACACACTCCCACCCAGCAGACACAAGGCCCACTCGGGATGCGGTTCAGCAGGCAGAGTCTAACTCTCAGCACCATCGAGGCCCGGAGACACTGGGTTTCCCTCAGGAAGTCAGTGCAAGCCCCCACGAGCCCCCACAGGCGCAGGCGCCGTCATACCCGGGCAAGGACTGAGGGTCCGCCAAGGCCACTCGGCCCCAGGACTTTCCCACCGGGCTGAGGACCAGGCGGCAGAAGAGTGTCCAGAACGGGGGCCGTCTGTCCTCGGGAGCCCGCCTGTGGGACGGGGGACGGGGGGTGGGGGCCGTGCTGCCTCCCCGGCCTCCCCAGCCGCTGCCGCCCCGTGCTGTGTGGGACAGGGCGCCCTGGGCCCCCTGGAGTCTTCAGTTCTCCGCACCCGCGTGGTCTGTGCAGAAGCAGGGGAGCGGGCTGGTCACAGAGTCACCATCAGGAAACCACTTCAGGGCCCCGGGGGTCTAGGGTTGAACTCAACGGGGCTCAGAGGCACACGCGGGCCCTCACTCATGCGGGGTCTCCTCGTCCGTCCGTCTCTGGGTATCTGAGCCCAGGCCTCCGCTCGTCTCTCCTTTTCAGCTCTCTGCTGCCCCCATGCGGATTCCTCAAGAAAGGCCCGGGCTGCTTGATGGCTCCGCAATGCCAGCCAGGGGCCTCTTTCAGAAGGGCAGCGCTTTCCCCTGCCCGAGCCCTGAACACCCCAGACCCTGCCCGAAGCCCCTCCCCAGGCTTCCGGCCCCGCCTTGCAATCTGGAAGCCGAGCAAACCTCTCCGCTCCGACGTGCCAATACAGCATGAGTTATATCCTGAGCCGAAGACGGCTGCTCCCCTCCCTTCTGCCCACTTCCCGCCTGCCTTCCCTCCTGTCCCCTCGGCTCCCCACCCAGGCCTTGCCAGCAGGCAGGAAGGAAGCTGTTCATAGTGGGGAGGGTGGGGCACTTCCAGCTCACACTGAACAACCCCGGGTTGAGCTATAAAGAGTCAGGGCCTTCCGGTCCCGTCACCCGTCACCCGCCACCCTCCACGGTCCCGCAGCCCGGCACACACCCCAGGGGCCAAGGCCGCCCCGCCCCCAGGGTCCGGGTGTCCCACCTAAGGCCGTGCACTGCTCCTGGAGGGAGACCTGGGCCAAGGTTTGCTGCCATCTGGCCCCGGGGGTGGGGGAGGGGGGTGTCAAAAGGAGCCAGGGGCCAGGCCACTCGCCCACACAAGGGTCTGTCACCCTCACTGACCAGGGCCGATGGGGAGCTGGGGCCCAGGCCAACCTCCCCAGCCACTGCCAGGAACCAAGGGACTAGGCTCCCAAACAGGTCCTCTCCAAAGCCCTTGCCCACCTGAAACCCCACCCTTTAAAATCAAAGCTCTGCCCTGGCTGGTGTGGCCCAGCGGATTGAGCGCTGGCCTGCAAACCAAAGCGTTGCCAGTTCGATTCCCAGTCCGGGAATATGCCTGGGTTGCAGGCTAGGTTCCCAGTGTGGGGGAGGGGCCGTGAGAGGCAACCACACGTTGATGTTTCTCTCCCTCCCTTTCTTCCTCCCTTCTCCTCTGTCTAAAAGTAAATCAATAAAATCTTGAAAATAAAAATAAAATAAAATAAAAGTTCTTCCCTATTGGTGGGATGTCAAATCTGCGGGTCTTGAAAATTTCCTTTTTTCAGAAGTCACTCTTTAAAATGCAATTGCTGATAAGACCGGGCAGCCGCTGAGACGCAGGAGCCCCGGCGCCCGGCAGGCGGACGGGCGAAGAGCGAGGCCAACAGAGGGAACCATGCTGGCCACGGAGGGAGGGAAAGCGCCCCCCAGAGGCGGAAGGATCCGAAACTGCCTTCCACTCCGAGCATGCGCAGGACACGTGGGGCGGTGTGGCGCGGGGGGCACCTGCAGGACCTTGCGGGAAGTAAAAATCCCCGCGGTGAAAACCGCCACCTCCAACTTTCTCTGTCTCCATTTTGACTTCTTCCTCCTCTTCTGAAAACGCAGGCTGTGGCTCAGATCAACGCCAGGTCGGGCCCAACTGGTTCCTGCCGCCGGTGCGGCTGTGCTGAATTGTCCCCACCCTCCCTGTGGTCGGAGAACGCCCCCTCTTTGAGCGCTCCCCTTCGCCAGCCTGACTCCTCCTTTCTGCCCACACAGACCCCCATTCAGTCTCAGCCGGTGCCCCCTGTCTGCTGCCTCCAGAACACGCGCTCGTGGCAAAGCAAGCCAGCGTTCACGAAGCGCCTACTCAGTGCAGGGTCCGGGGGCCCCGCAAAATCCCAGGTGAGCAGCGCTGGACCTGTTCTTCCAGAGCACACACGTTCACTGGGGAGAGAAATCGCAGACACAGAGCAAACTGCCCCAAAACTACCCTAGAAGGAACCAAGCAAGAAATGCTCCGTGGCCTGGGGAGCATGGAGAAGGGGCACTGAGCGAGGCCCCCCCAGGGAAAGCGTGCCGGGACGTATGTAGGTCAGGGCGTCTGGAAACACGCCAAGGAGTTCGAGGCAGAAGAGACGAACTGGGGTGACGCCTGAGAAAGACACCAGGAAGGCAGAGAAAGCCTCCGGGACGGGATGCAGGTCCGACCCCGAGGAAAGGAGGAAGGGAAGGAGGAAGGTGGGGTGGGGAGAGTCTGAGACGCTCTCTGCCAGGCCAGCAGGAGCTCTGCAGAAAGACTGGGGCGGAGGAGTCCCAGCGAGGCGGACACCGTGAGCCCCGGTGCCTCCCAGAGCTCAGCGACCGTCTGCCGCTTCCCGGGAAGCACGCGCCCTTGGGTTGCACGCTGGGCAGATTCTGAACGCATTGCATGCGGCCGGGAGGTGTCTGCCACCTGCTGCAACAGGTTCCCTCTTGAAGGCAGAGCTGGGCAGGACACTTCCCGAGCTGCCAAGGCTGCGCCACGAGGAAGGGGAAGAAAGATTTCCTTTGGTCAGAGGGCAAAGGGGAAGGTCATTACAGGCAAAGGCCCAGAGGCAGGGAAACACAAGGACTGTTTGGGAATCCGTGAGGAAGCCCGATTGTCCAAAACAGAGGCTGTGATTAGCGCACCCGGAAAACTGAGGGCCGGGCCACTGTGTTGGAGTGGCCTTGGCCTTGGATTAAAGAGAAAGCCAAAGCATGAGGTAAGCCCTGCTTTTGAGATGACTCTGACAGCATGTGGCACACAGAGGGGAGGGAGCCGAGGTCAGGAGACCACGGGAGGGGCGGTGGTCAGTGGTGCAGGGAGGCGGTCAGGGGGACCTCAGCAGGTGACGCCGGTCATCATCTTGTCCCCGAGGAGGCCGGCCACAGATCCCTTAGCTGGAATCTGGAAAAAGTCATGCACGCTTAGGTGTCAGCTAAATGGGGACCAGAAATGGGGTCTGTCACCTCAGCCAGCATGGGTGACAATGTCAGCACCGTGAGGCTTGGAAGCCTCAGAGGAAAGGGGACGAGCAGGGTGGGGGCCACAGAGCCAGGTCTGGGCTGAGCACAGACCTTGTGTTTCTGCCTCTCACCTGCCGGTTGGCTGGGAGACCGGCAGCAAAGCATTCTGGGCATCCAGGAGCTCAGGCCAGTCTGTGTTTATAAGGCCCCCTGCACCCACCTCCCTCCAAACCGGCAGACCCTCCCATCTTGGGGTGACCCCAGAGCTCGCAGCACAGCCCATTCCTTCCGGCCGACCCACCAGCCGCCCCCCACCCAGGCCCACCCCAATCTTATCCTCCACTACTTTCCAAAGGAGTCCGGCCAACACAAATCTACATGTTTGTTTGTCTGCCTGTCTGCCCCTCCTAGTCCCTGCCCGTCCCGTCTCGCGGCTTCCGTCTCTCGCTTGCCGTTCCTCTCCGTCTCTGTGGTCTCAAATCCAGGAGGCTTGACCCCTGCAGATCCAGATGCCCCCCAGCGCACGGCCTTTCTCCAGCCCCCTAGATGGCTCGGAACTACAAACCCCAGCATGCACTACTCTCTGAGGTGCTTGAAGAGGACTGGTGAGCGCCACCTGCTTTCTGGGAGTTGTAGTTTCCCTATCCCCATGCTCTTGCTAGGGTTCTAAGCTCTCCCCAGTGAGCTGTCCCTGCCCCAGCCCTGACTGCTGACCTACCACCCCCAGGGAAGCAGACGTCAGTGGATGACAGGATGGGGGGCGGAGGCCCTGGAGGACAGCTTCCTGCAATTTTGTATCCCCCACTTGAGTCACAGGGGGCGGGGGTTCCAGGAAACTGGGGCCGGGAAGGGAAGGGATGCCCTAAAGCCGGGCTCAAGGACAAAAGGTCACTGCATCCCTCCTGGGCCTGTATCCCTAAGAATCCAAAAGGACTCAAAGGCGGGTCAGGGGCACTCAGATGGTGCAGGAACATGCCTGAGAGGCCCCTAGAGGCTCCTGTGGTCACTGAGAGTCTGTGACTCACCTGTTGTCACTGACACAGCGCTCACCTTCCGCAGGACCCCTCGGGGCACAGCCAGCAGGGGCCAGGGGAAAGGCCTCCCGTGGTCAGACATCACAGAAGGGAATCTGTGGCCCTCCGGGTGTCCGCCCTGCCATTCCCCCCGCGCCCTCCCACACACCCCCCAGCTCCTGCACTCCGGCCCCAGAACTCCGCGGGACACCTGGGCTCCCGCTTATCGGCCCCAGTTCTTGGAGCGGAACCCTGGCGTCCGCTCCCCACCCTGCGGGCCTGTGGGCAGGGAGCCGAGGCTTCAGAGCCTCCCAGCAGCCGTGTTCCTGTCCCATTGTGTGTGGGACAGGGGCGGGGCGAGGGCCAGCCCCGGAGCGCCCCCTCCCCTTCCTAAGGAAAAGGCCGGGCTCCGCTCGGAGCGGCAGAGCCGAAGCCAAGTCGACATGGGCAACTTGAAGAGCGTGGGCCAGGAGCCGGGGCCGCCCTGCGGCCTGGGCCTGGGGCTGGGCCTCGGCCTGTGTGGCAAGCAGGGCCCGGCCTCCCCAACCTCCGAGCCCAGCTGGACACCAGCACCCGCACCCGCACCCGCATCCCCGCCTGCGCCAGACCCCAGGTGAGGGCCACAGCAGCTAGGACGGACCACCGGAGGGCAGGTGTCCAGGCCTGAAGCCTGGAGCATGGAGGGGCTGGAGCGGGCAGCCTGGCCAGGAGGCCCAGGCCACCGAGGCAAGAGGGCTGTCAGTGTGGACAGAACAGGACAGTCAGGGGGCTCAAACAAGAAACCAGGGGCAGGGCCAGCAGGCAGCAGATGGAAGTCAGAGGTAAGGGTGCCAGCTCAGCAGGTTTGCATGCTGCTCTATCGCCAAGAGCTGTTTGACTTTGAGCAAGTTACTTAACCTCTCTGAGCTTTCATTTACATAAAATAGGGGCACAGCGTGCTTACTCCGCGGGGTTGTTGTCAGTTTCTAGCTCACGAGGAGCCTTCCGCAAACAGCGGTGATCATTTAACAGAAGAACCTTGCGGGGAGAGGTACAGGAGAGCGAGAGACGACAGGTCTTGCGGAAAGGGGAGAGCAGGACACAGGTCCTGGGGATGGGGGAGCTGAGAAGACGGAGCCACTGGGCTCCTCCCCCCTGCCCCAGGCCCTTCCTCCTCGTGGCCGTCAACCCCAGAGCTAAGGGGGCAGCCCCAGCTCCCAGAAAGGCCTCCCTGGGGCAGAGGTCCCTGAGAGAGGGAAGCCAGAGGCCAGGTGGGGTGCTGGGCCGGCAGGACGGCTGGGGCCGCCAGGGCAGCTCCGACGCGGGCAAGGCTCCGCACAGGCGCGCCCGAGGCCCCAGGCCCTCCCTTCCTCCCCGAGGCCGGCCTGGCGGCTCTGGGAGGAAGTGATAAGGCCTCCGAGGCTTCCCTTCACACGGCGGCTCCTGTCAGGAGGGGCGTGAGTGAGGAGGGCAATCTGGGCCGAGAGTTCCTGTGGGCCCGGGCCTCTACCCCTCGAGGCAGGGCTCATGGAAATCTCGGGGGGCAGGGGTGGGACACCCCATGTCCAGAAGAGGCCGGGCGGGCCCAGCATGGGGATGAAGACCCAGCCTCGGGCCAGGGGCTCAGGGGCCCAGCGCTGCAGCCCGGCAGCCCAGCAGCCCGCAGTCGGGGGTGCTGGGTGCAGACGGGACCTGCTCCGCCTGTGGGGCCTCTGCAAAGGTGCTTCACTCCTCGGGGCCTCGGGCCCCTCATCAGTGAAGGGGATGCTGATACTGCCCATCTCCTAGGGCTGTCGGGAGGGGAGAGAAATTGTAAGAAAGCAGGGGGCAGGCAAGCAGCAAACCGGCAGGGCCAGCCGTGTCGTCGGTGGGCTCTCTGGGGTGCGTCGGAGAGAAACACTCCACCTTCTCCCAACAGCCCCCCGCATGCCCGGTCCCCAGAGGGGCCCAAGTTCCCGCGAGTGAAGAACTGGGAGGTGGGGAGCATCACCTATGACACCCTGAGTGCCCAGGCGCAGCAGGTAAGGGGGAGCCCCACCCCAAGTCCTAAAGTGGCCGGGAGGCAAGACTGGGAAGGACTGGAGGAGCTAAGGGACAGGCAGGAGACTTTGGTGACTCTCAGCCTCCAGCCCCTGCCCTCACCCACCCGCCATCACCCCAATTTCCAGTCTCAGCCCCGGCCTTGAGGCCTTGAACCCATACCTCTTTCTGCCCCCTCACCCCCGTGGCCCCTGCACCCTGACCTGGTCCTGACCCGTCTGCTCCCGGCTCTCTCCACCTCTGCTCCCCACTCGGACCCAGGATGGGCCCTGCACCCCGAGACGCTGCCTGGGCTCCCTGGTGTTTCCACGGAAACTGCAGAGCCGGCCCGGCCAGGGCGCCCTGCCCGCGGAGCAGCTGCTGAGCCAGGCCAGGGACTTCATCGACCAGTACTACAGCTCCATCAAGAGGTGCGGCCTTGACCCGACACTGCCGTCCACCCCGTCCTCCCCCAGGGCCCACTTCCACCCCCGTCCTGCTACCGCCCACACAGGGCCTGAGCTCAGCGCCCACGGGCCTCCCCCACACCCACATGGCCTTGGGCACCCCCCACCCCACTAGACCTCCTTATGCTCCCCCCTCCTCCGCAGGGACGGCTCCCAGGCCCATAAGGAGAGGCTTCAGGAGGTGGAAGCCGAGGTGGCGGCCACTGGCACCTACCAGCTTCGGGAGAGCGAGCTGGTGTTCGGCGCCAAGCAGGCCTGGCGCAACGCCCCTCGCTGCGTGGGCCGGATCCAGTGGGGGAAGCTGCAGGTGCGTCTGGCCAGCAAGCACCCAGAGGCGGGCCTGAGGGACATAAAGTGGGAGAGGAGGGGTACGGGTAGCTCCTGGCACTTCCCCGAAGGGTCCCAAGCAGTGGGGAGATCCCTGCCCGCTCCCCCAGAGCCCAGCACCCCGGGGAGCTCCCTCCCGGCAGCTAACGCCTGGCCGTGGAGCCCCACGGCATGGCCAGAGCAGACAAAGCACCCAGACTGACGGTGCGAGTGGGACAGTGGAGCCATGGCCCATGGGGGGTACTGTCAGAGCAACAGGAGCGGTCTTCCAGAAGAGCCCCCAACTGCTCCTTCCGTGTGGGCCTCACTTGCCCAGTCCAGTCCTCTCACCCGAACACCCTGCTCCCTTCCAGCCCCCACCCCACCCTGCCCCGTGCCTCAGCCCACACCTCCCCCGCAACCACAGCCCCACCACCTGACCCAGAGCCAGCCTGGGCCACTGGAACAGCCCCTGGTACTCAGAGAAGCAAGCTGACCCACAGGGCAACTGAGTCCTTGACCTTGGCCTCCTCACTCTTACTGAGCACCGAAGACTTTGGAATGAAGCCACACGCTCAGTCCACCCCGAAGGAGTCTCAAATAAAATAAGAACGATCCTGTCTGACGCTTGCATAGCGCTTGAAATCGTCCAAAGCTCCAGCTCCATTCCCACCCCGTCAGAGCTTCCATATTGGACGGCACTCACTGCTACACCCCTCCCCTCCCCCGAGGCCAGGTCCCTGTCTCCAAGGGACCAGGCTGCAGATGGGGCTGCTACTCCCTCCTCTGCCTCCAAACCCTCCCCTCGGGCTGTCCTCGAGACCCGCTCTCCCTCCTGTCCTCCCCCGCCTCCCCCGCCAGGTGTTTGACGCCCGGGACTGCAGCTCTGCCCAGGAGATGTTCACCTACATCTGCAGCCACATCAAGTACGCCACCAACCGCGGCAACCTCCGGTGAGCGCCCCGCGCCGGCCAGGCCCGCCCCCTCCCCGGCGGCGGAGCAGCTGGGGCTCTGACCGGCTCTCTGCCCCCCGCCCCCCAGCTCGGCCATCACAGTGTTCCCCCAGCGCGCCCCGGGCCGCGGGGACTTCCGCATCTGGAACAGCCAGCTGGTGCGCTACGCCGGCTACAGGCAGCAGGACGGCTCCGTGCGGGGCGACCCGGCCAACGTGGAGATCACCGAGGTGCGCGCGGAGACGCGGCTGGGGGAGACGCCGTCCGGCACGGCTCTGGAGGGGCGCGCGGGGGCGCCAAAGAGGAGCCAGTGAAGGAGGGAGGGGACCTCACTGAGTGGAGGGATGAGGGACGACAAAGAAGGGGCTCCTGGGTGGGCACGGGGATCCGGCCACTGAGGGGTCCCCGGGTGCGGGACGGGAGGTGGCTCACGCAGGGGCCCCTGCTCCCACAGCTCTGCATCCAGCACGGCTGGACCCCAGGCAACGGCCGCTTCGACGTTCTGCCCCTGCTGCTCCAGGCCCCAGATGAGCCCCCAGAACTGTTCACCGTGCCCCCCGAGCTAGTCCTCGAGGTGCCTCTAGAGCACCCGACGTGAGCATGAGAGGGACTGGGTCAGGTGGGGGAGGGGGCTGCCCGGGGGTGGCAAGGCAGGCCAGGCTCCCCGGGGCCCTGACCCGCGTCCCCCGCCGCCCGCCGCCCCCAGGCTGGAGTGGTTCGCGGCGCTGGGCCTGCGCTGGTACGCCCTCCCCGCCGTGTCCAACATGCTGCTGGAAATTGGGGGGCTGGAGTTCCCTGCGGCCCCTTTCAGCGGCTGGTACATGAGCTCGGAGATCGGCATGCGGAACCTGTGTGACCCGCACCGCTACAACATCCTGGAGGTGAGCTCCGGCGGGCGCAGGGGCGGGAGCCTGAACTCCCCAGAAGCTAGAACTGCTGGGGAGGGCGCGGGAGCCCCAGGCAGCCCCAGGCGCGCCAGTGGGCGTGCGCACGTGCGCACCAGCCTGCGTGCAGGAATATAGCTGACCTTTGAACAAGGCTGGGTTGAACTGCGAGGGTCAGTGGGGGAAACTCGTGTGTGAGTGGACGCTTTTTAACTCTTCTTTTATTTTTTTAAAAAATACTTTATTTTATTTAATTTTAGAGAGAGGGGAAGGGAGGAAGAAATATCAGTGTGTGGTTGCCTCTCGTGCGCCCCCTACTGGGGACTTGGCCCGAAACCCAGGCATGAGCCCTGACTGGGAGACAAACCCTCGCTTGACCCTTTGGTTTGCAGGTCTGTGCTCAGTCCACTGAGCCACACCAGCCAGGGCTTTTTTTATTATTATTATTATTTAGGTTATTTATTTATTTTTAGAGCGAGGGGGAGGGAGGGAGAAAGAGAGGAAGAAAAACATCGATGTGTAAGAGAAACATCAATCAGTTGCTCCAACCATGCTGCACCCGGGGACCTGGCTGCAGCCCACGCATGTGCCCTGCGTGGGGACTGAACCAGCGACCCTGCACTCCGTGGGACGACATTCAACCCACTGAGCCACGCCGGTCAGGGCAGCTTTCCTCAGATCCTCAAAGTGGCCTTTGCCCCAAAAGTGCTCAGAACCATTCTAGAGATGAGAAATCAAGGCCCAGGGCAGACAGGTGACTGGCCCAGGGTCCCTCTGCCCTGTGGCACCCCCCTCCCCAAGCAAGAACCTGAACCAGCCCCAAACTAGGCAGCCAGGCCACCCACCCACCCTCACTCCTGCCATGCACAAGTCCGGGACAAAGGTGCTCTCCGACAACTCCCCGCCACCCTGTCCCCACCCGCTCCCAGGACGTGGCTGTCTGCATGGACCTGGACACCCGGACCACCTCGTCCCTGTGGAAGGACAAGGCAGCCGTGGAAATCAACCTGGCCGTGCTGCACAGCTACCAGGTGTCCGGGACCAGACTGGCCCGCGGGGCCGGGGCCAGGGCCAGGGCTGGGAGGGAGGGAGGTGCCTAGAAGCTGGGGCAGGAGCTGGAGACAGCGGGAAGGAGTTCCACGGTCCAAGAGTCACGGGGTGTGCTGCATTTTGGGGGCCTAGCACGTACTATTGCAGGTGCTGCAAGGCTGCAAGGACGGGGGGGCGGCCTGCGTGTGCCGGGAGCTGGCTGACTCGTGCATGCTCCATAATTCTGGTCCCCGGGGCACGCTGGGTGCTGAAGTTTGTGGGACCCACTGGATCCTGGAAACTCTAATTCCAGGGTCGAGAGCACGCTGAGCATTGTGGTTTGGGGAGACCAGGACCTGCTGAGTACTTCTATGGGGTCTCAAGAGTTTAGGAAATGGCGGGGGGGGGGGCAGAGCTGCTATTGTGTGCTGAGCTTTGAGCTCGACCAGGCATGCTGCAGGGAGGGGTCCCATGTGGTTGTGGGGGACACAGCACATGTTAGGTTTGGGGTGACAAGGGCTGGGCCTGCCCATAGGCTGAGACTGAGCCCGAGCCCGTCCCCTCCCTCCCCGCCTCGCCCCAGCTGGCCAAAGTGACCATTGTGGACCACCATGCCGCCACGTCCTCCTTCATGAAGCACCTGGAGAACGAGCAGAAGGCGAGGGGGGGCTGCCCGGCCGACTGGGCCTGGATCGTGCCCCCCATCTCGGGCAGCCTCACCCCTGTCTTCCATCAGGAGATGGTCAACTATTTCCTGTCCCCTGCCTTCCGCTACCAGGTGACCACCCCACTGGCTTTGCCCACCGGGATGGCTCTAACTGAGCAGCCCCCAGGGGCCTCCAAACTCCTGTTTTCTGTACTCACTCTCCCCTCCACCCCACCCCACCCCCCGCCGCTCCCCCGCAGCCAGACCCCTGGAAGGGGAGCACAGCCAAAGGCACCGGCATCACCAGGAAGAAGACCTTTAAGGAAGTGGCCAAGTAGGTGCCCTCGGACCGCTGCCCTTCGCCCCACACCCAGGGGCCATCCCAGCAGTGCCCTGGGCTCTGTCCCCCACCCACCCACCCCCCACTCAGGGCCCCCGAGACCTTGCTTGGACCGTGCGCCTGGGAGCCCTCACCCCACCCTCTCCCTCAGCGCGGTGAAGATCTCCGCCTCCCTCATGGGCACGGTGATGGCCAAGCGGGTGAAGGCGACCATCCTGTATGGCTCCGAGACCGGCCGGGCCCAGGGCTACGCACAGCAGCTGGGGCGGCTCTTCCGGAAGGCTTTTGACCCCCGGGTAGGACTGACCCCAGAGAGGCAGGGGTCTGGGAAGGGACGGGGGTGTGCCCGGATCTTCTTCAGATGCGCCCTGGAGGACCGGAGCGGGCCACAAGTCAGGGCCCGTGCAGCTCCTGGGGACCCAGCAGGAGTCGGGGCCCCAGTCTCGCCCTGCCGCAGGGAGGGCCAGCGTGGGAAGGACCGGGCAGCGATGATACCCGTCTCCTCCTCACCCGCAGGTCCTGTGCATGGACGAGTATGACGTGGTGTCCCTGGAGCATGAGACGCTGGTGTTGGTGGTGACCAGCACATTTGGGAACGGGGACCCCCCCGAGAATGGAGAGGTGAGGCCTGCAGGAAAGGGGCCCCTGGGCACGAGGGGAGAGTCCACCCTGGAGCCGGGGCAGGAGGGGGGGCAGGGTCTGCCCTTTGATGGCACGTGGACAGGCATGACAGTCCCCTGAGTCCCGGGCCCACCCCGAGCTGCCCGACACACACTGTCTCACTGTGTCCCCAACTCCTTTCCACACCCCCCTCCAATGCGAGTGCCGCACACGCTAAAGGCACTTCTGTCGGGGACATTGACAAATGAGAAAAACAGGAATTCGCCACTTAATACGCGACTTCAGCCTTTTCTTCTTAACAAAAGAGGAAAGAGTGGTGCTCAAATGTCCTCAGAGATTAGCCCTTCGCTTTCTGAGCAAACCTCAGGAGAAACACACAGCCCTGAGCACCGCCGTGCGGTCCCTCCTGGTGGGCTGCTTTCTCGGAGCTCCTCTCTCTCCCTCCACCCCGGGGCCCTGGGCCCGGCCTCCCGGGGTTAAACACCGCCTCAGCGCCAGCAGCGCGATGCAGACCTCAACCCCTCCCTGCCTCCGTGCCCGTTTTTTAGCCTTTTTAAAGAAAAATAGAATCACTGACTTTTGTTAGTGTAGAATAACTCACACCTATGTGACCTGCAGCCTTGGAAAGATCTAGAACGCTAGTGTCACCCTAGAGAGTTCCCTTGTCGACTCCCCCCAATCCATGCCCTCCCACGTCACTCTCCCCCCCACCCCAGAGGCGGCCGCCATTCTGACCTGTGTCTCCTGGGCTGGTTTCACGCACCCTAGGGAGGCACGGGGAGGGGAACCTACGGTCCTGTGGTTTCTGTCCCTCGGCCTGCGTCCAAGGGTCATCTCCAGGTTGGGTGGCGCAACCGTGCGCTCCCGTCCACGGCCGAGCAGCCCCGCCGTGGGAATTCGCTCCCCTGTGGACGGACACTTGGGCCGGTTCCAGGGGTCGGCTATTATGAATAAAGCTGTTATGAACATTCTTCTGCGGGGCTTTTCTGGGAGGCTTTTGTGGGCCGATGTTTTTGTTTCTCTTAGAAAAACACCTCGGAGTGGAAGTGCTGGGCCATCGGGTAGATGTATGTTTAACTTTTGTGGGTTTTTTTCTTTTTAAGATTTTATTTATTCAATTCCAGAGAGAGGGGGAGGGAGGGAGAAACAGGGAGAGAAGAATCAATGTGTGGTTGCCTCTCACGCGCCCCCTGCTGGGGACCTGGCCTGCAACCCAGGCCTTTGCCCTGACTGGGAACCGAACCTGCTGCTCTTTGGTTCACAGGCCCACGCTCAATCCACTGAGCCACACCAGCCAGGGCTGACTTTTGTTTTTTTTTTCCAACGGCCAAACAGCCAAGCAGATTGAACTGCACCCTTAAGCTCTGTGCATTTCAATGCATGTAAAGTTTACCTCCAATTTTAAAAAACGGAGCAAACCTAGGAATATACCCCACGGAAAATGGTGTATATTCACTAAAAGCACGAACGAGGATATTTATAACAGCATTGTTCATAACACCCGACCCTGGAAACAACCCCAGTGACTACCAGCGGGAGACTAGAGAAATAAATCGCGGTGTATTCAAATGCGATAGCGTGATGCGGCTGTACCGGCCACAACCGCACGGCCAGGGAGATGAGACTCAAAACCTAATGCGGAGCGGAAGACGCCAGACGCAAAAGGACAGGCACTGTGGGATCCACTTAGTATGAAGTTCAGAAAGAGGCAAAAATGTATGTGTGGTGTTTTAACCAGGAGAGTGGTTGGTCCCCCGGTTGGGTTGGTGACCGGAAGGGGACACGAAGGGGACTTCCGGCGCGCTGGTGGTTTTTCTGGATGGGATGCTGATGGCACAAGTCTGGTTGGTTCCTGAAAACCTGTATGGTTCTGACGTGTGCTTGTCTGTCTGCACATTAGACTTCAGCAAAATGTCCGAGAAATAAAATTAAGGTAGGACATGCTAGCTCCCGCGACCCTGGAAGACCCGCCGCCCAAATGCATCCACAGTTAACGCTGCAGGCGATGGCCTGGCCGCGTCCCGGTTTTTCCCGCGAGAAGGTTGCTCGGTGCAGTTCCCAGCCGTTTGCACGGCTGCGCCGGCGGTGATCAGGGCAGCGCAGGGGGACCGGGCGCGTTTCCGCCTACCCGGCTGGTGACGCAGTGCAGACAGCAGTGCGGGCGGGGCGAGCGCTGCTCTGCCCTGGTGCGGGGAGGGCCCCAACCACCCCGCCAGAGGGGGCAGGCGCAGCGAGGGTCTGAGCCTCGGCCTTGGCCCACCCAGGCGCCCTTGGCCAGAGGGGCGTCTCCTACGTGAGACGCAGTGCGTGCGCACCAGGGGAGACTGCGCAGCCGTCCAGTCTCCTGTGCTGGCCTGGAGCGGCGGTCCATGACCGAGTAGTGATAAAAAGCAGGTAAATACAGTATAGTCCCATTTTTCCTTTTTTTAAAAAAAGACTTTATTCATTTACCTTTTTTGAGAGAGAGAGAGAGAGGAAGGGAGGGAGAAAGAGGAGAGGAACATCAGTGTGTGGTTGCCTCTCCTGCGCCCCCTACTGGGGACCTGGCCCGCAACCCAGACCCGTGCCCTGACTGCGAACGGAACCCACCACCCTTTGGTTCACAGGCCGGCGTTCAAACCGCTGAGCCACCCCAGCCAGGGCCCATTTCTACTTTTTACAGAAGCTAGAAATGTAGATCTGTGTGTGAGAACAATGGCGAAGGGCTAGAGAGTCAAGCCCCCGTCCCTGGGACACAGGCCTTGTGGGTGAGACTGGCGGGAAGATACGAGCAGGTCTTCTCATTTATCACCTTACACGCTTCTGGAACGTTTCCAAAGAGCCAACTTGAGATTTGCAGAGAGCACTACAATGAAAAGTTACACGCAGTTAACAAGGTCCAACCTTCTGGTTACTCTGAAACAAACCAAAACTAACCGTGGCGCCGTCCCTTCCCCTGGCAGAGCTTCGCGGCGGCCCTGATGGAGATGTCCGGGCCCTACAACAGCTCCCCCCGGCCCGAGCAGCACAAGTGAGTGGGTGGGGGCTGGGGGGACACGCGGCCCCAAGGGGCTGGGAGACGGAGAAGAAAAGGAGGGTGGAGGGAGGAGGCGGGGCCCCTCCTAGCCTCACACTGTCCTCCTTCCTGCAACCTGCTCGCCCATCAGCAGCCCCCTGGCCTCGGAGAGGCCTGTCCATTCTGAGGTCTCCATCGGTGGGAGGGGGGTGGGGAGGTTCTGGGGGAGGCAGAGCAGAGCCCCCAGGCCCAGGGCCCCCTGGGACGCTGTCCCTCAGCCTCCAGCCCAAGACAGCTCCCGAGAGCAAAGCTGCGCCCAAGGCAGGGCCCTTCCTGTCCCCAGTGCAGAGACGCTGAAGCCGTCCCCGGGCCGTGCCTGGGCCTGGGCCTTGTCCCCAGTCCCCTGTGTCACCCTCGCCCTTGTCCTCTCGTGCCAGGAGCTACAAAATCCGCTTCAACAGCATTTCGTGCTCAGACCCGTTGGTGTCCTCCTGGCGGCTGAAGAGGAAGGAGTCCAGCAACACAGACAGCGCGGGGGCCCTGGGGACCCTCAGGTCTGGGGGGGCCTCCGTGCGGGAGTGGGCGGGGGGAGGCCTGTGGGAGGGCCGGCTGCCTGGGCACAGGGGCCGGGCCGGCCGGGCTCCCGTGACAGCTCCCTGCCCCCAGGTTCTGTGTGTTCGGGCTGGGCTCCCGGGCGTACCCCCACTTCTGCGCCTTTGCTCGAGCGGTGGACACGCGGCTGGAAGAGCTGGGCGGGGAGCGGCTCCTGCCCCTGGGCCAGGGCGACGAGCTCTGCGGCCAGGAGGAGGCCTTCCGAGGCTGGGCCAAGGCCGCCTTCCAGGTGAGCCCCCGGGCTGTCCGGACGTCGGAGCCCCCCTACTGCCCCGGCCCCAGCTCTGACTCACTCTAGCCTGGACATTTCCCTCCAAAAACCACCCTCACTTTGGCTCGGTCCTGAGTGGGGGACCTTATGGCCCAGGTAGAAGACAGCAGACAGGCCCTGGTGGGCTGGGCCTGAGTGGGTGCCCAAGGGCAGGCAGGGTGGAGGGACAGGGGACGGGTCAGGAGAGGGCAGGACCTGACGGGAAGCCAGAGGCCCAGCAGGCTCGTGGCAGCGTCCAGAGTGGCTGCCAGGCCCGGGACTCTCCAAGCCGGGCTCCCTGCAGAGGCAGCTCTGCCCGGTCTGGGGGTCCTGCCTGGGCCTGACGGGGGCCCCTCCCAGGCCTGACAGTGTTCTGGGCAGTGCTGGCCCCACCGGGGTTCCCAGGCTCAAGCTCGGGGGCTGTGGGCTACTGGAGAGAAAGGAGGGGGCGTCCAGGAGGTGGCCTGGGGAGGCCACCTGGCTCCGGTGGGGGGTGTGCTGGGGAGCAAGTCAAGCTGGAGAAACAGGCTCAGACGGGAGGAGAAGGGTTGAGTGGAGAAGGAGACTGAGGCATCCTGATGCGGGCAAGCGGCTGCATGCCGGGACCAGGTGGAGAGAAGGAAGGGGCCTCCTCTGGAGGCACAGGGTCGCGGGAAGCAGGGAGGCTCTGAGCTAACCAGGGTGGCAGCAGCAGCGGGGGGTGGGGAGGAAGAAGGAAGGGAGGGGGCCGAGGAAGGAAGGAAGAGATATAAGACTTCACACACACAAAAGAAAGATTAGCAGGGCTGGCGCAGTGGGGTGGGAGGGGAGGGAGCAACCCAGCTAGCTGAGCCCGAGATTTCACGCCAGGGACTGGCCCTTGGGTTGGCCAGGCTTGGGCCTGGGCAGAAACGGATGAAATCCACCTCCCCCCAGGGCTGGGCTGCAGGGACCCCCTCCGGCCCCTGCGCGCAGTGCAGGGGCGGTCAGGCCCTCCGGAGACCCCTGTGCAGCCCACGCTGGCATCTCCTAAGGGCTTTTCACAGAGTGTCCCCTTTCCTCTTCTCGGGACCTGACAAGGTGCAAAGACAGGGAAACCGAGGCCGTTTGCCGTGAGGGTGGGAGCAGGACTGGGGCACAGGTCTGGACGCACAGGTCCCTGGGTGCCGCCATGCTCCAGCCACTGTGCTCCTTGGGACCCGAGACTAAAACTCTCCAGTTAAGAAACTAGCGGCTGTGACCGAAATCCGAGCAGGGGCACAGCCAGCGCAGCCGCCGGGGCAGGACCCGGGCTGGAGGACGAGGGGCCCCCTCCCGTCACCGTGGCTGCCAACCCCACCGTCCTCTGCAGCCTCAGATGGCGCCTCCCGCTCCCGGGCCCCTTTGCTCCCACCGTCCCAGCGAGGTGGCCCCTGGGGGACCCAACGGGCCGGCTCCACCTCCCGCGTCAGCCCCCCTGAGTGCCTCAGCCCTCCACACCTCGGCCCTCAGGCCTCCTGTGAGACCTTCTGCGTGGGAGAGGACGCCAAGGCTGCCACCCGGGACATCTTCAGCCCCAAACGCAGCTGGAAGCGCCAGAGGTACCGGCTGAGCACGCAGGCCGAGGGCCTCCAGCTGCTGCCAGGTGCGCCCTGACGCCCCCCACCCCACCCCCGACCCTGCTGGCCCTCCTGACTCCCCAGGGGCCTGGGACTGGCTCTCAGGTGCTCCCCGGCTCAGGCTCCGTCTCACTTGCCCCCCCGCCCCGCCAGGCCTGATGCACGTGCACAGAAGAAAGATGTTCCAGGCCACCGTCCTCTCGGTGGAAAACCTGCAAAGCAGCAAGTCCACGTGAGGGAGACCCCCCCCCACCTCAACACCTGTCCCAGCCCCTCCTTCCCCGGACCCTGGCACCTTCCTCCTCCTCCTCCTCCTCCTGCCCCCACATCCTGCCTCCCACCCCCTGTAACTGCCCCCTCTCCCCACCCCCAGCCGGGCTACGATCCTGGTGCGCCTGGACACCGGAGGCCAGGAGGGGCTCCAGTACCAGCCAGGGGACCACATAGGCGTCTGCCCGCCCAACCGGCCCGGCCTCGTGGAGGCACTGCTGAGCCGCGTGGAGGACCCGCCACCGCCGGGCGAGCCGGTGGCCGTGGAGCAGCTGGAGAAGGGCAGCCCTGGTGAGGGGGTGCGGCCTGAGGCAGGACATGGAGAGCTTGCTCCGTCCCCGTGGCCCCAGGGTCCCCCGGCAGAGGGTGGCCACCTCCGCTCAGCTGGACAGTCCACAGAGGGTGGCTCCTTTCTCTGAACCTGTCCCCACCCCCCCCCAAAAAAGGCTGTCTCCTTCCTCTGGGTTCCCCCTCAAAGACCCCCCCCCCACCATCTGGTGTGCTCTGCAGCCGGCATGGGGTCCACCTGCTCCCGCACCAGAGCCGGGGCGGGGGGGAAATAAGGTGGACGGGGGAGTGGAGGAGCCCAGACCAACCCAACGCAGCCAGGGGCCCTGAAAGAGGCACAGGGCCACGTGCAGATGGGCCAGCCCTGCTGCCCAAGGGCAAGGTCACCAATGAAACGAGGCGTGGCCAGTCCCCGGGTACTCCCCAGGAAGCAACCTTCGCCCCCGACAGTGCAGTTCTGGCTCAGCCCCTTCCTCAGAGCCCCCCGCCCCCCCCCCGTGCCTCGCCCCCCAGGTGGCCCGCCCCCCGGCTGGGTGCGCGACCCCCGGCTGCCGCCCTGCACGCTGCGCCAGGCGCTCACCTTCTTCCTGGACATCACTTCCCCGCCCAGCCCTCAGCTCCTGCGCCTGCTCAGCACGCTGGCTGAAGAGCCCGGCGAACAACAGGAGCTCGAGACCCTCAGCCAGGTTGGGGGCCGCCCAGGGCGGGGAGCGGGGCTACTGAGGCCAGATGAGCTGGGGGCATTGCATTACGTCCCAGCTCCAGACTTGCTAATTCATCTCAGAATTCTCGAGGTCTGAGAGAGCTGGGCACTGGGAAGGTGCCCCAGAAAGCTGGGCTCAGGTGGGGTCAGGAAGGGAGCTGAGCATGCAGGGCTGGGAGGCTCCTAGCACCCTGCACCCTGACCCCACCCCCACCCCCCAGGATCCCCGGCGCTACGAGGAGTGGAAGTGGTTCCGCTGCCCCACACTGCTGGAGGTGCTGGAGCAGTTTCCATCGGTGGCGCTGCCCGCCCCCCTGCTCCTCACCCAGCTGCCCCTGCTCCAGCCCCGGTACTACTCGGTCAGCTCAGCGCCCAGCGCCCACCCGGGGGAGATCCACCTCACAGTGGCCGTGCTGGCGTACAGGACCCAGGGTGAGGCTGGGGAGGTGGGCCAGGGCCAGGGCCGCGCAGTGACCCCAGCATGGGCCCCTCACTCACTCCTTCTCCTCCCCCACCAGACGGGCTGGGCCCCCTGCACTACGGAGTCTGCTCCACGTGGCTGAGCCAGCTCAAGGCCGGGGACCCTGTACCCTGCTTCATCCGCGGGTAAGTGAGCACTTCGGGGGCAAGAAAGTGCCACGTGGGTGGCCGGGACGGAGGGAGGACTCGGTGGCAGTTGCACAGGGTGAGGGTGGAAGTTTTGGTGAGGGACAGGATGGGGAGCAAGGAAGACCCCCTTCACATATCGCGGGGAGTGTATGTCTGGTGAAGCTGCAGCGGAACTGGGCCAAGCTCAGGGCCTTTTACCGAGCTGGGTGCAGGGCCCTGCGCTGGAACCGCGGCTCCCATGCAAGGGGCTGGGGTTCGGCCAGGGGGCGCTGTTGCTTTTAGAAGATGTGCTGTGCCCCTCGCTGCATCTTTGGGATCCGTCTGCTGTTGGGAGGCGTGGCCCCTAGGAACTGGGCCCAGGCAAGCACAAGCCCCCACTCAGCCGGGAGGAACTGGTCAGGGTACCATGGGGTCGGTGAGGACCCAGGGTACCCTTCCCTCGTGCTGTGTTCCCGAGGCCTCGCCCCATCCAGCAGCCGGGAGCCGAAAGTCTCAGCTGGGGGGCTTGGGGGGCGGCGATGAAGAGTCCCAGGGTGGCACCAGCTAGGCCCAGCGACCCCACCCATCCAGGGGGCCAACTCACAAATAAGCCATGGCGGTCTGTTGAATGAATACAAACCACACACACCAATATGGAGACTATGATTTAAAATAAACACTCAGTGAATTCATTGGAAACCAACCCAGAGACTGTCCTTCCCTTCCCCTAGTTTCTGCATCTCCTCCACTGAGACGGCAAACCGCTCTGCAGTTCAGATCTGAACTGTGCTCCCTTTGCCCATCTTCTAGAAACCAGAGGCCCCGGGCGCTTCTGCCTGCTGGCAGAGTTCTTTTCGTAGCCACGGTGTCCTTACTGTGCACTAGCCACCGCCGTAAGCACTTGGCGTGTTATTAACTCACACAGGGACGGAAGCTGAGTTCCCCTCTCGCCACCCCTCCAGGGGCTGGGAAGAGCGGGAGCTGGGGAAGCAGAGGGGGCCTGACCTGACGAGGTGTCTCTCTGCCCTAGGGCCCCCTCCTTCCGGCTGCCGCCTGACCCCAGCCTGCCCTGCATCCTGGTGGGCCCCGGCACCGGCATCGCCCCCTTCCGGGGGTTTTGGCAAGAGCGGCTGCACGACATTGAGAGCAAAGGTGAGGCTGGGGGCCAGGGGAAGGACCGGAAGGCAGGAGGGAGTCACACAGTCTAGGGCCAGATGAGTGGGGCTGGAGCGCAGGAACCAGGTAGGAAAGAGGGCAGGGAATGGGCCACAAAGGTGAGGAGAAGCTCATTAGACCGAGGGGAGGGCAGGGCCGGGAGGCCAGGGCAGTGCCCGCAGGTCTGGCTTCCTGGTGCTGGGCACAAAGTCAGGACCACGTTGGATGAAGGACAAAGGGGAGTGGAAGTCTGGAGGGGGCGGGGCTGGGGCTCCGAGGGCAGAAATGCCTCCGAAGGAGTCTGGTCCGTGCCAGAGCTGCCCTGCGTGGGTCCAGGACCCAAGAGCCTCAGGTGTTCAGGTTGGGCACAGGGTGCCCAGGGTGGCTGGTAAGCCACAGGAAATGGGGGGGGGGGGTGACTGAGAGGGAGGCAGGAAGTGTGGGAGGTGAAGGTGAGGGAGAATATGGGGTTGGAGCAGGGAAGGAGCCAGTTAGTCCCAGAACTGCAGCGACAGACGGGGCGAAGGCAATCCTGAGTCCGAAGCCCCCGTTCCAGCGCCTCTGCCGGCCGGTCCGCGAGGAGAGGCCGGCCCACCTGCTGTGAGCTTGGGCTTCTCCCCAGTCGGGATCGGGTACCCTCCTAGAGGCCGCGCAGCGGAGAGTGGTTGTCTCCGCCCAGAAGGCGCGGGACGTCCGCCTGGGCGGAGCAGACAATAGGAGGGGCTCTCCCAAACCGCCGGACTGCTTGCAGGGCTGCAGCCCGCCCCCATGACCTTGGTGTTCGGCTGCCGATGCTCCCAGCTCGATCACCTCTACCGCGACGAGGTGCAAGACGCCCGGCAGCGCGGGGTGTTCGGCTGCGTCCTCACCGCCTTCTCCCGGGAGCCCGACAGCCCTAAGGTGCGGGACCCTAAGGGCGCAGGGGTAACCTGAACCTAGGGGCTTGGGAAGGGCCGATGCGCACTCCGGTGGTGGACGCAGGCCCAGGCCCAGCCTCCGCCCGCCCCTCCGCTCCCACCCAGCAGCACTGAGGCACCCGCTCCCACTCGGCCCTACAGCGTACCCAACGCCCCTTTGAGTCTCACCCACCCTCGCCCAAGCCCCGCCCCTGATTCATGCACCTCTCTAGACCCCGCCCCCGCTCACTTTCGTCCCTCTGGCCCTCCCGAAACTCCACCTGCCCGCAGACCTACGTGCAGGACATCCTTCGGACAGAGCTGGCTGCTGAGGTGCACCGCGTGCTGTGCCTGGAACGGGGCCACATGTTTGTCTGCGGCGATGTCACCATGGCAACCAGCGTCCTGCAGACGGTGCAGCGCATCCTGGCGACAGAGGGCGACATGGAGCTGGAGGAGGCCGGCGACGTCATTGGCGTGCTGCGGGTGCCGAGGGGCGGGCCCTCGGCGGGGCGGGATGGGGCGAGGCCCTGGAGGGGCGCGGTCCCCCTGGGAGCGGCCGGGGCGGAGTACAGATAGAGGCGGGGCACGCTCCGGTGTTGATCTCCGGCTCAGGTTCGGATCTGTTTTATTTTCACCGCAGGATCAGCAACGCTACCATGAGGACATTTTCGGGCTCACGCTGCGCACCCAGGAGGTGACAAGCCGCATACGCACCCAGAGCCTTTCCTTGCAGGAGCGACATCTGCGGGGCGCAGTGCCCTGGGCTTTCGACCCGCCCGGCGCAGACACCCCCGCTCCCTGAGAGCCCTCTTCCTTGCTTTCCGCCTGGAGAGGGGCCGCCAGTCCACACCGGCGCTGCCGCTCTCCTGTCGGCCTGCCGGGGACCAGCCACCTCTCCCTCCCCTCCCGAGGTGCCTTCCTTCCACGTCTGTCCGAGTCTCGCCTAACTCCGGGGAAAGAGCGAAGTATCTTTCTCTCTCTAGGCCCGGTTCCCAACCCGGGTCTAAATCTGGGAGGCCCCTCCCAACAACGGCATTCCAGGACCTCCTGTCACCCCTTCCGTGTTCTCTAGGTGAATTTCAGATTCCCCTTTACTCGCCTAGGAGTATCTTTTCTTGAAACCTACTCTCCAAATCGTTCAAATATTTATTATTGAAGGTTCACCGTAAGAGACTGGACCAGGTGTTGTGAGAGTTACCGAGATGCCTCAGCCAGCCCTGTGCATTAAAGTGACAGCACGACGCGCTCTCTGCCCTTTCACTTGTGCACGCGTGGGGTGGGAGCTCTCTGAGAGGGGTCTGTCCCACGCACCCCGCTCTGGCCGCGCACTCCAGCCTAGTGGCTCCGAGCCAGCCGCAGGCAGTTCTGCGGCGCCGCTCCCTCGCTCTGGGGTGAGCACCGAGTACCGCCCTCTGCTGCCAGGAACGGGGATGCCCGGGGCCGAGGTCACAAAGACGGTACGAAGCGGCCGGCCGCCAGCAAGCTTTACTGCTCGTTTCAGACAGGATGAGGAGCCACACCCACTTCCTCTGACGTCACGCCGTGCCGAACTCCAAAAACATCAGCCCCCTTTCCTTAATCTTTCCCCTCCCAAGTCCCCAGGCCCCCCCTCCACAAATCCCACGGGAACCCGGAGAACCAACCGCCGCGCAGTCGCGTCGCTCACCGTTTCCCTTACACTTGGCGTGGCCCCCGCCCTGGTCCTGGTTCCCCACCCCCATCTTGAGAATACTTGGGGACTTCTCCCCGGGGCAAACGGCTCCAGGACAGCTAGTTGTTGGAGGGTGTGTGTGTGGGGGGGGTCCCCTTCTCCCCTCCACGTGGGGATTGTCTCTAAGACCTGCTTCCAGATGCCTTTGCGTCTGCTCTCCTAGCCTTTCTCTGCTCTCTGGGGCAAGTTCGTCTGTCATTAACCCTCCAATCCTGCCCAAGGAAAGCAGCTGTGGGGTGGCCCCTAAAAAGGATTTGGCTTGTGCTTCCACTCCACCTCTTCCGATCTCCTGCGGCTGCAGAAGCTGGGGAATCTGAGGGGGAGAAGGCCCTTGTCAAGCGGCCCCGGGGGGGTAGGTTCTAGAGATAACCATCCCCCACACACACGCCCCAAATGCCCACCACGGTTTCCATCCCTCTCGCTCCATCTAATGTCTTAGGCAGCCCCTCCCTGCCCCCACCGCAGGGACACGGCACTGACCCCGAGGAGGCCCCTCAGTCAGTGCCAGGGGCCTGGCCCGGCTCCTTTGGAGCCTCTGCGGTCTGCTGGAAGCCTCCGGGGAAGAGACTCTGGGTCCTCTGGGTTCTCCACTGCTGCCTGGGGCTGGAGGCAGGGCTGGAGCCTGGTGAGAAGAGCCGTCAGTGGGACGGCGCCCTGCCGCCTGCTACCCACGCCGCCTGCTACCCCGCCCGGCCCCGGCACGCCCTGCCCGCCTCACCACCACTCGACCAGGAGGGCTTCTCCTCATCAGGAGAGAGTGTCTGCGAGGGGCTGGACCAGGGCCTGCCCACGGGGGAGGCGGAGGCCTCGCCCCACAGTTCCTGCTGCTGCTGCTGGTGGAGCTGAAGGGAAGGGAGAGGAATGAGGGCTCCACCCCTACCCCGCTGCCCAGCAGCCCGAGGCCCTGGCCCTGGGCTGGGCGCACAGGGCTTCGAGACCCCCTCCCCAGCCCCTGCTGGGTACCTCCTGCCCTCTCCTCAGCCTCTCTTTTGGGCAGCTGCTTTCTCCCACTTATCTCCTTTTTCCACACCTTTCCGCTCACCTGGTGCAGGTAGATGGCATGGAGACTCATCTCAGCAGAGGCAAGCTCGGGTAGCTGGGCCACCTTCTGGCCCCCAGTGCCTCCTGGGGACACACAGCTGGAACAGAGGATGCGGTAGAGCAAAGAGAAGCCGCTCACCCCGCAGCCCACAGGCAGGGCCGGGCTCGACCTCCCCTTCCTAACCACGCCCAGTGCCCCCGTAACCTCCTCCTGGAGGGCCTGCCTCCCCACCCCTGCTCCCCTGCACCTCAGGCCCCCACCCTTCACCTGGGGTCCTGGGCCATTCTAGAAATGGAGGCCAGGAGGCTGGCGGTGGCAGCTGCTGGGCAGGGGGCTGTGGGGCTCAGGTCCCTCGGGGGCAGGAGGGGGTGCACCAGGAGGTTGGCCAGGAAGGTCTCGGGCTGGGAGCGAGAGAAGGCGAGGATCAAAAGAGAGGGCAGAAGGGGAGGGAGGAGGTCTCGTCAAGGCAGGGGAGAAGACTGAACCAGTGGGCAGGCCGGTTCACTCAAAAGGTGAGGCGGAGGCAGGGGAGGGGGCGGGGCCCCTGGCGAAGGCAGGGGCAGGCCGGGCGGGCGTGGGCTCACCAGAGGGGAGGAAGAGTCGCTGAGCACCCTGGAGGTGGGGGGGCTGCGAACCGAGGCGGCACCCAAAGTGGCTGCATCCTGTTGCACCCGGCCCCGAAGCTGCCCCAGGAACTTGGAGCTGTGCCCCGGGGGGCGCCATTGCGGGTGCACCAGGGAGAACCTCATCAGGGAGAGCTCAGTCTTGCCGTCCTCCGCGCGCTGGGACTGCGAGGCTTCTGTGTGTCCCGCCGAGAGCCACTGAGGAGAAAAGAAAAAGCTCCTGGCACTGCTTTTAGGGGCCCCATGGGAGCCTCGTGGGGTTGGCGGGACAGGAAACACGAGCCCCAGTCTCCAGGTGGAAGGAGGAGGCCACGATGGGCACTTGCTTAAGGTCACCCAAAAACACGGCAGCAGAGCGGGACCTGGGTCCGGGCCCAGCAGTAGAAGCAGGCAGCAGCTCTGTGTTCTGCCGGCCTGCTCCCTCCGGACCCTAGGGCCAGCCTCAGGCCCTCCTGGGGAAGGCAGGTCTCACTTCAGCCCCATCCACGGTCCAGCCCATCCCTCAGCCTCCCTGGTGGCCTTCACTCCATGGACCGGTGCTGGGATTATACACACGCCGTGTCATGTAACCGCACACGGCCCTGTGCGTTGGCTACAGCCATTGTCCTGAAGGACACTAAGGCTCAGGGAAGGGAAGTGATGAGCTCAAGGTCACAGGTGGCAACCAAGGGAGCTGAGAGGCACACCCCTTTCTAACTCCCACCACACACATCCAGGGGAGAGGATTCTAACCTGAGGGTGGCCGTGGCGCTTCACATCCATAAGAGCAAAGGAACAGATGTCACCAACCCCGGCCACATCCACAGTGAAATGGCGAAAAAAGTCAATAATCTCCAGGGCGCGAGGGCGAAACCAAAAGAGCAGGAACAGCGGGGCGAAGAGAGGTGACAGCAGCTCCTCCAGGAGGGAGACCTGGGGAGGCAGGGGCGAGGCTGAGGCGTCGCTGAGGGCGAACAGGACCAAGAGGCCCCCGGGGATGCTGGCCAGGGCAGGACACGTCCAACCCAGTCATTCCCCGGCTGCCGGGGTGGCCAGTCCCGCGTGCACCTGTTCCACGCCCTTTCCGAGCCCAGGCGGCTGCACAGCTTCCCGCGGGAGCAGCCCCCCTCCGGACCCGACCCTCACCGCTCGGTATTGCAGCAGCCGCGCCATCTGCTGGTAAGCGCTGGCCCTGCCGGCAGCACCCGGCTGCTCCGGGAGGTAATGCATGTGGGCCAAGGCCGACTGCAGCAGGAGCTGCGGCGAGCGGCCCTGGCTCTGCTCTTCCGGAATGAAGGACCTGGAGGGCAGGACGGGGTGGGGCCGGTGCCCGAGGTTAGGAGGGCGTGCGGATGCCGGAGGCAGGGTAGGAGACGCCGGCGGCGGCGAGAGGGGTCGGGATGCGGGTGGAACTCAGCCCCAGGTCCGAGGAATGACCCCCTCCCTGGGCAGCTCCCCTCGCACCTGGCCACGGTAGCCGTGACCCCGAGCGCGGTCATGGCGGTGAGCACGTGCTCCACGGCGAGCACGTCCTCGTCGTAGACGGTGAGGGCGAGCAGCGCGGCGAAGAGCGCGCCGGCAAAGAAGACCAGCTGGCGGGCCAGCAGCGCGAGCATGGGCGCGGGGGGTGCCGCGGCGCGCAGGAAGGCGGTGGCGGGGCGGTAGGCGCGGGCCAGGCGGGCGCGCAGCTCGTGCGGCAGTTCGTTGAAGTGGCGCAGCTGCAGGCGGGCCAGGCGGGACCAGCGGCGCGCCCCCAGCGAGCCCGGCTCTCGCCGCAGCAGCTCGACGTGGCTGTAGAAGGCGTGCAGCACCTGCCAGGCCAGCACGAGCGGGCTCAGCGCCAGGTTCACGACGGCCAGCAGCAGTACCGTGCGCCGCCAGCGCGCGGCCAGGGCGCCCCGCTGGTCATGGCGCTTGTAGGCGTCGGGCAGCTCCCAGCCCCCGCGGAAGAGCGAGAAGGGCCCTCGGAAGAGAAGCAGGTCGACGTTGAGCGCCAGGCCGCGGCTGAGGAAGGCCACACTGCCCCCACAGGGCAGCGCGCAGCGGGCGGGCAGCAGGCCCTTGTTGGCCAGCGCCACCTGGTAGTTGGTGTAGCGCAGGATGCGGTGGTGCACGTCCAGCTCAGTCAGCGGCCGCGGCTGCACGCACAGTCCCCCGCTCCTCTGCAGCGCCAGGAGGCGCGACTGCACCTCCGCCCAGGACACCGAGCTGAGCTCCTCCTGAGGACACGGGATGAGTGAGCGCCAGCGACCGGGGTGCCCCTGCACGCTGGTGCCCAAGTTCACCACGGCCGGAGAGCTGCATCCCTAGCGCCTCCTCCCCACGCTCCTTCCCCGTGTCCCTCAGGTGGGAAACCTGTCACCCCTTTTTGTCCTCCTTGCCCTTCCCTAGGTCACAAACCGGGGCACTTCCTGCTTCCTTTCGTCCTCTTCTGAATCGTTCCTCCTGGCCAGCCATTCCTGAGGCCATGAGTCATATGCTTCCCAGCGACACCTCATATGTTAAATTCTTCAGGTATTCCATCTCAGCTCCTTAAGAGCAGATTTCCCCGAGCCACCCGCAGTCCCACACGCAGACGACACTGAGCGGCCACAGGTCCTAGGGCGCCTGCCAGCGTGGGTCCAGACGCGTCCTGCCTCTCGCCCCCGCAGGCTTTGAGATGGCCATCCCCCGCAGTGACCTTCCTAAGACGCTGGCTGAGTGCACGGCTGGGGGCGGTCTCTCCTGCAAACCTCATCTGAGCCCACGTTCACCCAGCTGCCCCAGTCCAGCCCAGTCAAGGCCCTCTGGGCCGGTCTCTCCAGGCCATCCTAGGGTCGCCCCTTCCCCCGGAAGGAGTAGCGGGGGAGGGAAGTAAAAGGAGAAGGAGGATGAGGAGGGCGAGCCAGTGGTCTGACTCTTGCTCTCTGCTGCCTCTGCTTCCCTGGCCCCCCGATCTGTCCCGCACTGTGCCCCGTGTTCCCCTCAAGACAACTTTCTAGAACCTGCCCCCTGGGCTGTGCAGGAGGACGTGCTGAAGGCTCTAGACTTCTAAGGGGAGCAAGGGAAGCCAGCTGCAGAAGGTAGCGTGTTTTTCTGTGTGTAATGCATGTGCACCCACGGTTTGTGCGCATTATACACGGTATCGTTATGCCCATGTAGCGTGCACGTCCTTATTTTCCCCTCAAAAACTTGGGCAAAAAACCTGCGCGTTATACACGGCAAAATACGGTAGCCTTGGAGCAGTGCCTTCAAGGAAGAACTTAGGTACACAGCAAGGAGCGTGAGCGAGACAGGGAGGGAGGAAAGGGCCAAGCAGGGCCTGGGGACAGCGAAGGGGCCGTGCAGCGGCCGACTGCAGTAGGGGCAGAGCCAGAGAGGGGAGTGGGACCACCCAGTGAGGCCCCAGCGCTGAATTGCGGGCTGGCGGGTCGGTCTCTTCCCACAGATGCTCACTGGCTCCCCGCCTCCTCGGCTCCTGTCCTGCCCGGCCCCACCCCGGTTTCCTCTGCTCTGTAAAGCCAGATGACCGCCCCTGCTCTTCCGTCACCCATCTAAGTCCACGGAGCCCCGCTAGGATGGGGACCGAGTTGTATATGTGGCGGTACCCCGCCTCCTGACCTTCCTCGGGGCCTGGGGTGGCTGTCGGTGAGGACTCTGCCACTTCCCGGTGGGCCCCTCGGTCTGTGCCGCCCCCGCTCCTCCCCGTCCTCAGCCGCCTGACACGGCACCCCTCCACACAATCACAGCCACCCAGCTCACCGGGGGGATGTGCAGGGCCTCCCTGTAAAACACCTGGATGTCCCAGTAGCTGAAGAGGTTGCACACTGAGCGAAGCAGCTGGATCAGCCAGAAGGCTGCGGCCAGGACCAGAAGGAAGACCAGCAGGGGGCTGGAGCGGATCCTGGGGGCGGAGGCAAGGGAGCGAGAAAGTGGGACCCCCTGTGGAGAGGGAGACGAGACTTGGGGAGCAGTGGTCAAGTCATGGAGGGGATCTGGCAAGACCAGCAGCCCTCAAAGTGTGGGGCGTCTGGGGTCCTCGAGACCCTTGCAAATGTCTTCAAGGTCAAAACTTTTTTCAGATAATACTAATGCTTCTGCCATTCTTATTCTCATTCTCTCATGGATGTACAGCCGAGTTGTCCAGAGGCCACATGATACCATGTGGACAGCGGACGGAGTGGGCCTTCTTAGGTTTTCCAGCTGTCCTGCGCTTTACTCTCCGATAAAGTGTGATTCTCATAAGCAAAAGCTCTTGGGCTCTCAGTCAGCTTTAAGTGTGTACAAGCTATCTGGAGACCCAAAACTTGGGGAACCAGTGGTCTAGCCCGGGGACAAAAGGTGGGTGGCTCCTGTCTGCTAGACTCCCCCACCAGCTTTGTCGCCCCCCCACCAGCTGTCACTCACCGCTGGGCACACTGGGTGGACGGCAGGATGGCGTCGGACAGAGCCACTTTGCTGTGCGGCAGCCCAGGTCTTGTCCGGTTACTCGGTTGGTTGGCAAAGAGAATGTTGTAATCCACGCAGCGAAGGAGGAAGGTCGTGAAGGTGATGATGAAAACGAATTGTCTGGCGAGCCGGGGGGTCAGTGATCAGTCCCGAGAGCTGGGTGGGCTGCTGCCCGCCCCCGGCCGCCTGGCGGGACTAGAAGCGGCAGCACGACCAGGACAAGCATCTCACCCCAGCTGGAAGACATCCTCGAGCAGGATGCAGGCGAAGCCGTTGCGCTGGTGGTAGCTGTAGATGTGGTGGCTGCGTCAAGAAATAAACCCAGGCAGGGCGCGCCTTCCCTGAGCATGCCGCCCCTCACTCCCCCGCCGGTCCCCCGACCCCCTGCATCCTCAGAGTCGCCCCTGCCGTGAACAGTGCCAGCACCCAAGGGGCCCTCCCGCGCCACCGCCGCCAGGCACAGCGCAAAGGATATCTTGGTGAAGAAGCTGTCCAGGTTCTGGATGTGGTGCCAGGAGCCTGGGCACACAGGGGAGAGTGTGGGGACTCAGCTGTCATCGGCGTGAGCTTTCCACGCCCTCAGCCTGCCGCCTCAGCCCCCGGGCCCTCCCCAGCCCGCTCCGCCGTAGCCCCACGCCCCCGCGCTCACCTCGGAGCCCTTCGGGCACGTGGAGCAGGGGCTGCTGCTCCTCCCCGTGGAGGGGCGAATCTTGGGACCCCTCAGGGTCACCGTCCTCCAGCCGCTCATAATCCTGCTCAGGGATCAGAGGGCCCATCCGCAGCCCAGGACTGCCCTGGGGGCATCGTCGTGCAGGAGGGGGAGTCACCGAGGCCAGGGGTGGGGTGGAATGGGAACCCCAGGAGGGGGGAGCAGAGATGGGTGTCCTCACAGGCCCTACCTGTTTTGGGGGTGTGGCTGGGGTGGGGAGGGCACCGTGTCGAGGCTGAGAAGCCCCTGAGGCCTGCACAGCTGGGCAGGGGGGCCCCGGGGCCGGAGGAAGAACTAAGGAAGGCACACTTCTCGTGCGAGGGGCAGGGGACAGAGAGAAGACGGAGACCCTCCCTCCCCCAGGCCCCCGGCACGGAGGAGGCAGGAGAGGAGGCAGTGGCATGGGGAGGAGGGGCACCGATGCAGGCCCCAGGTCTCCCCACCGCCCCAGCTGCCCTCTGCTCCCCCCCCAGCCCGTTCGCCTCACCATCAGGCCGGCGGCTTCTCCTGAGAGTTGGGAAGGGTGGGAGCTGCGGCTGTTTTCTCGGAGGTGTGAGGAGCTGAGCAGGGACTTCAACCAAACAGTGACAACAACAACACCGTGACTCAGTTGGGGCAGGCCCCAGGCGTCCCAGCTCCCAGTCGGTCACCTGTCTAAGCACGCACACCCCCTTCCCGGGCAACCTGCAGCCAAAGCTCTCAGGGCCCCGCCCCCGCTCCCGGGAGGGGTGCCAACCCGAGAGGCAGAGGCTGAAGAACAGACCAGAGGAGACACCTACCATCCCATTGGCAGCCCTCGAGTGGATTTGACGGGGAGCCCGGGGACTAGCAGCCAAAATAACAAAAGCCAAAAGAAAACCCTGTCAAAGGATCATAGGACAATGGGGCCAAGCTGTTAAATCGTTGATTTCTTATAATCTTGTCTTCCCTACACACACACACACACACACACACACACACATAGAATCACCGATGGAGAAATGCTTTAAGAGCAAAAGCAGGAAGAGAAAGAAAGAAAGGGGGAGGCTGTTCATTTTGTCTGTCCGGCAGCACTGAGAGGGGTGGGTAGTGGGGGGGGGCCTGGCTGTGCATCCAGGGTTGGGGACAGTGAGCAGAAGGAAGAGAAGAAAGGACAGACAGCTCTCTCAGATGTGAAAAGCGGGGTTTGGAGCTTCCAGCAGAAAAACAGGGTTCCTTGGACATTCCACTGTGTTTACTTCCTTGTCTTCCTGAGCCCTGAAACCCTCTCCCCCGAGTCCTAATCCAGCCTTTGGGGGCCTCTCAGAAGCATCGGGGCTGAATCAGCAGAGAGCAGCTGGGGGTGAGAGATTTGGAATGATAATTTCGGTGGCCGAGATGACCTGACTGCGTTGAGTTCCTTGTTGTCACATCAACGAGGAGGAGGAGGTGGAGGCCGGGGCAGCTGGTCCGCGGCCTGTCCAACACCATTCCTGAGGCTCTGATTCACCGGGTTTCCTACTGAAGGCCACGCCACCCAGGTGTCCAGCCTGCTGGGCTTCGGCCAAGGACTTGCGTAGGGGCCAGGATCCATGAACTGGAGAGGGGGACAGAGTGCTTCCCAGACTGTGCGCTGGAGGAATGTGGGGGCCGTCACAGAACTGCCCGCAAAACCTGAATCCAGACATCCCTGTATCTCTGCCTCCTTCTGTGCCTCCTTCCGGGGGCCAGAACCGCCGGCCTAGCTGAGGACCTGCATGGTTTCATCCCTGATCAGGAGGCAGAGCCGTGAAAACAAGACTCGCCCCTTCTAGACATGTCGTCCTTGTGCCCAAAGGGGAGTGCCACATTAAAGAGGGGCTAGGAGTTTCCCACGAACTCTCAGAGACGTCTCTCCAGATGGGTTATGTGGGGTTTTGTCCGGCCTCTCCTCAGCCTCACTCACCACAATGTTCTACCTCACTTGGGGACCCCTCCCACACACCCAGCCGTACCTCAAACTCATCCTGCCATACCTCCTGACCCATTTCCACCCCCAGATGCAGTCATTTACAGCCTCCCTAACACCAACCCCAATTCAAGTCAGTTTATTATCAAGGACACTTTTTCCTGCCAGGCATTTGAAGGGGATGGGGAACACATGAATGAGATAGAGCCACTACCTGGAGAAGTCGGGGCCCAGTTGAGGAGGCAGCTCTGCAAACAAACAATTGTGGGGAAGGAGTAAGCGCTGAACAGCGGTGTAAGACCTCTACAGAGGTGGGAGCCTTAGTCAGTCTGCGCATGCGTCTGAGGTCGCGGTGCTAAGCTACTGGACCTCTATTCTGTATCAGTGGTTGAGTAGTGGCAGCGTATCACAATCACCTGGGGAGGTTTTTTTAAACTTTGTTTTTTTAAGATTTATTTATTTTTAGAGAAAGGGAGGGAGAAAGAGAGGGAGAGAAACATCAGTGTGTGGTTGCCTCTCACACGCCCCCTAGTGGGGACCTGGCCTGCAACCCAGGCTTGTGCCCTGACTGGGAATCAAACCCGGGGCCCTTTGGTTTGCAGGCCAGTGCTCAATCCACTGAGCCACACCAGCCAGGGCAAGGAGTTTTTTTTTTAACTCAGTTATACGTGGTTGCCGTCCCGGAGCTCTGACCCGCCTGGAGAGCGGGGTGAGTAGCAAGGTATAGGCACTTGTTTTGAAAAAAACAAAAACGCCGCAGCCGATTTTGTCCATTCTTTTCCCAGAACCAGCGCTCTACACTCCCCGAAGACCCCAGGACCTCTAGAGTCCACCAGCAGCAGCGATACAACTGCAGGGAGGTCCGCGGCTGACGCGTTACTATGGATACCCGGGGCAGGGGTCGGACTTTGCAGACGCAAAACGTCAACCCTAAGCTAGGTCAAGCAGCGGGCGCAAAGCCCTGCCCCGTCCTGCTCAGCACCACCCGGAGCGCGGAAGAGGGACAGGCGGTTCTCTCCAATCACAGTTCCTGAGGGAGGAGCGCGGACAAGGTTTTCTCCAATCACAGCTTGCAAGGCATTCCTGAGTCTTTCCTCCAATCCTCGCCGAGGCGCGAAGGGGTTGTCGGGATGGGGGCCAGAGCCAACATGGAGCCTTCAATGGGATAAGGGTGAAACTTCCGTGCCGGCTGCTCCTGTCTCCCGCCCAGTCATGTTGGTGCACTTATTTCGGGTCGGGATTCGGGGAGGCCCTGTCCCAAGCAGACCGCTACTCCCCCTCAGCTTCCAGACATTCTCGGCTGTCAGGTAAAGAGGGACAACTAAACTGCGAGCGCAGGGCCATTTGACCGGGTAGCCGGGCGCGGGGACCGCCGGGAGATGGAGTCCCGGGCTCGCGCGAGGCCTGCTGGGAGTTGTAGGCCGACCGACCCCGGGAGTGGAATGTCACTCCCCTGGGAATTGGCCTCAATTATTTATAGCGAAGAGCCAGGTGCCAGCAGGAGACTCCGCGTACCTGTTTGCGCGTGTGGGCCGACCGAAAGAAAGCTGTGGGTGGGTGACCACGCCCGGGCCGTACTGCTTGCCCACCAGGGGGCGTCGAGCCGCACTGGCTTTCTCCCTTCGATCGCCGTTCCGGCCCCATCCTCTTTCTTGGAATTGGCCTGGCGATTTGGATAAAAATTATTCGTGTCTAGAGACATTTAGTGTTAGTGGTGCTCCCAGGGTCCAAAATGAGCTGAACAAAAATGGTTCCTAGATGTGGATACTTGCAGCAGGTAGTCCATCTAGTAAGTTGCCCCTGTGTGTTCTGTGTTCACTCCGCGCATGTCGGTGTAGAGAGGGAGCGGGGCAGGGCAGGGAACGGGTGGGAAACGAAGGAGACTCTGAACTGAGACTTAAGTATAAATGCTTTATGAGAAGGTACTGACTCCCTACTGATCTTGGATTGAATGACCTGAGGGCCAGGCAGGCAACAGATTCGGAGGGTGGGTGCATGTGGGCTTGTGTCATTTGGAAGGTCCATCCGATTGATAGAGGGCAAGATCCGGGCGGGGCTGGAGCCGGAAGTACCGGTGCTGGGAAGTAATCCACCAGTTCTTGGCAGTGAGCTAGCCCTGCTTAGAGCCTCAGTTGGGAGAAGATGAGAGAAGATGGAAAGTGTCCGTGGTAAATTATTAAAAAGTTCGAACAATCCTCAGGAAACGAGTAAGGGTGTTAATGTTATTTACACCAGAAAGAAACCCAAGGAAAGAAATCCAATAATATTCAAGTATTTGTGTGTTCATTTGTGCAGTTTTTCAGGTGTTGAAGTCATAGCACAGTAGATCATAAAAGGAACTTGTGGGTTGGGACCATTTAAACTTGAATATAACAGTGCCCTGGCCGGTGTGGCTCAGTTGGTTGAAGCATAGTCCCGTAAACTGAAAGGTTGTGGATTCAGTTCCCGGTCAGGGCACATGCCTGGGTTGCCATTTGGTCCCATGTCGGGGTGCATATGAGGCAGCCAGTTCATGCCCCCGCCCTGCCTCTCAAAAACTGGCAAGCATGTCCTCAGGTGGGGATTAAAGGAAATAAATAAATCATTTTAAAAAGTGACTGTAATAAAAAATAGAATACATATTTAAAAATAGAGGAAGTATCATTTTGTGAAGGCTCTCAACTTGGTGTGCCATACATATGTTCCTTGTACCGGGTTACAATGTACAAGTGTATTTTTTACCGTTGGCCTCAGGAAATCTGAAACTTTGCAAACACCGCAGTAGTGTGTCAGTTCAGATTGTTCTGCATTTCTCATGAGGGCGCGCACTCCACAAACATCAACATTTTTTAAACGTATTATATTCCAGGGCACTGCTGAGCACTGAGGATACGATGGGGAACGAGATAGAATTTCCTGCTCTCAAGGAACAGATGGTCTAATGGGAAGTTGGGCAATTACACAGGGCAGAAGGAGTCAGCTTCTCCACTTAAAACTGTGTGTTTTAGGACAAGACGTAAAGTACACAGTGGAAAACAAGACAGAAACCAGGCATGTGGCCCTGACTGCTGTGGCTCCATGGGTTAGGCAATCCTCCCGCAGACCAAAGGGTCACCGGTTCAATTCCCAGTCAGAGCACATGCCTGGGTTGCAGGCCAGGTCCCTGGTTGGGGGCGTGCAAGAAGCAACCGATGAATGTTTCTCTTGAACGTCAATGTTTCTCTCCTTCTCTTTCTTCCTCCCTTCCCCTCTCTAAAAATAAATAATTTTTTAAATCTTTAAAAACATATTAGCCAGCAGGTGGAAAGTGGCGGGTAGAGGCACAACATAGAAGGGGCAGGAAGCACGGCCCCCGAAAGCAGGGAAGGGTGAGACGAAGCCTGCAGTCAGGAGGGCCAGGGGGTGTGAAACACCGCCCCAGGGAAGCAAGAACCCCTCGCTCATTCCAGTCTTTCTCTAAAAGCCTTTCCCCATCCACTGCCTCATTCGGATCTCTGAGCATCCCATCACGTGCTCCAGGCGGAGAACTTCTTCTCCTGACGGGCGTCTGTAGCCAGTCTTGACCTCTTCCCGCCATGCCCCTCTCCTGTGACCTTTAACATGCAGAGCTGGCCCTGGCCGGCGTGGCTCAGTGGATTGAGTGCCAGACCGGCGAATGGGAAGGTGGCCTGTTCGATAAATGAAACCTTTAAGAAAAAAAAGAAAATGCAAATCTGATTATGTCCCACCCCAGCTAAAAACCAGAGATGGTCTTTATTGCCCTCCGAAGTCCAGCTGTTTTGTGAGGACTGTGAGGACTCCCGCCACACCGCCACCTTTCCTGACCGACCCCCTGAGACGGGAGGAGGAGGAGCCCCGGCTCTGTGCTCTGCGAGCCCGTGGCTCCCCTCTCCCCACGCTCTGCAAGCTTTGTCATGAGCTGTTTGTCACCCGCCACTGAAGTGCCAGCGCCAGGAGGATATTCATTTGGTCTCCTGTTTGGCTCCTGCGCTCCGCGCCTCTGAGCAGAGCGCTGCGCGCAGTAGGCACGCAGCCCTCTGTTGCTGTCTATAGACACGGAAACTGCAGGAAAGAGGGCAGCCTTGGTTTACTGAGATGATGAGATATGCTATTTGATTTCTACTCCTTTCCCTTCCCTCGGCTCATGGAGAGGGAATGTGTCGCCCTTCCCAGCCACACATTGTCACGTGGGCACTGGAGGCCTGGGAGGAGCGGGGTGATGGGGTGCGATAAGCACTGACCGTCGTCAGAAGACCTGGGCCCTGGCCCTGCCACGCAGGACCCTGGGCGCATCGCACAGGGCAGGGTAGAGGGAGCCTACATTCTGGACTCCCACACACACGTCGGGGTTCCCTCCCGTCCCAGGGCTGCCGCCTGCGGACAAAGATTAGCTCTCCGAGCCCCACACGAGTTTGCCGGCTTTGCAGCCGGCTTTGCAGTGGGTGAGTGAGAAAAAAACAGCATCTCCCTCCCAGGGACTCGGGGTCAAACACGGTGGCAGCAGGACGTTAACACTCAGTGTGCTGTCCCCTCCTCTCCAAGTCCGCTCAGGACTGCTGCGTCCTCAACCGGAAGGGAGCGACACGGACTAGCTGCCCTGCGGGGCGCCCTCCGGCTCTGACGTCCTGGGATCCGAGCCTGTGGGTGGGAGCCGGTCACTGGCCCAGAGGCGCCTCCTGGGGCTGCGAGGGCCTGGCTGGCTGAGCAATCGCCCAGGGAGCACCTTTAAGACTTCATCACGTGCACCTGTGTCATTCCTCAGCTGCTTTGCAAGCGTGTGTGTTTGTCTCAGAGACTGAGGGTGCTAACTGAAAGGTTGTCAGTTCGATTCCCAGCCAGGGCACGTTTCTGGGTTGCAGGCCAGGTTCCCCAGTAGGGGGCGTGCAAGAGGCAGCCGATCTCGGTATCTCTCACACGTCAGTGTTTCTCTCCCTCTCTTTCTCTGTCCCTTCCCTTTTCCCTAAAAAGTAAATAAATAATTTTTTTTAACGAATGAAAGCCTGTTTTAAAAAGAAACAGGATGCTTAAGAGCAGCCCGAGATAGGCACGGGCTGGCCTGGCAGGAGGAAGCGCCGCTGTCCAGAGGGCCCGGCGCAGGGGTCGCCTGGCTCCCGTTCAGCTGAGGGACGGCCGGGCCGCAAGCCCGCCCACACGACTCTCCTCCTGCAGGCACTCCGATGGCCGCCACGGCTCCCACCTCCTCCGGGCCGTGGCCCAGCTGCGGTGTCAGCTCCGGGCCCGCCTCCTCCGAGCGCCCCCAGCTCCCCGCCGAAGCCCCTCTGCCTGGCGCTGGGTCGGGGGGGCCCTGCTGGGCCCCGTGGTGCTGAGCAAGTGCCCCCGCCTCTGCCTGGTGGCGCTGTGTGAGGCAGAAGAGGCCCCTCCTGCCGACCCCCGGCCCTATGTCACGGAGTCCCACTTCCACTGGAGGCTCTTCTGGCAGTTTCTGCGCCCCCACCTGCTGGTCCTGGGGGCAGCCATCCTGGTGAGATCTTCCCCCGCACCCCTAAAACCAGGGGTAGGGAGAGCCCCAGCCAGAGCTGCGCAGGGACAGCCTGCCTGCCTCGTGGAGCCTTGGAGGGGACTTTAGGAAGCAGCAAGGGCTGGCCTGAGGGCAGGGTCAAGGGTACCCGGAGAACATGTGCAGGGGCTGGGCGTGCAGGGCTCAGGGGACCCCAGGGCCTGCCAGCCTGAGCTCCGACTCAAAGGCACTGGGGCAGCCAAAGCCCGGGCAGCAGCAGGAGAGGGAGGCCAGGGTCAGGGCTGGGGGAGGGGAAGAGGACGGCCCCCTCTAAATGTCTGTGTGCCCCCCCCCCAAGCTGGCACTGGGTGCGGCTCTGGTGAACGTGCAGATCCCCCTGCTCCTGGGCCAGCTGGTGGAGATCGTGGCCAAGTACACAAGGGACCACGTGGGCAGCTTCCTGCATGAGTCCCGGAGCCTCGGCACCCGCCTGCTCATGCTCTACGGGCTCCAGGTACAGCAGGAGGGGCGGGCCTGGGGGCAGACGGGGTGGGGGGGCGCCGGGCCCCCCCTGAGTGCCGGCCTCTCTCCCAGGGCCTGCTGACCTTCGGGTACCTGGTGCTCCTGTCCCGCATCGGCGAGCGCATGGCCGTGGACATGCGGAAGGCCCTCTTCGGCAACCTGCTCCAGTACGCCGGCCGCAGGGTGCGGGCTGCAGGCGGGGGTGGCGGGCGGGCCCACAGGGGTGCTGGGGAACGTCTGTCTGGAGGTGGGACATCACCCTGAAGTGACGTCTCCCCCTTTCCCCAACCCGTGGCCCCGTGTCCCACGCCAGACAAGACATTGCCTTCTTTGACGTGAAGAGGACGGGGCAGCTGGTGAGCCGGTTGACCGCCGACGTGCAGGAGTTCAAATCGTCCTTCAAACTCGTCATCTCTCAGGTCAGTGCCCCCAGCCCCCCCACCCCCCAGCCTCCCCCCCCACGCCCTCCAGAGAAGCCACACAGGGCCAACCCCGCCCCGCCCGCCGGGCCCCAGGCCTGGCGAGGGTGTGGGTGAAGGACGGGGAAAGTTCGCGGAAGGGAGGCGCCGGGGCAGTGTCCAAGGTCGGGATAAGCTGTGTCTCTCCTGTCCTGAAACCCTCCCTCCCCAGAAGGCCTTCCCAAGGCCTCGGGCAGGAGCCCTTCCAGCCCCGCTTGCCGAGTTGCCGAGAGCGGGATCGCCCTGGCCTGCCTCGCCCCCGGCACGCCTGGCACGTGGACAGGCGCTGAGGAGGGGCCGTGGTTTGCCCCGTGGCACTGCGGGCCTCTCCCCGCCCACCCCGTGGGCCCCGTGGCTGCTGGGTCATAGCAGGCAGCGGCCCACAGCACCCACCCGTGACTCTTTGCTCAGTGTGTGAGGCAGAGAGAGAAGCAAGCTGGGGTCTCTGGGGAAGGCTGCCGTGCCCGCAGGCGCTCCATCTGGTCCCTTCGCGCCTGCTGGCCCAGACAGGGTTGTGTCCGCCCCGGCTGGTGCGGCTCGGGGGGTTGAGTGCCAGCTGCGAACCGAAAGGTCACCGGTTCGATTCCCAGTCGGGGCACAGGCCCCAGGTTGCGGGCGTGCAAGAGGCAACCAATCGATGTTTCTCATCAAACACTGATGTTCTCTTTTACTCTTTCTCCCTCCTTTCCCCTCTCTCTCAAAAAATAAATATTACGAAAAAGGAGAAAAGAAAGTGTAGACTGCACCTGCCAACCTGCCTCCCCGCCTCCTTTCCTCCCCCCAGGGGCTGCGGAGCTGCACCCAGGTGGCCGGCTGCCTGGTGTCCTTGTCCATGCTGTCCCCGCGCCTCACCCTGCTGCTGGCGGTGGCCACGCCCGCCCTGATGGCAGTGGGCACCCTGATGGGCTCAGCTCTCCGAAAACTGTCACGCCAGTGTCAGGAGCAGGTACCAGGATTTCTGCCCGTCCTCCTCACCCCCACCCCCCACCCCTGTACTCTCCGCCCTGTCACTCCTCCGTCACCAGCCTGACTCCCTTTCTCCTGGACGCCTTGCAGGTTGCCAGGGCGACAGGTGTAGCCGACGAGGCCCTGAGTAATGTTCGGACTGTGAGAGCCTTCGCCATGGAACAGCGGGAGGAGGAGTGAGTCCTGGTGGGGGCGGAACCCAAGGCCAGGGGGCTCCCTAGGGCGCTCCCTCCTCCCCGACCCTGCACCCTGCCTGGGCTGCTTCCTGAGGGCTGGGCTCGGCCTCTGTTCCCAGGCGCTACGGAGCAGAGCTGGAGGCGTCGCGCCAGAAGGCAGAGACCCTGGGCAGGGGCATCGCCTTATTCCAGGGGCTCTCCAACATCGCCTTCAACTGTGAGTGAGCAGAGGCCCGGCGGGGGCGGGGCCGGGGCGGGGCCTGGAGGAGCGCGGGACAGGCCCGGGCAGGGCAGCTCTCCCTGTCTGATGCCCTTCGTGCCCGGAGCCCGCATGGCTGCAGGGATGCGGGTGGGCTGTGGGCAGGTGGGCTGATGTCACCGCCGAGGGACGTGGAGCCTGTTGCCTGCTGCCCAGGAGGAGGCCAGGGAGGCGGCCCCTCCCACTGCTTGTTTCCAAAAGAGGAAACAGAGACAGACCGTGCAGGTGACTCACCGGGGTTGCAAGTTCATCTCAGTCAGAGGCGAGGCCAGCCCTCTCCTGGCTCCCCGCCGCCCCTCCCCAACCTCCTGTCTCCCCGCCCTGCAGGCATGGTGCTGGGCACCCTGTTCATCGGGGGCTCCCTCGTGGCAGGCCAGCAGCTGAAGGGGGGAGACCTCATGTCCTTCCTGGTGGCCTCCCAGACCGTGCAGAGGTGAGTGAGGGGTGGTCCCCGCCCCTCGGGAGCCTGTAGGCTGAAGGACGGGGTGCCGGCCTGCAGCACAGTGAGGCCCCTCGCCGGGGAGCAGACCCGTGCCCCCTCGAGGCCCCCGGCCTGATCCGCTGCTGGCACTCGGAGCTGCAGTTGCCAGTTCAGCCGTCCAGAGTCCTCAGGAGCTTTGGACAGCAGAGTACACGCAGCGTGAAGGGGGCCGTCCTAGCCGGGCGGCAGCGTGCCCTTGGGCAACATAATGGTTCACTGTGCAGCCGTCACCACCGTCTCCGCAGAGCTTCCTCACCGTGCACGGCTGCCCCGGCCCCTGGCACCCACCACGCTCCCCTGTCTCTCTGAGTCCCGCTGCCCTGGGCACCCCTGTGAGTGGGGCCACAGCGTATATGTGTCCTCTGTCGCTGGCTCGCTCCACCCGGCAGAACGTCTCCCGGGCTCATCCACGCCGTGGCGTGCGTCAGAGTCCCTCCCTTTGTAGGGCCGCATAAGGTCCTGTGTGTGTAGAGGCTGTCTTGGCCACGCTCCCTAAGAGCTGGCCAACCGTCCTCTGCCTCCACCCGGGTGGCTCCTGGCGCTGGTCGCCCTGAAATCTGCCCGCTGCTCTGGGCCCGCCTGCCTGCGGGCAGCCGAGAGCTCCACGAGGCCCCCCAGCAAACCCCGCAGTGCCGCCTGCCACCCCGCCTCTCCTCGTCATCCCCACCACGCACGTCCCGTGAGCACGAAAGTGCGTGAGACAGACATACACGTTACAAGACGTAACGGAAGAGGGATTCGCCCTTAAGCTGTGAGGAGAGAAGACCTGTGCTACCACCAGCCACACACCAGAGCAGAGCACCACCCACAGGCCCCCCGGGTCCCTCCCCTCTGCTCCCTGTTCTGCCGGCACCTGGGGCCTGGCTTTGCTGCCTGTCTCCCCTCCCCTTGCCCACGGAGTCCCTCGCCATTGACCCCGTGGGGCAGGTGGAAAAGGCTCCACCCTCAGCGCCGTTTCTGCCTGCTGCTTCCTGGCCCGGGGTGCCCACCTCCTTCCTCCAGCCTGGGGGGGCCCAGGGGCTCTGACTGTCACAGCCGAGGGACTTGGGGTCTCCCCCAGCCCACCTCTGGCCTCTCGTTTTAGTTCCGAGGACCCTTAGGGACCCGCCGGCTCCCTCTGTGCCGTGGCCCTGGCCTTCCGCGGGCAGTGGCAGAGAAGTCTTGTGGGCCAGGCAGCTGCGCCCCCAGGCCTGGCCTCCCCCCCCCCCCCCCGCCCCGCCCCGCCCCTTCCCAGCCTGAGTGCAGACCCTCTGAGACTCCTCCCCGCCCCCGCCAGTTAGCAGTGCTGGGGAGGGGCACGAGGAAGCCGGGGAATGAGTGGGTCCGAGCCCGCCAGCTCCCGCAGCCGCAGGCCCTGGGCCTGTTCTGTTGGGAGCCCCTCACCTCGTTGGGGTTTTCACCACCCGCCGCGGAGGAATCGGGTCTCCTTTTACGCAAACAGGGGGCGCGCTTCCTCCTGGGGTCCAGCGGCGGGGAGGGGAGGGGACAGCGCTGCCCCGCCTCCGCGCAGCCCCAGCCTGTGGGCCCCATCCCGGTGCTCCCCTGCGGCGCACTGGGGCCCCTGGGGAGACCGGCGGCGCCCGGACAGACCCGGCCCGCCGGCCGGCCCCTTGGTCCGCACCCAGGCCCAGGCCCTCCTGGGAGCGGGCGCTGCCAGGCGGGCCTCCGGGGAGAGCGAGGGCAGCCTTCCGAGCCACCTCTGAGAGCGAGGCCGTAGCTCACCAGCGGGTCATGTGTGTCTGGTTTTCGGTTGCTGCCTGGCGCCTCTGCCAGGCACTAATGGCTTCCAGATCTCTCCCTCCGCGCCCGCAGAGAACCGCCGCCCCAGCCCTCCCTTGCTCCCTGCCGCCTGCTCCCCTTGGCAAGTGCCGGCGCCCTGAGCCCGCCACAGCCGCTGCCGAGGGGTCGGTCTCCTCTCTGCAGGGTGGCTCTGCGCCCGGCCAGACCCCCGCACCGTCACGGGCCGCTCAGGCCAGGCGGGCCCAGTGACTAAGGAAAGGTGGTGACTCACCCTCCCCAAGCCAGCTGCCCCACCTGACGGAGGTGACCGGCTGTCTAGACAGACGCAGACTTGCGACACACCCCTCGCAGAGGGCAGGCTGTGATAAGCGTCTCCCGGGGTTTTGGAGATGTTTCTCTCAGGGGCTTCCCCAGAGTCTCCCCTGTGGTCCAGTGTCTTCTGCCTTCTTCTTTCTCTGAAAGGACTAACATCCGTGTCCCCCTTAACTAGCCCTCGCTTGCACCTCGGGTGGGCAGTGCTAGACCTAACCCACCTCCGTGGGCCTCGCCACCCTGGCTACCTGGTTGCTGGCACCGGTGCCACCCCTGCATGGGAGCAGCCTCTGCCCTGCAGCCAGCAGGCCATGCAGGGCCCAGTCCTGAGGCAGATGGTTGTGGGCTCCTCCCGCCAGGGGGAGGATGTGGCTCCGCGAGGAGAAGTGCCCTGCCCTGTGACCTGCCCGGGCCCAGGACCGTGTCCTCAGCCCATGCGCCCCGCACACCCGAGACCCAGGCCCGCCCCCCCCCGGGGCCGGCTTCCTCTCAGCCCTCCTGTTCCTCACAGGTCCATGGCCAACCTCTCTGTCCTGTTTGGTCAGGTAAGCGGCAGAGTTGGGGGTGGGTCTGCTCAAACACTGAGGTCGCCTGTGTGCTTCAGGGGCCAGGTGCTGGGGGGAGGGGATGCCGTACCCGCCCGCACGTGGGGGTCCACGCCGTGCTGCTGTTGGGCCCACCCCCTCACCACGCACTGACCCTCCCAGGTGGTTCGGGGGCTCAGCGCGGGCGCCCGGGTGTTCGAGTACATGACCCTCAGCCCCTGCATCCCGCTGTCCGGGGGCCACTGCGTGCCCAGGGAGCACCTGCGCGGGTCCATCGAGTTCCGCAACGTCAGCTTCAGGTCAGTGTCAGCAGGTGGGCGCAGAGGTCACTCCCTCCGGGCTGGGGGCCTGCCGGCCCGCACCCCCCTCTCAACGAGGCCCGTCAGGGGTGCAGGGGGGACCGGGAGCCTGGTCTCACCGAGAGTATCCTGGCCCCCCAGTTACCCCGGCCGCCCCGGCTTCCTGGTGCTCGAGGACTTCAACCTCACGCTGCCCCCCGGCAGGATCGTGGCCCTCGTGGGCCAGTCGGGCGGAGGTGAGAGGAACCCGCAGCCCCCCACCCCACCCCACCCCACCCCCGCCGGGACTTCCCCCCATGGTGGTGGTCACCCAGTGGAGCCCCTCCCCTGCCACCGCCCCCAGAAACCCGTGCCCCTCCCTGACTGCCCCATCCCCCAACCCCACGTCCCAGGAAAGACCACCGTGGCTTCCCTGCTGGAGCGCTTCTACGACCCCACGGCGGGCACAGTGACCCTGGACGGACGGGACCTGCGCACCCTTGACCCCTCCTGGCTCCGGGGCCAGGTCATCGGCTTCATCAGCCAGGTGTGGAGAGAAGAGGCTTCCCTCGGCGCCCGGGGCTCCGGGAAAGGGCGTCTTGAATGCCCAGCCGGTCTCCTTTCTCCTCTCCCCACCCCCCGCCCTGCCTCTCTCTCAGTGTCTCGGTCACTTGGGCCTTTCCCCCCTCCCTCCTCCTCATCCCTGCCCTGGGGGTCCCTGGCCTCCTTCCCTTGTTCCCCGGCATTCCTTGGGGCCTGAAGCTTTCTCCTCCTGGGCCCCCGCAGCCCTGCCCCCTCTCTCTAGGGCAGGAGGGCTGCTCCTCCATTAATGCTGGCCAGCCAGGTGGGGCTGGGATGGCTGTTTCAGGACCCCGGGCTCTGGGGCAGGTCCGTGGTGTCTGGGGGGTCTAGAGACGTCCACACGGTGTCTCTGGGGACTGCTGGTCGCCAGTCACCCGCTAGGCGAGGCCCCGACACTGCGCCTCTGCGCGGGTGGTGCCGCCCGGGAAAGGTGCACCTTCCCGCTGGGTGTTTACTAAAGCGCACCTGCCGCCCTGCGGCCACACCCCTCCACCATCCCTCCAGAGAGCAGGGGTCTGCGGGGTGCTCCCCCGTGAGAGGGCCTGTTCTCGTGGGACCTGCGACTGAACCGCCCCTGCCTGCCCTCCAAGGCGTCCTGGCTTGACCAAAATAGCCTCTCCTGACGCAAAGTCTGAGCGCTTCCCGTGGGCTGCGCCCCACGCCACCCCACCGCAGGAGCCGGTGCTGTTCGGGACGACCATCATGGAGAACATCCGCTTCGGGAAGCCGGGCGCCTCGGACGAGGAGGTGTACGCCGCTGCCCGGGAGGCCAACGCGCATGCGTTCATCTCCCGCTTCCCGGACGGCTACGACACCGTGGTCGGTGAGTGCCGGGACCGCGCCCCGCCCGGGCCTGCAGGGCCCTCGCGTGCGGCCGGGCCAGGGCACAGGGATGCCGGCGCCGCGTCAGGACGACCGGCCTAGACCTGGGCTGTGGGGACAGGGCAGTCCGGGCACAAGCCGGCCGCGGGGACAGACACGCAGCAGGGACGCAGCCCCAGGCTGCGCCGCGTAATGAAGTTCCGGTCCGTGAGGGGCCGCACGCAGGGCGGGGCGGCGGCGCACACGCAGCCCCGGCGAGTCTCGGGCTGGACCGTCCAGAGTGCACAGCGCCGCGCTTCTCAGAACGTATTCTGCCGTCAAGTGATGTGTGGCCGTACAGGACCGGCCGGGGACACAGTGATCCCGGGCGTTGGGGACCTGCAGAGCTCACCAGGGGCCTCTGCGTGCTGAGGCCCAGCCGGAAGAAGCAGTGGGTACAGTGTCGTCGTAGTCGTCCATCTCCCCAGCTCCCGTGCCGTTCCCTCCCTGCCTTTTAACGTAGAGGGGTTTCCCGGCCGGCCGTGGTGGGATCGGCGGGGCGCGCAGGCCCCTGTCTGCCGTGCCCAGGATGGGGTTCTGGTGGTTCTGGAAGGCCCCCCAGGCCGGCGCCGCGTGGCAGTGTGCTGCACGTTCATCCCGGAGGTCTCCTCTCCAGCCTCTGGGGCCGTGTGCATCTCCCGGTCTCTGGCTCTGTGGCTGGTGTCCCCACACACCCACCGCAAGGCACAGGCAGAGCTGAGGCTCTCGGCTGCTCTGGACCTTAGGCCTCCATCTGGCGGAGCTTCCTTCCACCTCCCGAGCGGTGCCCTCGCCTGCGGCCACCCAGACCCAGCTGGCCGCCTCGCTGCTTGCACTCCCCATCTCTGGGGGGGTGCTTCCCTTGCGCCTCTGCCACCCGTGTGCTCTGGGCTTCCGGAGCCTTCATTGTGGCCCTCGCTGTCGTGCGGCCGTGCGGCTGCCGTCACTTGGAAGCCCTTTTCGCTCCCAGGCTGCCACCCCTGCGCTCTCCCCAAATGTGGTCTCCCTGGAATGCCCAGGTGGTGGGCATCGAATCCACCGTACCTGCACACCCTGGGACCATGCACCTGGGCCCTGGGTGTCCCGTCCTGGCTCTGACACCCTGAACCCCACCTCGCACACAGCTCAGGGCACCGTGCACGAGCGTGTGTGCGTGTGCCAGGGGACGTGGCAGCCGGTGCAGACGTGCTGACGGGCGGTGCCCCTGCCCTCGCAGAGGCCAAGGGAGGACCCCGAGGGGCCCGACGGGGCATCCCCAACGGGCCTGGTGCCCTTTGCAGGCCCCACCCCCACCCCCGTGCAGAGCTGAGGGCTGCTTCCTCCCCAGGCGAGCGGGGCGCCACCTTGTCCGGCGGCCAGAAGCAGCGCCTGGCCATTGCCCGTGCCCTCATCAAGCAGCCTGCGGTGCTGATCCTGGACGAGGCGACCAGCGCCCTGGACTCGGAGTCTGAGCGGGTCGTGCAGGAGGCCCTGGACCGCGCCAGCGCCGGCCGCACCGTGCTGGTCATCGCCCACCGGCTCAGCACCGTGCGCGGGGCCCACCACATCGTCGTCATGGCCCACGGCCGTGTCTGCGAGGTCAGCGCGGGCCTGGGGGCTGACGGGGTGGCTCGGGACAGCTTGAGCCACAGACACACAGTGGAACTCTGTGCCGGACTATGGGAGGGTCTGGCCTGGCCCTGGGGGCTGGGGGCCACCCGCTGGAAGCAGCACCCCCTACGGGTGCAGGACTTTCTGCCCTCAGATAGACCCTGGCCCCTTGGGGCGCCAGAGTGCCCCTCTGTTCCCTGGGGCAGTAGAGCGCCCGGGGGCCACAGGGAAGTGCAGTGTGACAGGCCGGCAGCAGCACCCAGAGGCTGGGCCCTGGGTCCGCAGCGGGGCTGGCAGGTGTCGTGGGGCCGGGCTTCCGGCCCCCAGCCACCTGTTCGGGCAAGAGCTGAAGGGTTTGTGAGGGACACCGGGGCCTGTGGGCTGTGTAAAGGGGCCGGAGGCCAGCAGGGAGGCGGTGTTTGCACACACAGATGTGCCGGCGGCGTCTGCAACCAGTTGTGCTTTGGTTTCATAGTGTCCCTGGCAGGAAGTCTGGCTTTGGTGACAGTGAGCCTGATGGCTAATAGGAAGCCAGCCCCACTAGGGCCCTGAACTCTGAGCTGGGCTGGGTGGCCATCTGCCCCTCCTTCCTCTGCAGGCGGGGACCCATGACGAGCTCCTGAAGAAAGGCGGGCTCTACGCGGAGCTCATCCGGAGACAGGCCCTGGCCACCCCGCACCCCCAGGCGCCCAGGGGCCCTGGGTCCTGAGAGCACTGCCCAGCGCAGCGCCCGGGGCTGAGGACTGCGCCCCAGGGGTCCAGCGTGCTGGCCGTGGGCTGCCCCCTGCACACGGCGAAACTCGGGACAGGCACCCGGCTGGGCACGGCCCGGGCCCCCGCTCTGAGGAAACCACAGGCGGGGCCAGGGAGTTCTGCCCTCGCCCGGGCCAGACCTCACCCGCCTAGGCTGACTCCCTGTGGCCCTTCGTCCCCACTGCCTCCCGGGGTCTGGGGAGGAGCCCCCCACCCCCACTCCCCAGCCAACCCCTTGACCCCACAGTCCTTATTTCTAGAGTTCACCCCCCGCCCCATCCAAATGGGGCCGGGGCCCGACAGGCCCTCGGGCAGCAGAGGGGGCAGTCTTGGGCCAGCCTGGCCCGGCCTGTCACCTGGTGAGATCGTGGACAGCCCGCTCTACCGAGGACACCAGCTTGGAAGGGAGCCGACACTCCTGGGACTGCGACAGCCAGGGGGACACGCAGTACCCGCTGCCCCCAATCACAAGGGCGACAGTGATGCTGAGCCCTTGGGCCGGCAGATGCAAACCTGGCTGGGGAGGGGCAGCCACCGCCACACCGGGCGAAGTCGGGACCGGAGCCCCGCCTCGGAAAAGGACTGTCCGGGTGCCCGCACCCGTGGGCCTGCGGCCCTGCAGCTGCGAGTGAGGACTGCGAGTAGCCGGTCTCCCCGCAGCCCTCCTGACTGGCTCTGCCCTCGTCACCCCTGCCAGGCTGACCCGGCATTTTGGGCAACTTCTGGGGCACAGAGGGCGCAGCCACAGAGCGAGGGCGGCGGCAGTGGCGGGAGAAGCAGAGCTGCCTGCTTCTGGAGGCCAGTCCAGAAGAGGCAGCAGGGGCCCAGGGGTGAGTGCAGGCGCCGAGGGAGAGACTCCACAGCCCCTTCCAGGTGTGGCTCAGGACCCGGCGCCACCCCAAATGTCCCAGGGCCACAGCTGCCCTGCTCTGCTGCCCCGCTCTCTGACCAGTAGGGGAGAGGCCACACCCCAGGGCAGCCTCGGCCCAGGACGAGGAGTGTAGGGCCGACTCTGGGTGTTTTCACGCTCAGTGGCCAGTGCACCCGAGGGCAGGCCTTCAACAGCCCCCCAGGTCCCCACCGGCCTGCCCGGCCCCTTGCTCGGGAGAGCCGGTGGGGTCAGCTCCTGCTCCTCAGACCCTGGCCCGGGCCTCCGACACCAGATTCCAGGTCTCTGTGCCCCGTCAGGCCGGTTTCTGTGACCCCTGCCCCCAGCTCCCCTGGGGGAGCAGGAGCCATGGCGAGTCTTCCGGGGGAGGCCCTGAGGCTGGCACCGTAGCCTGAACCTCGACCTTGGCTCCTTTGGCTCTTCCACGCGGATCCTGAGCCTGGCTGTGCTTCCTCTTCAACGCTCGTCTAAGAGCTTAAATGGGCCCTGGCAGGTGGCTCAGTGGGTTAGAGCATCGTCCTGACACACCAAGGCTTCGGGTTCAATCCCAGGTCAGGGCATGTCCGAGAAACAACCAGCGAATGAGTAAGGGGAACAACAAATCAGTGTGTCTCCCTTCCTCCCTCTCCAAATCGGTTTAAGAAAACCTTTGTAAGAAGTTAGAGTGGGGTCATCTGTGGTGAACTACGAAAAGCCCGCAGTGCCGCAGCCTCCCAACGTGGTCGTGTCGTCCTGGCAATAAACCTCGTCACCCACTCACTCTGTCTGAAAAGTGTCCCTTCGGCGCCCGTCGTGCCCTGAGCCCCCGACGGGCTGGGTGGTCCCTGCGTCCTGCCTGAGGGGGCCTGCCGTCTCGCCTGGACGGACGGGCAGGCAGGCGACTGCAGCACGGCGTGACTGCGCCGTGGGCCCTGTGTCTCCTCCTCTCTGCCGGGGACCCACCCGCGTGAGCCCTGCGGCCTCCAGTGCTTTGTGGAAAGCGATGGAGCGGAGGCTGAGCCAGTCCCTGGAGACACACTCACTTTCTCTCGGGCCCACAGTGCAGCGTCTGCCTCTCCGTTCCTCGGCCCCAGAGGGGAGTGGTGGGGGGCCAGGTCCCGACACCACCCTCCACGGGCCTGTCTGGGCCAGTTCCTGTGGCCCTCGGCTGCCCGGCCTTCCTGCTGCTGTCCCCTGTCCCCTGGGCCTTGAGTCCCCGAGACCCCCTCATCCCTCTCCGGAGGCACCTGCCCCAGCTGCTGGGAGACGGCCCCACTGCAGCCGGGGGCACCCAGCTGGTGCAGTGTCTTCCTTTACAAAAGCCCCTCACTGAGCAGATGCACTCCTGTGTTACTGCTGGGAGCACACCCAGTGTCACTCCCACAGCCGGGGGTTTTGTGGCACCGAATGTACCCACCGTCTGGAATGGAAGAGTGGAAATCCCCAGGGCTCCTCAGGGGCCTGGTGACGAACGGCGTGGCACACAGCCAATCAAAGATGGGGAAGTTTCCTAGCTACTGAGTGCCACACGAATATGTCAGTGAAACAAGATGTGACACCACTGGGCGCCCAGGGCGCACCTGGGAGCTGGACTACATTACCTGGGAGGGGAGAGCGTGAGCCCACCATCTTTGTGATGGAGGCCGATCCCCCAGACAGGAGGGCCTGAGGAGAGGGTCACTCGAGAGACAGTCCCCCAGGACATGGGCCCTGCAGAGGCCCTGGTGGCTGGAACGCCAGGGGGCTCAGCAGGAGGCAGCCAACGCCAGCCACACCCCACCACCTTCCAGCCTGGTCCAGAGCCAGCTCCACCCCAGTGATGAGGTTAGCGAGAAGACAGGAGACGGGGAGGAGGGAGGAGCCAGGCCGAGGGCCTGCGACTGACCCTCGGCCCCGCATACAGGGGCTGCAGCTGGGACACCAGAGACCCCAAGGGCCCCCCCAGCACTGACTACCTCTGGGCTCCCCTGGAGCCCAACCAGGGTCACTGTGGTTTCCAGCTGGCGCCTCTGGTTTCCCCAGCCACGGTCCCCACCCACCCCCCCACCCCGTGCTGCACTAATGGCTCAGCCTGGGGCCCCAGGGACCTCCCCGCCCCCCAGGCTGCTCTGCCAGGCCCCTTGCCCCCTCACTGCTGAAACCCAATCCTCTGCAGCAGCCCTGGCTCAGCAGAGCTGCAAAGCAGCCCTGCTTACCACGCCGGCTGGGCTGCGCCCTACCTGCTCTCCGCCGCGGAGCCCCCAGGCCCGAGGAGCCGCAGCCTGCTCCTGGACAAGGCCAGCTGGACCCGCCGGGTCACCCCATCCAACCCAGCCAGGCCAGTGCCTCCCTGCCTCGCTCTCGGGCTTGCCCCCTCTCCTCGCCTCACACCCGCACTCCCCGCTGCCTGGCCGGCCCCTCTGTCCCCGAACTGACCCTCTCTTGCTTCCAAGCCTCTGTAGCCTGGTCACCAGTCCTCTCCGCCCCCTCTCCTTGACTCCTGCCATGAAGCCCCCCTCAGGGCTGGAGGAGGCCCGGCGGCCGGCCTCGGACATCCGCGTGTTTGCCAGCAGCTGCACGCTGCACGGGCTGGGCCACGTCTTCGGCCCGGGCAGGCTGACCCCTCGCCGGGGGCTGTGGGCCCTGGCCGTGCTCCTGTCGCTGGCCGCCTTCCTCTACCAGGTGGCGGAGAGGGTGCGCTACTATGGCGAGTTCCACCACGAGACGGCCCTGGACGAGCGCGAGAGCCGCCAGCTGGTCTTCCCGGCCGTCACCCTGTGCAACATCAACCCCCTGCGCCGCTCGCGCCTCACGCCCAACGACCTGCACTGGGCCGGGCCCTCGCTGCTGGGCCTGGAGCCCTCGGAGCACGCGGCCTTCCTGCACGCCCTGGGCCGGCCCCCCGCGCCGCCCGGCTTCATGCCCAGCCCCACCTTCGACATGGCCCGGCTCTACGCCCGGGCCGGGCACACCCTGGAGGACATGCTGCTGGACTGTCGCTACTGTGGCCAGCCGTGCGGGCCTGAGAACTTCACTGCGGTGAGCCGGCCGCCGGGCCTGTCCCGCCGGACACCCAGGAGTGCCGGCCAGTCCCTGGGCAGGACCTGCCGTCCCAGCCCTGGCAGGGCAGGCTCCCCCAAAGCCAGAGAACCTTAACACCCCCGATCCGGGATCTGGGACCCTTTCCTTCCCAGCCAGGCTGCAGGCCCCCACCCCACCAGTGCCTTTCTGTTCAGCCCCGGGAGCTGTCTTCCTGGGGGCCCGCTCTGTCACTCAGGTGGACTACGGTGTGGAAGGTCACACCTCCCAGCTTGGGGCCTCACCCCGGCAGGCTCTGGGCCCAGCTCTGCTCTGCGGAGACCCTGCTACCGGGGGTGAGGGACCACCGGTGGGATTGCTCCAGGGCCGGAGACCCCGCTCTCGGCCGAGGAGAGGAAGGGGCTGGCATTCCCTCTGCCTCCTCAACGTCCTGCCGGTCCCGGAGGACGGCAGCGGGGACCCCCGCCTTTCACCCCACTCTCCAAAGAAGGCCTGCCCTGCGGACTGTGCACTTGGCTGGAGATAGCGGGGTCAGGGGGAGGTGGAGTGAGGGTGTGAGACTGCATGTGCCTGTGGGAGGGAGGGGCTGGGGGTTCGAGGAAGAGCCCCCGGCAGAGGACGGGGAGGGGAGCGGTCCCTTGGCCCTGCGTGGGCCTGGCTGGGCCTCTGCCTCCCCAGTGAGTCCGCCCCGGGTGCCCGCCCCCAGATCTTCACCCGGATGGGTCAGTGCTACACCTTCAACTCGGGCGCGGACGGGGCAGAGCTGCTCACCACCCCCAAGGGCGGCGCGGGCAGTGGGCTGGAGGTCATGCTGGACGTGCAGCAGGATGAGTACCTGCCCGTGTGGAAGGACGTGGGTACGGGAGCCCGCGCGTGAGGCTGGGGGCGCACGGGCGGGTTGCGACAGCTCTGGGGAGGCGAGGAGAAGGAGGGGGCAGGCAGGGGGTGGCCCACCGCGGCCCTGGGGAGAAGGGGCTGAAGCCAGGGTCTCCTGGGACCCAGGCCTCGGCGCCCCTTCCCCCCGCAGAGGAGACCCCGTTTGAGGCGGGGGTCCGAGTGCAGATCCACACGCAGGAGGAGCCGCCCATCATCGACCAGCTGGGCTTTGGCGCCGCCCCCGGCTACCAGGTGTTCGTGTCTTGCCAGCAGCAGCAAGCATCCTCCCCGAGCCTCCCAGCCCCTCCCCTCCCAGGGCCCCACACCTCAGCCGCCCCCCAACTCTTCAAACGCGTCCGGAGGTCTCTGCCCCTCCCCCACCACACCCCCGTGCCCCCGTCCCAGTGCCGGCTCACGTTCTCCCTGGGTGCCCACCTCTCCCCAAACCCTCCTTAACCAGTGTCTCTGCAGCTGAGCTATCTGCCACCGCCCTGGGGTGACTGCAGCTCAGTATCTCTGGACCCTGACTTTGAGCCGGAACCCTCTGGTCCCCTGGGTCCCCCCGGCCCCAGTCCGGGTCCCAGCCCTCCCTATAGTCTAATGGGCTGTCGCCTGGCCTGCGAGACCCGCTATGTGGCTCGGAAGTGCGGCTGCCGATTGATGCATATGCCTGGTGAGGGGCTGGAGAGCGGAGCAGGGGTCCGGTGGGGAGGGGCCGCAGCCTGTGGGGGGGGCCTGAAGCTGTCACTCATACATACACACCCCTCGCCCGCCCCACCTCCCGCCAGGTGGCGCACCGGTGTGCAGCCCCCAGCAGTACAAGGACTGCGCCAACCCGACGCTGGGTAAGGGGCAAGCATCCCCGCCACCTGTCCCCACCCGCCTCAGCTTGGGACCCCCACCCCACCACGGGGGTCGGGGACGGTCCTGATCCAGATGTCTGTGGCCCGCAGACGCCATGCTGCGGAAGGACGCGTGCGTCTGCCCCAACCCTTGCGCCACTACGCGCTACGCCAAGGAGCTCTCCATGGTGCGGATGCCCAGCCGCGCCGCTGCCCGCTACCTGGCCCGAAAGTACAACCGCAGCGAAGCGTACATCGCGTGAGCCCGCAGAGCGGGGTCAGGGGGCGCGGGACCTGGGAGGGGCAGGTGCCCTCCTCCAGCTGAGGGCGCGCACCCGGGCGGGACACCAGTTTGCACGTCATCCAGGGGTTCCGGGACTCTGGACAAGCTGCCTGACCTTTCCGCCACTGCGCCTTCCGCAAACAGGGGTGGTGCCGCCCCTCTCAGGCCTCTTCAAAGGAGTCATTGGCCAGAGAACGTGCACCCGTTTCCTGCCAGCCAGGGGGTGCACAATGGACATTCCTGCCTCTTTCCCCCCAGGGAGAACGTGCTGGTGCTGGACATCTTCTTCGAGGCCCTCAACTACGAGACAGTGGAGCAGAAGAAGGCCTATGAGGTGTCCGAGCTACTCGGTGCGTGCGGGGTGCCTGGGGACCGGAGGGCTGCACAGGTGGCTGTGAGCTGACCAGTGGCCCGGTCTCCGCAGGTGACATTGGGGGCCAGATGGGGCTGTTCATCGGGGCCAGCCTGCTCACCATCCTGGAGATCCTGGACTACCTCTGTGAGGTGGGCGTGGGACCCCCGCTGAGGGAGAGGGAAGGAAGCAAGCTGAGGGACCCAGGCGAGGGCGCGCGCTGGCCACCTCCCCCCCTGCTTGCCCCCAGGTGTTCCGAGACAAGGTCCTGGGACACTTCTGGAACCGGAAGCGCTCCCCGAAGCACTCCAGCAGCAACCTGGTAACAGCCTCCTCCTCCCCTGCCCCCTCTGCCTGGGTTCTCTGCCCGCCCCCGCCCCCCCAAGCCTAGAACACCCTCCCTTCCCAGCTGGGCAGAAACGGGGCGGGGAGGGGCACGCAGTGCCCTTGGCCGGAGGACCCCTCCCCTCCTCTGACCCTCTCCCTCCTCCCGCAGCTTCAGGAAGGGCTCGGCAGCCATGGAAACCAAGTGTCCCATCTCAGCTTGGGCCCCAGGTAACATGAAATGTCCCTGTAAGGTCAAGGGAGGAGGGACAGGTGCAGTCTAGAGCCCAGGTGGCAAACACAAGGCCCGCGGCCCGAACCCGGCCCTCCACCTTGGTTTATCCGGCCCGGCACCTTGTTTCTACCCGGCGGCAGTGCCGAGCTCTCGCCTAACTGTTGAGGAGCAGTTACACTGATACAGTCCTAAAGTTACACTCGGCCCTTTGAAGGCAACCGCGAGGCTGATGGGGCCCCCGGTGAAAATGAGTCTGACACCCCTGCTCTAGAAGGTGAAGTTCAGGTCCAGGAGGCCAGGAGCAGGGAGGCGGGGCCGAGGCCTCCCGTGCTAGCACGGCGGCCGGCCGTGTCTCAGCAGGCCTCCCGCTCCTCCCTGCGCCGTGACCAGGACCCTCTCCGCCTCCCACCGCACCTGCTACCTCGTCACCCGGCTCTAGACCGGGTGTCCGTGTCTCCGGGCCAGGCCCTGACGTCTCGGACAAGCCCCTGCCTGCGTATCGCTTTGTCATTTTCATCCCAAATAAAGTTCTAGTGCATCAGCCTGAGCTGCTCCTCCTACAGGCAGGCTGGTCAGGTCAAGGTCGGCCAGCCCTCCTCGGGCACAAGACCTCTGCCGGCCAGCATCTAGAGGACACGTGGGGGGTGGGGGTGGGGCTCCCAATTAACCTCCAGAAGGCTCTCTGGGACAGAAGGGCAAGGACAGGGCGTCGGCCATGTGCACCTCAGAGGGAATGAGTTTGTCAGGGTGACATCTCGGAGAGAACGGTCCCCCTGTTTGGGGGGCCATGAGGGAATGGCTGGGAGAGGGCTCTGGCCCAGAGCCTGGCAAGAAGTGGGGAGCCGGCAGGGAGAAGACACAGGCTCTCCCACTTTTGTTGAGAACTCAGGCCTTAGACTGTGACTCTTTCCCACGTCTGGGACCAAGCGCCAGCATGCACCATCGCCATGGGGACGACTCTAGCTTCCCCAAACTCCCCTCAGCGGCAGAGCCCCCAGCCTGAGAGAGTGGGGGGAACCCCCTTCCCACTTCTACCAGCAAGGGCTCACCCAGGCCCCAGCCCCGGCCCCCTCTCCCTGTCCTCTGCCTCCATACCCCGGATATTATGCCAGACAAGGGGGCACAGAGAGGTGGCCCTGATCCAACCACGTCTCTGGGTCTCTCCCAAGGCCCAGGAATGGGGAGGAAGAGGACGGAAGGGACAGGGCGGGCAACCAAGGGACAGGCAGAACCACAAGGAGGCGCCGGCCCTTTCCTCCAGTTCGGACACCGGCCGCCTGATCCCTAGGACAGTCTCAGGCCCTCGTGGGCAGAGGGCATGTGCGTGGCACGTCAGCACCCGTGTGGGCACAGCGCCACGCTGACCCCGGCCTTAGAGGGGGGGGTCCAGAGCTGCCAGCCCCCAGCCTCGCGCCACGTGGGGGAGCGCAGCCGGAAGCAGGGCTGCACGGGCCGTGAAGTGGAGCACAGACCCCTGCCCGAGCCCACCCCCCGTCAGACTGAGCCACCCACGACCACACCAGCCAGGCTGTGGGAAAGGAGCCAATTTATGAAATTAAATAAAGTCTGTGGAGGGAGACCGAGCCTGGGCAAGGGCGCCTCCGCCCCGGGGGGCCCCACACAGCTGGGGCTCGGCACCCTGTGTGTCCTTGCTGCCCCTCCCCTCCGGGAGGGGGCTGAGAGAGGCCCGGCCCGGCCCGGGGGCCAGGGTCCCAGGGTCCGGGGGCGCCTAGGGCGGGCAGAAGTCGGAGAAGTAGGGGTGCTGTAGGGCCTCCTCCGCCGAGATGCGCTGCACGGGGTTGCACTTCAGGAGGTTCTGCGCAGGGAAGGAAGGCCGGCCGGCCGGCCGGGGTCAGGCAGGGTCAGGCAGGGTCAGCTGCCTGAGCCCCGCTCCCCCAGTCCCTCCCCTGCCCTTGGTCACCTGCAGCAGGTCCCTGCCCGTGGCGTTGAGCTTGGGAACGACGTTCACCAGAGACGTCGTGGCTGGGTACATCGGGTAGGGCTGTGGGGGACGGGGGCAGTCAGACCAGGGCTCTGGGGCACGGGGGCTGCTCGGGCTGAGGGGCCGCTGGCGAGCCGTGAGCCCCCCATGCTCGTCACACCTTATAGTCCGGCAGCTTGGTCATGGCGGGCCACTGCTCCTCGGTGGGGGTCCCCAGCAGTGTGTCCAGAGGGTCAAGGGTCACTCAGCAGTGCAAAAGGTCAGGGGGAGGGGATCTTCTTCTCCCAGGAAGGAGTCCTCAGTTTATCCCCCGGGTCCCAACAGAAGCAGCCCCAGCACACGGGACCCCCCTCTGTAGTCCCACCAGCATGGAGGGAACCGCAGGTGCGGCGCTACGGACACACCGTGAACTGCCGTGGCCCATGCCGTAACGGCCGTGGCTCGGAGGGCCGGCTGGCCCGCCTTCCTCGACCCCCACGGATCCTCCCGCTGACCCTTCTGGCTCCCTGCTCCTAAGGAGTCACCTCCCAGCTGGAGGAGCTGCCTCCTGGCTTCTTCCCCGAGGGGTCCCTCCTCGCCCACATGGCACACGCTCCCCAGCTGGCTGCCCGCCGCTGAACTGCGACAACCAGGGGTGTCCACCCGCCGCGGCCCTCCGTCCGCTGACCCCCAGGAGCCCACAGCCCCTTGCATGCTGGCCTGGCCAGCCCCTCACCACCCTCGCTCCCTGCTCTCAGAGCGCCTGCACGGCTCGCCACTCCCCTCGCAAAGGGCTCGGGGGAAGGATATCGGAAGATCCTCTTCAGCTGGTCGTCCACGTCATTGCCGGGGAACAGGGGCCGCCCCGCGTTGGCCAGCTCTGGGGGGGAGAAAGAGGAGGGGAGGGGAGCCGGTGCGTGAAGAATCCCTCGTTCCGGCAACACCCATCCCCCGGGGCCCTGCTCCTTGCCCTGGCGGGGACCCCCCGAACCCCCTCTGTCCGCTGGAACGGGAGGGGAGGCCCTCCGCAGACCCCCAGCACGTCACCTGCGAAGATGCAGCCGGCGGACCACATGTCGATGGACGTGGAGTACAGCTTGGCCCCAAAGAGGACGTCGGGTGGGCGGTACCATAGCGTGACCACCTGGAAGAGACCGCCCCCCGCAGCAACCCCCCACTTAAGTGAGGGCCGGGAGGAGGAGGCTCAGGGAGGAGAGAAGAATGTTCTGGGTCCCAGAGTAGGAGCTGAGAGACGCTCACTGGGGGGGTCCCCCCTCGCTCCAATACCCTCCCCCTGCCCCCAGCTCACCTCAGCCGAGTAACAGCGGACAGGAATCCCAAAGGCTCGAGCCAGCCCGAAATCAGCCAGTTTCAGCTCCCCGTTCTGCGGGCGACGGGAGGGACGGTGAGAGGGCTGGCTCCTCGCACCCATTTTCCCACCCAGCGCCCTCATCGCTCGGCTGCCGGCCCCAGCCTCCCCTGCCTCCCTCCTCCCCCTCCCTGGGAGGTACCCTGTTTATGAGCAGGTTCTGGGGCTTCAGGTCCCTGTGCAGCACATTGCGGCTGTGACAGAATCCCAGGCCCTTCAGCAGCTGGAAGAGGAACGACTGGGGGAGGGGCGGGACGGGGGCATCAGACCGTCTGGGTCGGCAGCTGTGCCCAGCCCTGGCTCACACCCCCTCTTCACCCTCTGCTTTGCCCCGAACCCGCCTGTCTCTCAGCACCAAGCTCTGTGACATATCCTCCACGAATTACCAAGAACTTAATTTGTATTACGCTACGTATTAAAAGTGACCAGTGAATGGGGGCCCTGGCCCCCACCTTCCTGGGACTTATGACCTACTGGGCCTTCCTACCTTCCCAGCCCACACTGACACCCCCCCCCCCCGATCTGGCCTCGTTGGAACGCGCATCAAACCGTCCACATGCACCTATATCTCGCTGTATTATCATTTAGCATTTTTTCCCCTTGGAACCTGGGGCCAGGCGCTTGGTCTTGGGCCCAGAACAGCGCGTGGTGCCCAGCAAAGCATTCAGTAAATATTTGTTGAATGAGTAACCTATCTCTCCGCATCTCCTTCTCTCATCTCTCAAGCGTAAATCGTTATCGCCGGGACCAGAGCATTACTGTCAGGTCAAGGAGATCATGGGAAAAATGCTTCTGGAGAGCAGACACAGGACTCTCCCAGCCCTGGACGCCCAGCGCGCCCCCGTTCAGGGCCTGCCCTTGGTGCTCGTGGAGCAGGCGCGCTGGGCACAGGCTGCACGCACCCCGGGCCTCAGTGGGCCCCTCCCCGGACTCCAGCCTCCTCACCTTCACGATTTCTGGGTCTAGGTCGCCATTGCAGCTGTCAAAGTATTTCTTAAGGTCCTAAAAGGCGATGGGGGTGGGGGGACGCGACAGAGTTCAACCTCAGTCTGGGCTCCTCCCATGCCCTCCTAAGGCGACTGTCCCCAGGGTCCCCCTTGTACCTGGTCACAGAACTCAAAAACCAACGTCAGCTTCTTGTCGCTGTGCAGGACGTCATGGAGCCTGGGGAGAAGGGAGGGCTGAGCCAGGCAGACCCACGGGTGCGCTCCTAATACCCCCCCGTCAGCCCAGCGCCGCTCGGAAGCCCCCGCCTCCCCCAACGGGCCGCTCCAGCAAGGAGGACCCTGCCCGTCCACACACCTGACGATGTTCTTGTGCTTCAGCTCTTTGAGTAGGCAGATCTCCCGCAGGGCCGAGCTGGGCACTCCCTGCACGTGGGAGGGGGCGGGGAGGGCACCAGTCACACACGGCCCACCCAGCCTAGGCCCTCACCTGCCCCCCACCCCCCGCCCAGAAGCCCCCGTCCTACCTCATCATCGTCGTCCAGCCTCACTCGTTTCAGAGCCACGATCTCATGGGTCTCCCGGTTTTTGGCCTTGAACACGGTCCCATAGGTGCCTGGGGAAAGGAGGTTACCGGTGAGGGGAAGGATGGGGCACCCTTCCCCACCCCACGAAGCCCTTCCCTGGAGGGGAAGAGCATCATGGGAGAGTGTCATTTCTGATGCCTGGAGAAGTAAGGGAAGAGGGTCAGGGTCAAGGCCGGGTGTGGCAGAGCTCTGTGGACCGGGACGTGGCGGAGCAAGGGGCCTGCAGAGGCGCCAGGGGGTGAGCAGCAGGGACAGGCTGTGGCTGCCAGGTAGGATCTGTAGGGAAGGCAGTGCTCTGAGGGGCCGGGAATGGTGAGCAGGGGTCTGGGAGAGGGATGAGGCCTGGCAGGAATGTTGAGGTTGGACGTCTGCTGCCAGAGCCGAGGCCGGGGGTGGGTGGGGTTCTGCAAGCGGCAATGAGGCTGGGGGCAGGACGTGCAGGAAGTGCTGCGGCCCCAGAGATCGGGCCTACAGGGAGTGCTACGTCTGGGAGGGGACTCTGCAGGAAACGCCAACGGGAGGTTTGGTGTCTGCACGGGGTGCTGAGCTCGGGGCGGGGGCTGCAGCAAGCGCTGAGGTCGGAGTCCGTGGGCATTGCTGATGGTAGAGGAGCCAGAGATGCAAGGAATGCAAAAGAAGATCTTGCGAGAACATCTCCTGGTCCCATTACCTTCCCCAATCTTCTCCAGTTTCTCGTATTTCTGCATCGCAGCAGCCGCGGGGACCCCTGCGGGCCCTCCGTTCTAATACTCGGGCCCCGGAGATGCAGAGGAGGTGGCACCCCAGCTCCAGCCCCGCCCCGCCCTCCTGCCCGCGCATGAGCTTCTGGAGCTTGTAGTCCTAAGACGCCCAGGTTTCCCGATAATGCCTGGGACCCTAGACAACCAGAGGACTACAACCCCCAACAGGCTGCGCGCAGGCTCTCTGCAGCACTCGCTTCCCGGGACGCCGGTTCCACCGCGGAGGCAAACCCTGGACTTCAAGTCCCAGGAAGCATCACGTGTCCGCTTTCCGGGCTCCCGGGCCCAGCGCCGCGGCTCCCAGTGTGCTCCGCTCTTATTACTTTCTGTGACCACCACCTTCTTAAGAAAAAGGCCTCTCCGGGACTGCACACTCCAGAATGCGGCAGGGCTGGGGGTGGGGCGCTCTCTGAGGTTTGGGGTTAGGCGGCCTACATCCCGGGCCCAGGGGGACAGGCTCTGACCAGGTTGATGGTGTTGAGCCCCCAACGACCCCTTGACACTCTCGGTACGGGTTTCCAGCTCTCGCCAGGCCATCTGGTGACCCCAGGGCTGATTAGGGAATGACCCCGGGCCAAGTCTTCCTGATAATGACTTTACGGAGACGAGCTGAACGCACGGCTGGGCCGGGGGCAGGTGCTCCGTTTGAAACTGGATTTAACACATGCCGGAGACCGCTCTTTTCCCTGGGCCCCGTTTGTCGGCTTGGGCGCTCCAGTGGCTCGCTTCACTCTGACATCCCGAGGCAAAGGGGCCGCAGCGCTGCGAGCCGCCCCCCCCCCGCCCCAATCCCAGCCCAGTGTCCAGAATCCCAGCCTACTAAAGTCAGCCAGGGTGTGGCCGAGGGCTGGCAGGTTGGTTACCGCCCTCGACAGACGGAAGCACAGACAGATAGCTACACTTGCAGCAGCCTTGACCTCATCCCTGAAGGAGTTGATTATAGATTTGCTTGCGCTGCTCTCTAATTGTCTTATGATTGCATTTCTGAGGGTTGTGAACTGGACGAAAAACGGTCCCGAACAGTACACAGCGCAGGAACCGGAGTTGGTGCTAAACATTTGTTAATTGACTCGTTGATATCTGAACGTTTTCTGGGTTCACGATTCTGTCCTTTGCCCAGTGGCAGACTATAGAAAAGAGGGGAAAAGGATTGTCCTTATCCGGAAGAATTTATATTTTAGTTGGGAAAACCAGAAATACACCGATTTTTTAAATGGCAGATGATGACTATGAATTGGGTTCAAGGAGGGAGGGAGGTCACTGCAGGAATCTCGCTGATGCACAAGTACCCCCTCACCCCCCACCCCTGCCACAGTTGGAAAGTCGAGCTCAGCTCAAGGTAATGGGCATCCAACCTCCAGCCGGCATCACCTCTCTCGCCCTGGTCCTGTTCCTCTAGGCAAAGGCAGGCTTTCTTGGAGGTACTTGGGTTACTGGAGAGGGTGGGGACCGCGGGCACAAGAGAATCCTGTCCCTGCCCTGGCTGGTGTGGCTCAGTAGATTGAGCGCCGGCCTGTGAACCAAAGGGTCGCCAGTTGGATTCCCAGGCAGGACACCTGCCTGGGTTGCGGCAGGGTATGAGAGGCAACCGCACACTGATGTTTCTCCCTTCTCTTTCTCCTTCCCTTTTCCCTCTCTAAAAATAAATACATAAAATCTTTTAAAAAGAGAGAGAGAATATTGTTCCCGATACATTTGTATTTCAACTTTCTCCGTCCCGAATTTCCTGATCATCTTTGCGCCTCCGTTTTTATCCCTGGGATTCCCCAGCGTGCGTGGGGCTCATTTCCGCCCAGAGGTGCCTAAATGGGCCAAGAGACGGCGTCCCCGGGGCGCCCGAGTCCCACGCGGGGAAGCCAGGGCGGCGGCCACTGAGGAGAGCAGGGGCTGCCTCCTGGACCGGAGCCCCGGTGCCTGGCGGTGCCTGGAAACGCGCTTCCGCTCGCGGGTCTGGGCCGCTGCTCCCCGCCTCCTCACCCGCCGGGGCCGCGCACGGTGCGCCGGGGGGGCGCGCACGCAGGGGGCTGGCCTGCCCGCGGCGCGGGGGAAAGTTGAGTTGGGAGAAGTTAGGAGCGGTGGGGGCGCGCCCCGAGGTGGGCACCAGGCAGTCGTCGGGAGCGCACGAAGGCGCGGGAGAAGGGGGAGAAACCCCAAGACCCCCGCGACACGAAGTCTAGAGCAAGCGGGTGAGCGGGGAGGGCCAGGGCCGCGGAGGGAGGAAGGGAGGGGAAAGGAGGGGGGAACTCGCGACTTGGTGTCGGGAGGGAGTGGAAGTGGAAGGAAGGGCGGAGACTGGGGCTCGGGAAAGCGAGATCTAGGGAAAAGGATGGGGAGGCGAGGGAAGTGCTGGTCGGGAGCCGGATCCGGGGTCTGCTGCTTAGAATTCCCTAAAGCAAGGGTGCCGCGCCCCCTGCCACCAGGAGGGGGTAGTCTCCGGGAGGCGCCGCTGGCCCTCCCAACTCCTGAGCGGACTCCAAACGGCACCTCTTCCTGTGCTGGGCGCCCAGCCTGGGGGTTGCCCGGGGCCTTCTCCGCCCACCTCCGGGTTGGGAGGAAGAGCCGAGCAGGGGGTTGGGTGGCGAGTCAGGTAAGGACGAGGGGTCGGGCAGAAGAGGGAGCAGCTGGGTGGGAGTGGAGAGAGGAGCCCGGAGAGTTGGACCCGACTCCTGAGGGGCGGGCTTTTTGGGAGGGGAGCTCCGTGCTGGGGGTGGGGCGGTGCTGCCTGAAATGCAGGGTCCGCTTGCGTCGTCTCCTTCCGCCCCTCGCCGCAGCCTACCCCACCTCGAAGAGCTGTGGAATGTGCGGCCGCACTTGGTGAATGCCCAAGTGGCGGTCCGGGGGGCTAATCCCTTGGGCAGGGGGAAAGATGCTAATCCCCGGGCCGGTCGGGGCTGGTCCCCGGAATGTGTCCTCACCCCGGATTATCGGCACCGATGCTCCGGACAGAAGCTGCTTTGTGTTCTAGGATGGCGGGGGAGGGGGCGGGGGGTGTTAAAGGGAGGGTGGGGAAACACACCGTGGGCACAGCCCCGCTCAGCCCGGAGGCGAGAGCCCACACCTGCAGGCTCTCAGGTCGCTCCACACCAGGGTCCCACCCCCCAGGGCCCTTCTCTCCCCCACACTGGACGTGCCCTGGCTGAAGTCCTGCTGGGGGATGTGAAGAGAGACGTCAGCTGAGTCGGAGCGCTTGCCAGGAATGTGTCGCTCCAGGCGCCCCCCTCCGGGACTGACCCCTACCCCCAGAACTACGTCGTTTGCCCTTCCACTGGCTTGCCTTACTCCCAAGGTAGCCCTAAATCGGGCAAGCCTGAGTCCCCCCCAACCACACAATGGGGAGTTTCGGTCCTTTTACCTTCGGAGGGCCTTGGGTGCTCCCCCCACTGTGAGTGGGCACCCCGATTTGCACTGGTCAGGTTCCCTAACTGCAACTCACCCACCAGACACCCCGTGTTCTCTCAGACACCCCTATAGTCACAGTCAGGCGGGTGTCAGCCCGGCCACTCAGATTTTCCTGGTCCAGAGGGAGGGGAGGGGTCAGGCTGCCCCTCAAGGTAGAACCTCAGGGTTGTGTGCTCAGCCTCCTCCAAGTTCGTCGCGAGCCCCTCCCCCATCATAAAGCTGTGCCCGGCCTGTGCCCGGAGTCGTCCTCCTTCCCTCCGGCCCAGTCAGTGAGTGGGGCTGGGCTCCTGCCCCTCCCCCAGGGAGCCCGCATTCTCCCCCGCTCCCCAAGCACCGCCCCCAGCCCCTGCCCGGGGAGGGAGTGCGGTCATGCTCCCCCTCCCTGTCCTGGTCCGTCTCCTCTGACTCCCTTGCTGGCCCTGTTGGCCTCTCTCCAGAGTTCTTCTCCCTTCCTTCCTCCCCACGTGCCTGCTCCGGAGGGTATCTCACTCCCCCCAGCACGCCCTCCCAGTCTCTCCCAGTCTCGGCCCACCTCCGCGTGCCACCCCTCGGTCGCTGCTCCTGTTTCGGGCTCAGCCTGTCCTTTCCGTCTCTCCCCCCTCCATCTGACCCCCCTCCCGAGCGCACAGGCGCGCGAACACACACATACACACACACATCCACTTTGCAGCTCTCTCTCCAAGTCTGAGCCCCTCCTCCTTTTGCGGCCTCTCCCCCCTTCTGCTTTCAACCCCTCAGTCCCTTGGCCCTAGGCCGCGCTGGTCTTTCTCTTTATTCATCTCCTTTCTTCCTATAAATAACTTCTCTTTGGTCTTGGCGCCTCTACGGGCCACCCTGAGGCCCTTCATCACGGCCGGGAGTGTCCTGCGCGGCTGGGAGACTCCTCGTGGCCAGCCGGCGGAAAGCCCCGCATCCTGCCCTCCCCTGGGCTGGGCTGGGCTGGGCTGGGCTGGGCTGGGCTAGGCGGAGGGCTGCAGAATGCCCCGGGCGCCCCCACCGGCCTGGCCCCGCTCTCACCAGTGATCGGTCCTCTCCCCCGCCCAGGTTATGCCGCCGCCTTGTTGCCCTGAAAGCCGCAGCGACAGTGAAAAGGGCTAAGATTTGGCCATGACCAGCGCCCCCCGGCGCCCCGCCTCGGGCGCAGACTCTTTCCGAACTGTGAGTATTGTCGGCGAGGCGGCCGCCCTCCGCGCCTCCTCACGCCACAGGTGCTCTGCTAAGGATTCCCTCAGGGGGGTGTGTGTGTGTCTGTGTGTGTCGTGTGTGTGCGAGCGCTCACGTCTGCAGAGGCTTGGGAGCGGGGAGAACCCGCGAGGTATCCCCGAGGAGCGCTGCCATCCCTGTGCTGGCCTTGCCTGGCTCCAGGGGTCTGAGACGGGTATTGGTGGTGGTGGTGGTGAGCAGTTAGTCGGGCGTCTAGCTCTGGGGGCGGAGTTGAGGCTGTTTACTGAAGACCTGGGTGGTAGCCTAAGTGAGAGAGGAACTTGGGGACGCTAGAGCTCCCACCTGGCGGTGCCCACCCCGCATCCCCATCCCCCATCCCCGACCTTAGAGACAGTGTCGGTCTGTGCTGTGTCTCTGGGCGGAGCTCGCCAGCCAGACACCACCCCGGCCCCGCCCCTCACCCCACGTGCTCCTCAGGTCGGCCACTCCCACCCCCACGTGGTTTCTGCCCCACGTGGCCCCCTCCGGATTTTCCTGGGAAGTGTAATGATTAACCCCGAGTGCCACCATCAGCCCCTTATTGGTCACTTTGGCCCAGTGGGCACGTGACCGAGAAGGGGCGCCGGCCGGTCCCTTCCCCCTCCTTCCCAAGTTCACCCCTGCCTGCCATGGACTTCCTCCTGCGCCCTCAGGTGCGAGGGGTTCTCGATCCCCACCCCCCGCTTCCAGGCTACCTCCCCACTCTCTGTCTCGCTTCGGCACCTCCCTCTGCCTTCCTCCCCGCCAGCCAGCGAGCTCATTCTGGTCGGGGAGGGCCGGCGCTTGGGGGTTGCGGGGCCAGAGCTGCAGAGATGGGCTGGGAAGAAGCCACCCCTGACCCCCCGTCTCTCTTCGTATCCAGTATCCCTGCCACCCCAGCGGCTCCTGTCCCCACCTCGGGGTCTCCCCAGCACCTGCCCTGCTTCCCAGCTCCCTCTTGCTCTTCCTCGTTCTTTCTTCCTCTAGCTGCGCGCACCGGCGCCGCCGCGGAGGGGACTCCATACCCCGCCCTTTGAAATCTTGATGCCCTTCAGGTCCAGAAGCTCTTGAGCAAATATTTGGCGCGCTTGGAGCGGAGACCGGCAGGGGGTGGGCGGGGGGCTGGACCGAGGCCACTGGCTAGGCAGGCCGTTAGCTGAGCACTCCAAAAGCACCACCGCAGTCCCGGCTGCTCGGCTCCCGGCTCCCGGCTCCTGCAGCATGACTCAGGTGGGGGGTGGGGGTGGGGTGAGGGGCGGGGCCGGGCCAGGGAGCCGCGCGGGGGGTCCCCAGGGCTGCGGCGGCGGGGTGGTGAATGGGGGGCTCCCCTGAGGAGGCGAGGCCGCCACGTTCCTTTCCAGGAGCTGGTATCCGTGTGACTCGGACTCCAGTCCAGGTCAGTTAGGTCGGGCGCCCCCAGAAGTTACTTTCAGGCTGGTCAGTCGCCTCTAGCGAGCGAGAGGAAGCGTGTTCCCTCTCAGCCACGTGAGCTGCCCGGTTCACACACCCGGCCGGCGGGCTGGACGCGCAGGATGCGCAGGATTTGTGTGGAGACTTGTGGAACAGCCCCTCTTGCCTGCGGTAGCTGTGCGGGTGGGCACAGCCCGGCTCCAGAGCACCCCGACCTAGGGGATGGGCTGCTGGGTGGGGGGCCCATTCCCCAGCATCTGAGCCGGCAGGCTTCTGGGGGTGCTCTCTCTCCAGTGCTGGGCAGGGTGGGGTTTCGGGGTGAGCTCCTAGTGAGCCGCTGTGTCTTCTCTCTCTGCTCTCCCCCCTCACAGCCAGAGCCAGAGAGCGTGGGCCCCGCGGCCCCTGGCTTCCCCGAGCAGGAGGAGGACGAGCTGCACCGGACCCTCGGGGTGGAGCGGTTTGAGGAGATCCTTCAGGAGGCGGGGTCTCGCGGAGGGGAGGAGCCCAGCCGGAGCTATGGGGAGGAAGACTTCGAATGTGAGGGGGAGACCCTGAGGAGGGGGCAGGGTCCCTCTGGCTGGACTGCCCACCACGGAAGGGGCCGGAGCTGGGGCCAGGGGCTGGGAGCGAGGCCGTGCCTGCCAGCAAGCAGCGGGGTCCCCTTCTCCCTGCAGACCACCGCCAGTCCTCCCACCACATCCATCACCCGCTGTCCACCCACCTGCCTCCGGACACCCGCCGCCGCAAGACGCCCCAGGGCCCCGGACGGAAGCCTCGAAGGCGCCCTGGGGCCACCCCCACCGGGGAGACCCCCACTATTGAGGAGGGAGAGGAAGACGAGGATGAGGCCGGTGAGGCTGAGGGTGCCCGAGCAGTCACCCAGCCGTCTCCCGCCTCCACTCCCTCTTCGGTGCAGGTGAGTCGGGGCAGGGCTCCCAAGGGACCCCCGGGGAGGTCTGGCCTGGCCTCGTCTGCCTACGTGGGTCCCTTCTCCAGTTCTTTCTTCAGGAGGATGAGGTCACCGACAGGAAGGCAGAAAGGACCAGTCCCTCTCCGCCTCCGCCACTGCCCCACCAGGAGGCAGCTCCCCGGGCCACCAGAGGGGCCCAGACGGGGTGAGTGTCCCCAGGCGGCGGTCTTCCCTGCTGTTGTCAGCGTGTGGGGTGGGACAAGCGGCAGAGCCTCAGGGTCTTCAGACTGGGGTTCAAACCCCAGTCCTGCTCCTCACTAGCTCTCGGGGCGAGGAACCTCTCTGAGCCCGCTTTCCCTTCTGTAAACCGAGAATAATAGAACCTTTCTTCAGGGCGGTTGAAGGGATTAAGGGGTGGCGGAGTTAAGGTTTAGGAACGTTTTAGCCTGGCGCGGAACAGAGGGGCCGTCTCAGCTGCCCCCCACCCCCACCCCCGCCATCCCCTCTCCCCAGACTTCAGATGGAAGCATCAAGCACTGGGTCAGGGACTGGCCTGGTGGCCTCCCAGCACCCCTTGAGGCCCTCAGGGCATGAGAGAAATAGAGGACGCCCCTTTTCACTTGGGGAGCTGCCAGTCCACCCTGGTTGTCGCGTCAGGAAATGGCACCAGAGCAGGTTACTATGCCGGGTAGCTTGGTACCAGCACCGGCAGGCGATCGGAGTTTGGGGGCGCTCGCCAGGGAAGGCTACCTGGAGGACATCACTTGGAATGAGTTCTCAAGGTCACTGCTATCATGGACTCGTTGTTTTCTGGGTGCCAGGCCGTGTGAAGGGCTGCGGGGAGGGGAAGGGCGCGGCGCCCCTCCGGGGCCTGCGCAGACACGCACCCTGGGGAGACAGACGGGCTATGCGGGTGGTGCTGGTCCCCAGCTGGGTCTGGGCTGCGGACACGGGCCTGCGGGCGGCCAGGCGGCCAGTGGGAGCTGGGGGCGCCTCAGAGAAAGCCTGGCCTTGGAAAAGCGGGTCTGACTGTGAGCAAGGGTGTGTGGGCAGAACCGAGGGTCCTGAGGGTGGGCGTAGGCCGAGCAAGCCTGGTGGGGGCCTTCTGGTCGTGGCCTTGACTGGATGGGAGGCGCTGGACAGCAGCGCGTGGCGGGGACCGGGACACACGGGCAGTGGCAGAGAGGAAGGAGACACCGGGCTGGGGGACAGGAGCGGGAGTTGGAACCTGTGCGGCACAGGGAGTCACATGCTCCTCGTGACCGCAGGGGGCCGTCTGTGGTCTCAAAGCCCAAGTCCACGCCCTTCACCCTGCTGGGTCACGCCGCGGTCCTGGGAGGGCAGGAGGGGACTGGAGCTGCTCAGACTGGTGCTGCAGGCACCCCCCGCCCCTGCCCCCCACCCCAGGAGCGGCCTGCTCTCGGCGCAGTTGCACTGCCAAGAAGTTTGTTCTGAGCTGCCCGATGTGATGGTTTGAGACGCAGTCGGTGGAGGGGTGGGGAGCTGGTTTAAACTCCTGCTTCTAGAGTGGGGTGTTTTGGGGGTGCGGTCCTCCTGCGGGGCTCCTCGCCGAGAGGAGGGGCCCAGCCTCCCCGGGCTCACAGCGGCTCTGTCCCTCCACCCAGAGCCCCGGTGGTGGAGCAGGCCGTAGCCGTGGCCTGCGGCGCAGCGGGAGGCGATGACGGCGGCGCCTCAGGGCGCCCGCTGAGCAAGGCACAGCCCGGGCACCGCAGCTACAACCTGCAGGAGAGGAGGCGCATCGGCAGCATGACCGGGGCGGAGCAGGCCCTGCTGCCCCGCGTGCCCACGGACGAGAGCGAGGCGCAGACGCTGGCCACGGCGGACCTGGACCTCATGAAGAGTGAGTGCTGGGCCTGGGCACCAGGGTGGGGAACGGGGCTGGGAGAAGCGGGGAGCCTGACGCTGCTGCCCTCCCCCCTCCCAGGCCACCGGTTTGAGGACGTGCCCGGGGTCCGGCGGCACTTGGTGCGGAAGAATGCCAAGTCTGGGCAGAGCAGCCGGGAGGGGCGCGAGCCTGGCCCCACGCCCCGGGCCCGGCCCCGGGTCCCCCACAAGCCCCACGAGGTATGTGTTTGTTCCTCAGCTTCTCACGCTTCCTTCCTCTCCCCGCGGCCGCCTCCCCCGCCTCTGGGGCCAGCTGTGACCTCCCTGAGCCCCGGGGGCTCCACCCGCGGTTGCGAACGTCCTCCCCGCTATTGATGTCTGGCGCGGTCATTGTCTGGCAGCTGGCAGTGGGGTATGTGTGGACCCTGGAGGCAGCCCTGCGGAGCCATGAACTTCATTTTCCGGAATGCGGTTACCTCTGACTCATGCGATCCTCCCACAGCCCGGGAAGATGATGGCCCCGCCGTGAATCAGGGGACGGTGACCGGCCAAGGTCACTCAGGGACTTGCTGGTGCTACCCCTCTTAGGCCCCGAGGCTCCGGTCCTGAACCCTGAACCTTGCCGTGGAGTTTTTCAAACCGTTTTATTGAGGTCTAATAGACATACAGTAAAGTGCGCCCGGGCTGAGTGCTCCGCGGCCCTGGGCACAGCCGGATGACCCTGCGAGAGGCACTGGCCGTTTCCTGCTCGGAAGGTGCCCGCACACCTCCGCCCCGTCGGCGCCCTCAGAGGCGCCCGCCCTTCTGTGCTGGGTCGTGCCGGTGCTCGAACACGTGCACACAGAATCGCGCCCGATCGTGCGTGTGCGTGGCGTGCATCAGGGACTTGCTGCGAGTCCCGCGTGGGGCTGTGCCTGTGCGCTCCCCCTTCCAGTCCCCCCGGGGGCTCTTGGAGGTGGGCAGCATCGCTCCCATTTTACAGACGAGAAAAAGAAAGTCTCCGACCGAGTCAGGACGCGCCCGGGCCCCATGCCTGTGCCTCGTGCCGTCCGGAGGCTCGTGCCCGAGCAGTCCCTGGGGACCCCCGGCGGCTCTGACCCTGCCCTGCCCTCTCACCGTCCCCCCAGGTGTTCGTGGAGCTGAACGAGCTCCTGCTGGACAAAAACCAGGAGCCTCAGTGGCGGGAGACGGCGCGCTGGATCAAGTTCGAGGAGGACGTGGAGGAGGAGACGGAGCGCTGGGGGAAGCCCCACGTGGCCTCCCTGTCCTTCCGCAGCCTCCTGGAGCTCCGCCGGACCCTGGCCCACGGTAACCTGCCCCCCCCCCCGACCCCCCAACTCCTGTCCCGGCCCCAGGACACACCACCTTTCACCCGAGCCACTCCCCTCTGAGGGCAGAGTGGCCCCCGCGTGTGTCTTGGGCAACACAGGGATCAAGGTCACCGTAGGCAGAGTGGGAGTGACACTGCTCTAAGTGACATTTTCAAGGAACCGAAGCTGGTGTGGTTTCAGACGGTTTTGCTGGAAAAGCTTTCTGACCTGGTCTCGCCTGCGGGACTGTGTGGGCCTCCCCAAGTGTCCACGGGCGCAGGCCCCTTCAGCTCCCTGTCCGATGTGTCTGCTCGCTCCTCGCTTGTTTCGCTTGTTTCCTCCTTCGTGCCGGGGGGGCGGGTTGGTCACGCCCAGCGGCCACCAGGAGGCCTGTCCCTGAGCTGCCAGGACGGAGACACCTGCCGTCCCAGTCGTGTCCGAGCTCGGAGTAAACGGGCTGTGAGTAAGGCCGGAAGGCTTTGGGTGGGGTGCCAACGTGCGGGCGCTGCAGCGCCAGGCTCTGCCGTCTCCGTGTAGGTTGCTCGGGGGTTTGGGTTCTGTTTGTTCTCAGTTCTGTGTTTGGAACGTTGCCCTGGACAGAAAAGGGACCTGGTGACTCCTGAAAGAACGCGTACTTCCCGAGTAGTCGCTTGCGGGGAGAGGTCTAGAAAGTGTCTTGTGAGCCCCAGCCAGTGTGGCTGGGTTGGCTGGGCATCGTTCCGCCAGCCGAGGGGTCGCCGGTTGGAAGACCGGTTCACGCCAGCTCGATGACCGGCTCAGGGCACGTGCCTGGGGTGTGAGTTCGGTCCCAGGTCGGGGTGCGTACAGAAGTCCACCCATCAGTGTTTCTCTCCTGCATCGACATTTCTCTCACCCTCTTTCTCCTTCCCGCGCCCCCCCCCCAAAAAAAATAGGCAAAAATATTTAGCCCTGGCTGCTAGGACTCAGTGGACTGAGCACTGGCCTGCAAACCGAAAGGCGGCCATTTGGACTCCCAGTCAGAGCACAGGCCTGGGTTGCGGGCTGTTGGGGCTGTGCGAGAGGCAGTTGATCAGTGTGTCTGTCACACATCAAAGTTTCTCTCCCTCTCTTTTTCTTGCTTTCTCCTCTCTCTAAAGATAAATAAATGAAATTTTTTAAAAAAACCCAGAAACTAAAAGGAAGTGCCCTCACAGGCAGCTGCTGGATGCGGGGCAGCGGAGCCCGGTTGAGGGGGAGGTCTGTGGATGGCCCGAGGCTGCGGGTGGACGAGGGCTGGGGGTCCCGGCTCTGCTGTGCTCCGGAGGCAGAGCCGGGACCCCGGGGCGGGTGTCGGGAGGCAGCGCGCTGCCCGCTGAGAGGAGGGGCTTTCTGACACCGCAGCGCGGCTCTGCCCTCGTGGGCCGCCGGGGGCCCCCGGCGGAGGCTGCCTGCTTCCTGCAGGGCGTGTCCGGCCACTTCCCGGCCCCGGTGCCCGCGCTGACGGCCGGGTTCCGCAGCCTCTGGTGACCCCAGCGTGTTCCTGCGGGGAGGGGTGGGGAGGAGCAGGACCTAGGGGCGATGGGGCTCGGGCCTCAGGCCCTGCCCGCCCGGCCGCGCCCTGGTCTCCAGCTCTGGCCCGGCCCTGCACTCCCTGGCCCGGGGATGAGGGTCCCCCTACGTCCTCCTCCTCCCAGGGGCTGTGCTCTTGGACCTGGACCAGCAGACCCTGCCCGGCGTGGCCCACCAGGTGGTGGAGCAGATGGTCATCTCCGACCAGATCAAGGCCGAGGACAGGGCCAACGTGCTGCGGGCCCTGCTGCTGAAACACAGGTGCGGCTCCCCGGCCCGCGGTCCCTGGTCCCTGGTCCCTGGTCCCTGGTCCCCCGTCCCTGGTCACCGCCCTTCTGACCCGTCGCCCCCTGCCCCGCCAGCCACCCGAGCGACGAGAAGGACTTCTCCTTCCCCCGGAACATCTCCGCCGGCTCCCTGGGCTCCCTGCTGGGGCATCACCACGGCCAGGGGGCCGAGAGCGACCCCCACGTCACCGAGCCCCTCATCGGAGGTGTTCCGGAGACCCGGCTGGATGTGGAGCGCGAGGTGAGTGGAGACGGCGGCCCAGGCCCGGGCCGGGGCGGGGCCGGCCCGGCTGTGAGGCTGTGCACAGGCCGGGCTGAGCTGCACTCTCTCCCGCGCCCCCAGCGCGAGCTGCCGCCTCCGGCCCCGCCGGCCGGCATCACTCGCTCCAAGTCCAAGCACGAGCTGAAGCTGCTGGAGAAGATCCCCGAGAACGCCGAGGCCACGGTGGTCCTCGTGGGTATGTCGGGGGGGGTTGTGGGGCCCGTCTTGGGGGGGGGGGGGTCCCGGTGGCCAGCCCGCCCGCCTGGCTGGGCGCTGCCCCTGGGCTGGGGGCTGCTGGGCAGTGGCTCCTGGTGCCCTGTCCTCGCCCACAACGGTCGCGCGCGCCCCCCAGGCTGCGTGGAGTTCCTCTCCCGGCCCACCATGGCCTTCGTGCGGCTGCGGGAGGCGGTGGAGCTGGACGCGGTGCTGGAGGTGCCCGTGCCGGTGCGCTTCCTCTTCCTGCTGCTGGGCCCGAGCAGTGCCAACATGGACTACCACGAGATCGGCCGCTCCATCTCCACCCTCATGTCCGACAAGGTGGGTCCCGGTGCGGAGCCCTGCCCTCGGCCCTCGGCCCCCGGGCCCCCCGGCCCCCGGCCCCCGGCCCCCCGGCCCCCTGGCCCCCGGCCCTCACCGTCCCCGCTTCTGCTCCGGCAGCAATTCCACGAGGCGGCCTACATGGCGGACGAGCGGGAGGACCTGCTGACCGCCATCAACGCCTTCCTGGACTGCAGCGTGGTGCTGCCGCCCTCGGAGGTGCAGGGCGAGGAGCTGCTGCGCTCCGTCGCCCACTTCCAGCGCCAGATGCTCAAGAAGCGGGAGGAGCAGGGCCGGCTGCTGCCCCCGGGGGCGGGGCTGGAGCCCAAGTCGGCCCAGGACAAGGGTACGGGCCCAGTGCCCAGTGCAGGCGGGGGGCTGCCTGGGGCAGGGGTCCGGTGGTCTGTAACTGCTCCGAGGAGATTGGGGGGGGCTGTGGGGGGTCCTGGGCGGGCGCCCTGACGGAGGCCTGGGTTGCAGCGCTCCTGCAGATGGTAGAGGCGACGGGCGCAGCGGAAGACGATCCCCTCCGGCGGACGGGCCGGCCCTTCGGCGGGCTGATCCGCGACGTGCGGCGCCGCTACCCCCACTACCTGAGCGACTTCCGGGACGCGCTCGACCCCCAGTGCCTGGCCGCGGTCATCTTCATCTACTTCGCAGCCCTGTCGCCCGCCATCACCTTCGGGGGGCTGCTGGGTAAGGAGAGGCTCCGGGGTGGTGGGGGCGGGGGGGCGGGGCGCACACGGGGCGCACACAGGGCCGGCTGCCAGCCCCCGAGCCTGAGCCGGTCGCCGCTGCCGCCCCAGGAGAGAAGACGGAGAACCTGATCGGGGTGTCCGAGCTGATCGTGTCCACGGCGCTCCAGGGCGTGCTCTTCTGCCTGCTGGGCGCGCAGCCGCTGCTGGTGATCGGCTTCTCGGGGCCCCTGCTGGTGTTCGAGGAGGCCTTCTTCTCGGTGAGGGTCCCCGGGGGGCCCCTCCTCTCCGTGGAACACCCCCACCCAGTCAGCCTGTGCTCTCTGGGCCTGACGGGACATTCGCCCCCCTCCCCCCCCCCCAGTTCTGCCAGTACAACGGGCTGGAGTACCTGGTGGGCCGTGTATGGATCGGCTTCTGGCTGGTGCTCCTGGCGCTGCTCATGGTGGCCCTGGAGGGGAGCTTCCTGGTGCGTTTCGTTTCCCGTTTCACCCAGGAGATCTTCGCCTTCCTCATCTCCCTCATCTTCATCTACGAGACCTTCTACAAGTTGGTCAAGGTGAGCAGGTGCCACCGAGCACTGGGCGGGGAGTGGGGAGGCTGTGGGCCCCGGGGCGGGAGCCAGGGGGCGGTGTGCCCCTGTCTTGCTCTCTCTCCTGGGTGGGAGGCCAGGCCGGCCCTGAGATGCCTGCCACCCGCTCTCTACCCCAGAGAGAAAGCGGGCAGGTTCTTCCTCCTGCCTGGCCCCGAGCCCTGCCAGGTAAACCAGGGCTTAAAAACAAACTTTCAATAACAAGGGTAATACATTTTTGTTAAAGTGGCAAATGACCTAGAAATGCAGAAAGGAGAAGTCTCCTGAGCAGCAGGCATAACCACGGCCAGCACACCTGGCCCGTGTCTGCGGCGGGCTCCGTGCCCCACGCTCCACGCCCGGTCCCCGCAGGCCTGGCTGCAGCCGCCCTCCCCGGCCCCTGCCTCAGGAAGACCAGCCTGTGCTCATGCTCAGTTGCCCTGCCCTCACACCTGGTCCTCTGGGTCTTTTTATTTTTTTTAAGTTTGTATTTGTTTAGAGAGAGGGGAAAGGAGAAAGCAAGAGAGAGAAACGCTGATGTGCAAGAGAAATATCAATCAACTGCCTCTTGCAGGCCCCCAATGGGGGAGCCCGGCCCGCAACCCAGGCGTGTGCCCTGACTGGGAATCGAACCGGCGACCTTTCGGTTTGCAGGCCCACACTCAGTCCACTGAGCTGCACCAGCCAGGGCTGGGTCATTTTCTTGATCCACAAGAGACGCTCTTCGCAGGCAGCTGGCCACCCCCCCACCCACCTCCGCCTGTCCCATTCAGCACGCGCCTGAGCCCAGACGTTGCCCTGTCTTTTTTTTTATTTTTATTTTTTTAACTTTTTTAAATTTTATTTTAATCACTGTTCAAGTACAGTTTTCCCCCTTTTACTCCCAGTCCAGCTCACTCTCCCAACCCTCCCCACTTCCCTCCCATCACCACCCTCCCCCTAGTTGTTGTCCATGTGTCCTTTAAATTTGTTCCTGTGAACCCTTCCCACTCTCCCCTGAACTTCCCTCCCCTTCCCCCACTCTGGTCACTAGCCCAGTCTTGCTGATGGAGCTCTTTGTCCCTCCTCAGATTTTCCAGGAACACCCCCTCCACGGCTGTTCTGCCGTCAACAGCTCCGAGCCTGTGCGTGACGCCGCAGGTGGTGGCGAGAACACCACGTGGGCCGGGGCAAGGGCCACGCCGGGGCCGGGGAACGTGAGCCTGGCCGGGCCCTCTGGGCAGGGAAGGCCCCGGGGCCAGCCCAACACGGCCCTGCTCTCACTGGTGCTCATGGCCGGCACCTTCTTCATTGCCTTCTTCCTGCGCAAGTTCAAGAACAGCCGGTTCTTCCCCGGCCGGGTGCGTGGGGCGGAGGCTTCCGGGAGGGGGGAGCTGCGGGTGCCCAGCGGTCGGGCCTGGAGCAGGGCAGGGGCCCCCGGTCTGAGCGTGGCGCTTGCCCACAGGTGCGGCGGGTGATTGGGGACTTCGGGGTGCCCATCGCGATCCTCGTCATGGTGCTTGTGGATTACAGTATCGAGGACACCTATACCCAGGTAAGGCCCAGTACACACAGCAGCAGGAGTGCGCTGCCTGGCTTCGGACTCGGGATGGTGCTCTGCGGCCCCCGGCTCCAGAGAGCCTCCTCTCAACTGGGCACACACGGGCCTCCCCCCCCCTACACACACACCCTCAGCACTCGCCCCACCCCACCTGGGGCAGCTCGGGGCTCCCCTTCCAAGGCCCACCCATCCCGGCCCCTGCTCTGCAGAAGCTGAATGTGCCCAGCGGATTCTCGGTGACGGCCCCCGACAAGCGGGGCTGGGTCATCAACCCCCTGGGCGAGAACAGCTCCTTCCCCGTGTGGATGATGGTGGCCAGCCTGCTGCCCGCCCTCCTGGTCTTCATCCTCATCTTCATGGAGACGCAAATCACCACGTGAGTGGTCCTAGCCCAGGGGGTTGCTGCGCAGACATGACCAGGGGCGTGTGGGTGGGGCCAGAGCCTGTTGGGTGTGGGGTGCAGGATGCCACACTGGCCGCTGGAGTTTATTCTGTAGACAGCGGGAGATCCCTGTGACGTTTGCTGGGAGGGGCCCGGGGCAAGCTGGGAGCTGTGCTGCAGGGAGGGAGGCTCTGCAGAATCACGTAATCAGCTTTATCACATAACTCCCGTTTTGGATGGAATGGGTTGGGACCGCCAGGTTCCAAAAACGGAGGCCACGAGCTGGGCGCCCCAGGGAGACCTGGCCGGCCGCCGAGCCGGCCCCGGGCCTCAGCCAGCCCTGTCCTCGCGCAGGCTGATCATCTCCAAGAAGGAGCGCATGCTGCAGAAGGGCTCGGGCTTCCACCTGGACCTGCTGCTCATCGTGGGCATGGGCGGCGTCTGCGCCCTCTTCGGCCTGCCCTGGCTGGCGGCCGCCACCGTCCGCTCCGTCACACACGCCAATGCGCTCACCGTCATGAGCAAGGCTGTGGCGCCCGGGGACAAGCCCAAGATCCAGGAGGTCAAGGAGCAGCGGGTGACCGGGCTGCTGGTTTCCCTGCTCGTGGGTATGTCCGCCCCCCCAAGCCCCGCCCCACACTCGTCTGGGCTGGGCGCCGGGGTGGGCGGCCCTGGAGACGACTGCTCCCTCTCCCCCCGCCCCCCAGGCCTCTCCATCGTGATCGGCGACCTGCTCCGAGAGATACCCCTGGCCGTGCTCTTCGGGATTTTCCTGTACATGGGGGTCACCTCCCTGAACGGGATCCAGTTCTACGAGCGGCTGCACCTGCTGCTCATGCCTCCCAAACACCACCCGGACGTCACCTACGTCAAGAAGGTGAGACGCCTCCCGGAAGGGCCCCGTGCCTCTGCTGCGTGGGTCCTGGGCTGCGTGGGTCGCCTGCCAGGCCCCGCACTGTGCGCCTACTTGGGCCAGTTCGGTCTGTGCAGACCTGGCTGTGGGGGGCGCAGACAAGGCCCTTCTGCCCTCACCCCCACGGAGGGGAAAGGGGCCGCCTGTCCTCTGGACGGCTGGGCCCTCGGGGGCCGGGGCGAGGCCCGGACTCCCGTCTCATCCCGCCCGCCCACCTCCAGGTCCGGACCCTGCGGATGCACCTGTTCACCGCCCTGCAGCTGCTCTGCCTGGCCCTACTCTGGGCCGTCATGTCCACAGCCGCCTCCCTGGCCTTCCCCTTCATCCTCATCCTCACGGTGCCGCTGCGCATGGTGGTGCTCACCCGCATCTTCACGGAGCGCGAGATGAAATGCGTAAGGCCCCCCTGCCCTCGCCCCTCGGCCCCACCCTGCCCCGCCCCGCGTGGCCCCTGCCCGAGTCCTTGCTGGGGCCCCGCCCTCCTGACCCCGCCTCCCCCACAGCTGGATGCCAACGAGGCGGAGCCCGTGTTCGACGAGCGGGAGGGCGTGGATGAGTACAATGAGATGCCCATGCCTGTGTAGCTGCTGCCGGATGGACGGACAGAGGGGCAGGCCGGGGATGCCCTCCCATCCCCTTCCCTCCTCGTTTTTATTTAAGTGAATAATTTAATGGCCCCTTCCTCCCACCCCCGCAGTAAAGTGCTTTTGCTCCCACCTGCCCTGGCCTTCTGTCTCTCGGAGAGGTGGTGGGGCGTGGCTGGGAGAGGGGTGGGCAGCCCAGAGATGAGATGGGTGATGGGGAGGAAAGGGACTTTAATGAAAAATAAAACAGGGAGCCAAAGTGCACATCGCCCACCCCCCACAGGGGGGCCATCGTGAACCCCACGTGCACCCCTCAGCCCCCTTCTGGTCCCCAGCGCAGACCCAAAGCTTGGAGCTTCTGCTTCAGGTAGCTCTTGAGCTGGGGCAGGCCTCTCTGGGACTCCAGTTCCTCAAAGGGCAGCTGCGAGCACAGGGCAGCGGGTCACCCTCTGGCCTGGGGGTCGGGGTGCACACAGGGTCTCTCTCAGGCGGGGCGGGGGAGGCTCTCACCGGCAGGAGCTGGTAGCCCAGCAGGCCCAGGTGCCGCTCCCGCAGGGCCCGCGAGCCCAGCAGCACCCTGCTGTCCCGGCAGAAGTGCCAGCGCTCACGCAGCATCAGCACCACCCTGGAGAGAGAAGGGACCGTGGCTCAGGGTCGCTGTCCCAGAAGGCGGGGGAGGCCCTCCTGCTGTCCTCCCTTACCTTTGGGCAGCGTCTCGGGTGGTGGGCTGAGAGGCAGCCTGGCCCTGGGGACAGGACCTGGGAGGGTAGGGTAGGAAAGGGTCCTGGGTCCTCACGGGAAGCACAGCACCAGAGCTGCTGACACACAGCAGGAAGTCTGGAAGGGGTTGGGGGCAGAGAAAGGGCCGCTGGCTTTTAGCCCAGGCTCCACGTCACCCAGCGCAGTGCCAGCCCACCCACCTGGAGCTCACCTGTGCAGTAGCCTGGAGGCACGGTCAGGTCCTGGCGGTATCTCTCCTCCCCCAGCAGCTGGCGCAGCCCCTCCGCCACTATATCCTTGTGACTGGAAGGGGAGAGGAGCACTGCTGGACGGAAGGCCCAGGCACCTCCTCCCAGCTGGGCGGCCCCTGGCTGTGTGACCCTGGGCGAATGCCTTCACTGCCTGCCCTGCTGTTTTGTGTGTGTGTGTGTGTGTGTGTGTGTGTGTGTTTTCAATTATTTTCAGGGAGAGGGGAAGGGAGAAAAAGAGAAACATGAACGTGTGGTTGCCTCTCATGCGCCCCCTGCTGGGGACCTGACCCACAGCCCAGGCACATACCCTGACTGGGAATCAAACTGGTGACCCTTTGGTTCAGAGGCCAGCACTCGGTCCACTGAGCCACACCAGCCAGGGCTCAAGGCCCATTTCTTTATGACTCCTGACAGGGCATCAGTCTAAATAGGTCCAGGTTCTTTAGCTTTTCTACTTTGCTTCTTCCAGGCTGCTCCCCTCCCTCCCCAAGATGCCCCATCCACCTGTACTTGCAGCGGGCACGGTCAGTGATGAGTGGCTGGGGGAAGATGGGTACTTGCAGCCTTTGGGGAAGGCGGGGACCCCGGTATCCTGGGAGCTCCAGCTCCACGGCCGCGTCCAGCAGGGAGAGGTAGCGCCGCACAATCAGGGCGTGAGGGGTGCCTGTGGGCGAGGGGACTGAGATGCGCTGGGCTGCAGGCCCACACCCCGCCCTCCCCTGCCCGCCAGCCCTCCGGTCTGCGCACCACTGATGTGGCTGATGAAGCCCGGGGAAAAGACAAAGTGCAGGGCTCGGAAGGGCAGGCACTGCAGCTGGCACAGTGACATCAGGATGTTGACAGTGGCTAGGGGGGCCACCCCTGCTTCCCGAGCCAGGATCCTTTCAAGGCAGGGCATAAACTGTTGTTCCAGGGGGAAGTAGTTCAGCCGCCCGAAGGGCAGGACCAACTTCTGCACTGCCTGTGGAGGGAGAGCAGCCGTCACCCGGCACGGAATGATGCTCCAGAACCCTTGGCCTGCAAACTCAGAACGTCACCACGAAGGCAGAACCATCCCTCCACCTGACACACACCAGGAGGTTGTGGCATAAGCAGTGTCCTGAGCCCCATGCAATCAATCACAGAACAAGTGGAGGCAGTGCCGTGGGGCCTGGCCCTGAAGGCCTGGGGAAGGAGCGGGGCCAGTGAAGCTAGGGCAGGCTGAGTGCTTGCAGAACTGCAGAGGACCGTGCACGTGCTGGGCGCTGGGGAACCCAGGGCACAAGGCCCAGCTGAGCGGTTTGCTGGAGGACGCAGCCATCAATGAAGCTGAACAGGGGCTGGGCCTGATGGGTAGCTGGGAAGCGTGGGAGGCAACCCCACCTTGCTGTTGAGCTGGCCTTCCTGGACCACCAGGAAGTGGGCAATGGCTTCCAGAAGCCGGGCCTCCCGCAATCGGTGTCGGGCCAGGTGCTGGGCCAGGAGCACCATCACGTGGGGCGTCAGTTCCTCTGGCCTGGCCTCTGTGAAGGACAGCCTATCACGCTGGACCCTCAGGCCGTATCTCCAGGCTAGCGTCTACCTTAGCCATTCCCCACCACCTGCCTTTAACCCCCTCCAGCACCTGCCAGGCTTCGGATGAGGCGCTGCTGAGGATGCCGCAGGAAGTGGGGGCAGCTCAGAGCGGCTTCCAACCTCTGCCCACCTCGAAGGACAGGTTGCAGAGGGGGAGGTGGCTTCGGAGGGAGGCGGAGCCTTCGCTCCCGCTGCAGGGCACACACCAGGGGCCCATCTGAGGGGAAGCCTGAGAGGGAGAGGGTCAGAGGAGGCGGTTCTGGTAAGGAGCTGCTCTGCTCTGCTCCAGTGTTGGGGCTGCTAGTGGGTCCCCAGACTCTCTCATCTGTTTTCTGGGCTGGCAGGTTTGCTGCAGTGTAGTGTGAAGTGCCATGTCAGCTAGGGGATCAGAACAGCCTGTGGGGAAGGTCTGACACAAAGATGGCAGATACGTTCTCATCTCGTGTGAACGGCGACAGATTGCAGTGGCTCCCAGTGCACTGAGGTGGCCGTCACCTGGGGCTGCAGCACCCTAGCTCAGCTGCGACAAATGCTGCTTGACGCCTGACGTCAGCCATGGATGTGGGGGAGCAGCCGTGTGTCGGGGCACGGCCATGCCCGGCAAGGCCCGAGCGGTGAGTTCTGTCCATCGTCTTGGGTCCTCCACTGCTCTTCTCTAGTCTCCCGTTAACGCCCATCCCCCAGACACCCTCCTCACCAAGTAAGACCGCGAGGTGCAGACACGTGTGGATGGTGTGCACGTCAAAGGAGGGGCAGTTTCGGATGATGAGCTGACTCAAGTCCTGCAGCGTGGCCTGCTCCACAGGAGGGGGCCATGGCTGAGACCCCAGGAGCTGGCCCAGACGACGAAGTGCCACTGGGTAGTGGTGGGCGCGCACCTTGGTAGGGTTCTGGCCCAGCCAGCGCAGCAGCTCCCCAGGGCTCCTCGCCTGCTCCAGAAGCCGCTGCAGCCCCTGCACAGGAGCTGCATGGGGGGCTCCTCCGGGAGGCCGGTCCCCCCACTTGCTGGGCCCCAGACAGAAGGGCTGCACAGGTGGGAACAGCAGCAGGCCAGACAGCCGCGCAGCAGAGGCCTGGGCAGAGAGCAGGACTCGAAGCATGGAGTTGGGTGATGGAGACCCTGAGGGGCGGCCCAGAAAAGGGGGTGAGGTTTTCTCCAAAGGGGAGAGAAGCCTGCTCTCTACTCCTCACCTCACTCCCCAACCAGAGGGGCCTGGGCTCAGAGCAAGCCAGAGTCAAGTTCACCCCTCTTTGGGACTGGTCTCGTCCTCTTCCCCACCAGCCCCTCCCTCTGCCTCCTTCCACGCTTTGACACAGCGATCAATCCTTCAGTGGTCTCAGCGCAGGGATATTTACAAAGCACTTCCACATGCATTATGTCCTCTGATCCTCCTTGCATGCCTATGAGGACGCAGGCAGGGCTTTGCATTACCTCGACTTCACAGGTGGAAAAACCAAGACCCAGAGAGGTGAAGGGATAAACTTAAGCCCGAGGTCACGAATCTGGTTAGTGGTCGCGCTCAGCCTGGAGCCCAGCTCGGCCCGGCGACACGCTCCCCACCCCCGACCACCTCCCGCTCCCGCAGGAGGAGGCGGCGGCGGCGGCGCGGTGGGCGGCACGGGGGCTCCGAGGCCGGACGGTCCTGGGTTCCACGCTGGGTGCTCCCACTTACCAGCTGCGTGACCTTGGACCAGTGGCTTCGTCTCTCTGCCTAAGCCTCCTCGCCTGTGAAACGAGAACGCAGCGCCCACCTCGGAGGGCGCCCGTGGAAGCCGAGGGCGCAGGGGGAAAGTGGCAGCGCGGAGTCGGCGATGTCAGGGCCCCCCACGCCCACCCAGCTCGGGGACGCCGGGAGACCGTGGTCACGGTCGCCAACACCAACTCCCGCCGTCCTCCCGCGGCCCGCTCCGCAGATGCCCGCCCCCTACATGACTCCCCAGGCCCCGCGCAGATCGCTCCCAGAGTCGGTCTCGGGGCCCGGTGGCCGGGCTCCCCCCGCGGCCTCCTCATCCGCCGGCCACCGAGTCCGCCATCTTCCCAGCAGCCCCCGGACGCCAATCGCCTCTTAGTCCTCCGCCAGCGGAGACGTGGCTCCCGTCAGCCAACGCGCGCCGGAGAGCCACAAGCCCCGCCCCTAGCTTCCGGGAAGCGCGCACGCGCGCGCTGCAGACGGAGGGGCGGGGCCGCGGATCCGGGCGCGAGGCGGAGGAAAGGCGAGGGCTGTTCGGGGCTGGCCCCGGAGGGCTTGGCAGAGCAGAGGGCTCGGCCGGTGCCCCGCACTCCTTTCCTTCCAGTCGGCAAGGGCCCCAAGCCCCCGTGGGGCTACATGCTCAGACACACACCAGAAGTGAAAACTTCACAGTTGTTTAATTTGCACAAGTTCCAGGGACGCCCTCGGCCCCTCCCACCCCGCCACGGTCCTTGGGTCCCCAAATCTGCACGAGGCGCAATGAGGGACTAGAGGTGGTTGGGTCCTCAGGCAGAAGAACACTAAGCCGGGCCCAGGGGCGTGGCCCCGCTCTGCCCAGGGCCAAGACAGCGACAACAGCTGGTTGACCCGGAGGAACCGACAGTCAGGGGCAGCCGAGGGCCAGCAGCCCCGGGAGACGGCTCTGGGCCGTGGAGGTCGCAGGGCGGGGCCTCCACCTGTCCCCCGAGTGCTCTGCGGCGCAGGGCTGGGCTCCAGGGTAGCGGGAAGAGGCAGGCCCAGGCCGGAGAGGTGGGCCTGGGCAGACAGCAGCTCCCGCCCTGTGGTCGGGAGCCAGGTCCGGAGGCGCCAGCCACACCGCTGAGAGCCCGTGGAGGCACTACGGACGGTACATGGCAAAAGCCAGGAGACTGAGGAGCAGGGTGAAGCCGGCCAGACCCAGAGTGGCCGTCAGGGGAAAGAAGGGCCGGTACTGGATCTGGCAGTACCAGAGCAGCAGCAGAAGTAGAAGCAGCAGGGGTAGGAGCAGGCTGCCTATTTCCAGCCCGGAGGGGCCTGGCTCTGACCCCGGTGGGCAGGGCGGGTGCGGGGGACCGACCCTCGTGGACACGTGGCAGTGGAGAACGCAGTTGGGGGGGAGGTGAAGGCTGCCCAGCGTCTGGGCGTCGTCGCCCAGCAGCTGCCCTTGGTAGATGAGCCGCACTTGCTGCTCCCGGCCGGGAAACTGGCTCCTGAGGAGAGAGGGACCTGGGTAATAGAGCAGGCCTCAGGCAGTCCTCGTCCCTTGCCCGGGACAACACCCCCACCCCTCGGCGATGCCCTCCAGCCACCCACGGCCCAGGCCACGGCCCCCAAAGGGGGTCCCTCCTGCTCCAGGGTAACAATATGGTGCGGGATTTGGGCACCACAGTCCCCTCCCCTGTAAAATGAGGGGCGAGTCTCAGGGGTCTTCAGTGGCTCTCCCAGGTCTGTGGTCATGCCCACCCACTCCTTAGCGTTTCATTCCTTTCTTCACCCCAACTTACCTTTTCAGGGAGCCAATGGTGTCGTGGGGCCAGGCCCTGGCCACCTGCTCTGAGTCGTTGAGGAATTTCAGCCGGAGGACTAGGGGCTCCTGGGTGGAGTCCAGGGGTGGCGGCGTTGCTGGGAGCTCCGTGCCAGGCTCTGGGTGCGCGGCCTGACCTCTGTGCCTCAGGCTGGGGGTCTCGGCTTCTAGGGCCTCCCCTCTGACGCTTTCGGTGACCGCCATGGCTTCACTGGGCTGTGCCGGCGTCGGGGTCCCTGACGGCTGGGGCAGTGGGTCGGCGCCCTCCGAGGTGTGTGTGGAGACCCAGGCGAGAGCCAGCACCAGAAGGCAGGCAAGCACCGCGAAAAGGACGGTCACCTCATCACCCACCCCTTCAATCAGGGCCATGGCACCTGCCTCGCCCGCCGCGCTACTGGGCTGGAGAGGCACAAAGAACCCATGAGGGGTTTTGGGCTGGCTCACAGGGGCCAACAGCTCTCTGAGCTCAGCAGGCTCCGGAGCCCACCCCGCCCCGGCTGCCCACCGGCCTCACTCCTCCGACCCCTGCCCCAAGCCCCAGGCCAGGGCATAGGCTGCTGACTCTTAGTTGCCCCAAACTTGCCCCACATGCCCTTCCCATCACCAAATTCCCAGTCCTAACTTTTCTAACCTGAGTGCTAGACCTTCAACCAACTCCTCAGTTCCCTGAACCCTACCCCGAGATAAGGGCCTTGACCTTCTGAGCGACCTCTCCCCTAAATTCGACCCCACCAAGCTTCACCCTAAAGCCTACCTATTCTTCCGTCTACTTCATCCCGAAGTTTATGCCGTCACCAATCCCACCCCAAAGCTGCTTGTCTACCCTAAAGCTTATCTCCTCCTCCGTCGCTCAAGTTTCTCCGAGGGGGGAGAAAGGGGCCTCTATGCCGCCCCCTACCCCTCACCATTCACCCAAACCCCACCCGCCCACACGGACGGCTTCCCAAGGCTTCCCTAAGACCAAACGTCAAACTCCGCCCTTGGACAGTCTGGAATCTCCTAGGGTTGCCGCCCCGCACTCCACTCGGCCCCACCCCGCGGCGATCTGACCCCGCGCCTCCTCTGGAAGCCTCTCCAAACCCAGCGTCCGGCTAGACCCCAGGTCCCGCCCGGGAAGCAGGGACTTCGTCCTCCCTATCTCCAACTCCTCCATCAACCCCTCCCATCTTCCCGCCCCCCGATACGTGGGAGGGCACGGGAGGTTCCGGGACGGGGTGAGCGGTGACCGCTGGGGCTCGGGGAGGCGGGGTGGGCGCGGTCACGGCGCGGGGACTCACCGCCCGGCTCCGCCAGCTCCATAGCGGACCCTCGGGCACTTCCGGGCGGGAGGCGCCGAGGTCGCAGACACCTGAGGGCACCCCTCCTTCTCCGCCGCCGCTGTCCAGAGCATTGTGGGACTTGTAGTCCGGGCCAAAGGCAGTCCCCGCCCGCAGCCCTGCGGACCCACGTGCGGGGTTCGGCGAACTGGTTCCGGAGCTCTTAGGTTGCAGAGGGGCGGGTGGGACAGGTTTGGCAGTTGTGACAGCCCCCGAAAGTCTGGGCTGCAGCAGGATCTGTCCCCCCTACCGCCCCCACCGCGGGCCAGCAGCCAGGGCACCTGTCACTGCAGAAACCAACGTCAGCTGGAGCACGTCAGAGCACCCGTGTTTCGAGACGCGGGCTGAGATGAACTCGGGTGGCTCGGTCAACTCTTACGTCAGGTGAACGCCAGAAGGCACCTTGGGTCCCCCAAGTTGACTCCGCAGCCCGGAGCCCAGTTACCCCGGGGGGCTGCACCACCAGTCTGGCCGAGTGTGCTGCTCTCCAGGGCTGCCCGCTGCACCTGGGGCTGTCCTTTCTCCTCCGTCACCTCTTCCGCCTGATCCTGCGAGACTGTGAAGGAAGCATCGACTTTGGAACCTGACACCATGCTGATACCTTATCCCTTAATGACCTTCAGTTCGTAATTGAACTTTGAATCTAAATTTCTTTATTCCTAAGACCTCCCTCATAAGGAAGGAATGGGCGCTGTGTTAAATAAATGTGAGAACTAGGTACTGTTGAGATACTTGCTCAGCTAGCATTAGCACACTCCCTCCCCTCCAATCTGCGCTTGGACATTGGGTCCTTAGCATGTCATCGTGTGGGGGACGTTGATTTGAGCCCCAGCCTGGCCTCGGCCAGCTCATTTCCGTGGGGTTTCCCTCCTTCCTCCGGGGGCCTATAGCTGCAGAGAGCTCACATTCCAGATTTCACAGGCCGATCTTGATTTACAAAGGAGTGTCCCCGCACGTTCCCATAGCACATGCCTACTCGTCGTGGGAGCAAGCCCTCGACGTTCTGCCTTGGCCCGTCGGCTTGGGTTTGTAACACACAGAACCAACTCATCTCTAGCTTCCTCCCTCCTTCCATTTAGTTCGCTGACTCTGCAAACACGTGTTAAATGTGTACTCTATCCCAGGCATGTGTAAGATGCTGCCCCTGCCCTCATGGGGCTTACACACCAGAGGAGGACACACCTGCAGAAAACACACCTGTGCTACAACAGGTGCGTGCGGGCTGCGGGGCAACACACTGCAGAAGCCTATCTCCCCTGGGAGCTACCTGATCGCAACTTTTTGCTGTGGATTCTAATTGAGCACCCCAAAGAGATATTAGATACTGCTCTTAGAATCATAGGACATCGGGTGCTCTGTTCAAACACTGTATATTGCCGATGACGACCCGAGACTGTAGAAGACATTCTGAAGGTCGAACAGGTAGACGGAATGCACATCTCTCAGAAGCTAGGGAGCTCCCCCCCCCCAGTTGCATCCGGTTCTTTGGAAGGTACATGAAGCGGAAGGATGGTGACCGGGCTGGCACTGGGACAGAGTTGTGTGGGTAGACATGTGGGGAGCGACTTTATGCTGGGAAAAGACCCAGCTGGGCCCGGGAAGTGGAAGTGCATGCCAAAAGGATGACACGTGTCAACTGTGCCAGAGGACACGGAGGGGAGGCAGCCCTGGAAGGCTGCTGGCTGGGCCAGGGTCCCGCATCCACCGCCTCTTGTGGGTTCTAGGAGAGGCTGGTGAGACGGGCGGCTGGCAGAACTGCAGGCAGCTTTGACAGTGGGAACGCAGAGGACCAGGACAGTGAAGGGAGTGCTCTGACCCTAGGAGGCGTGGGCAGGAGCACCGGATGGGCAAAGGGGCGAGGACGAGGCAGATCAAGACAGTTATGTGAGCTCTGGTGTCTCTTGAATGGGGCGAGTTGGGGAAGAAGATGTAATATTTGATTCCTTCCCCTTCCTTCTATGTACCTGTGGGGTCTGGTCATGGTCAGCAAGCCCTCCCCAGTTCGGCAGAAGGGTCCTTAAGGAGAGGCTGGAAGACAGGAGTGGGGATGTTGTTGTTCTAAGGGCCGTTTCCAAGGGTGCTTGTCAATGAAGCTCTCAAAGAGAACTGGAAAATTTCAGCCTCTGTGATGCAGCTGGCCCTGGATTCCCGGGGAGGCTAGAGAGAGAACCCCAGGGAAGGCGTGGTCTCTAGGGATGACCTCGAGGCCAGCACAGGGGACCCTGTGCCTTACTGAAGGCAGGGCCGTGGAAGGGAGGTGCAGCAGGGCCTGGGCTGGCGGCCCTCCTTGGCCGATCAACCGCATTCATCAGCAGCCACAGGCATAGGGCACTGTTGGGGCAGTGCCCGAAGATCGTACACCCCACCCAGACCAGCGCAGAGGCGAAAATGACAGCCGGGCCGGAGGAGGCCAGGGCCACTGTCCCCTCCAAGCGGTGGCCCAGCGGCGGTGGTGGGTGGGGGCAGGAAAGGAGACGGAAGGGCCAGGGCGAGGTGGGAGGGGCCGGAGCGCCAGGGCTGGGGCGCGCGGCTCGGGGGTGGAGGCTGCAGAGCCTGCGAGCGAGGGGCGGGGGCGCTGGCGCCCGCGCGCAGGAGGGGCGGGGGCGGCTGCGAGGGGGGCTCGGGCTGCGTGTGCCGAGGCCGGCGGGGGCGGCGGTGCGTGCGCATGACGCGGGGGGAGGGCCAGGGCCGCGCGCTCCCGGTCCCGTTGTTGTTGCCGCTGGAGGCTGTTCCGAGGCAGCGGGATCGCGGCGCTGGGAAGCGCCCGGCAGCGGCGGCCACAGCGTGCGCGGCGGCGCCTCCCGGCCCCCGGCCCCATGCACTAGCCCCGCGCCGCCGGCTCCGTAGTCCCAGCCCCGCCAGCCCCGCGCGGCCGCCCGCCGTCGCCGCCGCCTCAGCGCCGCTCCGGCCTCGGCCGGGCCCGCCTCGGGCCCCGCGATCCCGGAGCCATGAACTTCCAGGCGGGCGGGGGGCAGAGCCCGCAACAACAACCGAGCCTGGCGGCGCCGGGGGGCGGTGGCGGCGGCGGCGGAGGTGCGGGGGGCGGCGGGCAGTTCGGCGGCGCGGGGCCGGGGTCCGGGGGCGGCGGCCCCTCGCCCCAGCTGGCCGGCGGGCCCCCCCAGCAGTTCGCGCTCTCCAACTCGGCGGCCATCCGGGCCGAGATCCAGCGCTTCGAGTCCGTGCATCCCAATATCTACGCCATCTACGACCTGATCGAGCGCATGGAGGACTTGGCGCTGCAGAACCAGATCCGGGAGCACGTCATCTCCATCGAGGGTGAGCGGAGCTGGGGCTGCGGGAGCCGGGGGGCGGCGGCCCCTCCGGCGAGGGCCGGGGACTCTGCGGGTCCGGCCTGGCCACGCTATCCCCGTCTGAGGACCCCGCGCGCCTCAGTCCGGGCCACGCGGTTTGTTGAACGCCCGCGCTGCAGAGCGGGCGTCCAGGCTTCGCCATATCTTGTCTGGGGACACTCGGGCTGGGGGCCGGTCCCGTGCCTGGGTATACGTTTTCTGCCCTTAATGCTGCAGGGCTCGAGGGTAGTGTCTCTCTGGGGAGGGGACGCTCGAAGGAGCTGAGATTCTTGGGGGGCTCGGCCAGATCTGGTCTGGCACGGCCCGGGAGGGTGGGCGCGGCGGAGGGCCTCGGCGGGCTGGGAGGTGGGGCCGCTGCAAGAGAGGCATCTAAGCCTCTGCCCGGGCTCTGCCCCGCGGCGGGGCGGGGGATCGGAGCCTCCCGTTAGTGAATGGCACCCTTCCCGGTCGGTCCCAGCGCCATTGGGCTGGTGAGGGTGGCGCTCACCGCGGCGCCCTCTCCCGACGTACATCCCGCACGCTGCCGAGGCCCGGCGGGCCGGGCCTGGCTCGGGGCTCGGGCAATGCGACCGCGTTGGAGGCGCTGGACGGTCCATCCTCGCCTTCCCCGGGTCCCAGGCGAGCTGGACCCGCCACGGCTTTCTAGGGAGCCTCTTGCGAGGTGGGCGGGGGACTGTGGGGCGCTGACCGACTTCCAGGGACACGGCGCGGGCCTCAGGAACCGAAACCCCGCGCCCCTGCGCTGCTCAATGCTACTTTCTCTAGGCTCTTGGGCCCTGCCTGGGCTTCAGCTACTGAGGGGCAGAGGAAGCGGGTGCAAGCTGCTGGCAGATGCCCCTCCTTCCACCTCTGGTGCGGCGGGGCAGGCACCGCCCACAGGCATCCCAGTGGCATGGTGACCTTTGAGTGCCCAGTGGGCAGATGGGCCTCGCCCTGGGCCATCTGCTTCCTCCTCTGGCTGCGTGTGAAGGGGGACGCCCACCAGCAGGTGGTGGGTTCGGCCTCCGTGGAAATGCAGGGAGATTGCAAGGCCTCTTGCTGAGGACACCGGGGGGCTGTGTGCCAAGGCCTGTCCACCCCTCGAGCCTCACAGTTAGGGCCCCACTCTCACGTTCACCTCCTGGCGTGTGGCTCTGGGGGCTCCTCACCCGAACACCCCCTTTCTGCTTTCAGAGGCCCCTGTAGCTGGGGAGGGGGCGCCCCATCTTCTGGTAGTAAAGGACCCCATCAGACCCGGGGTCCTGCCCTTCTGTCGTGACACCCTCTCTGTCCTTTCCCCCAGCCCTCTCCAGTTCTTTCCTCTCAGGGCTGAGTTCATTTTGAACTAATTAGGTGACAGGGAAAAAAAACACACCTCATTAACATGAATCTGAGCAAATGGCCTGAATCACTGTTGTGGCTGGGGACCTGGAGATGGCATTTGTGTGGGTCTGGGGCCCCAAAGCAGGGACATGACCAATTTCTTCTCCTGCAGCTGAGGGGGTGGGCAGGGGCGGGGCGGGGCAGGGCAAGGCAGGGCAGGGCAGGGCAGGGCAGGGCAGGGCGGGGAGAGCAGCCATTCCCTGCAGCGACAGTGTCCTCAGGAGGAAGTAAGAGAAGTCCCAGATCAGCTCCAAGATCCCACCCCCACCCCCGCCCCTCTCGGTGTGGAGACTTGGAGGGTAACCACAGAAGGGGTGAGGGAAGACATCTGTCGCAGAGCCGTTCCCGGAGCGGGGAGAGGCGGGAATCTCGCCTTCCTCTCCCAGGAGGGGCCCTCCCCCGCCCCCCAGCTCAGGAAGCCTCTGGCCGGCATCTCCTTGTGATGTGAAGGCCGTGCTTACCGGAAGCACTTGGGCTTTCTCGGTCTTACGGCTCAGCACAGCAGGCAGGTCCCCTGTGGCCAACTTCCCCGCTGTGGTTTGGAAGTGCCCCGTGTTCCTGTTTTAGCCTGGGAGCTTGGTGTCGCTCCTGTGAACCCTGGGACCTGATGTCTCATTGTCACCCGGCCCAGCCGCTCCTCACACATCGGCTCTCGGCTCCCCGGATCTCTGCTTCCCTGTTCTTTCTGGGCACGGCCTCCCACCTCTTTCTTTCTCTCCCCTCTTTCTTCCAGCCTCTTTCCTGGAACCCGTCTTTCTTATCCACGTCACCCCAGCTTTCCCACTCCGGTCTCCCCAGCTTTTCTGCTCTAGGCAGGCATCAGAAAAAAAAAGAAAAAACCAGAAAACTCCTTCCCCAGTTTCTGCCCGGTACCCTTCCTCTCTCCATCTGCCAAACCATATTGTCGCCGTCCTGGGAAGCAGCGTCCCCACTTTCTTTCTTGGTGGAGGGAGGGGAGCCACTTCCCAGGCGGTTCCCTGCTCACTCGGGGCCTGACTGGTGCTGCACCCCCCCCCACGCCCCGCCAGGGCCCCGCAGACCTGGGTTGCGGCTGTTACATAAACACACTCCTGGCCCGGGGAGCAGATGCTGTGTTTACTAGGGATGAGCCTCTGAGTGGGCAGGGATGGCGTTTTCCTGGTGTGGGATCAGCCTCGCTCCGGCAGCACACGGGTGAAGGTGACCCGAGAGATGCACTCGGGAGCTGTCTGCGACTGAGGCAGTGGCCTCTCGTCCTCTCGTCTTCTCTCTGCTTCTCTTGGTCACCTCTGACCCCTGGGTTGGGGCAGGAGGGAGCTGGGGGACATTCAGCTTTGCGGGGTTTCAAAGGACAGCATTGGAGGGGAGACGGGCTGTTTTGAAAAGTTCCTTTTCCCACTAAAGGCCAAAGAGAGAAAACATGTCCACCCCAGGGACTTAAGGAAGGGAAGAAGTGTAACCCGGAGCTGGGGCGGGCCGGAAGGCTCACCTTGTGCAGGATCTCTGAGCTGCTCTCACTTCCCTGGTGGGGAAGCTGAGGCCCAGGGAAGCGAGGGATCCGAGTTGATCAGCCAGGGATTGGGCCAGGCCTGAGTCGGGGCCTTCATCTGGCTCCTGCAGGGAAAGGTGCTCCAGGGGCGTGCCTGGGTCTCTGCTGGGCCTTAGCAGGCTGCAAGCCACATGGGGGACTGCTGGGGCTCCTGGAATGAGGGGAGCCGGGCCCAGTGAGCAGGAGCCCCGTGAGCTGCTGGGAGAAGCAGCCCTCGGGGTCCTAGCAGGTGGCCTGGAAAGGCAGGCTTGTCCCTGAGAAGATGTGTCCCCCCACCCCAGACTCGCCCGAGGATAGGGCAAGCAGGCAGGGGCTCCACAGGTCCCTAGGGAGGGCCCGGAGGTGGACTGTGGCCATGGGTGTGCCACATGGCTGCTACTACAAAGTGGGCTTTGTCAGCTGGGGGACTGGTTCCTGTCCTTCTTGCTTCCCCCTAGGTGTTTTTTTGTTTGTTTGTTTTGCTTTTCTGTTTTTCTTCTCTTTTTGAGACAGAGGGGAAGGGAGAGAGAAAGACAGGGAGAGAAACATCCATGTGTGGTTGCCTCTCATGTGCCCCCTACTGGGGACCTGGCCCGCAACCCAGGCATGTGTCCTGACTGGGAATCGAACCGGCAACCCTTGAGTTCGCAGGCTGGCACTCAATCCACTGAGCCACACCAGCCAGGACTAGGGCCTTTTTCTAAGTAAAGTTCCTTGGAGCATTCCAGAGACAGGCTGGCTCGTTCTCAGGGTTTCGGGCACTTTCTTTCTGCCTCCATGGCCTTGGGGCTCGGTCCTGTTCTAAAGAAGGTTTCCCTGTTGGCTCGTCCTGGAGAGGGCGGCACTGAGCTGTGGCCTGGAGCGCTGGGGTGGGCGCTGAGTGGGGCTCAGCAGCCGCACTCCTCCAAGATCCAAGAGGCCCTGCCTGGGGCTTTGGAGTTTGTCCCCTGTCTCTGTGTGTCCCGTCACTAGATCCCAGCTGGAGCCCCGGGATGCGGAGAGAACTGTATCCACTTGGGAGACAGGGAAGCCGTCTCCTGTGTGCTGGGCCCCTCTGCCCGTCCTGGGTGAGGGGGGCGTCCTCCACCCTGGTACAGATGCTCACCTGCGGGACCTGCTCAGTGCAGATTTCCGAGGCTCCTCCAAGGCGCGTGATTGGGATGTTGGGATCTGAATCTTCATTTGGAACTTCTCGGGGCCCTCCCAGTAATTAGCTGGTTGAGGGAGGGAGTGTGCCTGGTGGGGGGCCGGCTGCCTATTTAGGACATGGCACAGAGGAGCTCTAGGAATTCTGGAAAAGAGGATGTCCGTGTGGGTGCTGGTGGCCAGGGAGAGCCACGCTTGCTCCAGATACATTTATGTATTCAGGTAGTTCCTACTGTGTGGCCCAGTTGCACCCAGCTCCCTGGAAGGCACAAGGGAGGGGGAGGAAGGGAAAGGAGGGCTGTGGTTTTTCTCCCCACTTGTGGGTGAATGCATTGGCCTGTAGGAGGGTCCAGATGGGGTTGGGAGCGGCAGGAATAAACTCAGGTTAAAAAAAAAAATCAGGGCGAAAGTTAGAGACCGGAGAAGACTCCTCAAGGCCCCTTTCCTTAAGGTCACAGGAGAGGGAAGGAAAGACCTGCTTCAGCCTGCCCTCAGGGGGCAGAGAGGGCCCCCCCCTTCCATTCAGCCCTCCTTCGCTGTCATGTGGGAGATTTCATCCTGATAAAGCGGCCCTTGCCCCTGAGTACCCTGTGAGAGGCGGGCAGGGAGGCCCAGAAAAGGAGCGGTTTGCAGAGGTGGCAGGGGAGGGTGCACGTACAGCATGATGTTCAAGGAGCAGTCGCCCGGGTCACCGAGTCCACGGAGGACGACGGGCGGGAGGGCCCTGGCTGGGGAGCTGGAACGCCTTATCCTCTATGATCCGGTTGCACCGTGTCTCGTTCCAGGAGGCCACTCGAGATGGCACTTAATCCTGCAGGAAACGAGCCCTCTCGGGAGGGCTGGATGGGAGAGCGCGTGCTCTCGGCCTCGGCGTGCTGGGCCGGGTGGCTCAGAGGGTGACCAGGCGGAGTTAGAAGCGATTAGTGGGCTCTTCATGCCCTCGCCGTGCTTTTGCACTGTGAGCCCTCAGAGCCTCAGGAGGGGAGGAAGCAGAGATGCCCTTCCTGGAAAGCGGGACTGGCTTGGGGGAGCTGAGCCCGGGGGAGGGGGAGGCAGGCGGGGCCCTGAGAGGTTCTGGGTCGCTGGTCAGCATCTCCTGAACACCCACCTGGACCCTCTGGCTTGTCCTGGTTTTCTTTTTGAGATACAGGTGACTCAGAATCAGACTGCATTCCTCCGGACCCTAGCTGGCTTCCTCCGTGCGGGCCAGGGGGTCAGGCGCAGGCCGCAGGTTCTGCAGCACGGGGCTGAGCACCAGGCTGTGAAAGCGGGGAAGGGAGGGGACCCGGGACGCCTGCTTGGCGGATGGAGACACTGCTCGGGGTGGAATCACACCGATTAGTGTTCTTCCGCCTGCTTGCCCGCCGCACGTCATCACGAGGCCTTCGCAGCATTGCGGGTGACCGTTTCTTCTCCCACAGACTCTTGAAGTGGACCTGCATCATCCCCACTTTGCAAACGAGGTAGCCCAGGCCTCAGGGGGGGCCTCCGCCAGGCCACACCAGGAGCGGCAGAGCCGGGGGCTTCCCCTGGTTTTCCAGCTCCAGGTCTCGCGCTCTTCTCGGATGGGCCAATGAGCTTCGAGGGGCCGCGCGGACCCTGGCCAGCCCTTCCTTAGGTGGCTCTCAAGGATGCTTTTGACCTTGAGTTTGCCTTTTGGGAACATTTAGACTATAACTTCAGCGCGGTTCTTTCCTGAAGCTGTCGGCTGAGGTCTCTGGCCCCCGACAGGACGGTGTCTCTCGGAGCTGCCCCCCGCCCTTCCCTGAGAGCTCATAGTGGATGCTTGATCCAGAAACACTTCAAAGTATTTAAACGTTGTTAAAGTGTAAATATATGTTCAAATGACCAGAATAACGCCTGCTTGTCGTAACAGAGTCACACGTGCAGGGAAGGAGGAGAAGTGTGTGTGCCCCGCCCCCCTCCAGAGGTCCCGCGCTGGCTGGCTGACACGTGCCTGCTCCACCGGGTTCGACCTGAGGTTCCTGGCGGTTCACGGGAAGAGGGGTGCGGGTTTGCGGAAAGCACTGGCCAGAGACGGGGGACCAGAGAACCACAGGTTCACTGGAGGCTGACGGGGAGTCAGGATTCCTGGGTTCTCGCTTCTGTTCTGCCCCTGACCGGCTGCGAGAGCCTGGGCAAGACGCGCGTGCGCGCACGCACCCCCCCCCCGGGCCTGTCTTCCTCAATGATCCTTCCGGTCGTACCTGTGCAGCTCGGGGTGATCCAGCCCTGCCCCACAGCGCCTGAATCGGCTCAGTTTTTTCTCTGCTCTCTGGCTTTGGGTCCCCCTTGTCCGGGGAGCGCAGGCTCTCGCCACTACCGTGTTCTGCGTCTGGCTTCTTGCATGGGGCCTGGTTTCTGTGACATGTGCTGCCTGGAGTCCCTCAAGGAGTAGAGAGGGAGTCGTTCCTGCGCCCCAGTTTCCTCCCATGAGAAGGAGGGGTAATAACGGCACCTGCCTGTAGGGTGTGCCAAGGTGTGCGGGGGTCGTACATGCCAGGGGCTCCCAGCAGCCCCTGGCCCAGGAAGCGCCTGGTGCAAGCTCGTCATTTCAGGAGGCTGCGTGGTGCCCCGCGTCAGGGACTGACATGCGTCTCCTTGGACGCGGATCTTCCCGCACTCGTCCGGTTATTTCCTTTGCGCAGAGTCCCAGGAAGAAGAAAACCGTGCCACCTTCCACCGTGCCCGTTCTGAGGGCCACACTGCCCTCCCGGAAGTCCCTGCGGGTTCCAGAAGGCAGAGACCCTCTGTCTTTTGTCTTTTTGTTGAATTCTGTTTATATTCTTTGTTCATTTTCTTTTTGGTTTCTTCCTTTTTTTCTTATGACGTGCGAGGCAGTTTGGATCTCCTAGTATCGGTTTTTCTAAAGCGTACAGTTCTGTGAGTGGGAGGGAAGCGCCGTCTCGGGCGGGCCCCACCCGCGCGGCCCCAGAGGGAGGCGCCGGTGCTGGTTTGTGCCTGTTTACAGTGAGCGTCTTTATTCCTCTTGCTTCTCTGTCTGCGCCGGTCCTTGCCACAGTAGTAGGTGTGCCTGTCTACAGCAGTTTCTCTTTTGCTGGTAATTTGATGTTTTGTTGGTTTGCACGCCCGTAGGCAAAGCTCTGGAGTGGGATGCGAGTCCAACCACAGCCTCTCAGGGGTGCACGTGTGTCTGCACGTGGGGGGCGGGGGCTTCCGCGTGCTGGCGGTGGGGGGGAGGGCTGCTGCCAGCCCTTCTCTGCCTGGTCTCTTCCAGAGAGGGACCCACGAGGATTTACTTTTTGTTGTTAAACTCCCCCTAATGAAGTCACAAAAGCCTTTGGTAAAAAGCTGTGAAGGTTTGGCGCCTTTCTATCACTCCAAAGCGCCGCTCCTCCATCTGCTTGGTTATTGCTTCTGGACTATTCTAGACGGTTCTACATTGGGCCACTGTGGCGGAACGAAGTCGGGGCGTCGTTCGTCCTCTGTCGGAGCCTGTGTGGGGTAGAGGTCCAGTCCCAGCTCTGGAGCCAGGCTGCCTGGACCTGAACCCCGGCCCTACCGCTTGGAGCAACCTGTTGGACCTTAGCCTCTCTGTGTCTTGGCTTCCTGGTTACTAAAATGAGGTTCACAAGCACTCCTTTCGTGGTGTGGATGGGAGAAGGGAGGAAGTTAATGCTCCCCGAAGCCTTTACACCAGTGCCAGCCCCTAGGAAGTGCTCACATGTGGCACCTGTGGTTTCCCATTCATAAACTAGCTGCCTGTGCAGCCTTGCAGGACAGCAGGGAGCACGGAGCGAGGGCGCATGCGCGGGGGCAGGGCGGGGTGGGGGCGGTGCCTCGCGCTGGTGGCTCCTCCGCTGCAGTTTCCTGAACACGAGCCAGCAGCACCCGGGCGGGCGGAGTTCGCGGTCAGTTGGCACAGCGTGGCAGTCCCCAGGGCAGGAGTGCCAAGTCAGGAATTGCCCCAGGTTTCAGCTGTTGGACCGGACCCTGAACCATGCAGCGTGTCACAAGGGTGTGTCACACGGCCACCAGAACTGCCTTAATTTTATTGCTTGCCTGGTGGTTAAAGTGTATCCTCTCAGTCAGCACAGACAGGGTGGGGCAAAAGTAGGTTAACAGTTGTTCCTATGGAAAATAATACAGTAGTTAATAAGTAATAATGCAGGAATCAACTGTGTTTTGTATATGCACAACCGTAAGGGCAAATTTAAATGTTTAAGTAGCCATATAAACAAATTTTTTAAAAAGGTGATATTGATTTTTAAAATGTATTTTTAAAAAAGATTTTATTTATTTTAGACAGAGGGGAAGGGAGATAGAAAGAGAGGGAGAGGAGCACCAATGTGTGGTTGCCTCTCAAGTGCCCCCCCACTGGGAACCTGACCTGTCCCACAACCCAGGCATGTGCCCTGACTGGGAGTCGAACTGGCGACCCTTTGGTTCAGAGGCCAGCACTCAGTTCACTGAACCACACCAGCCAGGGCTGATATTAATATCGTATTTTATTTAACCCATATACCTGACATATTATTTCTGCATGTAATCAACATAAACGTTTTTGATGAGCTATTTTACTTTTTATTTTTCATACAAAGTCTTCAAATTCGTCCCTGGGTTTCACACCCGGGCCCCTCTCCATTTGGAGTGGCTGCGTTGCACCTGCCTGGGAGCCCCCGCGGCCAGTGGCCGTGATACTGGAGGAGCAGCTCTCGCTCTGGCCTGTAACAGGAGAGCGCCTGTTCGTTGCAAAACCGAAGACGGGAGTGTTCGCCTCTTGCACTCAGTTTTCTGGACTAGTGTATTCAGAAGACTGTGCCTTCCACAGTGTGCTGCCACTTTCTTTTCTTTTTCTTTCTTTTAAAAAAGATTTTATTTATTTTTAGACAGAGGGGAAGGGAGGGAGAAAGAGAGGGAGAGGAACATCAGTGTGGGGTTGCCTCATACACGCTCCCCATGGGGAACCTGGCCCGCTACCCAGGCATGTGCCCTGACTAGGAATCGAACCTGCGACCCTTTGGTCCACAGGCCTGTGCTCAATCCACTGAGCTACGCCAGCCAGCCAGGGCATGAACCTGTGTTAACAGGTTCTCTCGTCCCTTCCCAGGTGCCCATCCCCCTACTGGCTGTGACCCTTGGGCCCTGCACATCTCTCCATGGGCCCTGAGACACTCAGCAAGCTGGAATCGAAACCTGGCTCTGTTTGGCTCCAGCGCCCACCTGTCCAGTTGAGAGCTCTGGTCTGTCGGGTGCTCCCCACCCCAGCCTGCCCTGGCCTGGCACCTCGTGGGGCCCGGAGCAGGCAGTGCCCCTGCCCCAGCTAGCGTGTGTCACGAGCTGGTGTCTGCTTCACTCACTGCTTCCCCTCTGGACACCAAGCCCAAGCCCCCAGCCCAGCACCAGCCTGGCAGGTGGAGCCTGACCAATGACGGAGGGGTCTCTCTGCTCTGCACCCAGCCCGGGAGCCCTGCCGGGGACTGGCGGTCACTCAGGGGGCCTCCCTGCTCATATCATGGTGCTGTGCCCGGCTCCAGGGCCACAGTGCTGCCACAGGGCCCCCTCCCAGCCAGGGGGGACCCCCCCACCGCCGGCCCGAGGAGGGGAGGGGGCAGGTAGGGCTGTAAGCTGTCAGGTGCCTGAGAGAGGAGCTTTGCATGCAGCCAGCGCAGGTGCTCCTGGGCCAGCGGGGAGGCCATTCACAGTGGGGCCAGATGCTCCTCGTGAGCCTGTGTCTTCCCGCGGGCGGGAGGGTGGGGAGGTGCCTCCCGCCCGAGTCTCCGAAACAGGCCGGCTCTCTGTCTGGCCGGGGCCCAGCTGCTGGCACGGGAAGCGGGTGGCAGCGCGTCAAGTTCTCTGTCCTCCCTGTTGGAGTTCCCGTTGCTCCTCGAGGGTCAGAGCCGGGTCAGAGCCGGGCGCTCACCGAAAACACGGGAGTCCTGCTTTTTGGCTCCGGCTCCTGACAGGTCAGCTGGCTCCGGCCCGAAAAACCGCCGCCTGTGTGCTGAGCAGGCTTCCCTGGGAAGCGTGAATGGCCTTCCCTCTGCCAGGGCCTGGGGAGATGGGTGAAGGTTTCTGGTCCACGCTGTGTGACCTTGGCCATGGGGGTGGGGCAGTCGGGGGACGGTGGGTGTCAGGGTCCGAGGCAGCCTTCCCACCTGTGGGGGAAGGAAGCCTGCCCCTCAGCAGGGCGCCCTCTCTGTGTAGGGCAGGGAGGTGCAGGCCCCTTGCTGGCTGGTGGCAGTGAGTTGAGTCCGGGTTGGGGACAACAGCGGCATGGGTACAGAGACCCCGACCCAAGTCCAGGTAGTTTAACGTAGACCCATAGGGAGGGGCCAAGGGGCAGCTGTCCGTTAGACATGCCCCGAGTGTGGTGTTGCCTCCCCCCGAGATGCGAGGGGGAAAACAAACACACAGATTTCCTCGCGGTGGGACAAGAAAACCCGTCCTCACTGGAGGGAGGGGCTGGGACACGCTGGTCCTCTGGTCCTGAAAGTGAGGGTGGACTGGGTGTGGTCCAGGCAGAGGGAGCGGAGTGTCCGCCCCCGAGGGCGTGTTTCCATCGCTTTTAGGGAGAAAGGAAGGGAGAGAAAGAAGCAACGATGCGGACAGGAGCGTTTGATGGTGCGCGCCTGGACCGGGCTCCAACCTGCAGCCCTTCGGTTATGGGGCGGCGCTCCAACCAGCCGAGCCGCACTGGCCAGGGCAGGCCAGGCCGTTCTCAATTCCGACCCCGGGGGCAGTGGTCACAACCGGGCTTGCTCCAGCGTGCCGCAAGCCCTTCCTTCCCCAGTTGCCCCCCAAAACTTGATCAAGGGTGAGTTGATTTCTGCTGCGAGGGGCTGGCGGTCACAGCACTGCCCGACCCAGCAGAGGCCCCTTCCTCTGGGCAGGAGACCCAGGGCTGGGTAACGTCGGGTTGACGCCACAGAAACACCACGCTGACCGAAAGGGCATGTCAGGAACCGGCGGCCGAAGTCTGGCTCCCACACGCTGACCCGGTGAGGCCGCCGGCCGTCGGAAGGAATGCCCGGCGGCTCTGATGGGCACAGGAGACACGGCTTTCCTGGAGCTGGGATTTCATTATGGAAATGGCTGGCACCGTGTGTTTTTAAACTCTGCAAACGTGCCACCCCACACTCTAGTACTTGGTGTTTGTGCTGCGAATGTCACCAGATTGACAGCTCCTGCAGTGACAGGGTTCTGAGCTGAGGGTGGGGGGTGGGCAGGATCAGATTTGTTGCCGCAGACAGAGGAGCATTGAAAACAGGAGCTTCCCACTGGTGCTTCTTTCCTGCTGGGCACTGCCCTGCGTGCTTGCCTGTAACTCTCGGGGCATCCCTGCGGGGGCGGGGGGTGTTATCCGATTTGGCAGATGAGGAGACTGAGTCAGGGAGATGTAAGGGCGTTGCCCAAGCTGCCTGCTAGTAGTGACAGAGGCAGGACCTGAACCCGTAAGTCTGGTCTCAGAGCCCATATTCTCAGCTGGCATGTACCTATTGTACTATGAAAAACAACAACAAAAATTCTCCTAAAGGTTTTATTTATTTTTTAGAGAGAGGAAGAGAGAGGGAAAGAGAGGGGGAGAAACGTCAATGTGTGGTTGCCTCTCACGCGCCCCCTACTGGGGACCTGGCTTGCAACCCAGGTATGTGCCCTAGACTGGGAATCGAACTGGCGACCCTTTGATTCGCCGGCCGGAGCTCAACCACTGAGCCACACCAGCCAGGGAGGTTTTATTTCTTAAGTGCACGTGTCCCGAGGGCCCGACTGCTGGTCTCCCCTTGCGGCCCCGGCGTGAGAGCGGAGTAAGAACTCCGGCGGCCGGAGCCCGGGCAGGACAGGCATTCGAGGGTTTCTGCCCCTCTTTGACCGTGTCCTGGTGGAAAGGTGTGCTGCAGAAACTGTAACCAAAGGAGGCATTGTGCTTCCAGAAAAATCTCAAGCAGCAGTATGGAAAGCAACTCTAAAAGCTGTTGGATCAGGCTCCAAGGGAAAGGATGGAGAGATTCAACCAGTTGGTGTGAAAGCTGGAGATAAAGTTCTTCCAGGATATGGAGGAGCCCAGGTGGTGCTAGACGACAAGGGTTATTTCTCGTGTAGAGACGGTGCCATTCTTAGAAAGTATGTAGACCGAAGTAAGTCACTATTGAAATGGCATCGTGTGACGCAGCCTATTTATTCCTTTGACGTACTGAAATCTTTCGTCATGTAAATAATTTCCGTGTCTCTTTTATAATAAACTAGTGATATCCAAAAAAAAAATACTAAAGGACTTTATTTCTTTATTTTTCTATTTTTTAAAAGATGTTATTTCTTTATTTTTAGAGAGGGAATGGAGGGAGAAAGAGAGAGAGAAAAACATCAATGTGCTGTTGCTGGGGGTCATGGCCTGCAACCCAGGCATGTGCCCTGACTGGGAATCGAACCTGCGACATGCTTTGGTTCGCAGCCTGCACTCAATCCACTGAGCTAAGCCAGCCAGGGCCATTTCTTTATTTTTAGACAGGAGAAGGGAGGGAGAAAGAGAGGGAGAGAAACACCAGTGTGTGGTTGCCTCTCGTGCGCCCCCTACTGGGGACCTGGTCCGAAACCCGGGCATGTGTCCTGCCTGGGAATCCAATGGCGACCCTTTGGTTTGCAGGCCTGCGCTCAAATCCACGGAGCCACACCAGCCAGGACAAAAAACAAAACAAAAAAACCTTTTTAAAATATGGGGAGGAAATTAGAAGAATATTTTCTAAGAAGATTTTATTTATTTATATTTAGACACAGGGGAAGGGAAGAAGCAAGGGGGAGAAACATCAGTGTGTGGTTGCCTCTCCAGCGCCCTCTACTGGGAGCCTGGCCCTCAACCCAGGCACGTGCCCTAGACTGGGAATTGAACCCACAGCAACCCTTTGCTTTGGAGGCCAGCACACAATCCACTGAGCCACACCTGCCAGGGCTAGAAGAATAATGAGTATTTTCTCATCTTGGGATGCGAGGGATCCCCACTGGCTTTCTCTCTCTCTCCATTCCTCCCTCTTTCTCTCTCTCTCTCTCTCTCACACACACACACACACACACACACACACACACACGCGCACTTTCCTGCTGGCGGTCATGGTCAGCAGCTGTAGGCATGGAGCTGTTTCCCCCCCGAGCACCTCAGGAGGCGTTTCCAAAGAACAGGCCCCACCTTCTGCACAACGTATCGCCAGCATCACACCTAAGAAAAGGAACGGGAGTTCTGTAACCTGGGGGCGCCGGGCACTCGTGGTCTTGGTCGGCAGGAGATCGTGCAGGTGAACTGGCCGCACCTGGGGTACCCCTGTGCCCCGGAGGGCTCAGCTAAGTGCCCCCCGCCCTGCCCCAGGCCTTTGCATCCTGAGTTCAGGAGGGCGGTCTGACTCGTCCACACCTCCCCCCCCAACTGGGGGGCCTGCCCTGGGTGCTCTGTGGCTCTGTCTGCGTGGCATGAACCCATCAGCCCCTCGATAGGTCGGTCCCCTTGCGCTGTCAGAGGTAGTCGTTCGAGGCAGCTTCCTCCCTTTGTAAGGGCCGCAGCTGCCTGGGGGGGTGGCCCAGACCTGCGTGAGGCCCGGGACTGACCCAGGGCTGGGAAAGCAGGGCCGGGGGCAGGAGTCTGGGAGGTGGGTGAGGAGAAACCTCAGGGAAGGTGTTTTTGGAAGGAGGGCCCCTGCTGGGCAGGCCGTCTGGGCTGCCCCAGAGTGGGTACCACGGGAGGGAAGGTGGGCGGGGCCACCTCCTGTAAGGTGGAATTTGGGCTGCCCTGTGTCAGCAGAAGCCTCGCCAGGCCAGGGAGGCCCAAGGCCAGGGGCCAGCCAGGCAGCCTCGGTCGGAAGGCAGCTTCTGCCACTTACTAGCTGGAGACTTGAGGCAATTTACGTGGTGTCTCTGCCTCGGTTTCCTGATCTGAAAAATGGGTTGTTCAGTGGGTCAGTACGTGTAGTAAAGTGCCCAGCGTGGGGCCCGTTGTGTTCAGTAAGTGGCTGTTACCCTCAGGTGACCAGCGGTGTCCCATGTGGCCGCTGCCTTGGCTGTGTGGGCACCGGAGGGGGCCCTGCTGCCCTTGGGGCTGCTGGAGGTGGCTCTGAGCGGCAGGGGCAGGCGTCTGCTGCCCTGCGTGTGCCCAGGCGCCGGGGACAGGGGAGAGAGCAGATGCGATCGTAGCTTCCACAGCAAAGACAGGAGGAGGCTGGCAGGTTTGAGAGACACCCCATCTGCCCTGCCCTCCCCCCCCGCGCCGGAGGACTTTGCTTGGACCTCAGGCGTGAGCCGGGGCTGACCGAGGATTGCTGCAGAGCTGGCAGGCCGCGGGGAGGCGGCCTCCTGGGCCTGGGCCTGCGGGTGGGACGCTGGGGGCCGTGGGTAGGCCTGGGCCCCGGATGGGCCCCTCCCACTGGGGAGATGACCTGCCTGTTTTCCAAATCTGCAGTGAGAGTTTGGACAGGTTTAAACTCTCGTGCATTAAGACCCTCAAAACACCTGCATCTTTTATTTTTAAAAGATGTGCACACTGACCTTCGGCCCCCTCTACTTGAGACCCTAGCATGGGCGTCGGTGCTCGAGCTCCCGTGGAGGGGGAGGGGGGTGGGTGGGGGGGCGCCCTGGCAGCAGCTCCGCGTCTGCAGCCGCTTCCCTGCTGACGCAGCTCTGTCTCCGGGCGAAATCAGTGCAATTACTTGATTCAGATATTTTACTTTTGTAAAAATAGGGGGAACACAAACGAGAGCCCTGATACGGCTGAGGAAGGAAGCTCCCAGTCGGGGCTGGGGAAGCAGATGCGCAGCTCGTGGGACGTCAGACCGTCGAACAGTGTGACATGCAGGAAACGTGTCAGAACTGGGGCGAAGAGGCAGAGCGCCCACTCTTTACTCTGAGTCTCGCCCCCCCCCCCGAAGGCGGCAGTGCGCAGGGCCCTTCAGGGGCACAGCGGGTGTGCACAGGCTGGCTGCCTTTCCCCTTGGCACAGGCTGCTGGGAAGCAGAGGGCTTGCCGGTGGGGTGCGGTGGGCGCAGGGCCGGAGGTCCTCAGGGGGCCCCGAGTACGGTTTCCGGTCTGGGCAAGGAGCAGCGTGTCTGGGTCCCGCTGGGCGCGTCAGTGTGGATCGAGGTCAGGAGGCCGGCGGGGACGCACCGGGGGAGGGACTGAGTCTTCCCCAGGGGACGGGCTTGTTCTGTCCGCCAACGTGCCAACAGAGTTTGCGGACAGGAAGAAAGACGGAGAGACTGTTACTGAGTAGCTAGCGTGGGGCCAGAAGGCTATTTCTGGGCTGGGATGACGCCGCTTCCTCCCTTTGTCCACTCCCCACCTGGCCTCCTGGACCTCCTCAGCTTGCAGAGGGAGGTGGGGCATGCGGCCACTGGGGGCTCTCGGACCCTCTGAGCCTGGGAGATGGGGGCGGAATTCCCAGCTCCTCTGAGCAGCCCTGGGGGGTGACCTGGGGTGGGAGTGGGGGGGTGGCTTCTGCACAGTCACATCTGCTGGCCCCCCTGGCGCCCACCCCTCGGGTCTATAGTAGCTTCTGTGCATTTCTGTGGGTCTATAGTAGCTTCTGTGCATTTCTGTGCCGGCGGGGGCGGAGGGGGTGTCTTAAAACAACAGAAATGGTTGCTTTCGCAGCTCTGGAGGCTGGAAGTCTGCAAGGAAGGTGTCCGCAGGGCGTGCTGCCTCTGAGGGCTGTGCGGGAGGGTCCGTCCCGGGCCTCTCTCCCTGGCTTTCCTCTGCGTGTGGTGGTCTCTGTGTCCAAATTGCTCCTTTGTATGAGGACACCCGTCCAGGGATTCGGGGTCCGCCCCACTCCAGTGCGACCCCATCTTAGTGAATCCCATTTGCAACCGAGCTCTTTCCTGTGAGGCCACATTCCAAGGCCCTGGGGGTTGGGGCTTCACAGGGTGAAGCTGCTCCTTCCGGCCGGGAACAGCTCATCAGCTGTCCAGAGGAAGGCGTGGTCCACGGGGCCCCGGGGACTCTGACGTCCAGCCCTGCAGTCCCCTGGGGAGGAGACGGAGGGACCAGCCGCTGAAAGGCCCGGGCAGACGAGGACGTGCCGAGGGGTCCACTCGATGTCTGATTTGAAAAGCGCTGGCACTGGTGTGACTTTGTGTTCCTGACTCTGTCTTGCCCAGCGGTGGTGGCTCCTCTGATTGATCACCGGCTGTGGGCCGGGCCCCAGGCTGGCCCTGTCTGTGGCAGTGTGGCTTCAGCGGGCAAGGTGGGTTGTCCCTAAGGTACAGGCTGACCCCGGGCCTCAGTGGGGCAAAGGCATCCGCCCCGGGATTGGCACCTGGATGGCAGGGTCCAGGCCGAGTCTGAAGCCCGAGGTCTCAAGTGCAGAGCACGGCTGCGTCTTGCCTGCACCGCCACGCCCCTCGACCTGGGGTCTGTGCCCGCGGTGTTGCCTGTGGTTTGTATCCTCAACAGACTGTGCCCCCCAGGGCCCATCTCTCTTAAGCCTGCCTCCCTCCCCGCGAGGAGAACAAAAGCCTGGGTGCACAGTTCATGCTCAGCAAAGATATTCCCTCACTCCCTCACTCCCTCACAGAGAATCATCATACACCTGTGAGCCCAGCCGAGGTCCAGAGGGGAGCAGGAAACAGCAGAAAAATATCCGAGAGTGATGAGTGTTAGGTGACCGTGGTGATGGAGAGTGGCCGGGCACTCAGCTGGTGCCGGAGGGGGTTCGGATGAGCTGAAGCACCCGCCAGCGCGGAGGCTCGGTGGCTGACGGGGGTGGGGAGGGGGCGAGTTCCAGGCGGTGAGCTCCAAGAGGCGAGGTGCCCGGGGCGCTCAAAGCTGGAAAGGAGCTTGGTGTGGCTCCGTGCCAAGCGGACACTGGAGGCGGGAGGCTGGGAAGTGCCCAGGTCACTTCCGGATTGGCAGTGGGCGCTTGGGGCGGGGAGGGTGGCGGCTCGCCCTGGCTGTACAAAGGAGGGGGTGTACAGAGTAGACTTCGGACACACCGAGGAGGTGGAGCCAACGGCACTGACCGCGGATTGGGTGGATTGGGTGTGGGGGCGTGGTGAGCAGGAGGGAATGGAGGATCTCACCTGGAAGGTTCCTGGCTGTGCGTTACTTAAGACGGAGAACATGGTGTGAGTGATTTGGGGGATGGAATTTGGAGGTTCGCTGCTGCTGCTGCTGCATCAAACCGTCTTGGTGGGCAGCTCCCGACACTTTAATAAAGACTCAAGGATCTCGTAGGCCTGCAGCGTGCGCCGCTCTGGGCAGGCTTTGGGCCAGCGGGGGCGGGGTGGGGCAGCCCCAGGGCTCCTCTGTCTTCGGGGACTGCAGACCCGCTGTCGGGGTCCCCCACTTCCGCTGCCCGCGCGGCCAGGGCTGCGGGAAGATGTTTTGCTGCCACCTTGTGGCGAGAGGAACCCGTGCGATGTCGGGGCCCATGGAGCGCAGGGACGTCCCCGCTGCAGGGAGAAGGTGAAGCCTTTCCCTGAGCTGCCCACACGCACCGCGGTGTCAGCAGGAAGCCAGCCCTCCCCATGTCCGAGAAGGCCGCCCGCAGCTCCGTGTGGGTTGTGCGGCCTCAGCTGGGCGCACCTCACCTTATCAACGATCGTCCAGCAAATATGTGAGTGGAGACACTAGTGCAGGTTCTGCCGGATTCCTGGGCCCGAGGCCTCCTTCGCTCTGCTCCGGACCAGCGTTCTGTTCCCGCGGCGCCTACGCCGCACGGCAGGTCTTTTCCCCCTGAGCTGCCCCTGTGCGGTCAGCAGTGCATTCCTGCTGTCCCCAGACACACAGCGACACGCCACGGGCAGGATGGCTTTGGCCGCGGCACCCCGCTGTGTGCGCATCTAGACTAGAGTCTTCCGAGGTGCCGGCACTCAGAGCCGAGGGGCTGCGCGGTGCTCCCGGGCACGCGGGTCCATCCTCATCCGACGCGCATGCGCCGCAGGCTTTTTGAGATGTTGCATCTGAGCCCCTCAGGAAGGTCCGTGGCGACTCTCGCCTCCAAGCGAGGGGTTTAGTTTGGTGATTCTGATGGCCGACCGCGGACACGAAGGCTGGTTCGAGGACCGTCTGTCCTGTTTGCGAGGTCCCGGCTCGGAGCTCTGCGGGGCTGCCCCCCTTTTCTCCGCGTTGTGTTGAGCGGAACCGTGTCCGCTGCTTCTCTTCGCAGCAGAATCGCATCAGGCAGAACAGAGACCCCGTCCCTGCCTGGGGCCGATGCGAACGAGGCAGCGCTGTGTGCCTGCCCTGTGCTCCTCTCCTGGCTCCATGTCCCGGGACTTTGACGGGTGTGTGGGCCGGGGCCCTCCTCTGCTCGTTCCTGCCCCGGGGGAGTGGTTTCTGGGACGCAGGGGTGGGAAGGAGGCAGCTGGCCGAGGAAGAGGAAGCTATCGGGGTTTGGGGACAGGCCAGTGTGCCTGGGCCGACCCCGCAGTGGGAGTGGGAGCTCGGAGCTGGATGTCCTCTGAGAACGGGAGATGTCCTTCCATACTGGGGCCAGGCACTCCCGCCTGTCTTCTGTGCACCAGCGTGGGTGGGTGGGGGCTTCCCCCCTCCAATCCCGTCCTGCCGCCCCCACCCAGAGAGCCCGTTGGTGTCCCTTCCTGGGCACCTCGTTCCCGATCCCCCTCCGTCCCGGAGGGCTCCCAGAGTGCCGTCCTGGGCTTGCGTTTTCGCTGGCTGGGCGGGGGAAGGGTTTGCGATGAGCACCCTTCTTCTCCGGGGGAGGGGTGAGTCCCCGCGTGTGAGAGACACAGACACACAGATGTGCCGACGGGGAACCGGAGTGTGGGAGTTTTACACTCGGAACTGTGAGTCAGGATTCCCGGGTCGAGTTTCCGTCTCCGTGCCTGGAGGTGCTTGGGAAAGGCCCTTCAGCCGCAACATCTGGTGCGTGGAGACCGCGAGCAGGGGGAGGACGACGCCGGGGCGTTGTTTCACCCCCAGGGTCTCCCCGGCGATCCAGCCCGGGACTTGGCAGCACCGAGGTCGGAGAGGCCCTGCCTTCCTCAGGCATTCCCCCACTCCAGCCCCCTCTGGAATGTGCCGCCTTCCCCTTGCGCTTTGGGTCTGACCAGGAGCTTGGGATTCTGCAGCTGAGAGGGAAGCCGGGAGTGGGGTTGGACTGGGAGTGGAGGAAACCTGGGGCATTATGTCTTTAAAGGGAAATGCAAGCCCCTCATCCTGGCCGCTACCAGAACTGGTTTCTCCTGATCTGCCCAGGGTCCTTGTGGATCGGGGAGAACTGGGCCTGGCTCCCGTCCAGGGCCTTGGGGGAGAACCCGGCATTTAATGAGTGTCTGGCGCGGCCCACACTGGGGAAATTCAAAGGGGCTTGGAGAGAGCGAGCGCCAGGCTCCAGCCGGTACCACGAGCTGACACTTCACCTCCGCTCGGCCGGCCAGTCAGCCTCTGGACGCCTCCGCACAGGAGGGGAGACCCAGGAGCAGCAGTCCAGAGACCTCGGGGACTCCTAAGTTGAGTCTCTTATGCAGAACTGTAGGGTCCAGGTCCAGAGGTTGGTTACCTGTGGCTTTTCCACTGCCCAGAGCAAGGCCAACGCTTGACCCGGTCTAGATGACTTAATACTCAAGGGAGAAAGCCTCTGTCGCTGACAGAACAGCCGGCTCCCCTGCAGCAGCGCCCAGCAACTCCCGTTCTCCAGTGTCCCAGCCTCAGGGCGTCTGAGCCCCAACAGAACTGAGATAGGACCACCCTGTCTGGGCTTCCCACTTTACAGATCAGGAGACTGAGGCCCAGAGAGGGCGAATGACTTACCTTCTGACCCCTAGTTTACACTTTTACTAAGTCCCGCCCTGGGTTTCACCTTCAGGCCCTTCCTTTGGAGAGAGCCCACTCCTGTCCCAAGCCGGCCCCAGTGTGTGGGGTGCTGAGAACTGTTATTTATTTGGCCTGCTCTTAATGGCAGCGCCTCACCTACCTGCCCCGATCCAAGGAGGAGCCCTGGGCTGGAATTTCCTGTTTTCTGAGGGTTCCAGGGGCTGCCCCAGCAGGCTGGTTCCCTGGCGCCGCCGTTCCTGGGTGTTCCAGGCCAGGCTTGCCGCCTCTCTCTCCGTGCTGGGCTGACTCCCGGCCTCTCCAGGTCTGGGCTTGCCCCTGCGCGGTGGAGGAGTTGTGAGACTCAGTCGAGCGACGCTAGGTGCCCAGAGGCCCAGAGGCCGGAGGTCCGTGCGCTCCGGCCGCGACCCCGGCCTGGGCCCCGCCCCGCGCCCCTCGCCATGGGCCTGGCCCTTGCCCGCGGGCCCTGACCATGGAGCAGGGCTGGCCGCCGGGGGACACTTACAGCCGGGAGCGGCCCGCCGTATGCCGCCGCGCCCTCAGCGTCTGCGACTCACTGGACCTGCAAGGCGCCCCGGCCAGCCGCGCCGCCCCCGCCCTGCAGGCTGCCTTGTACGCGGGGCGCGAGCAGACGGCGAGGCCGCGGAGCGTGTGTTCGGGAGGCCCAGCGCCCCCGCCCACCGGCGCCCGCAGCCTGCTGCTTGGCTTCCTGCGCCCGCGCCTCGGCCGCCGGGGCCCGTCCGACGGCCGCCCACCGGCCCCCGGGCCTGCGCCCTCGGAGCGCCTGGGCTCTGCCGCGCCCAGCCCCGTGCCCAGCCCCGCGCCGGCCCGGCGCAGCCACTCCCGGGGCAGCCAGGCGCCGCGGCCACGGCCCACCAGCATGACGTTCCTGGAGGTGAACCGCCTGGAGCTGGCCGAGGCCGAGGCTGCGGGCGCCGGGCTGGGCCGCGCCGGCAGCGCCGGCTTCCTGCGGGGCGCCTCGCTGTGGAGCAGTCAGCGCTGGCAGGTGCTGCGCGGCGGCAGCGGGCGCGCCACCCCGAGCCCCCGGCGCGGCCTGTCGGCTCTGAGGAAGAGCTTCAGCTTCCGCCTCCGCCGCGGCCAGGAGATCAGACGCTCGGAGTCCGGGCTGCTGCCCCGGGTGCGCACCCGCAGCGACGGCGACGCCAGCTCCCTAGGCGCCTTCCCCAGCCGCCGCGACCTGCTGCTGGGCGCCGAGGCCCCGCGCGGTGCCCCCGAGCCCGGCCGACCCCGCTCCGCCGCCGGCCTCTGGAAGCTGCTCACCAGCCGCTTCCGCCGGAGGGACCCCCCGCCGGAGCCCCCACCCGCGGAGCCGCTGTGGAGCCGCCGGGCGGCCATGGCCCCTGGGCCCCTGGGTGCGCCAAGCGGTAAGGGGACGTGTCTGGCCTGGGGATCCCTTTCTGGTTGGAATCTGCGCTGGGAGCAGGCGGGGAACCTGGAACCTACCTGGGAGAGGTGGGCGTGCCGTGCGATCAGGGCACAGCAGGGCTGCCCAAGTAAGGTCGGTGAGGGTCCTGGGAGGTGGTCATTGCAGACAGAGGAGGACTTGCAGGTGGCCCCTGTGCTTGCCCCGCCCCGTGGCCTGGTGGAATGGGAGGACAGAGCTGAAGGCCTCTTTCTGGCTTTGGCCCACGCGGCACTGAGGCCTGGGGGGGCGAGGCTCCGGGCGTGGGCTGGCTCGAGGTGGGGCCACAACTTTCTAGCTCCCAGGCCGGCCTGACCCTCCTCCCTGGCTGTCTCTGCAGATGAGCTTAGGAACTGCTTGTGGGCCTGGGCCCTCCGTGGGATAACCTCTCGGGGGCAGCCTGGGGCAGGGAAGGAGGACGGCCCGGGCCAGGGCTGAGGGATGGCCACCACAGCCTAGACATAGGGAAGGTGGTGCAGGCCCTCAGAGGGCCTGGGCGGTGTGAGGCTTCCCATCCCGGGGACAGCGGCCGTGTCGCAGCAGCTGCCCTGGTTTGAGAATGGACTGAGCCGTAGGGAGCCTGGGAGGCCGGTCTCTGGGGGAGAAAGGGTGGTGGCCTCCCAACGGGGAGGAGCCGAGGGTGGAGGGCCAGTTGGGTGGGGTGGATAGCTCCCCATTGGACCAACCTCCCTGGCCCGGAACAGGGCAGGTGAGGGCTCCTCCCTCTTCACCCTGGCAGGAATGTGGTGGGTGGCTCCACCCTGCACAGGGCAGCTGTCCCTACTTGCTGTAGGAGGTTGGCGCCCCAGCTGCCAAATGCCCAGCCTGGCCTGGGACTGGGCCGAGACCTGCTGGGGCTGCCTCTTGCCCGGGTCTGTTGTCGGGGCCCAGGGGGTGCCAGGCCAGGTCTGGCTCAGGTGGGCCCCTCGGCTTACCTCGCTGGAGCAGTGAGAGGAGGAGGGCTCCAGTCCAGGCCAGGGGGACGAACCTGTGTGTCCCTTGGAGTCCTCTTCCTGGGGACCGTCTTTAGTCCGTCCTTCTCTCCTGCTGCTCCCTGGGGAAGGAGGGGTGAGGGTCGGGGTCCCCTCAGGACAGCACTGTCCTCCGGCCTTGGCCTAGGAACGGGCAGGAGAGTGTAGGAGACAGCTGGTCGCAGATAGCACAGGTGCGGGTGCCACCCAGTCCTGATAGGCAGCCTTCTATCCCGCAGACTCGTTTGTGAACAGCCAGGAGTGGACCCTGAGCCGCTCGGTGCCGGAGCTTAAAGTGGTGAGTGAGGCAGGGAGGGCCGGGCCACGGCGGGGCTGGGGCCGCCCCAGCCCGCTCTCTCCTCCGGGCCTCTCCCGGCAGCCCTCCCGCAGGCCCTCTTCCCCGCGCGCCCGCTCACGCGCTCTCATCATCGCTGGTCCTTCTCAGTCCTCGCTGTTTTTGCCTCTCCCGCCCCACCTCCTCTCTGGCGCCCTCTGACCGCCGCTGTCGCCCCCTCCTCTCCCGCAGGGCATTGTAGGGAACCTGTCTAGTGGGAAGTCGGCCCTTGTGCACCGCTACCTGACAGGGACCTATGTGCAGGAGGAGTCCCCTGAAGGTGAGCGTTCCAGGTGGGCCGCGCGCTCTCTTTCTCTCCCATCCTCTGCGCGCTGCGCACCCGCGCACGGGGCTCCAGCCCCTCTTCCCGTGCAGTCCCCGCTCAGCCCTGCGGCCTCCTCCTGGGAAGCCGTGCGCGCCTCCTCTGCGCGGCCAGGGGGCGTTCCTCCCCGCTGCGGGCCTGACCGCGCACTCTGCCTTAGGGGGTCGGTTTAAGAAGGAGATTGTGGTGGATGGCCAGAGTTACCTGCTGCTGATCCGGGATGAAGGAGGCCCGCCTGAGCTCCAGGTGAGGCTCCCGCCCAGCCCCGGCCCGTGGTGTGCGTGGGGAGAGGGGTGCGGAGTTGGCCCGGGACCTGGCGAGGCCGGTCATTGTGCGCGGTTCCCCCTAGTTTGCCGCCTGGGTGGACGCGGTGGTGTTTGTGTTCAGCCTGGAGGATGAGATCAGCTTCCAGACCGTGTACAACTACTTCCTGCGCCTCTGCAGCTTCCGAAACGCCAGCGAGGTGCCCATGGTGCTGGTGGGCACGCAGGGTGAGCGGGCCTGTGGGGCTGGGTCCCCCGGTGGGCAGGTCTGAGGAAGCCCCGCCCCCTCCCGCCCTTTTCTGGCGCCACGCCCACCACATCTTCCCCAGCTACGGCCTGCCCTCCCGGTGACAACCAGTCCGCGTTTTTGAGATGAATTAGCCCAGGGGCTGGCTCGCTCTCACTCCGTGAGTTGGTGGCAGAGCTAGGACAAGGCCGGACGCCCGCGTCCTCCGGCTCACTGCCCTCTGCCCGGAGGGCCTCCCGCGCGGCGCCCGCACTGTTGTCACCGCTCGGCCGGCAGCGCCAACCACCCCCTCCCGCCCCCACAGACGCCATCAGTGCCGCCAACCCCCGGGTCATCGACGACAGCAGGGCCCGCAAGCTGTCCACAGACCTGAAGCGCTGCACCTACTACGAGACGTGCGCGACCTACGGGCTCAACGTGGAGCGCGTCTTCCAGGACGGTAACTCGGGTGCCAGGCGGGCCCTGCGGCGAGCGGAGCTGTGTGCTCTGGAGGGGGGCGGGGGGGGGGGCTCCGAGCCGGGCCATCTCCCTCCTCCCCAGAAGGGTAACTGACTGTGCTGTCCCCTGCAGTGGCCCAGAAGGTAGTGGCCTTGCGGAAGAAGCAGCAGCTGGCCATCGGGCCCTGCAAGTCACTGCCCAACTCCCCCAGCCACTCGGCAGTGTCCGCCGCCTCCATCCCGGCTGTGCACATCAACCAGGTGCGGCCCGCCTCCCCGCTCCCCGTGTGCGCGCGCGCGCGCCCGCCCGCCCGCCTCAGCCCCGCCTCTCCATACTGTCTGTCTGCCTGCGTGTGCCCCCTCATCTGGTCTCACGCCTTGCGGACGGTTCGAAAGCCCTGGCTCCAGTTTCATGCAGCCTGCGCGGCCGGCCTGGCCTCATCCGCAGCCCTGTGGTGACTCCTTGCTAGCGCCCACCCTGCTCGCCACCCACCCCCCGCCCTGCAGCCCCCTGCAGCTGAGGCGGCAGAACATCCGCTCTGGTCCGTGCTGGCCGGGCTGTGTCAGGAGCCGCTGCCCATGGAGCGGACTCAGGAGGCATAGGGGCGTTCTCGGAGGCCCGCAGGGGACCGGCCCCTGGCGATCAGGGCAGCGTGGGCAGGTCCCCCGCCTGTCGGCGGCCCGTCAGTGTTTGCGTTCAGGAGGGACCAGTGGCTTTTGTGCCGTGTGGGGTATCAGGGCGCCTCTGAGCCTGGGCCTGCCAGCACTGCCCCCATAGTTGCACCGGGACACCCCTCCAGTTCCTGGCCTAGCGCCTGGCTATTTCTCAGCACTGGGACCGGAGTGTCCTGCTGTAAGTGCAGCTCCCCGCTCTGTCCCCTGCTCGGCAGGGAGCCCCGGGCTGCCCCAGGGGCACCGGCTGGCGTGGCCTGTGGCCCGGCGGATGGCCACCCCTTCCCTTCTGCCCACCCTGGCTGTCGCTTCCTGTCGACGGCCTCGCCGCTTTTTCAGAGACACCTCCCCTTGGCGTTGTAGAAGGCAGCCAGGTGTGCCCCGTAAGTGTCCTGGGTGGGGAGGAAAAGGAGGGGCGTAAACACAGGCCTTCTTTCGCCGCCTCTGGGCAGCTCCGCCCTCCCGGGCCGGGCCCTGCTGACGGCCGGGGCCCAGCTCCTTCGCTGCTCGTGCAGGTTAGGGTCCGCGTGTGTGTTCCGATCCCTGGGCTGGGCGCTGGCACGCGCCCTCTGTCCCCATCCCGCCATCCTGTCTTTCCTGCCTTTGCCAGCTCTGTCCCTTTCTGCTACCGCCTCTGACAGTGGACAGGCCTCGGCGGTCCCGTGTCCCTTCCCCAGTCACACACGTGCCCCGTGTGGGCTAACCTCATCCTCCCCTGCCCCTGAGCCCCGCACCAGCCTCTTACATCCTTGACATACGTCACTGACTTCGGGGTGCCCCGCCAGTGGGACCTGCTGCCCCACCCCACACCCACCTGTGAGCCAAGACCCCACAGTCCCCCTCCAGCTTCCGCCGCTGATTCTGACTTGTTGGCTGTCGCCTCCGTGAGCTCCCTGGTGGGCACGGCTGGCAGCCCTGTGCAGTGGCCGCTGATTGCACCGGCCTCCAGGCCTTGCTGCCTGTCCCCTCGGCCCCGTCTTTAGGAGCGAGTGGCCCCTCTGCTGCCCCAGGAGCCCCCGGCCAGGCACCCCCGCCCCCGAGCCGCCCTCAGCAGCCCTCTCTGTCCGTAGGCCACGAATGGTGGCGGCAGCGCCTTCGGCGACTACTCGTCCTCAGTCCCCTCCACCCCCAGCGCCAGCCAGCGGGAGCTGCGCATCGAGACCATCGCCGCCGCCTCCACCCCCACACCCATCCGCAAGCAGTCCAAGCGGCGTTCCAACATCTTCACGGTATGTGCCCGTGCCCGCCCCGCCACCGCGCCGCCGCCCGGCAGGCAGGGCCACCTGCGGTCCCCATCCACGCAGACGCCCAGCGCTCAGTAGGCTCCCCCGGTGCCCGGGCCCACAGCCAGGCTCTTCCTCCGAGCCCGCCGCCGCGGCCCTCAGCACATCCACACGGCCCAGCTGCCCCGCTGCACACGCCCCCCCCCCCAGCCCCCTACCCCCCAGGGCATCCTGCCAGCGTGAGGGATCTTTGGAGGCATCTGCGCTCGCCGCCCCGGCTCCCGGCACTTGGGAGCCGCGCATCGACACACAGTGCTAGCGGACAGAGTGCTAGCGGCAGAGGGGGACCAGGGCCCAGGCCTCCCGTCCACACTCCGCTCTTTCCCGTCACCCCTCGCTTCCTCCCCCGCACTCAGGGGTCGGTCTCAGAAAGCCTTAGGCGCCTTCTCCAGGCCTGCGGCCGGTGCCTTGCCACCCCGCCTTCGAGCCCCAGGGGCCAGCTCTCCCCCTTTCCCCACAGAACCTCACGCCCGGGGCCGTGTGCCTCCCACCGCTCGGGGCCCCGCCCCTGAGCTCGTAGGTGTCCCGAGCCTCCCGCTTGTCATGCCCAGCATCTGGCCTCTGACACACGGTGTCCACCCCCCAAATGCTCCCCTTCCAGCTGGGACTTGGCTGGACCCTTCCAGGATCTTGGGTCACAGGTGGGTGAGCTGTCACGTGGATTCTCAGGAGATCACCCCGTCCTTCTGCGTCACTCCATGCGCCTCTTGCGGGCCACCGGGCCGGGCCCTCGGCCTGGCCTCGTGTGCTGCCCTCCCGGCCGGGCCCCGGCCAGGCTCTCAGGAACCAGCCCAGCAGAGCCAGCGCTCCCAGGCCTCGCCCCCTCATTCTCGCCTCCGCCCCGCCCCGCACACTTCTGCCCGGTCTGCCTGCTTCTGTCCCCCGTGCCTGCCGCGCGCTCCCTCCGTGTCCGTGCCGACCGACCCTCTCTCTGCCGACCGCCGCTGCCATGCCTTGCACTCCCCACTCCTGACCCCGCCTAGACTCGAAGCTTCTTGTTTCTTTCTGCTCACGCCCCTTGAGACTCACAGGGCCTTGGGCTGCCTGCTTGTGCCCGCACCTCCTGCTTCTGCTGCTGCTGCCGCTGCCGCTGCCGAGCCCTTGGGTGCCCATGTGTGTGGTGACCGCCGTCCGTGCCCTCCGCACCTGCTCCCTGACACCCTGCCTCCGTCACCTGCCCCCTCGACGCCATTCTTGACCTCCCGCCTTCCTCTGCTGCTTGTCCCGCACCGCCCCCCCCGGCACGCTGTCCCCCTCCGTCCACACCATGCTCAGCCCCCCGGCCTCCTCGCCGTGGCCCCCCGTGCTCCCTGCCCCGCGCCCTCTGCTGCCTGCTGCGCTTGTGCCGCGCCGCCTGCCGCCCTCCTGCGGGCCCTGCCATCCGCTCCATCTTCACGGTGGCGACCTTATTTTTTCCTTCCATTGTTTCCATGGTGACCTCACTTGCGCCATCGGCCTCGAGACGTGTCTCCCGTCTCTAAGGGTGCATCTCGGGACCTCCCCTCTCACCCCTCTCACCCCTCTCATCCTCACTGTTGGGGCCACCCCCATCTCCCTCATCGCCCGCCCGATGGAGGCACGCCTGCTCTGGGGCTGGCGCCCTCGTGGCCCTCCCACTGACGTGGCCGTGGGCGTCCCCAGCCGCCCCCATGACGTCATGTGCTCATTTTGTTGCCACTCTTGCTGCGGTTCCTGCCATGGGGGTGTGCCCCTCGGGGCTCCCGGGGATCCTCTGGTGATGGGGGGCCCTTTGGCTCCCCAGTCTGCCTGGGGCAGGCTGCACCCCACCCCTCCCTGCAGAAGTCCCGCCCACCCACCTTCCTCCTCCCCAGGCCGGAGGGGCAGAGGCTGTGGTGCCCAGTGGAGACCCGGGGCAGGCGCTGCCGGCGGAGCCGCGGGCCGGGGCCCTGGGCCCAGTGCTCCCGGCTCCTCGGCTGAGGTCCCCCCACCCCCCAAGTTGCAGTCCTTTGCCCCTTCCCCGTACCCCTGGCTCCTGGCAGCCTGGGTGAACAGGAGGGACGTGGCACCCCGAATATTCCCCACCGGCTGAGACAGACTGCCGGCCGCCCTGCCGCCTCCTCTGCCTCCTCCTCCTCCTCCTCCTCTTCCTCTTCACCCGCTGCTGCCTCTCCCCAGGCACCTGGGGCTCCGCCCTCACCAGTGCTGACCAGCTTATGCGGGGCTTGAGTATAACTTGCCAAAATCTTTATTCTTTCGATATTTGCAGATATGTGCCACTGTTTCCAACTTTTCATCAACAAAAAGGCCTTTCCAACTCCTTCCAAATTAGAAGACCAGGTGGTGACACACAGCACCTCTGGACACTGTCCCCTGTGCGGGGCCGGAGGCGGGCCGGGCCCTGGGACTGCTCTCAGATGAGACGCGGCCGCCGTGCTCCCCACTCCAGAGACCCGCGGGAACCTTTGTCACTAACCCCCACCCCCAGGGAAGGCTAGGAAGCTGGAGCCCAAGGCCGGGGGCTGCCGGGGACCAGGCCCGGCCGGACGCTGCGCCAGGCTCGCTGCATGGACAAGAAGGGAGCTCGGCCCCACGCCGGCCCGCCCGCCCGGCAACGAGGCCCCGAGGGGCGGGGCGTCCGAGGGGCGGGGCGTCCGAGCGCCCGCGGCCCAGCCGCTCCTGGGGGAGCTTTCCCGCCCCTCCCCTCCTCTGCTCCTTCCTGCATGGACTTCTGCGTTCCTGCTCCGCTCTGGACGCCAGCACCGCCGCGCGCTTGCCTTTCCCCCTCTTGGCCTCCCCGTTTCCTAGGATCCGCGTGGGGGCGGCTCTGCCCCGGGAGCCTGGCAGGGGCCCGGGGCCTTTCCTGGCCCCTCTCCTCTCTCTCTCCGTCCACTGCGCCCCTCGGGCCGCGCCGCTGTGGTGTCTGTGCCGCCGGCGGGCCGCCCGCCCGCGCGCTTCCGGGCCCGGCCGTCCCCGGTTGTCGTGCCCCGTGCTCCCGGCCGTCCCTCCGTCCCACTGTCCACCTCGCCTCGCCCCTGGCCTTCTCTTGCACCCCGGCCCCCTCGGGCTGCGCGCCTCTCACGCCCTTGGTATCTCGTGTCCTCGCTCTTCTGTAAGGGGCGGTCCCGGCTCAGTGACCTGTGCTGCTCTGTATGGTGCCGTGTGTAAGAATAAACCCATTGGAATACTCTCGGTCTCAGTTCCTTCCCGGTCCCGCCGCCCCGGCCCCGCCCCGCTGCTAGGGCCCGTCCAGGCCGAGGGAGGGCGGGTGGGCTGGGGGTTCCAGGTGGGCAGCTTGTCCCCCACCGCCGACCCCGGGCCCCTGTAATGGGCCTCTTCTTTTCTCTTCCAGTCTCGGAAGGGTGCCGACTTGGACCGGGAGAAGAAGGCCGCCGAGTGCAAGGTGGACAGCATCGGCAGTGGCCGGGCCATCCCCATTAAACAGGTCAGCACCCCCTTCCCCTGCTGCTGGAGGCGAGCCGGTACGGCCCGGGAAATGCTAGAGGGTGGTTCTTTTCCGGGCCTCTGTGACAGGGGTCCTGGTGGCAGAGGCGGACAGCTCTCCTGTCGGGCCTGAGGTTCTGCTAAGGAGGAGGAGACCCCGTGGAGGGTGGTCAGAGTGGTTACTTGCCCGTGTAACAGGCTGGCGACCCGAGCAGCCCGCGCTCCCGGCTTTGCCTGTACTGCACCTCCACCACCAGGGGGCAGCAGAGAGCCACCCGCTGGCCTCCCGCGCTCTGGGCTGGTGGTCCTGGAGTCGGGTGACCTGGAGGGCAGGGTCTGCTGTCTCTGCCAGAAGGCCGCTGGGTCTGGGCTCTCCGGCCCGGAAAAGGAAGAGAATTTGCTAGAATACCCTGAGTGCGCACTGAGGGGCAGACTGAGGGCTGGTCTTCCCCTGGGTTTTGTGGCAGCCTTATCCCTGGGAGCCTCTCTTCTTCGTGTGTAAAGAAAAAACTTGATCGAGGAGTCTCTCCCTGATTCCCTCCCGAGTCACACTGCATGGCAGGGCCGGCTGCTGGCGCCTTGGGTGCTCCCAGGCCCCCTGACGTGGGTGCCCTTGCTGGGGGAGACACTGACGGGTGGGGGCGCCCCTGTGCAGAGGTGGTGGTGTGCCGGGCCGGGCTCCAGAGCTGCTGGCTGGACGAGGCCAAGCCGGGAGGTGTCCCTCCGGAGCTTGGGCAGGAGGCTGTGTGGGGGCTGAGGTGCCCGCGAGGTTGGGGCGGTGGCCCGGCGGTCAGTCTGCTGCGCCCACGGGATGCTGGGCTTGGCAAAGACCTCCTCCGGAGCCGGGGGGTGGAGATGTCGTGTCTACGGGGCTGTGTCAGGTTCTGACCATGCAGGAGGCCGGCAGGGCCAGCGCCGCAGAGCTCCGTGTGGCCCGGGCCCCGCTGTGGTCAGGCTGGGGCCCATGAGCAGTGTGACCGGAGCTCATTGGCGAAGGGCCATGTAGAATGGACAGCCCAGCATATGTATCAGGTCCCGGGGGGCAGAACGGGGACACGGCGTGTGGCTCTCTGTCCCTTGTCTCTGCGTCCGCCCTCCCTGAGAAGTCACCGCACTCGCGTCTGGCAGGGTCAGCTCTGGTTGGGCCAGTGTGCGGGGAGGCCGGGCGGGAGGCCTGAGCGCGGCCGCGGCGGGGGCAGCCGGTCAGTCTCCTGCTGGTTCCCACAGACCTGTTGATTGATGTGTGATCGCCCGTCTCCGGGGCTGTGCAAACCCACCGCCTCCTGGCGGGGTGGGGCCGGGGCGGCAGCCGCCAGGTGGGCGGTGTGGATGTGCTCACAGAGGACTGCCTCTCCCTGCCTGGAGGACAGGTGTTTCCTGCATGTGTGCACGCACGTAAACCTTTAATAACAAGGGCGTCCCCAAGCCCTTCCTGTCTGGGGTAGAGGTGCCCGGTCATGTATCCGGGTGATGTATCTGTTGCCTGGGCCTCCATGTGGATGGAAGCAGGAGCCGTGGGGTGGGAGCGGAAGCCCGGTGCACGGGCACCTGCGGCTCTGGGCTGGGCCAGGGGTGGTCAGCGAGGTCGCCTGGGTGCTGCAGGCCCCTAACCCTCAGGGCCCCTGAGTATGCTGGGAAGGATGCTGCAGGTAGAAGCTCAGTGCAGACCTGGGCCCTGGGCCTGCCTGCCCACTGTAGGCAGGAACCTCAGACAGGGCGGAACACCAAGGGGTCACCCAGGGGCACTGGGGGGCATGCCTGCCTTTGGGGTGAAGGCGTCTCCCAGCCCATGGCCATTCCCTCTGGTCCCACCGCCCTCTGCCCAGGGCCGGCCACCCTTCTCCCGCCCGGTGTCCCGTTCTGCCGGCGCCGCTCCTTCCCCTCCCCCCTGCTCCTGCTGGGAGTGGAGATTGCATTTCAGTTGCCATTTGCATTCCCAATCAATCCGGACTCCGCAATTAAGCCGGCTGGCGGAGCTGCGAGGGAGGCGGCGGCGGGAACGGGTCCTCTGGGGGCTGTCGCCTCCGCACCGCTCCCATTCCGCCCCAGATTGCTTCCTGCTCCGCCGTGCGCAGCCGGCCGGCCGGGGAGGGAGCGGGAACCCCCGGAGCTCCGTCTCCCTCCTTGGAACGCGCGGTGCGCGCGGGGCTCGGGCGGGCGGGCCCTGGTGGCCCAGCCGGGCCTCCATCCGCCCTGGCGCCCTGCGGCCAGGGGGCGCGGGGTGGGCGGGGGCAGGGGCAGCTCCGCCCGGCGTTCCTCCCACGCTCAGGTTGCCGGCTGATCGGCGCCTCACGGCCCTCCCCGCTAACCCCAGCCCAGGTGAAGAGGGCGGGCTTGGGCGGGAAAGCGCTCCGCTCCCCGCCCGCCTCCTCCCGGTGTGCTGCTCGGAGGGGGCAGGACGGCCCTCCGTGAGACCACCCTCCGCATATGTCGGGGACACTGAGGCCCAGTCCCGGACACGACTTGTTGGATGTTAAGGGCTAGTTGGTGGCAGAAGGGGCAGCTGAGCTGGGCTTCCCTTTCTCCTGGCGGAGTCCGGGCGGGACCCAGGAGGGCGGGCCTGGTGAGTCTCAGGGTTTGAGAATGGAGGCCACTGTGGAATCTCCCAGGGAGGGGGACGTGGGGGGCAGGTGCGGAGCTGCAGGGGAGCGGAGGCCATTTCCTGGCCCTCCTGGGGGGCACCAGGGGCGTACTCGGGCCTCGCTCAGGGGAGGGGGCCCAGGCACCCACTCTTGGAGTACCAGGGACCCCAGGCACCCACTCCTGGCCGGTGAGGGGTGGGTGCCACACCCAGGACCCATCACCCCGGCTCCCGCACAGGCTGTGTTCCAGCTACCCTGTCGCAGCCTAAGGGTCCCTGTAACGCCGTGTGTCTTCAGAAGCCCCTTGTGGTGGTAGAGTCTCTCAGGCTGAGGGGGGCCCAGGACATGGACCTGCCCTCAGAATGACAGTCCCCACACCCAATCTCACACGGGGGGGGGGGCAGCAGCAGGAGGAGGGGAGGGAGGAGGGGAGGGAGAAGGGGTGGCAAGAATGTGAACGCTGTCGGAAAGTGGGAGGCTGGCTGGCTGGCTGGCGTGGAGGCCCTTCCCGCCACCTGGGCGCCTGCTTGGGGGGAGAGATCAGGCAGGAAGTCTCCGATCACCTGTTGGCCGATCTCCTCGCTCCGAGCCTCCTTTCGGACTCGGAACTCGGAGGGGAGGGGTGGTGGGATCTGGGGCCACCCCCACCTCAGGGCACGGCCATCGCTGGGGGGACCACCCACTGTCTCACCCCCGAACCTCTCTGTTTCTCATAACTTACTGATTTTTAGAGAGAGACACACGTCATTTTGTTCCACTTATCCATGCATTCATTGGCTGGGTCCTGTGTGTGCTCTGACCGGGGATTGAACCCACGATGCTGGCATATCAGGACAGCGCTCTAACCCACTGAGCTACCTGGCTGGGGCATGAATGTGTTTTTGTTTTTTTGTTTTTTTTAATTTTCAGTTACAGCTGAAATTCAATAGTCAGGGCCCGGCACAAATAACACCTCTTCTTATTACAAAATGGTAAGTATGTGATTCTGTGATGTAACAGTATCACACTCGGGCACACCATGGGACATTTTAGGAGGTGAAGTGTTCACGTTGCTGTCCATCTCACGCAAGACACTCACGTACCCCACCAGCCACACTCAGGCAGGCCTCCTGCCGGACCCTGTGTGACTTTCAGGTGGGTCGCACGGTGGTTAGACAGTTATATACCTCACAAATGTATTCCCAGCATCTCCTGGACACCGTGCATCATTATAACATTACTGACTATACTTCCTGTGCTACAGTTTTACATCTCTGCGACTATCTTTGTTAACCACTCCACCTTTTTCATCCATTCCCTCCAACATCCACCCACCTGGTGGGCACTAATTTGTTCTCTGTATCTTTGTAAGTTTGTTAGTTTATTTTTTTTAAAGATTTTACTTGTTTGTAGAAAGAGGGGAAGGGAGGGGAAAAGAGAGGGAAACGTCCATGTGTGAGAAATGACTGGTTGCCTCTCGCACACCCCCAGCCGGGGACCTGGCCCATCAACCCAGGCATGTGCCCTGGCTGGGAATCGAACTGGCAACCTTTCAGTGTATAGGCTGACTCGCAATCTACTGTGCTACACCAGCCAGGGCTGTTTGTTTACTGTCTTTTGTTAGATTCCCCGTGTAAGCGAAATCCTCACACCTGAGTCTCTTAATCCCTGCTCTGCGGTCTCAGGGCAGGGCCCGCCCTCCCTGGAGGAGAAGCCGCCACAGTGTCTGTCTCCTCCTTTTTGACACTCACCGGGATGGGCTCAGGGTGCTTCCCTGCTCTCCCAGCCGATGCCAGCCCTCATCCGTCCCTGTTTGTCCCCAGTGTCCCTGTGTGGCTGTCCCCGAGCAGGAGTTTTGTCCAGGCACCTGCAGGAGCGTGGCCTCTTCTCAGCCCTCCCGAGTGAGGGTGCAGGGGGCACACGGGGGTGATGCGGTCCTGCGGGGTCTGCCACCTGTACACCATCGTGGCCGTCCTTGTCCCCACGACTGCAGCTCCTGTGCTCACCCAAGCTCTCTCTCTCGCACGGCCTGTTGTCTGAGAGAGCGAGCCAGAGGCCGGCGAGGGTGTCTTCGGGGGCTGTCCCTGGGCGTGGGCGCCTTTCGTCTTCTGTCTTTCCGCCGTCCCGGCTGGCCGCTCCCCAGCCCGTCCACCACCAGGTGTTCCCTGGGTGTGCGCCGTGTCCCAGGCGTAGTCACGGTGCCGAGGGCGTCAGCGGAGGAAGCACACCACAGGCCTTGCTCTCGTGAGCTCTAGCCCGCCCCCAGGCGGCACGGGAAGTCCGGTCGCCAGACTCGGTGGCTGGGGACCCCCGCAGCCTGCCTTGTGGGAGTCGGGCGTCCTGGGGTTGGCGAGGGGGTTTTCTGCCCCAGTCCAGGGCCACTGTTGGCGGGTAGGAGGCCAGGGCCCTCCTGAGGCCTCTGTGCGCCCGGACAGGCCCGGGCGGGAGGAAGGGCAGGGGAGACAGCCCCCCTGGAGGGGTGGCCCTGGGGGCAGGCACCTGTCCCTGACCCAGCCTCCGTCCCCAGGGCATCCTGCTGAAGCGGAGCGGCAAGTCCCTGAACAAGGAGTGGAAGAAGAAGTACGTGACGCTCTGTGACAACGGGCTGCTCACCTACCACCCCAGCCTGCACGTGAGTCTGGCCGGGGGCCGGCCTGGGGGGTGTAGCGGAGGGGCTGACCCTGGGACCGCGGGGAAGCCGGCCTTCGTGAGCTCCAGGGGACTCTCACGCGAGCCGGGAAGGACCTCACGTTGGTGGTCTGGGACCCGCACGGACCCCAGGACCCCAAGACCCGGCCCCGGGCTGAAGGCCACACTCAAGCTCTGACCGGGGCCGAGTCTGCGGAAGAGAACTCCCCCGCGGGGACGGTGACCCGGGCCAGGCTGGTGCGGGCAGTCGGGCTCCGCGCCCCACACCCTGCTTGTTTGAGGGGCTGAGTGGGCCCCGTCTACACAGAACGGCTGAAGCGGGGGGCTGCTGGTGGGAACCAGGTGTTTTCAGGGGAGTCACACGAGTGGGGGCACCCTGGGCCCGGGGTGCCGCCGGGTCCCTGGAGAGTGGTATGGGGACCGGGACGGGTCCCCTGGGGAGGAGGAGAGTGGGGTGGCGGCGTGCGTGGGCGCCTGGCCTCCGGCCGGGGCGGGGTGGGGGTTTGCGGTGGTTGCGGAGTGAGGCTCCCCGACCCTTCCTCCTCCCCCTCCCCTCGCTGCGTGGCTCCAGCACACAGCTGTCACCAGAATCCATCTCTGTCACCACCCCACTGTGGGGCTAATGAGTTCTCCTGTGAAGCCCCTCAAGCACAGCACGTGGGCCAGCCCCACCCCCGGCCCAGAGGCCCAGGGCCGGCCTCAGAGGGCCCCTGGGCTGCCTCTGAATCCACGCGAGGCGCCGAGGAGGGCCCGGCCGAGAGGTGCTGGGGTCCGCGGCCCTGGCCAGAACCGGGTCCCGGGAGGGCCACCCAGACCGTCCCGCTGAGCTCACGTGGGGGAAGCCGGGCCCGGGGAGAGCCGGCAGGCAGCCACTTCCAGCCCGGCCAGCGCCCAGCTTGGCCCGTATTGGGTTCCTCGGGCACGGGCCCCGCTTCCCCGTGGCCTAGGGGACTGTACTGGTTGGACGGTCTGCTCCTGGCCCCCCTTGTCGCACAGGGTGGGAGCTGGTGCTGGGATACCTGGCGGTTAGAGGAGGGGCCCCACTCGGGCGACCTTGGACACTCCGTACGAAGGCTCCCCCGCCCGTGCTGTCCTCTCCCCGACTCGGGCCCCCACCTGACACTCGGACCTGGCCCCGCAGCTGAGGCCGTGACCCCACGCAGGGCCGCAGGTTCCCAGGAAAAGCGCCGACATGGAGGCGCAGGCGTCCCACAGTCGGGGGCAGCCTGTGGGTCCAGAGTCTCTCCCAGAGAGGCGTCGGAACCGCGGGACTCCCCAGCCGAGAAGGGTCCCAAGGGCCCTGCACCCGCGCCGGCTGGGGCTGAGCCCCGCCCCCGGGCAGGACGCACGTGCTGTCTGCACAGACACCATCTTGCCCGCTGGGCTGGAACCGGCGTTTCCGAAGCATCTAGTTTCCCCCACTGTGTGCGGGGTTGGGGGGCCCTTAGCCTTTCCCCTTAGCTTCGTTCCTTCTGCGTCATGCTGCTGGAGGGGGGTGCCGCGCTCCGCCCTCTGTTCTTGTCCCCAGGCCCCAGACTGTGGGGAAGGCCAGGGTGAGGGGCGGGCGGGGGGGGGGTGGTCTCAGACACAGGAGGAAGCGCAGCCCTGGGTTTGGGTCTGGGTTGGGAGGGAGGGTGCAGGCCGGACGGGGTGCTGTGTTTCCATCAACGCAGCACGCCGCGGAGCCAGTCAACAAAGACTGGGCCGTCCAAGTCACCCAGCCGGCGGCTGACCTAAGACTTGGGCCCGAGACTTTGGCTCTGAGCGTTCCCTGGGCTTCTCCGCGCTCGCCAGGAGCGCCTCGCTTCGGGGCTGGCCGAGAAAGCCGCTGGGCAGTTAGCCTCAGGGCGGGCACTGCCCAGCCTTCCCGCCGCACGAGGAGGCGGGCCAGGCTGGGTGCCTGGGCTCCTGCGAGCCTCTGGGTCCCTTCCAGCACGGCGCTCGCTGACCTGCCTGTCACTCCGGGTGTTCGGGGGCCTGGGACGGGCTCACGGGTGGCCCCGCCGGCTCGGGTCCCAGCCGTGCCCGCTCCTTGGGGAGCTTGGGCTCCCCGTCCGTCAGCCCTTCACTGCCTGCCCTTTGGCTCTGGGGTCAGAGTGCATGCCTTCCCACACACCGGATGCCAGGAGGAGCCGGCACACGCAGACGGGGGTGCAGGCACCCGCGCCCTGCAGATGCTTCTCGGCTCATTCGGAGGACATGGGTCAGGTCTGATCTGCGGCGGTGGAGGAGGCCACAGGAGGGCCACCCCGGGGCCCCCGCGTGCGGCTGTGTGCACGGGGCTGAGCTGGCTCCTAGCAGCGGCTGCTCCGCTCCGGCCGCCCCGGCCGCCCCACCTGCTTCTTGACTTCCTCCCTTGCTTGCCGCCGGGCTCGTGTGTTGCCGACTGACCTGCCTCCCTCTCTCCTTTTCCAGCGCGAGCAAGCTTCTTGCTTGCCCTCGCGTGGTGAGCAGGCACGCCGCCTCCCGGTGAGCCGCCCCTTTGGGGTGCCGTGTGCTGGGAGGACTCTTGGGAACTCCAGCGGTGTGCACGGAGCTCTCGGCCTAGCTGGCCCCCGTCCAGGGTGGCTCCGGCCTGAGACTCAGCTGCTGGTGACTCAGCTGCCAGGGGCGGTCGGCTGGGCCGGAGGGGCCCGCGGAGGGGCCTGCGGAGGAAGGGCTGGTGGGCCAGCCTCGCGCCTCGTGCTCGGTTCTCGCCTGGCCCAAGAGAGCCCGCCGCAGTCTCCCCCATTTTGCAGCCAGCGGAGCCATTCACACAATCACCTTCTGTTAATTCTATCTGCAACATCAATTAAATTGTTTGTAGAAACTAATTGAATGTGGCTTAATCACACATCTTAATAGCTTTCCACGCTCTGAACTCGTTGTTAATTCCAGTAATAAAACGAGATGAGAACGCTGGCTGGGTAATTAGCGAGGAGGCTGGGGAAGAAATTGCTGTTTGATGGTGGGTAATAAAGGCAGCCGTGGTGACCGCTCTCCTGAGCAGCCGCCGCCGCCGCCGCCGCCGCGCTCCCCGTTCTGCTGACGGAGGGAAACGCCGCGGCTCCGTCCCTGCTGCTGCCGCTCGCGCTCCTCGCCTCTCTCCTCGGGGCTGGACTCCGTCTCCTGGCGGGGTGGCCCTGGAGCTGGCCTGGCACCGGGCACAGGGCAGGACCCGTCCCTGCCCTCCTGCCAGGGTCTGGCTCCTTGGCCCCGAGTGCGGTCCCTCTGGGCAGCTCTTGGCGCAGGGTCAGCTTTGCCTGCTGCCTCCCAGCCCAAGCGTCCCAGGGCTGCCGCGGGCCCCGAGAACCGTGGCAGCTGCTGCGACCTCCTTGTGAACTAGAGCAGCCCGAGTCCCTCCCCGAGGAGAGGGGCTGCGGTCCTGGCTTTGGCCCCGCCAGCTGTTGGGGGTTGTTCGGAGCGGCCAATCCGGGACGCGGTTGTGCGCGGGGACCCGAGATGAGCGTGCGCGGGGACCCGAGATGAGCGTGCGCGGGGACCCGAGATGAGCGTGCGCGGGGACTCAGGGTGGGCGTGCGCGGGGACTCAGGGTGGGCGTGCGCGGGGACTCAGGGTGGGCGTGTGCCGCAGCCGAGTCCGGGGGACGCTGGGGCCGAGACAGCGAGGTCACACGTGGGACGCTGGGCTGGGGGCGGGACCGGGTGGGGTGGGCGGAGTGCGTGGGAGAAGGGGCAGAGGTGACGGGCACCGGGGTGCGGGGGCCGGGCAGCAGCAGGGCTCCTGGGCTGGTTTCCGTCCCGGCACTATGGGAAGGCGAGGCGCTGGGGACAGAGGCCTGGCTGCTCTCAGCAGAGTTGGGTGCGAGAGGTGTCAAAGGGGTGCTCCTGTGGGCGGAGACTGCTCAGGGCCATCCGAGTGACATCGCTCCCCGGTGCTGAGGCAGGAAGCAGACACCCTCGGGGCAGCGTGTACCGGAGGCCAGGCCCTGGGCGCCGTCCCTCACAGCGGTCTGGGTGGTGGCAGGAGAGGGTGTGTCCCTCTCAGGGGACACACACTCCCGGGAGCTCTTCTCCCGTGGCTGGCCGGGCCCTCGGTCCTTCTGGAGGGAGGCCCATCCGCCCTGCGGGTGTCAGCTGCTTGGAGAACACAAGGCCACCACAGGCACAGCCAGGCCTCCCGGGAGCTGGGCTTGGGTGGTAGGGCCGTTGTGCCGGCCTCGGTGGTACCCCTTCCTCCCCGTGGGCCTCCCACGGGTCCCCATCCCTGGTGACACCCAGCCTAACGAGGACGGGCAGGAGTGGGGCTGCCGCTGGCTGCTGTTTTCTGCTTCTCGCTCCCCCTCTCAGCCTGCTGGCCCCGTGGGGAGGGAGGGGAGGGAGGGGCCGGAGCTGCCTGGGGCTCACCTGGCAGATGTCCTCAGTCTGCAGGGACCGGCCGACCCCTTCCACCAGGCATCCTCTCGGTCGTTCCCAGAGTGATGGTGGCAGCACGTCCATCTGCTTCCTAAGCAGAGGGCACGGCCCCTCTGCCCTGGAGCCAACAGGTGTGGCGGCAGGGGCATGCCAGGGTGACGGGCAGTCCAGTAGTGCCCCAAGGTGGGCGCAGGCAGTGGGGCTCGGCCTGGGAGGACACGGAGGCTACATCTGAGACGCCGCCGTGCTGCTCAGGGACGCCCCCCGGATGCAAGACGTCGCACGGGGGGCTCTCCAGCACCGAGGAGACGATTCGGCGCCTAACCCGTGGGATCCTGCGGGCCCGGCTCCTGCCCCCAGGGACCCCAGCAGGGAGGGCTTCAGGGGAGAACGGAGTTTGCAGTCCGGGAGGGGAGCCCCGTGCAATGGGGAAAGCCGGGCGGGGGAGACCCAGGGGCAGGGTCATGGCTGTGCAGCTCCCCTGGCCATGCCCCTGCTCAGGCCAGACTGGCAACAGCGGGACAGCGGGGTCAAAGCACCCGGTGCCCCCCACTCTGGGTCTCTCCAGTGCTGGCCGGGAGGGAGGCAGGGCGGGAGAGGTCGGCCTTCGGTGCACAGCCCCACAGGCCAGAGGGGCCTGGGCCTGGGCCTGGCTCCCCCGCCTTCTGCCCGTGGGACCTGGGGCGGCCTAAGCTGTGAAAGCCTCAGTTTCGTCACCTGTGGAGTGGGTGGTGTGGAGGGCACGCGTGTGAGGTGACGTGTGGGACAGAGACACGCAGCCGCGGTGCAGTGCCCGCCTGGCTCCAGGTGGGAAGGGGGCGTGCTGGCGGTGATGGCGGTGTCACTGCTGGTGGTGGACAGGCCACCCTTACCCACTGGCGTCTCTGACGCTGTAAGGCCCGTCTCGTAATCAATCCCTCAGAACCGCAGAAGGAACCAGAGGCTCCCCTGTAACTGCTGAACGAACGCTTAGCGCTAGGCTCTGTTCTGAGGACTGGGGGCTGTCCTGGGCTCTCCGTGCTGCGGCGGTGGGGCCGTGCTCCTGCAGACGGGCTGACGTGCCTAGGGGCCAGCTGCCCAGGGCCCAGGGAGCCCAGCCGCCCACGCCCCGTGGAGTCGGTCGCCTCCTCTCTGCTGCTCGGGCCCTCTCTGCCTGAGTCCCGTCCTGGTCCAGTATGCATCCAGTGTGGTGCGTCCTGGGCCACCCCCCCAAGGGAGGCCCGAGCCCCACTCAGCTCCTGGCTCCAGACCCTTCTCTTTTCCCAGACTCTGCCCGCCCCTGGCCCAGTGCCCCCGGGCTGCGTGTGGTCAGCGTGCAGATCTGGGTATAATCCGGATCTGGGGGTACTCTGTGGGCCTCACAGTCCCGCTCTTAAACTGGAGCTCTCTGCCCTGGCTGGGGTGGCTCAGCGGATTGAGCGCTGGCCTCCGAACCAAACGGTCGCTGCCGGTTCGGTTCCCAGTCAGGGCACACGCCTGGGTTGTGGGCCAGGTCCCCAGTGGGGGGCGTGTGAGAGGCAACCACACACTGATGTTTCTCTCCTCTTGCTTCCTCCCTTCCCCTCCCTAAACATAAATAATAGAAGAAAGTCTTTGAACTTGAGCGTCCCCTCCCTACGGCGTCCCGGGCGGCTGGGCAGAGACAGACCGGGGCGTCAGGAGGGCCGGTGGGTGCTAGAGACGGGGGACCACCGAGGGGGACCTGTCCTAACGCACCGTCTGTCCCACCCGCACGGCCCGCAGGACTACATGCAGAACGTCCACGGCAAGGAGATCGACCTGCTGCGGACCACGGTGAAGGTGCCGGGGAAGCGCCTGCCCCGAGCCACGCCCGCCACGGCCCCCGGCACCAGCCCCCGGGCCAACGGGCTGGCCTCCGAGCGGAGCAGCGCGCAGCTGGGCGGGGGCACAGGTGAGGGGGCTGTGGGGGCGGGGGCGGGCACGTGGAGGGCATTGCCTCTTCCCTGGAACGCTGGGGACCGCTGCGGCGACGCCCGGGCGAGGCGTGTGGGGTCCCAACCTGCCAGCCACCCGGCCTGGGCCTCAGCGGCTCGGCCGAACACGCCGGCGGGAGTGCTGCCCCGTGGCGTTGGGGGCCGCGGCCGGTGCACAGCCCCGCTGATGATGGCTGGAGGTCAGAACGGGGCCAGGCGGCCTCATGCTGACAGGTGGCATCAGCCAGCAGTCCCGGGACCGTCTCTCGAGGCCGGTGACGGTGAGGGCAGGACCCCGTGCGCACGTGGTTGGTGTCTTGGCCCGGCGTGCCGTGTGGGGATGGAGAGGCTGGAAGGGGACAGGGCGGCCGGTGGCCTACCTGGCGTGTGTCCTCCCTCCGTCGCCGTGAGAGGTGGGGTCTTTGCTCAGAGAGCAGTGGATGTGGCGGGAAGCCGGCGGCCCGGCAGATGCCACCACGCGGCCAGCAGGCCGGAGAGGAGAGCTAGAGCCCCAGGCAGTCTGAGCTGCAGGCCGGGGCAGCTTGTCCTCGGCCAGCCCTTCCTCTTCCGAGAGACGGTGGGCTCAGGGGAGAGGCACGGTGCTCCCCTCGGGCCTCCCGGGCTCGGAGCCACGTTGCCCTTGGAGGGGTGGCTGTCCCTCCCAGGCCCAGGGCCCCAGGCCCGCCGTGGCTTCCGGACCCTTCCCCCCAAGACTTCATGTCCCTGTTGTTGTCCTCGATGACCAGGTGCGGTTTCCCCTGACCCAGAAACAGCTGCGTGGACACTGCCCTGCCCTCCCGGGTGCTGCCACTGTGCCCTGCCCCGGGGGTCGGCTCTCAGCACGGGGGCAGGCTGCTCCTGCTGGTCACAGTGGACGTTCGGTGGACAGGGGCTGGGCACTTAGTCCCTAGAACGGATGGGACAGGCCCCAGGGAAACACCCACTCAAAATGCCGACAGGCCCGGCACCGAGAAACTGGAGAGGATGGAAGGTGGGCGGGGCGAGGGCCCTGAGCCAGGCACCTGCCCTGGGGGGGTTGTTTCCAGCTAGAGGCACTGGGAGAGGTGGGGGGGGGCGGGCACTGACATCCGCGAGTGAGGGGAGCCAGGTACAGGGCAGTCTATGCCACGCCCCATTTCCCCACTCTGTGGAGTCGAGATCATCGCCCCCGTTTTATGGGTGGGGAAACAGGGCTCAGGGAGGTGACATAACTGGTCTGGAAAAGCTGCGTCCTGTCCTCCCCCACCCTGAGCTGAGAAGGCAGCCCTTGAGCTGCACAGAGGGCGGCCCTGGTGGGCACTGGAGGAAAGGGTGCTGCGGCCAGAAAGATACGGGCACCCGTCAGGGCGGGTGCCTCCCGTCCCTCGGGGGTGCGCCAGGGGAGGGTGTGGCGTGGTGGCAACCCTGGGAGGCCACGCACAGCCCCTGTGCTGTGCCTGGAGGGTGGCTCGGGGCCGCTGTGCGACCCCTGGCACGTAGGGCAGGGGCTGGAGGCCGGCCAGGGCCCCGAGAACTCTCCCAGCGCCGCTCGGGGACGATGGGGGTCAGCCTCCCGTCTGGCGTGGGGTTTCCTACATCCCACGGGGGACGCCGGGGGGTGGAGGGGGACCCGTGCCCCAAGCGGGAACCTTTCTTGGAGGCAGGCAGCGCGAGAGGCTGGACCGTTGCTGCAGAGAGAGAGGGAGACAGTAAGGCCCTCTGTCCAGTCTCATTCCCGGGCCCGCAGCCCTCACCTGGGGGGCAGGAGTGGCCCCCGGAGGAGGGAGGCACACGCCTCACACCCGCCCGCCCGCCCGCATCATCACCAGCGCCCACGCACCCTGGCCGGCGTGCCCTCCGCCGTGCGCCGACACCGGCCTCGTGCACACTCACACATGTCTCCTGCTCACCGGGCGATGTTAACATCTCATTATCTTTGTTACTGTAATTACATTATCCGCTGCTTTATGCAGAATTATCCTCCGAGGACTAATTGATGGCTCCATGTTTAATTCATTAATCATTAGCATCAAATTCGACAATTACAGTGCACACTGATTGTGGGATTGCAGGCGTAATGAGGGGAGAATTAACAAAGAAAAGGGAGAGTACTTCTCCTCCCTGGGGTTTTGGGTTGGGGGCTTGGTGAGGAAGGTGGGCCTGTGCTCTTTGGGTGGGGCCGGGGCCGAGGGAGTAGGGTTGGGGACCTGGGGGTGGAGGGGAGAAGCAAGGTGTCTGAGCGGTTAGGGACGAGCTGCCCTCCACAGGGTTCCCCGACCCTGGGAAAGGCTGTCTGCGGGGACCTGAGGCCAGAGAGGGACGGGGGCGGGGCTCTGAAGGCCCGTGGCCTAGAGGGGCCTGGCTGCAGTCTCAATGCCACATGTGTGTTACTAAGCACCTACTGTGTGCCTGGTCCTGCCTTGGTGTGACCACGAATACAAGAGAAACACGAAATGCGCCCTCCACCTTTCAGTGGTGTGCAGCCCCCAGAGGATCGGGGGGCGGGGGGGGGCCTGGCCTGTTCCCGTACCTTCTCGTGGCTTCAGTGCGGGGCTCCGCGCCCCTGGGCTTCCGGAAATGCAGCCGGTGTGCTCGCAGGGCTGGTTGGAAACGCAGTGTTTGCAGCTTGCTCTCTTCAGCTTCGTCCAGGGCAGGGCGCGGGCGCCCAGAGTCTCCGCCTCTTCACTGCCCTCCAGCCCCTGGCCAGGGCCTCCGCTTTCGGTCAGACACCTCAGGTGCAGGCTACCTGTCCTGAGACCTCCCATGGACACTGCCTCCCGGCTCAGCCCCACCCTGTCTCAGGGGGACTAAGGCGAGAGGGCGGCATTGGCCCTTTAAGTGCTATGGGCCATGGGGGCCCCTGGCCGCCCCCACGGCCTCCCCACGGCCTCCGCACTAGCACTCGGTGCCTGGGGAGGAGGCAGGAGGCTCTGCAGGGGCTCACGGCCTGGCCTGCCCGGCGTGGCGCTCCTGGAGCCCGCGGTTCCCCTCGGCTCTGCCGCTCTTCCCTGATGGGAAACGAAAGATTAATTTTTTCCAGCCCAACAGGATAATTACTAATACTAATTAGACATAATTACTGGAATTTGATACACTTATTTCTCGTCAGAGTGGCAGCAAATCTGAGGCAAAGCGAGTGCCTGTGTGGACGAGAAGGTGGGGTGCAGGGTCCCGAGCAGAAGGGCCGGGGGCCGGGGATGATGGCCCGAGGAGGGGCTGTGCAGTGACGGGGGTATCGGTACCACTCCCCCCACACTCCTGGGTCCCAGAGAGGGGACGGACACGTGCACCTTCGTGTGCATGCAGAGGGGAGGGGTGTGGCGTCTGGGAACGCCTGCCCCCTAGGGCGGGGAGGGCCCGCGTGAGGCCTCTGGTTCTCCCACAGCCTGTCCTGGTGCCTGGGACTGCAGCCCCCCTCCCCCCCCTTTTCTGGTCAGCCTCCTGTTGGCATGTCTCAAGCTGTGCCCGCAGCCCTGTGTTCTGGAAAGCCTATAGGCGCCCCCCCGCCCGTGGCCTCCCCTCCAGCCTGACCCTTCCCCCCCCAGGCGCCCCCCACTCGGCCAGCCGCCCCGAGGGGCTGCACCAGCGCTCCTGCTCCGTTTCCAGCGCGGACCAGTGGAATGAGGCGGCTGCCTGGCCCGCAGGTACGCAGGGCGGCGCCCGGGGCTGGAAGGCGGCCACGCAGGGTTTTCGGCCTGGGCGGCTGCGATTGGACGGTGCGATTGGCCTGGGGGAGGGGCCCGGCGGAGCCCTGGGGGCTGGCGCGGGGGCTCTAATGTTCCTCCAGCCTCCGCTCGTGCTTCCATCCCTCGGTCCCTTGTCAGCGGCCGGGCGCTAGAGACCCTCCCTCTGCAGCTTCTCTGCCCGCCCGCCCGCCACTGTCCCCAGGCGGCGCTGGTGGTGGCTCCCGCATCTCCATCAGCCCCCTGCGCAGCCAGCTCATCAGCCTCACCGCAGGGGGACGGGGAAGCGGGGCTGAGTAGGGAGGTCGAAGGCTGGGGGCTCTAAACACGTTCCGAAGGCGGTGGCGGCAACTCGCCCGCAGGGAGAGGGGTCCCAGCAGACAGGCTCCAGGGGGCGGTCTGCAGAGGCCGTGTCCGCACCCCTGCGGGCCTCTCCCCTCGGCGGGTCGAGGCCCCGCCCTGTCTAAAACCACGGCCTTCTCTCCCCCCTCCCACCCTTCTCTCTCCCCGGCTCTCCTTCATTTTCTCTCCCCTTTGTCCATTTTTGCACCTTGCTCGCATCCCGACTCCCCCGCCCCTTACTCCCACTCCTGCCCCTTCGGCCGGTGCCGGCACGCGGTCCTGCGCATGCCCCTCTCCTCCCTCCTTACTCGCACCCGACCCCTGGCCCTTGGGCACAGGTCCTGGGAGTTCTGAAGGCTAAGAGGAAAGTGGGTGCGGCTCTGCCCTCCTTTCCTAAGTGAGGGCGTAAGCGGGGAGAGACCGCAGGGTTCTAGGAGCTGGGCTTCAGCATCCCAGGCAAACCTGCCCCTCCCACTGCCCCCCACTGGGCAGCAGTGCCTGGACATGAACTTTTCTTCCTCTATTCGTCTCCCAAAGGCCTTTCGCAGGGTCACCCAGGCCAGACTGCCCACCCCAAAGAAGTCCTGCGCCCCGCCCCACCCCCAGCCTGAGCTGTGACGCGGGCAGGTGCCGGGCACTCACTGCACAGGGAACCCGTCCAGCTCCTGACCCAAGTCCAGCCCCCCGGGGAGTGGGTGTACAGGGCTGGAGATCGGGGTCCGGGGCCCGCCCCAGGTCACCGCCCCTCGGGCCGTGCTGGCCCTGGCGGGGCCCCTCTGTTGAGTCTGGAAGGAGGCAGGCAGGGAGGGAGGGAGCGTGTCTGCCGCTAATGAAGTTTGACATTTAGTGGTGAGCGCTGGGTGGGGTGTGGGAGACGGGAGCTTGATTAGCGCGCTCTAATTGACAGTAATTAGGCAGCTCCCTGATTGTTTCTAATTCTGCTATTAATTGTGAGGAGCGGGGAGTGTGATTGAGGATAAATTTGGTGCGGAGCTTCTGGGGCTTCAGCTCCCCGCGAGTTGGTTCCCTGGGCCACCGTCTGCCCCTCTGGGCTGCAGGAGCCGGCGTCCCCCCTCTTCCTCCTCCTCCTCCTCCTCTTCCTCCTGCTCTGCCCCACCTTCCCGCACTCTCCTCTCCTCTCCCCACCTCCTCCCCCAGCGAGGCCGGCAGGCCCCGGGGCTGGGGCTGGGGCTGGGGCTGGCGGCAGAGGCTCCCCTAGGGGTGTTAGGCAGGACCTGCGCCCTGCCCCCACCCTCCTCTCTGCCCACACGTCTCCGCCTCTCCCCTCCCCAGCCAGTGGCTCAGCTGAGGTGCTCAGTTCCAGCCCCAAGCTGGAGCCCCCCCCATCTCCCCACTCCAACCGGAAGAAGCACCGGAGGAAAAAGAGCACCGGGACCCCCCGACCAGACGGCCCCAGCAGTGCTGCCGAAGGTTAGGGGGACCCAGAGGGAACCCGGGCACAGGAGGGGGCAGTGGGACTTGGGGACAGTGGCCTCAAAGCATTACATGAAGGGCTTTTAGAAACAGTTGTCAGTAAAAGTAGTTCCGCAACTTCTTTGGCAATCTAGACCCAGCGCCTTGGGAAAGCCCTCTTTCCCTGCCCAGCTCAAACCCTGCCCGCGACGAAGTGAGCTTGCTCCTTCTAGTCTCACAGAAGGTAAAGGCACAGAGGCGGCCCCTCCAGAGCTCTTCCCAGACTTGCGGGAGAGCAGGACTCTGTTTTCTGTGTCTCTTGTATCACCATTGAGTTTAATGGGTGCCGGGCACACAATAGGTGCTTCATTCGTGCGTACCGATGGGCCGAGCCTCCCCTCAGCCACCCGTAGGCCGAGGGGCTCCAGCTGCGTGCTCTCGCGTAGCCTCATCCATCCGAGCGCCGCTTCTCCGGTTTTCCCGCAAGTGTCTTCAGAACGTTCCTCTGCTCGGTGGTTGGAGTCTCTGGTGTGGACACCTAGTTGGTCACTGCTGTTCTGACTGTCAGGGTTACGGCTGCGGGAGGTGGGCGGAGGCCACCTCCGTGGGAAAGAGCCACCTTTCCCTGCCACCCTGTGATGCCGTGATACTCCGTGTTCTTGGCACGGGGTCCACCCGTCCCGGGGAACTGAGCCCCAAGTGATGGCGATGAGGTCATTCAGAGGCTGTGCTGAGAGCCAGGGGAGGTGGAACTGTGAGCCTGAGGAGGGAAGCGGTGCCAGTTTCCTCCTTCTGGGAGGGCAGTTCTGTTGAGGGCACCCTGAGGATGGGAGCCCAGTCGGGGGACTTCCGGGGGATGTCGGTGTCACTGGCGTGAGAGGCTGCCCTGGGTGGAACCCGGGGCTCAGGCCTGCCTCGGGCGCAGCCTTGGGCCTCCAACAGGTACCTGGGCTGTCTCCCCTGCGCCCACGGCACAGTCACACCGCTCATTAGGAGCCGCTCACCCGTGGGGCGGTGACCACTGGGAGTGGGAGTCCGGTGGCTGTCTTCTGGGGGAGCGGGGCTCGGGACGGCTTGACCACGGTGCCTGGGGCCCCAGCCCAGCCCACAGTGCTGCCACTGCAGAAGTCCCCAGGTGCCTCTCGGCTCACACACCCCAGTGCGTGGAGAAAACCTCTCCTCTCCCCATCCCTTGCCCTTCCCGCCTGTCTGTGCCAGGGTAGTGGGGGAGGGGCCCGGCTCCCAGGAGCCCCACGCTGACGCCGTCAGGAATATTGGGTTTAATGAGCTGCAAAATGAGGCGGCTGCAGCTGACATGTACGGATGGTGCCCACGCCCGCCTCCCCCACCCTCTCCCAGCATCGCCTCCTAGCACCCCATCGCATCCTCCAGGCTCTCAGCTCTTCTTGCTCCAGGAGGCTCCCTGGTTCCCAGGCCCAGGGCTGGCAGTGCCGGTGGCGCCGAAACCTCGCGCCCTGTCTGTCGTCCCTGAGGCTCCACAGGTGGTTAGGAACGGCAGGGCGAGGCCCCACGCTATCGCAGGGTCACTCCCTCCGCCCTTGCAAGTTGCCCTGGAGGGCGTGGCCCGGAGGCTGGTGTGGGGGAAGGAGGATGGGGGAAGGAGGATGGGTGCCAGGAAAGTGGGGGTGAGTGGAGCTGTGACAGTGGCGTGTCTGGGGGTGCCTGCCAAGGAGCCTGCGGTGACGGTGGCCGACGCTCTGTCCCCCACAGAGGCGGAGGAGTCCTTTGAGTTTGTGGTGGTGTCCCTCACCGGGCAGACGTGGCACTTCGAGGCCTCGACGGCAGAGGAGCGGGAGCTGTGGGTGCAGAGCGTGCAAGCCCAGATCCTCGCCAGCCTGCAGGGCTGCCGCAGCGCCAAGGACAAGGTTAGCATGGGGACCTGAGCGGGGTGGGACCCAGAGGTGGCCTCATGGCTGACTGGCCACCGCCTGTCTCTCCCACTGTGTGGCAGACTCGGCTGGGGAACCAGAACACGGCTCTGGCCGTGCAGGCCGTCCGCACCGTGCGTGGCAACAGCTTCTGTATCGACTGTGACGCCCCCAGTGAGTGGCAGGGCTGGGGTGCGCAGGGCCAAGCTTGGGGGCAGCTTAGAGAAGACTCCACGCACTTTGTAGAGGAAGCCTGACGAGGAGCTTCCGGGGGGCCTGGGAAGAGTGCGGGGGTGGGGGGGGAGGAAGGGGAGGAGGAGGAAGCGGTGGACTCTGCTGCTGGTCTCGCTGGGGGCCCGGGAGCTTCACCGTGCTGCTTCTCCTCCTCGCTCAGATCCAGACTGGGCCAGCCTGAACCTGGGTGCCCTGATGTGCATCGAGTGCTCGGGGACCCACCGACATCTGGGGGCCCACCTGTCCCGGGTCCGTTCCCTTGACCTCGACGACTGGCCGCCCGAGCTGCTGGCCGTCATGACCGCCATGGGCAACGCCCTGGCCAACAGCGTCTGGGAGGGGGCCCTGGACGGCTATGCGAAGCCGGGGCCTGATGCCTGCAGGTGAGTGGAGGGGGCCCTGAGGCCGGCCAGGAAGGCAGACCGGTGTGCCTGTGTGGGGAGGGAGGACTGGGGACGGCGCCAAGTGGCCGTGACAGTGCGGGAAGGGTTAAAACTGGCCGTTGCTGTGCTGGCCCCCTTGGGGTCCCCTTCCCCCTCCCTGCCTGTCACTCAGGCGCCTCCCAACAACAGGCCCTTTCTGAGTCGTTATCGGCAGGTCAGGGGGCCAGCAGGAGGCGCATGCGCAGGGCCCTATCTGCACCGTGGTGCGAAGGCCCGAGCCTGAGCTCCGAGATGGGGAGAATGGGTGGCAGATAGGGCTGCGGTGGGCCCCCAGCGCAGGCCCCCACCCCTTTGTTCTAGCAGGGCCAGATAAGCTGCCGCGCGAGCCCTGCCTGGAGTCTGCCTGCCCCCGCGGCCCCTACATCCCTGCCGTCCCCAGGGGCCTCCCTTCAGCGGTCCTTCCTTTCAGCTTCTTCCAGCTTCTTCCACACCCTCTGCCTGCCCACGGGCCCTCTGCCTGCCCACGGGCCCTCTGCACTGCCCACGGGCCCTCTGCCTGCCCTCCTCCCTTGGGCTGCCCTTCTCCCCGCCCTGGCCCTTTCTCCCGCTGTCCCTTCCCTGCTCTCCTCGCGGGTGTCGTGTCGCTTCCTGCCCACCGGCCCGGCCTGGCCCTTCCTCACGCACAGCTCGATGCACCTGTGCTTTCAGGGAGGAGAAGGAGCGCTGGATACGGGCCAAGTACGAACAGAAGCTATTCCTGGCCCCGCTGCCGAGCTCGGATGTGCCGCTGGGGCAGCAGCTGCTCCGGGCCGTGGTGGAGGACGACCTGCGGCTGCTGGTGATGCTTCTGGCGCACGGGTCCAAGGAGGAGGTGAACGAGACCTACGGGGACGGGGACGGGCGCACGGCCCTGCACCTGTCCAGCGCCATGGCCAACGTCGTCTTCACCCAGCTGCTCATCTGGGTGAGTCCGGGCCCCCTGCGCCCCCCCCCACCCCAGCCTCGCCCTTGCTTGCGGGCCCCGCTGCCCTGCCCTGCTGACGCCCTCCTCACCTCGGCCCTCGGAAGGCCACCTCCCCTTCCTCCCCGAGCACCCACCTCTCCCGCCCCGTCGTGCCAGCTGTGGCAATGTGCTTCCCTCCGCAGTACGGGGTGGACGTGAGGAGCCGCGACGCCCGGGGCCTGACTCCGCTGGCCTACGCGCGCCGGGCGGGCAGCCAGGAGTGTGCGGACATCCTGATCCAGCACGGCTGCCCCGGGGAGGGCTGCGGCCTGACGCCCACCCCCGGCCGGGAGCCGGCCAACGGCGCCAACGCCTCTGCTGAGCTGCACCGAAGCCCCAGCCTCCTCTGAGGCCCGGCGAGAGGGCGGGAGGACTCCATGCCCTGGGGACGACGTGCCCTGGGGACGACGCTCGTGCCTGCAGGCCCTGGGGAGCAAAGGCACAGGGACCGCGGACACGGGACACGCAGGAAGGGAGACGGAGAGGAGGCAGGGGACCAGCTGCCTGGGGGAAGACGGGTCAGAGGAGAGGCCCGGGGTTCGAACTGCAGCAGCGAGGGAGGGGAGGGGCCCCGCCTTCCGCCCTGCGGTGCCGCTGAGGAGGGGCAGGACCCTTGGAGGTGCCTGTGAGGAGAGGGGAGCAGGGCCTCTCCCTCCTCCAGATTCCTGCCCTCTCATCCCAGCCCCGCAAGAACTTGCACCCCAGAGTGGAGCCTGGACAGGGCACGGGCGGGGGTGCTGGGGGAAGACACGGGGGTGATCTGTGAGTCCCATGTAAATGTGTACATTGGAATATTTATGTTTGTGTACATACCTGGCGTGTGTGTATGACGAGCCAATAAACCAGACCGTGTGCGGCCTTGCTTTCTCCTTTCTCTCTCTCTCTGCCCGCCCCTGCATGCCCTCCCCTCACCTCTTGGTCCGGCTCCTCGCCTCCGCTCTGTGCTCCGGGGTGTCTCCCCTCGCGTTCAGTCCGAGGCCCGTCCGTCCGTCCTTCCTTCCTTCCCCACCGTCCTCGTGTGCCTCTCCCGCCCCCTCCCGCCAGGGTTGGCGCAGCTGAGCCCGTCCGCAGCACTGGCGGCGGACCCACACAGGAGGCCGTGCGGAGCTCTGGGAGCTTCCTGCCGCCTTCTCTGCTCACACCCCACCCCAAAGCCTTCCCAGCTCGTCTCCTTTTCGTCAACATTCTATTTAGTGACCTCCTGCCGTGCCCTGTATGCCCCCAGTTCACCCGCAGGGCGGGCGTGAGCACTGCCCCCTCCCTGAGCGTCTGGGAGCCGGCCCACGGTGCCAGGCGCACGGGGGAGCGCTGAGGGTGCCACGGGGGGCGACTGGGTGCTCGCTAGGGCCGCGCTTCCCTCTGGACTCACGCCCGGGCTTTGCTTTTGAGGAAAGGGAGGGGAGGCAGTAGGGCCCTGGGGGCAGAGTCCAGCACCCCCGCTGCTCCCTCCATCCCTTGGTTACACAGAAAGAAGACTGAGGGGAACCCCTCTGTCCCTGCTCTCGAAACATGAGAACCTGCTGAGCGAGGGTCCCTAACTCTGTCCACTAATGCTCCCTAATTTGCTCATGGAATTCCAGCCTCCGTAGCTTCTCCCCCACAGTACACACCCTTCTAGAACCATCACTCTCCCCTGCCTCCCCCGCTTGGCGGCGGGCCTTCTCCACCAGACTCATGTCATGGCAGAAGAGGACGTGGCATCTCGAGCTCCGTAAGCGCTGTGACGGGGAGGAGGGGGGACCACACTGACGCCATAAGGAACAACTGGACGCGTGTCTGGGACACCCAGCAGCGGCTGAGCTGCTGTGTCCTCTGCACAGACGAGACTGATGAGTTCTCGGGCGATGGGGGTGAGCCCCGGCCTGCCCGGGCCCTGACAGGCCGCCGCCGTCTGCCTGGGTGGACGGGCCCGGACACTCCCCGGCCGAACCAGGGCCAAGCGCTTCATCCCCCCTCGCAGCCCAAGTGGGGACGGAGCCTCCACCCCGAGGCCTGCCGAGCCTCCAGAGAGAAGGCGAGAGCAGAGGTGACAAAGCTTTCCTGTTTAATGGGGAGAGGGAAAAGTGCCGTGTCGGGAGCGGGAGGCCGAGGGGCGCGCGCACGGGGCAGGCCCCGGGCTGGGGCGGGCGGACGCGGAGGTAGTTCTCGGGAGAGGAGATGGCGTGGGCCCAGGGGTTCCAAGGAGGCTCGTGAGGGTCCCGGTTCGTCTCTCTGCACGTCCTTGCAGTGCAGGCGGGCAGGGGCCGCTCGCTCCAGGGCGGTGAGAGGGAGCTGGACTCCGGCCGAGGGCCGAGGAAACGGCGTTCCCAGGCCTCTCGCGGGGGCAGACACACAGAGGCAGAGGGACCCACACACGTACAGACTTTACACGGAATAAATAAGGAGCTGTGGCCGGCTCGGCCAGCCATCGCCCGGGGCTCCTCCCGCCACCGTCAGAAGTGACCCGGGAACCTTTCAGGCCCCGGGCATTTGGGCACCCACCCCCTTCCCAGGAGTCCACCACGGTCCCAGCGGCTCCTGGGCAACGAGAGCCCAAGCCCCTGGAGCCCTGGAGCCCCGGTCCTGAGGGTCTGTCTCTGGCGGCAGGCTCAGGGCCGAGCGCCTGCGGCTCCGGCTGCCGGAGAGCGCACCTGGGGCGACGGGCATTGCCGACAGAGCCCCCTCCGGGGCAGAATCACAGCGGTCCCCCTCTGGTCCCAGCACCCTAGCCCGGTCTCAGAGTAGGCTGAGGAGCGGACCCTCTGCCTCCCCAGGTCCTCGGGGGGCCCCCTCAGGGCCGCGCCCCCTGTTCCATCTGCTGGTGCTGGCTCCGCACGGCGAACCTGTTGACGTGCACGGGGATGGGCACGACGATCTTGGGGTTCCGGACGGGCTCCCCGGAGCGGCTGCTGACATTACCAGCCTTGATGCGCTTCCACTTGGCCCTCCGGTTCTGAAACCAGATCTTGACCTGCACCTCACTGAGCTTGAGGGCGTGGGCGATCTGGGAACGCTCTGTCAAGCTCAGGTATTTCTTGCAGTGAAACTCCTTCTCCAACTCCAAAAGCTGTTCACTGGTAAATGCCGTGCGGCGCCTTCGGCTCTTGCCCCCGGGAGCCGTGACCCCCGCTGCCACGGGGGCCGCCTCCTCGGCTCCAGTCCCCAGGCTTCCCTTTAGCTTCGGTTTGGGTCCCAGGAGCACCCCGGGGCCCCCTGCAGAACTGTCCAGGAAGCCGTCGTCCTCGCTGTCACCGCCGGACCCCTCTTCCTCCTGTTCGCTGCCTGCCGGGTCTCTGGCTGGCGCCTCCAGCTTCTCCTCATCTGAGCTGTACGCCTTCCCCTCTGGGGAGTGGCACCGACGGGCAGGGCAGGGAGGCGGCGGGGGAGGCAGGTTGGAGGAGGCGCGTGGAACCGTGACCAGGCGTGGCCAGAACGGCGGCAGGAGGAGGCAGGTGCGGAGCGGAGGAGGTGCGGAGAGAGGAGAAAGCACATCCAGGGTGAGGGGGTGGGGGAGAGGTTCAGGGAAGACAAAGAAATGGGAAGAGAGGTATTAACCAGCAAAGATCTGACTACGGCAAAGCGCGCAGGCAGCAAGGGTCTGTCAAAGGAGCACCGTTTCCGGCACCGTGTCCCCTCAACATTCCCGCACCCCGCCGCGTGCTGCCCACCCCGCTGCGGGCCCAGCTTTCTCCAGACCCAGACCGCACGGCCCCAGGCTCCAGAGAGAAGCAGAGCGGGTCCCGGCTTGGGGTCCTTTCAGTCACTGTGACACCAGCGAGCAGTACAGGAGAGCTGGCTCTTGCAGGGTGGGGTGGGGTGGGGGCTGTCAGTTCCCGTCGGGGACCCCACCCGGACACGGCGGGAACCGCTAGGTGTTGGCCTTTCTCCTGCCTCCAGAGTCTCGTTTCCGGATGGGAACTTCAGGGTCATCTGATTCCTCATCCTCACCCCTAACCCCAAAATCTCGGTCCAAGAAATATTATCCAAGGGCCTGGGAGTCAGGTTCCCTTACCGCACCCCCTTCGCAGTTCGCCTTAACCACTCGTCCAGCCCACAGTCGGGACCCCTCCCTGCCACATGCCCCCATGTCAGTGACCAGAGTTTTCCTCAATCACTTAGTCCCCTCCTGCCCCTTCTGTCCCTTGTCCTCATTTAAAAACAATGTCATCGCTTCCCACATTCCCACATCCCCAGCTAAGGTTGCCGAGAAGCACAACTAGCCGCTTTCTGCTCAAGTGCAGAATCCCGAGGACCCTGAGCTTGATGTCGGCTGGGAACGCGGAGGGAACACGGGAAGAAATAGAAATGCGACGAGGGAAACTATAGATGATGAAAAATTTTTTGACTCATTTAGTAGATTAGTACTGATTATTAGTAATCACAGCCATATAAACAATTTAACCCATACATAATTCTGAAATTTAATTCAACCGTTGGTTTTATTCTTCCTATCCACTGATATTTTAATTCTTCTTCTAACTGCAAATAATACATTACAAATGTTTTCAGTGTTTAAGTTTTACAAAATCTCTTGTTTTCCGCCTAAAGGGCCAATAGTGAACAACAACAAAATCAAAAGAAAACCAGCCAATAGGGAGGAAGAGGAAATGAATAATCCATAAACTAATAGCTCCTCACCCACAGAGTTCACTGCGTAAAGGCGGGGGGGGGGGGCTTCACAGATGTGGGAGTGCGTGTGTGTGCCCACGCCAACCACACGTCACATGCACACCTACACGCACACTCCGAGGCTGAGAGTACAACCGGAAGTCAGACAAGGGAGCAGTGAAACGTTTTACCTGGAAAAAGGTGTGCACGCGTGCACACGGCTCCAGCACCCCCAGCACCCAGAGCGTGCCGGCCGCGCCCCTCTGACTCCCCATCTGCCCTCACGCCAGCACAAACTTCCCGGGGCCTCCGGGCCGGCCCAGGAACTCGCAGTCCCCTTCTCCACTTCCCCAGAGGTGACCGTTCCCCCACCGGTGCCATCTGCGCCTGTTCCTTCTCCCCCCCGAGAGCCACACCGCCAGTACCCTTAGGGGCCAGAAGCCAGCCCATACCCGCATGGCCCACCTCCGTCTCGGTCGGCTTCTTCACCCCCCGGGGGTGTCTCTACCCCCAGGCCCGTGCCTCTCCTCCCCGCAGAGCTTGGTCCCTCATCTAACCTTCCCAAGACGCAGGTGGCACACCCCAGGTCCGGCTCACCCCGCCCTCTTACATGACCCTTGTTCGTAGCTTTTCACCAGCAGACGGTCTTCACTCTCTCCCCGACGGCCGGCCACGCTTCCGGAGCACCAGCCCTGAGTACCGCCACAAGGCGCCCCTCCTCACGACCCCATCTCTCACCGCCCCGTGCGCTCTCCCTTCCCTCGTCCCTCGTCCCCAGCCCAGTCCGCTGTACCTTCTGCAAGAGGCACATCTTGCTTTCCTCCATTTCACGAACAGTTCCCCACATCTTCAGTTTTTCCCCTTCCAGAATGCAAACCTGACGTGCCTCAAACTCAACCCTTTCTCCCAGGCCAGTTTAAGCCAAACCTCCGCTCCCTCTCACAACCAATCAGCAAGTCCTGGCAGTGTTGCTGCCTGTGACGCACACCCGGACCCTGACCGACCTCTTCTGACCACCTCCCCTGCATCCAGCTGTCTAGGTCCCCATCACCCCCCCCCCCAGTCTGTCTGCACTTTCTCCCAGCTGTTGCCCTGCTCTGCCCCGCCCCCAGGTTCTTCTTTCCGGAACAGATCCACGCGCATCACCTGGAGTTTCCGCCGGCTCACTTCCCATCTCTGTTGCTATCACCCTTTTAAAAATAAAACTCCCAGTATGCCCTTCACTCTGCTTTATTTGTTGCTATAGTACATATCGCCAACCATATTCATTTTTTAAAAATATTTTATTTATTTATTTTTAGAGAGAGGAGAAGGGAGGGAAAAAGAGGGGGAGAGAAACATCAATGTGTGATTGCCTCTCACATGCCCCCCCCCCCATTGGACACCTGGCCTGCAACCCAGGCACGTGCCCTGACCAGGAATAGAACTGGTGACTCTTTGGTTCACAGCCCGGCACTCAATCTGAGCCACACCAGACAGAGTAATTTTTAAAATTGGTTCTCTCTTCCTATTAGAATATAAACTCCACGAAGGTAGAGGTTGTTAATATATTTTTTCACAGCTGTACCTTCAGCATCTAGAAAATTGCCAGTACAAAGTAGGCACTCAATAAGAATGTGTTGACTAAATAAACTATTCCCAAACTCGCTCCCCCTCTGTCCTTCGCTTCCCGAGCCTCTCCTAAGGCAGCCCCCACGCCCCCCACCCCAGCCCCAGGGCCCACAAGACACCCTCTTCAAGCACACTACCCCGCCCCCTTCCCCGACGCCTGCAGGCCTCAGGCAGCTGCAGAGAACCCCACGTGGCGCGGGGACCTGGAGGCTCTCACGCTAAAAGAAATGAAGGACAATCTCCAACATCGTCACTAAACCCTCTCACTTTCAATTTCTAAGACATGGTTTGTGGTAAATAATAATAAAAGACAACAAAACCTTGTAAAAACTCTGTCCAATATTATGTCTTAAATGGCTGCTAAAAAGGCAGAAACTGGATTTCAGATCTTGAAGGATGAAATCATTTAGTACGGCTCTGAGTACCCAAGGGGCATCCAATAAATCTAAACTGATGATGATGGAGATGAGGCTCCCAGGTTCCTTGATCTGGCAGGGCCCTCCCGAGACCCCATCATCCATCCCCCTGCCTGCAGACAGATCCCATAAAACCAAGCCCCCACAAGTGTGCCACCCTCCGTGCTGCTTTTAAAGCCAGACAAGAAGCACAAGTTCACAACCTCTCCGGGTTGCTTGATCCCAGCGGGGTGCTGAGCAGTAGGGGCAAGACACTGAGGGCTCTGATAAGCAGCTCTTAGAAGGAGAGGGGGTGGGGCAGAGAAGGAGGCAACCGAGAAGGGAGAACACAGCCACAGGAGTCTGGGACGACAGTACAACTGCGGAGCGGTGGGAGCGGGAGGAAAACAGGCAGAAACAGGGGCGGGACAAGAAAGAAGCAGGGTAGGGCCCCGGCTGGTGCGGCTCAGCGGACTGAGCACCTGCCTACAAACCAAAGGGTCCTCGGTTTGATTCCCGATCAGGGCACAGGCCTGGGTTGCGGGCCAGGCCCCCAGTAGGTGGGCATGTGAGAGGCAACCGCACGCCGATGTTTCTCTCCCTCTCTTTCTTTCTCCCTCCCTTCCCCTCTCTCTAAAAATAAACAAATAAAATCTTTAAAAAAAAGAAATAGGGTAGACACAGTGGCAGGAGAATTAAACGATGAGTCAGAGAAACTGAAAGGGCTAAAAAGTTTAGAGAAGGAAGAGAAAATAGCAAAAAGCTTTTCCCTTTTTTTTTTTTACTTTTTACTCACCTCTCTTACCCAAACGTGGGTGCAGCTGGAGCGCAGCGAAACACTGCGGCCCCGCCAAGCCCTCCTCGCTGCATCGAAAGCGGAGCGTGTTAACAGGTAAGGCCCGCGGTGACAGAAACCTGCTCAGGAGAACTGGCGGAGCCACGGAGTAGCCCGGTCGTTCACACTGTCGCGGCCCTGAGACCGCTTACTGTTTTCCATGACTCAGCTGAGACACAAACGCTAGCTATTTCTTTTAACCCAATTTATAGTGAGTGTTAATGGTAAATATAATCAAATAGAGCACAATGAAAACGGCATGCAGAAAAATGTGTTGGCTAAAAATTGACAGAATCAAATCGTTTTGATAAAATTTCTATTTGAAAAATTTGATTTAGAATCATTGAACTTGTTAGATCTAATGTCCATGAACGCAGAGCATGCAGATGCTATAAATGGTCGATGTGAACAACAAAAAAAACTTGATTAACACAACTTTATTAAACATTGACATGGGAAATGATGATTCTGATGAGAATAATTTCAGCAAAAGGAAAACTTTAAATTAGAAAGGATTTCACTGGGCTAGGCAGGTAAGCCAGACAGACAGAAAGGTTCTGTCCTTTGTGTGCGAAAACGTTACTACTGGCAACAAGAGAGTATATTGCATTTTCAACTTGTTCCCTATGGGTAAGTCTCAAGTCTTTGAAAAACATTTGGTGTCTGTCCAGGGGAATAACTGTGGGGCGGACCAGTTAGTAGGCTACGTCCAGAGTTCATGGGAGTTCTGCTGGCGGATGCTGTTATCCCGAGAGCCAGAAGTCACAAGGTTTGAACCACGAGGACTGGTACAACCCGTGTGTGGCGCGGCATCGGTCCCGCCTCAGAGAGCAGCACGCAGGCTGCCGCACGCCCTTGCACGGGGCCCTCCTGCCCCAAGGAAGGGAAGCAGCTCCAGGGATAGAGAAGCCCCATCTCGGTAATGGGTCCAGTCAAGCTGGAGAAGACATCAAGGTCAAAGAACCCATGGCAGGTACTTTCCAGTAGAAACAGCATCAACAAATCAACAAACTAGGAGTGCTGGCGAGGGTGCGGGGAAAGGGAGCGGAACCCCTTTGCACCGTGGGTGGGACTGCACACTGGTGCAGCCACCGTGGAAAGCAGTATGAAGACACCTCAAAAAATGAAAAATGGATTTGCCTTTCGACCCAGCAGTCCTACTTTTGGGAATATATCCAAAGAAGCCCAAAACACTAATCTGAAAGAACATGAGCACCCCTATGTTTACTGCAGCGTTATTTACAATCGCCAAGCTACCAAAGCAGCCCGAGTGTCCGTCAGTAGATGAGTGGACAGGACAACGACGGGGCACTCACACAATGGAGGACTACTCGGCTGTAGAAAAACTTTACCCCTTGCGGCAGCATGGATGGACCTGGAGAACATCATGCCAAGTGAAATAAGCCAGCCAGAGAAGGACAAACGCCACATGATCTCACTCCTAGGTGGGATCTGATGACCACACTGAACTAACAAGCAAAACAGAGACAGACTCATGGACGGAGGGCAGATGACGGCGAGCGGGCGGGGAGGTTAGCGGGTGGAGGGACGGAGCAGAAAGGACGCACTGACGTGGACGACAGTGTGGTGACTGCAGTGGGGAGGGGGATGTAAGGGGTTAAGTGCTAATGGAAAAAACGCAATTTTTTTAAAAAGGGAAGAACCAGCACCAGGCTTGCGCTGTCTAGGGGAGTCGCACAGCCGTGGTCACTAAGGCCGGTGGGCCTCAGGCGCGGCGCAGAAACCCACCCGGGGGGTCAGACCCGTTTCAGACCCCGGGAGCCGCGGGAGCTCGCAGGCCCCTGTGCTGTCCCTCCGCCGCCCTGCTGTTCTAGCTCTTGGTCACACCTCAGCACTCGCTGCCTTCAGAACTCGCCCAACCCTGTACTCGCTGCGTTTCGGGGAGACAAGAAATGTTTCGGCACTCGGCACGTGCTCAGACCCCGTCGCACTCGCTAGAACTGGTGCGAGTCGCGACGCCGTCCCACAAGAGAGAATGCCTCACCACCCCTCGCCTGCTCGGTGCCCATCGGTTTCGGCACTCGTCACGAGGTCCGGGACAAACCGACGACGGGCAGGGAGGCACCACTGCGTGTGAACTCAACGGTCTTTACCACCCACCCACCGAAGAGAAGCCCCCCCAGTTCGCTGGGCTCCGACTCCCCTTCCCTCTGCTTCCCGGACGACTCTGGCACCCCCCACCCGCCCGCACGACGCCCCGTCTCCTGGTCCTACAGACCAGGCCCACTCCCCAGCTTCCCGAGTACAGGGCCAGTGGGGCGGGGTGTCAAAAGGTGGGGAGAAAGCCAGGTCATCCTTTGAAAGAGGGGTGTGTTCGCCACCACTCTCATTTCTAAGTCCTCATCCCATCGTCAGAATTACAGCTCTGTGCGGAGTTGCAGCTCTGTTCTTTCCAAAGACAGTGCTTCCTCCCGTGGTCTACAGCAACTAGCTCCCCTCAGTTTGCTTTCCCCCCATGGCCCCACTTCCGTCCCCTGTGCTCTGACTCCCCCCTACAGTGTGGGCGCCGCGAGGAAAACTCGTTCTCCCCCCCTTGCTCTATTCTCCCCTGGACGCCGCAGCACCCCCGACCCAGAGGGCCGTGAGAATTCCCTCCACGCCTGGACCACCCAGAGCCCCTCCCGCCTTCCTGGCAAGTTCAGGGCCAACCCCCACCCCTGCCCCCCGAGCTCGGGGCTCCTCTGACAGCGCACTGACGTTACCCACTGCCAAGCGCACCTCAGCTTTCCAAAACACTTCCACGTGCATTATTGCATCTCCAGGCGGCTCACTGAAGTGGAGTAGAGCCCATTATTAGTAGTGATGGGAGGCTGCTAACCTTACTTTCAGGTGAAAACGCTGAGTTTCAGAACGATGAGACGGTTTCCCTAAGTCACACAGCGAGGGACAGAGCCACGTCTAAAACCTGGGTCTCCTGCATCCCTGGTCGGCGCCCTTCCGCCCTCCCCCCCCACCGCGTGAACATCTCCTCCCCCTCCCGCTCCAAGGGGCAGCCCTCTCCCCACGCGCCTCACCCGGTGAGCAACCCTCCTGTTAGGTCCAGCTCTAGTGAGCAGACCTATGCCTTTCGCTTATGGCCGAGGGGCTTTCCCTTAAGACCCCCAGGGGAGCTCCTTCAAACCGCCACGGGAGGGGCCTCACTCGCCAGACCTCGCCGCCGCCGCTGCCCTTCACCAGGCTATTCCTCTCACTCCCCAGAACAAGACCCCCATCAGGTCTTTCTCGCATCTTTTCTGGCATGGTTGGTTTGGTGATGTACTCTTACCGGTCAACATGCCTCTCACTTAGAAATGTATTTTCTCATTCAAAAAATAATACTGCCAAACTCCGGAAACAGCTTGGTTATAATGTCAGTTTTCTCTAGCTTCCAGTTTGCAACTGCCTCCCGCACCCCTCAAGTGCGGCCCTTTCGGGCCCAGGAATCAGCCTCGTGGAGGAACAGAGATGTCCCACTATCCCCATCCGTCTCCCCCCCCATTACAGAAGAGTCCTCGGGCCTCCCTCCCGCATCTCCCCTGTCACCCCCAGGGCGCCTTATCTGGGGGAAGGCTTTCCTTGGTGATACCGGTGATACCGAAAGGGAGGTGAAGGCAGGTTCTTTTCCTCCTTTTTGGTTGAGATGCATATCTGTTTGGGGTTTGTGTTTGTCAGCCGAGAGTCCCTTCCCCCTTTGTTCCCTCCCAGCACCCCCTCCTCTGGGCACTGCTTCTCTTTCAGTACTGGGACAGCGGGACTGTCAATCACATCCGTTTCCCCCGCCCCACCCCGTGACCACGTAGGCATGGGACCCAGATCTGACCAGTCCTAACCTCCCATCTCCCCGCGCACCTGACTCAAGCCAGGTAACCAGCCATCCTAGGATTTTACAGGCGCTAGAATCCGCTGGGCACCCAGCCTAGGACTATGGAAATTTGGGCCGGCCCAGGCTCATGCCACCCCCCTCCCGCTGCCTCCCTTAAGGGGAGAGAGCAGGTGAGGACGGGGAGAGGAGGCGAAGTGAGAGCGAGAAGAAAAGACCTAATGACGCAGCTTGCCTTCCTGTGCTCTGCAGTCACGTGGATCGGTGACTATCCGTGTCGGCTTGTATTAGACTTGAGCCACTGTCACCAGCAGCTCAGAGCTCTGACTACACACAACACTGTACCTAGAAGTGACAATAGTCACATGGCTCCAGGGAAAGCGGGCATCCGCTCCTCACTCCGCAGCTCTCCCATCCAAGATAATCTTTTCACATCGCCTGAGAGTATTCGTAATAACGCCACCTAAGGTCCGACCAGTCTGAAGTTCATTTGAACTTTTAAGAACTCTGCTTGATCAATCTGAGTATGAATTATTTTAGTTCAAAGGCTTTGCTCCTAACACCAAGTTGAGATCAGGCATACGAGGGAACAGGAGTTTTGATGAAGGAAACAAGGAGGGTCTTTTTTTTGAACGGGCGGAAAGGAAGGGCAGGCCCCGGGGGCACAGCAGAGGAGCTCCGGCAGCTCTGGGGTCTAGAAAAGAGGCCAAAGTGCGCGGCACGAAACCAAGTGAAGGGAGAAGACGACTGAGTGATTCTGATTCTGGGGATATATCTGAGGAAACCAAAAACACCAATTCAAAAAATACACATGCACCCCTACGTGCACTGCAGCATTATTTACCATCGCCAAGATGTGGAAGCAGCCCCAGTGCCCACCAGCGGATGAGCAGACAAAACAGCTGTGGTACATTTACACAATGGAATACTACTCGGCCACAAAAAAGGAAATCTTACTTTTTGCGACAGTGAGATAAGCCAGTCAGAGGAAGACAAGTATCACATGATCTCACTTATATGCGGAATCTAATTAACAGACTGAACTAGCAAACAAAATAGAAACAGACTCACAGACACAGAGAACAGACTGACAGCTGTCAGAGGGGGAGGGACTGGGGGCTGGGTTAAAAGGCGAAGAAGGGATTTAGCAAAAACAAAAACAAACCAAACCCGCAGACACAGACAGCAGCACGGGGAGGACCCGAGGGAAAGGAGACCGGGGGGTGGGGGGAGGTGGGGGAAAGGAAAGTGGGGAGTAGTGGTGACAGGAGGGGACTGGAGTTGGGGGGCAACGTGCAACACCACACACACACAGATGATGAGCTATAGACTTGCACATCTGAAACCTACATAATTTTATTAAGCAGCATCACCCCAATAAACTCAATTAAAATTTTAAAAAGTTTAAAAAAGAGAGAAAGCCAGAGACAAAATTGACCCCTACTAGAGTCACAGATGCTCTCTCCTGGCATCCCCACACGGACAGCTCAAGGGATATACAGCTGTATTTCTAGCATCACTCCCAGAGATATTTGTCCTTACCCGTGCGGAGAGTGTCACCTGTCCTGCACGACCGCTGGGGGAGATGTTCCCGACTTAGTTCCCAGGAAAGCTCCCCATCCATTTCCAGAACACGGACAACACCGATCATTTCTTGCACGACTACTACATTAGGATGCTGGACAAACATCTTCTCGTGTAAGTCATGTTTCCGTCTTACTTCTGTGAGACAGGTACCATTGCCCCAGTTTTACTGCTGAGGAAAGGAAGGCTGCAGGGGTCAGTATGTCGCTTTGGGTCACAAAGAAAGGGTGGCACCGAGATCTGCACCCAAAGCCCAGGCCCCTCCCTCTGCCCGCCGCACCTCTCCAGCACTGACTGAGAAGAGAGACCAAACCCTAATGTCACCCCACGATAAACACCGCGCCAGCTGGGCACAGAGTTTGGGGGGCAGGGTGACCGCACAGCACCATGGCTCTTCTCCCCACCCCCTGCTGGGCACTGCTTTCTTGCCCACCAGGTGAAGTCCGTCACGAATGGTCCCCGATCTTTTTGGCCTGGATTAGATCAACTCCCACCCCTACCACGTGTTTCTCTCATTTACTCTGAGCACCGTACCTGCCACGACTCAGGTGACACCTCCCAGGTCCCAGATGACAACGCCTCTTCTGTCCTACAGCCCAGCCCTGATTTCACCTTAGGACGTGCATTTCCTGGGCTGCTCTTCCTGATCAGCTGCCACAACGCGGCACTGACTTGCAGTGCAGAACTTCCCGCACCCCTTAAAAAAGGGAACAACTCATTAATAAACTCATGTTTGCCTTTACAGACAACAGAACTGTGGAGCTGAAAGCAGCCTTACAGATCGCCGAATTTTACAGACGAGGGAGCTAAGACACAGGTGTGATTTGGCCAGGACTACTCAGTTACATACTCCTTGCATCTACCCACAATTTATGGGAGAGTTGTCGTCCAGTCCGGCACGCGGAGCTTCTCACTGTCACCCTCAGGGCCATTTCCCCCTCCTCTCCCCCGTCCGGGACACCTCTGTCCGCATCGCTACTCTTCCCATTGTTCCCGACACCGTTCCATCCTCTCCCTTCTATGACAGTGCCATTGCCCAGGGCTCACAGCCAAGCCGCCCACCTCCCATTGTCCCAGGTTCAGAGGTGTCGCCCTGTTTCTCCCGTCCTCGTTGCCCACACGGTGCCTCTCCCTCATAACCCTGACCTCTGCCGTGCAGTCTGTCTGCTCCTGAAACAGGTCTGTCTTTCCATCACTTGGAGGTTCTTCCTTTCTCTTCCACGTGGGAGGAAGGGAATGGCTTGCGGCACGGTGCTGCCTCTGCCGACTGCCCCTTACCCCAGCCTGCGCGGGGCGCGGTCCTATCACACCAGGCCCCGGCGTCCCTCTCCCTGTCCCTCCTCCTCCCCGTGAGCACGTCGATGTCTCCCCCGCGTCACTCTAAGCTGACAGCTGTCTCCCAGGACAACCGCATTTCCAGTGCGAACACCCCAACCTCCTCTCCCCCTGCGTCCCATCGTGGCCACCGCAGCCAGGGCACCGCCACCCGCCCGCACCGGTCTGTCCTCCCGGCTGGCGTGGATGCGGCCCTCTCCTCTGCAGCCGCAGCCTGGGGCATCTCCCCACGCCCTCTGCACCAGAGTCCTCTCGCGCCCACCCTCAGCATCCCTGATTAAACGTCTCTCTGTTCTGCACATCCACTCCATTACTCCTCGCGTTCCTATTTCCTAACGCCCAGTTGGCTTCACAGGCCCTTCTTTCCCCACTGCTTCCGAGGCAGAACACTTCCCTGTGGCTTCCCGCTGTAACTCCACTCTCAACGCAAAGCACCGCTCATATTAAGTTCTTTCCAATTAAATATTTTCCCTTGTTATTCCAATTAGTGCCTCTCCCTCATTATTCCCAGTATAGGTTGTTCTTGCCCGGGACTCCAAGAGTGAGCTTCCCAGTCAGTTATAATGGAGAGCTCCACAGTCGCACGTGCCGCCGCAGAGAGCCCCCTCTCCCCCATGCCTCCCAGGGGCTACCTTCCCCACAGCACGGGGGATCTCGCTCCCCCACGCCGATCCTCCCAAGGAAAGTTCCCTTCCGTCATTTCTGAGATCTCCCTCCCTCAACCAGGGGTTCTTAACCCTTTTCGTGTCATGAATTCCTTGGTAATCGGATAAAGCCTAGAAACCCCTTCTCAGAATAATGCCGTTGGGCATTAAACTTAAAACACATAGCGTTACATTAGAAGTCAGTGATACAAAAATACAGTTATCAAGTATTTCAAGTGAATTTTTGATGTTTCTTCATTAATTCATTAAACAAAAATTGTCTCCAAAGACTGTAAACGTCTATGAAAAATACCTGATTTCCGTTGGTGAGAAGAATCTCAGGTACTGTTGACACTACGATGCCTTCTCGGCTACAGTTATAATTAAAGGAAGTACCAAATTTTGTTAGAGGCTAATAAAGATAAAGATGTATTTTCCCCCCATCCACAATTAATAGATCCTTCTCATAGGAGGTCCATGGAGTCCATATTAAGAACCCTACTTTAAACATGGAGGCTTTAAAAATCAGCTTTTATTCTATGGAATTGAAAGGAATACTAACACTTTTATGCTGTTGATGAGGAAACTGAAGCCTACAGGAGCTGTAAGACTTTGGGTCTCTTAGCGTGCGTGTCTGGAGCACAGGAAGCCCAAAGCAGAAACACAGTAAATGTTCCCTGAACTGAACCAAGAGATTTGCCGCGGTGGCACAGCTAACGAGTGGCCTGAACCCCAACGCTGAGACCCGAACCCATGCGTCACGACTCAAGTAAATATTGCTTCAATCATGTTAAGTTAATGCAACATTGGCTTTTCTGTGAATGTCAATGGGGCAATCACTCTCACTATATGCTGTTCCTCAAAATTTTTAGGAGACTATACTCTGGGTCTTTCTCACTCCCAGGAAAAATCTTCCTCCTGTTTCTAATGGAAGTTTCTGATTCCACATCACATTATCACTTCCTGTTTTTCTCTCACGAGGAAATAGATCTTGGCAGTCATAATGGATACCGATTCAGAAATTAACCGATGGTCCTGTAAATGGTTTCCAGCTCCAATCAGGTGCTTAACTTGCAGCAATCCGCATTCAGATATCATGCTCCTCCAAAGTTCCCTGGTCTTCTGGCACGATTTTCATTATTATTGCCAATCTCTATTCAGAAATTAGCAAATCTTCTTCTGCTTAGTCTTTAAAAACAATGTCCACTACATTGCCCTTTCTCAGGTTTGCCCACCCCATTCCCTTCTCTATGTCATCTTAACTACAAATGTTTCCTTTCCTCGCCGAACTCGACTGGCGTTATCTTCCTGTCAATCTCTGCATTTTCATCGCTCATCTGACAATTACACATGGATTATCTAACATCCCTCGCTTCTTAAGTGCTTGTTTTCAGGCAACCAGACTCTTTTCCTCCTGAGTAAACCGTTGCTCCAGACGCCCCAGCGTCAAGTGGTCCCCTGCACTTCTCCAGACACCTCTTTTCCTTATCCCTTCAGCAGGCGGCATCCTCCTCCTCCTCACGTGCCGTCTCTGGGACATGCACTTGCACCGCATCTTCGAGTCAGCTTTGAGCCTGACCTCACACGCACCTACACACACAGGGCCTCTCTGCCCATCCCACTCGAGGCAGAGTTCTCTTCCTTCCCTGCCATTTAGGGCTTACTGCTTTCTTCTCTCCCTTATTTATAACACCGAGGACTTGACTACCCCCTGCAGTTCAAAGCTCCTTTCCCCCCGTCACCTTCACGTCTAGAGAGGTCTAGAGAGTGCTGGAGGCTGTTCTTGCACCTCTCCAGATCTGTTATGTGGAATACGGTCACTGCTGGCCGCATGAAGCTGCTGACGGCCAGAAACACGGCCAGTCTGAATTGCAGTGCGCTGTGAGTGTAAAGTACACGCTGGGTTTGAAGACTTAATACGAAAGAGAATATAAAATATTTCATTAAACATTTTTATACTGGTTAATGCTGAAATGATATTTTGGACATGCTGGATTAAATAGAATATATTATTAAATGAAATCCACCTGTTTCTTTTTACTTTCTAATGTGGCTAATACGACTTTTTAATGACATAAGCGGCTTGCTAGCCAGCACTACTCTGGGTTTCCTGTCGATTCATACTCTTAACTCTCCCCCCACTAATGAACAGTTCTCTCCTCGCACGCCACACCTTCCCTGACTGCACTCACTGGTCCCCTCGCTCCGGACCTAGAGTTATTTTCAACCTACCATTTTCAAGACCTTTTCTACCCCGTTATTTCTGTAAACAGTATTTCTTTGTGCCAAGTAGTATAGCTTCTACCCATGCAACTAAATAATAATAAAGTGTCTTCCTGACCAATTCTGGTAGGGTGCTATCTGTCTCAACTCTGAACGAAATTTTAAAAAGCAGTCCTTATAATTCCAAGAAAAAGAACTTCACTCACCATTCTTTACATTGGCCTACCTTCACTATAATTTCATTTAAAGGGCTACTAATTGTAAAACACTAAATGCGTGTAAATTAATAATTTTAGACCAACAGCTCCCATTCGCATCAGTACAGCAACTTCTGACTTTGTCCTTTTAGAGATAGCATTCTTTCTCCAGACTCTTCCAATGTTGCGGCCTCGATTCCATCATTTAAGCAGGGGGTTCTCTTATTTCACACTAAATACTCAAACACAGTTCTCGAACTGGTGCGTTTGCTTTCCCACCACTTCCGCACGGCCGCGTGTCACCGTCACTTCCCACACTGACTCTCTGTCCAGCATTTGTTGAGGAGAAACCAGGACCGGGAAGGCGGGTGCGAACGGCATGATGAGGAGACTTGGGGGAGCGGTAAGAAGTGGCAGTCACAGATAAGACCTTTCTCTCGTTATCTTCCTGGAATGTTTCTTCTGAAATCTCTCCTTACTGCTCTACCCCAGGAGCCCCACTATAGAGCCTTTATTTGTATCTCTTCCCAAAATGAGCGATTACCTTCACTCCAGCACCTCTCAAAACTCCTCCTCTGTAATAAGGTCTTCTTCCCATCATTCTTAGCAAAGAAATTCCTCGTCATCCTAACTGGGGTGGCTCAGTGGGTTGGGTGTTGTCCTGCAAACTGAAAGGTCGCCAGTTCGATTCCCAGTTAGGGCACATGCCTGGGTCACGGGCCAGGTCCCTGGTCAGGGCCACGCAAGAGGCAACCAATTGATGTTCCTCTCTGTCTAAAAATAAATAACATCTAAAAAATTCCTTGTCTTTCCTCCAAGAATAAGTTTCTTTTTCTGCTTCCAACACTTTCCTCAGATGATGATCTTTCCTTCATTATTCTCTCTCTATATAAATTCTAGTTTTCCATCACTATCAGCATTGAAAAGCCTTTCTTAAAAAAAAATGACCCCTAGTGTTGAAACTTTTTCCTGTTTCCTACTTGGATATTCATGTAGCTCCCATCCAGGGTTCTCAAGACAGAACTCTTGGACACACACGCACTTCCGGCCCCGCTCTGTCCCTCCCACTTAGCCGTGCTAACCCGGTCCACACCGCTTCCGACAGGCGGCCTCTGTTTCCCTCCCTCCTCTCTCTCTGGACGACCCGGGTGTACAGCCCGTGTGCTGGGCCTTTCCTTTACTCTTGCCCCCCACTATTTCTCTCCCGTCCTTCTCCTCTGTGTGTTCCTTTCTCTCTCCCAAAGTCTGCTTTTACAGCCCATGTTCTGTCTGCTCCTGAGAAGAGATCTCGCTTTACAAACGATCAAACGCAGACCGAGGGAACCCTGAACGAGCCGGGCTCCCCCACGGTGTGGGCACATCCCTCCTCAGCGCCCCCTCCACTGGGGTGTCTCCCTCTCCCCACCCCCCAGTCCGTCTCTTCGCCAGGTGTGTCTGGTTCTTTCTCTGCCCCTGCTGCCTCCAAAGCCATCCTTCTGGTGGCCTGCCTCACTCTCTTTCCTGCCTGAGGACCATCCTATTCCAAACATGCCTCTGGTCGTCTCTCCTTCCAGTCACCCTGCCATCTGCACCCCCTTACCGCCACTCTGGGCCCTTCTATCTCATGGACACTCCCTCCCGCCTTCCAGTTGCTGCTCTATCATCTCCTTTTGATCCTCCTTAGGAGACAGTGCTCAGACTTCAGGCGCTGGGTCCTCCTGGTCCAACCAGGTAGAAAATACAACAGCTGAACGCCCACAGCCAAAATGCCTGGGAGCGAGGGGGGAGGGAGAGGGGGACAGGCTCTATAGCAGCCCTCGGGGTCTGCAGGAGTGACTAGCACTTTGGTTAATTTCAAGGAAGGGCCCAGAAACCTGTCGTCAGAAATTTCCTTCTGGCAAAGGACAAAAAAAAAAAACCCAAAAAACTACTGAATCTCCTCCCGGTCTCCACTAGAGTCAGTCCCCATGCCCCCCGGGGTCGCTTCCACCTGTTAAGCTGGACGCGATAAGAGATTAAGCAGAGGCTGATCCATCCTGATGCTAAGTAAGTGTAAGATCCAGGAACCTGGCACCTGCAGGTGGCCCTGGTTTTCCTCAAACAGGGCCCACCACACTGTGTAAGCTTTGGGGGCCAGTGCGCCTGGGTCTGCCCCTGGATAGGGAAGAGCTTCCCTGGCTTCTAGGGGGTCAGGAGCAACAAATAGGGAAGCCAGTAGTGTTCTGAGTGGACCAATTCCAGACAGGGCGCAGTGTGATACACGCTGCCTCTTCGGAGAGGGCATCCTCCCCCACGGAGGGTCCAGGGCCCGGTGCTCCTGCATGAGCCCTTAGCTGAGTCTCCAGGCCTGTGGGCCACACCCAGCCCGACCCAGCCTCTCCCTTGGCCTCCCGGTCAGCCCTGGTCCAGCAGGTGCCACGGACCCCCGACAGCTAAGGCTTCCTTGAACCCACTACTCCGTTCTTTGTGGCTTAGCTCTAAATCTGCCCATGCAGAAGTGACCTCTACTACTAGAGTGAAGACAGGTCACCAACAGCAGTGTCCACTGCTTTCAGACCCTCCCTCTGCCCCTGCATTCACAGAGCCCCCCTGGGGCCAGTACAACCTTCTCACCAGAAGCCAGGCCTGCCCTCCCCTGACGGAACTGACAGCCGCCCCAGCGCACCCTCACCCCGGGGTCTCGCTGCTGGCCCCCGGACCCAACCCCACACCTGAAGCTTCTCCTCTATTCCCCGCAGCTGAGAGAAACGAAGGGATTCTGGAAAGAAGTTGCGGGAGGGTCACGGCTTGAGGACCAGGATGCCGGAGGAAAGGCACGGATTTGGAAGTCTTTGGCGAGGGGTCGAGCACTCTGGAGAACGCGGGGCGGCGGTTCTGGGGTCTAGGGGCGCCCTGTGCGGCAGGGAACTGGAGGTGGTTCCGCAGAACCGCCGCCTGGGGGTCCGGGACCGCTGGGCCCCAGGCGGGTGCAGAGACTCGAGGTTCGGAGCAGGCTGCCGCCTGGGACTCCCAGGTAGCGAGCCTCCCGCCCTGCTCCCTGCGCGCCCGGCACTTACCCGGCAGACTCGGGAAAGTCTCTGAAAAGTGCGGTGGTGGGGGCGGCGGGGGCTCTGCCACTTTCTCTCGGGCGGGCAGCAGCTCGTCGGCTTCCAGCCCACCCTCCGGGCGTCGGCCGCCCGGCTCGGGGTTGTTTCGGGCGGCCGTGGCCGTGGCGGCAGCGGCGGCGGCGGCTGAGAGCTCCGGGGGCCCGTAGAAGGCGTCCGGCGGCTCGGCGAAGCTGGGCAGCGTGGTGGTCAGCGCCACCATCGAGGGCACGGCCTGGCCCAGCCCCGCGCAGAAAGTGTTGGTGAGGCGGCCGGCAAAGGAGGCCAGTGGGGCGAGGGGCGGGAGGCCTGCGGGCAGCGGCGCAGGGGCCAGCGCCTGCGGCAGCACGAGGGGCCGGTAGGGCATGAACATGGGGTAGCCGGTGTAGAGCAAGTGGCCGGAGCGCGGCGGCGGCGGCCCGATCAGAGAGTCGATGGAGAAGGCAGTGCCCGGGCCCCCGCCGCCGCCGCCCCCGCCGCCCCCGGGGGCGCTCCCGCCTCCAGCTCTCTGCATCCTGCTGGGAGCAGCGGCCACCCCGGGGCGCTCCCCCCTGGGTGCTGCCGTGCGCCCCGCGGCTCAGGCACCCGGCGCGGACACGCAGGGCTGGCTCCCCGGCTCCCCGGCCGAGGTGGCGGCGGGGCGCGGGCTCGGCGCAGTGTGGCTCCGCGCCGCGCTCCCTCTCTCTCTTAAGGAGGGAGGGGGCGGGCGGGCGGGCGGGCTGGGGGTGTCGCCCTCCGGACTCATCCATCTTCCTCAAATTACGCTCCACTTCCTCCCTCCGCCCTCCGCCGAGCCGCTCGCGCCCTCCGCAGAGCCCGTCCCCAGCGGCCCCGCCGGCCGGCCTGGGACCCCCGCCTGCCCCCCTTGGCCCAACCAACTATTATTAATGGAGATTGATGAGGCTGGACACGCCGCTTTGTGAAACTTTGCGGCCCGACGAGGAGGCGGCCGCAGCTGCTGGGCTAGTGCCCCTCCTTCCGCCCCGCCCGCCCCCACCCGGCCCACTCAGGGCGGGCGTGGGCTGGGGGCGAGGCGGCCGGTGCGGAGGGCGCGCGGGAGGGACGGGCCCAGACCAAGCCCCCACCCCACCCTCGTCCCACCCTGGGCTGCTGCCCTCCGGCCGACTGGAGCCCGTCCCCCAGGGTCCCACTCTCTGTCCCCGGGGCAGCTCCAGAAGCAAGCCCAGAGGGGCGCGTGGGACAGGACCTCGGTGCGCCCTTGGGCGTCGAGGCCGGGGCGGCAGGGGGCGCACTCCGAAGCCGGGGATGGAGGCTCGGGGCTTCGCGTTGGGGCTCTTTTCCCCAGCCCCGTGCGCACTCTCCCCGGTCCCGCTGGGCGTCGGCCCTTCCTTCCCGCTCATCTTCGCTCGCTCCTCGGTCTCAGGCCCTTCGGTGGTGCCGCACTCCGGCCTCGCGGTCACCTCCGGAAGGGCCCGCACTACACCGAGTACTTACGGCTCTTCTTACCTTTCCCCTCCACCCCTCCCCCTCCCTCTCCACTCTTTTCCTCCCCCCCCCCCCCGCCCCCGTCTCCCCCGCCCCGCCCCGGTTTCTGCCCCGATGACTCCCGTTTGGTTCGCCCTGCTTCTCAGTGGGTCTTACTCTATCTCCCCCCTCATTTCTCGCCCGTGTCTCTGTCTCCTGTCTGTCCTTCTGTCTGTCTCTGGCTCTCCCCCCACCCCTCGCCTGCACTCTCTCTCCCCCTTCCGCTATGAATTTCCCTGATTGGCTCCCCGGCTCCGGCGCTGCTGATGAGCCCTATTCATTCCTGGGCTCGACACCATCGACCTGCCCTGGCTGATTGCCGGGGGCCGGCCCCAGGAGCGCTGATGGGCCCCGAGGGTCAGCAGCGCTAATTACCCGCTAATTGCTGATGACTCCGCTCGCCTCCCCCGTTCTCAGGCACTGCAACGGTGGCCCCCTTCCCGCTCCCCCTCCTGATTTCCAGCGGCAGAGTTGTCCATCTAGAGGCAAAAGTCATGGGTGCGTTCGCTTGACAGGAGCCTCAGGTCAGCAGGCACGAAGCACGAAGGACGGGCAAGTCGGCGGCAGCAGCGTGGCCTGAGCTTCGGCACACACAGCAGGCCGGGCCCACTCAAGTGGGGTCCTCTGGTCGCTGGGGACAGTTGTCCCCGTGGGCCCGGGGGGGACAGGCTCGTTTAGATTAACAGCAGCAAAGCCAGGCGATTGTAGGAGGGTGGTTTGGCCCCGGCGAGGATGAAAAACTATGCCAAAGAACCTCAGGGTTTCCAACCCAAGACAGAGCAGGGCAGGAGAGGACTCTGGATCTCAGTGACATTTGCTCAATTCAGGCGCACTGTGCTGGCCTGGGGAGCACCGCCAATATTAGGCTGATGCGTTAAAATCAGCACCCTGAAAGACACCGCCACCAGAGTGGGGCAGAAGAGGGTGAGACCCGAGAAGGGAGTTCTCTTTGATTATGTTTGACTGACCACCATCAGAGAGGTAAAGGGAGAAGAGTATATTGCCATTCAGTCCTGATCTACCTGGGGCTCTGCACTAAACCGCATGAAACTTCCGAGAGACGAGTCTGGCAGGAAGATGTTACCACGGAGAAAAAAGAGGCGGCTTAACCTAGGTCTGGGAAGCCCAACTCGCCACTCAAGTCCGAGGATAATTCTTGCATGTAAATCCTTCCAGATATTTGTCACACCCTTCGTTACATTAACCAAGCACTTCATGGTACCAACATGGAAGACCAGGCTCCTAAGTGTATTGTACTTGAGAAGTAAGACAGAGGTCAGTACTTGGCTTTGTGGCGTTACAGTGTTGGGTACACCATAGAGGCTTATTGACTTAATAAGTGATTGAGGGAATTTGGGGGCTACAAGCTCTAAACTTAAATCTGTATGAGCAGTAACAACACCAATCGAATCAAAGATGAAGGAACACCCATTCTTAAAAGTCATCGCATCCATTTTTTGCATAAGTAATAAAGTCAGACAGCACAAAGGTCCAAGAGCTCAAAGGACACATATATTGAAACATCTCCCTCCTGCCAGTCCCCTCAGCAAAGACCCCGTTAATAAGCCTGTCGCTCTCTGGTGGGGCAGAATGGGTAATGCGTTGTCAAGGACTCAAGGTTACAGACCCTCTGACCTTGAAGATGTACGTCACCCAGCTCAAGCCCAGACCCCACTGCCCTGCACAGCACTCAGTGAGGTGGGGTTCTCTGCTCCAGGCGGCACCGAGAGCGCGCAGTGAGCGCGTAAAGCTTGTTGCCGCCAAACCCCAACGGGCCGCCGACTCCGAAGTGAGCCCCCGGGGATTCTGTGCTGCCCTGGTCTGGTGCATGTTCGCTAGGTGCTGTATTTTAGAATCTACTTATATCCTCTACCTGACCCCTTGCCACGCGGGGGTCCCAAAGGGTGACTTCTGCACAGCCCTTGGCACTCAGCAGCGAAACTAGGATAAAAGCCCTCCCATACGAAGCGCCAACCAAAGCGGCCCACTTCCTTTCCCTGCCCTTTCATGGCCTGCGGCGCCGAGGACACACAGCAAATGACAAAAAGCACTGGCTGGAGTGAACAGACCTGGAGTTAAGTTTCTGTTCTGACCCCTCACTGGGTCATTTGACCTTGGCCCCTCTTCGACTTAACTTTTCCAGATAGAGAGATGGCTACCTATTCTGATCAGTCAAAAACACTAGTGCCAGGATACAGTGAATGCAAGGAAATAGCTTCCAAAACGACTTCTTCTTGCACTGAATGGACAAAGAAGAGCCGACTGGCCAAGAATGGAAGTCCCCAAACTGGTGGCTCTCCCAAACGACTTCTCACTCTCGCATCAGCACCAAGGACAGAAGCTGTCACTATCAGATCTGATCAAAGGGGGCTCATTTCTTTACCAAGAGAAAACTGTGGTTCTCCTCCTGAACGGTCACCTTGTGGGCAAGCGCCTCCCCTCACGTCTAAAACGGAATCCGAAAAGTGCTTTTCTAACTGCCCCTGTGCTCTGACTTGTCCCACTCTCACTATTCTCCTACAGAGGAATTTATTTTGAATCTACTCTCTCTCCTTGCGCCTCTGTCAGACCCCATCGTCTGGCCTCCCCTTCATGAATTAGAAACCAGCACCTAGGGTACTGAGAATGAACGAAGTATTCTCAAGTCAAAGCCGACAGATCTAGGCTGCCACCGCACTCACTGGCGGGACAGAGTCCCCTGACCGTGGGCCGCCATCGGGCCCTGTCCGCGGGCACCCTCTGGCGGTAGCAGCGTGCAACTGCGTCACCTCGAGAGAGGTATGGAGTACTACAGCGCCCCCTCGCGGTAGTCCGGGAGACGCGCCGAGGGCAAAGGAACGGGACCGGTGAGCGATCCAAGGACCAGCGCTGCTGGGCACCTAACTGTGAGTACACCGATCCGGCGCCGGGGCGGCACACGAGCGCCTTAAAGTCTATCATGCACGTGTGTAGATTCATGCATGTTTGTTGTGTCCAGGAACTTGAACCCTATGTATCTGTTGTGTTCAATGTGTGCCGTCTGTGTGTGAGCACGTGTCACACGCGGGCAGGCTGGTGGTGGGGAGGTCCGCGCCTCCAGTGCAGGGCGGAGTCCTCATGGAGGCGTGAAATTGGTTTGGAGCAAACACATTACGGAAAGCAATTACTGGGGAGAGGTTCTGGGCCCGCGGGACCGGCAGCCAGGAGGCTGGGGAGGAAGCTCCCTGGCTTGCAAGAGTGTCTGGATGTCTAACCCCAGAGGGGGCTTTCCTAACACCGGCTGGCCAAGGGGAGGGCATGTGAGGTCGGGCAAGAGCCCCTCCTACTGACTACTCCACACTGCCTTTCTTCCCTCACCCTCTCCCCCCTCCTGAAATGCTCTCCGGATGCGGTCGGAAGTCCTGATCCCGCACCTCTTTGGGAAAGGCACTCAGTCTCCTGCGAGTGTTCCCAGGTGCCTGCCCTCATCGCTGGCCTTCCTCCTCGTGCCCGCAGCTCCTGCTCCCACACGTCTTTGGCATTCACTTCATTGCCCCTCGTACTGGAACTCATTGTTCACACACTTGTTTCTCAGACTAGATGGAAAATTCACTGAGGGCAGGGGCGGGTCTCATTCCCAGCTATACACCTGGTGCCTCAAACCTGGGGCTCGGGAAGCAGAAAGTGGAATGTTGCGGATGGGATTAAATAGAATTTCCAACAAAATGCATAGACAGGGCTCCCCCAGGAAAGTCAGGCATCCTTGAGAGTCAGGATTTTCTTAGAACAAAGCTTTCAACATCTTCCACAAGCCAACAGTCCCACGTTCGTATCTCCAGACAGACTCTTGTCCCTGAATTCCAGATCCACAGACCCAAAGCACCTTGCACCACAGTCTCTTTGAGACAGGTGTCCACGGGAGAGCTCCCAGACTGAACCTCTGACTTCCCGGCCAGCTGCCCCTTCTCATCTTCCCCACCTTAGTACTGGGTTGACCAAAGAGTCTGTTTAGGGTTTTTTTTTTCCTATAAAATAAAAGACACACTTCTCATTTTCCCTAAAAACTTTATTGATTTGGACATTTTGAGTAGGTCGGCTATCTCCTGCTATTGACTTCTAGTGGGAAGAGGCCAGGGGTGCAGCTAAACATCTTCCAATGCATAAAGCAGCCCCACAGCAAAGGATTATTTGACCGAAACATGAGTAGTACAGCACTGGCTGGTATGGCTCAGTGGACTGAGTGCCGGCCTGCAGACCAAAGGGTCGCTGGTTCGATTCCCAGTCAGGGCACATGCCTGAGTTGCAGACCAGGTCCCCAGTAGGGGGCGCTCCAGAGGCAACCACACGTTGATGATTCTCTCCCTCTCTTTCTCCCTTCCCTTCTCTCTATAAATAAATCTCTTTTTTAAAAAAAGGATGGAACAGAACAGAGAGCCCAGAAATAAACCCAAGTCTCTATGGTCAATTAATATTTGACAAAGGAAGCAGCAACATAAAATGGAATAAAAACAGCCTCTTCAACAAATGGTGTTGGGAGAACCGGACAGCTACGTGCAAAAAAATGAAACTCGAGCACCAACTTACACCTTATAGAAAAATAGATTCAAGGTGGATAAAAGACTTAAATATAACCCATGACACCATTAAAGTCCTAGAAGAGAACGTAGGCAGGAAAATCTCAGATATTTCATGCAGCAACTTTTTTACTGACATGTCTCCTAGAGCAAGGGACATAAAGGAAACAATAAACAAATGGGACCTCATCAAAATAAAAAGCTTTTGCACAGCTAAAGAAAACAGTATCAAAATTAAAAGAGAACCAACTGTATGGGAAAACATATTTGCAAATGATATCTCAGACAAGGGTTTAACCTCCAAAATATATAAGGAACTTACACGACTCCACTCTAAGAAGACAAGCAACTCAATTAAAAAATGGGCAAAGGACTTGAACAGACACTTCTCCAAGGAGGACATACAGAAAATCCAAAGACACATGAAACGATGTTCAATATCACTAGCTATCAGAGAGATGCAAATTGAAACCACAATGAGATACCACTTCACACCAGTCAGAATGGCCATCATAAACAAAGCAACAGACAACAAGTGTTGGAGAGGTTGTGGAGAAAAGGGGACCCTAGTGCACTGCTGGTGGGACTGCAGACTGGTACAACCACTGTGGAAAACAATATGGAACTTCCTCAGAAAACCAAAAATGGATCTGCCTTTTGACCCTGTGATTCCTCTGCTGGGACTCTATCCTAAGAACCCTGAAACACCAATTCCAAAGAACCTATGCATCCCAATGTTCATAGCAGCACAATTTACAATAGCCACGTGCTGGAAACAACCTAGATGCCCATCAGTAAATGAGTGGATCAGAAACTATGGTACATTTACACAGTGGAATTCTGTGCAGCAGAAAGAAAGAAGGAGCCCCTAACCTCTGCAACAGCTTGGATGGAGCTGGAAAGCATTATGCTAAGCGAAACAAGCCAGGCAGTGAGAGACAAATACCATATGATCTCACCTTTAACAGGAACCTAATCAACAAAACAAAGAAACAAGCAAAATATAAGCAAAGACACTGAAATAGAGGCCAGGCTGACAGTGCCCACAGGGGAGAGAAGAGGGAATTTCAGGGGGGAATGGGTAGGGTTTACAGGAACAAATTTGGAGGACACATGGACAAAAACTAGGGGTGGGGGGTAATGGGGGGAAGAGGGGAGGGCTGGGTGGGTGGGCTGGACTGGGATTAAGTGAGAGAAAACTGTACTTGAACAATGATTAAAATAAAATTAAAAAAAAAAAGGAAAAGGAAATGTCAGTAGTACCAAGAAACTTCGCAAACCACTTTGACACATTCAGTCAATCACAGCACCTTCTCCATACACTGCACAAGTATTTTTCTTTTTGCGTTTCAGTTGCGTTTCTGCCTTTCTTGAAATTATAAAGCGTAATACATCGAACATGTCACGTATTGTCTTCCATCTTCAATATGAAAGCGGCTGCACAAAAATTCACCGAGGTTGATAAGCTTTCGAAAGGGCACGCTGGTAGGACAGCGGCCACAACACAGTGAAACCACACCGTTGGGAAGGAGGTTGAGACCACTAGGCGCTCCCGGAGCCGCGGTCAGGAAAAAGCTAACCGAACTTTTTGGCCAGCCCAACAATTACCCAGCACCCCCAGCGAGCCAGCTGTCCAGCCAAAAACACTGGGGGCCATCCTGCGTGGGGCTGTCCTTCCGCAAGTCCCACTGTGTCCCCGACAAGGGTCGCACCTACGGCTCTCCTGCCTCCTCCGCCGGGACCCCTGCAGCAGCCGCCCAGGGGTCTCCGATTCCCCCGCCTCCGCAGCGCCCCCTACCTCCGCCACTCGGCACCTCCGCCACTCGGCGCCTCCGGAGCGACCTTTCACAACCGAAATCAGTCCGCGTCGCTCCCCAGCTGCCCCCGCACGCACGCACAGGGGGCTCCTCTCTGGGGAGGCGGGCCTCAGGTTAAACGTCACCACGCGGGAAGCCGGGCCGGCCAAGGCCGCGGAGGCGGGGGCTCTCCTCCGGCCGCAGGGCGAGCGGGGGCCCTGACCCGATGGCACTCCCGCCCCCGCCCCGCGGGAACCGCTCCCTCACCCGCGCGTCCCTCCAACCCTCGCTGACGCGCCCCCAAGGTGGGGCCCGCGGAGCCACGACCCGCCTGGACGCCCCTCGGCCTGCGTCCGGCGCGACCGCTGCGGGCCTGCGCTCCCGGCGCGCACCCTCCCGTCCCCGCGCCGCGCGCCCACGACTGGAAGCCCAGCCCTGCGGGTCAGCCGCAGGCCCGAGGGGTCGGGGGTAGGGGGGGGAAGCCGTCCACTCACCTCTGCCCGCTCCCGCTCGGCCGCTCACTCCGCTACCCGTCGAGCTTCGCGCCCTCCAAGCCCCGCCCCCCGCCGCCTCGCGCCCTTGCCCTTCGCGCCCTTCGCCGCTACACTCCCAGCTGTAGGCTGTTGGCGGGAAAGTGGTGAACATCGGCACCTGCGCTCTCCGAGACCCTGGGAAATCTGCCTAGCAACTCCTGTCGTCACGGATCAAAGTGCAATTGATTGGCTGCTCTGCGGTTCCCCAGTGAACTCCACCTCCCTTCTGTGGCTGGGCTCCCGGCTGCTGGGGACCCCTGCAGGTCCTTAAAATCCTGGTACTGCAAAGACCCTCGGGGATTGCCTCCTGCCTGTTTCACAGATGCGGAAACGAGCCCAGAGAGGGGAAGAGACTTATGTTCCCCCAAGTGAATGGCAGAGCAGGACTAGAACCCAAGGGTGCAACTTTCAGCTCAGCTCCTGCCGCCACAAAGCTAAATTTAGAAGGAGCAGAGAGAGGGAGAACCAGGAACCAGGTGAGCATCCGATGCTCCCTGACCTCCAGGACAGGCAGGAAGGAGGGCTTTTGGAGGGTTTTGGTTTTTTCTAAACGCGGGTCTTCCACTCTTTCCTGAACCATGGTTACCCCTCCATGCTTGCTCATCGCCTGTCCACCCACCTTCTCATTGGCCTTCCCACGCTTCAGCTCAGCTCCCGGCCCCCAGGCTGCCTTTACTGCCCTGCCCCACTGTCTTCACAGCCTCGTCTGCTGATGATCTGCCCTATGCAAGCCATCCACTGGCCAGCTGTCCTTTGGGCCTTGTCTGACACTCTCACTGAGCAGCCATTCTGCCACATCATGGGGCCGGGGTCTGCCTGGGATCCCTCAACAGCTGTCAGAGGGGGAAGGGGACGCAGCCGGCACATCCAGTCTGCCCATCCTGAGTGCCCTGTGAGTTGGTTGACTCAGAGGCAGGCCTGTTGGAGACAGTACCAAATACACAGGTCTGGAGACTTTAATGTGCGTACAGGATTTGGGTCGGTCAGAGGGGACTTCAGGAGACCCCCAAGAGGAGAGTATTACTTGCCACGAGTCCTAGCTCTCTCTCTCCAACAAACATGGTCCACTTGCCTCACCCTGGTGGAAGTGGCAGCATCCGCTCCCCCTGTGGAGAGGGGCCTCCTGCTGAGAGGGCTACCTCGGCTTGAGCTGGTTCGGTTCAGTCCTGGGTCTGAGGCACTGAGGGAGGCGGGCTGGCATCCCTGGGGCCTGGGGCATCTGCTTCCAGGCTCTCTCAAAATGCGGTGTTCATCTGGGTGGAGAGGTGTGCATTTGGAGAGGTCCGGTGCTCTGGAAGGCTGGCTGGGTCTCCGGGCCCTGCGTCTAACTCTACTCTTGCCTCCTACCCTCCCCCACTGTGAAACAAACAAATAAACAAACGAACAAACAAACAAATAAACAAACTTGCTGGGACTGTCCACAGGACCCATGACTTACCTAGTAGAGCACATCCTCGAAGTCCAGCTGCAGGTAGCGGAGCAGGCGGGCCGGCAGGGGGAGGCGGGGCAGGGCGTGGGGCAGGCGGGCCTCCAGGTGGGCTCTGAGCACACAGCGGCTCAGGTGCTGCAGCGATCTGGGCTGCTTCACCAAGGCGAAGAGGGAGGAGTAGAAACGGTGGTGCTTCTGGGGGCAGAACAGGGGCCTCAGCGAAGGTGGCCTTGGACAAGTGGCACCTGCTCCTCCCCCGGTGGGAGGCTGGTGGCCAGTGGGTGTCTTCAGGAGCCTCTTGGGAGCAGGGAGGATTTAGGGTGTTCACTCTGAGTTTTCTTCTTCTGGGGCATGAGAGGATCTCTAGATAACTTCTGTGGGGTGGAATAGGGGGACCAACGGGACTTCCCTTCGGGAGGTGGGAGTCTCTTGGGCAGGCTGCATGATTGTGTGGTCAGGGTCCTGGAGTCTAACCTGCAGAGTTTCAGGAGGCACCAGGCCCATGGCCCCCTCGGGAAGCCGCACGACACTGTAGGTGTTCATCAGGACCTCAATGGTCCGCGGGGACATGCACCAGCGTTCCAGCACCTGGAGGAGGTGGAGATGGTCAGCATTCCCCAGGTTACCCCACACCACAGGGCCCAATCAGTCCGCACCGGATGTCCCCCAAAAGATGTTGACGTCCTAGTCCCCAGGACCTATAAATGTGACCTATTTAGACAGAGGGTGTTTGCAGAGGTAATCTATTTAAAATGAGGTCATTAGGGTGGGCCCTAATCCAACATGACTGCTGTCTTTATAAGAAGAGAAAACAGTCCTGGCTGGTGTGGCTCAGTGGATTGAGCACAGGCCTATGAACCAAAGGGTCACTGGTTTGATTCCCAGTCTAGGGCACATGTCTGGGTTGTGGGCCAGGTCCCCAGTAAGGGGGCGCATGAGAGGCAACCGCACATTCATGCTTCTCCCCCTTCCTCCCACCCTTCCTCTCTGTGTAAAAATAAATAAAACCTTAAAAAAAGAGAGAGAAAACAGAAACACAGACAGTATGCAGGGAGAGCGCCTTGCGATGACAGAGGCAGAGATTGGAGTAACGCACCTGTAAGCCAAGGAACACCACAGATTGTGGGCAGCCCCCAGAAGCTTGGGAACAGGCATGGAAGAGACCCTCCCTCAGAGCTTCGGGAAGAAACCAACCCCGCCTTCAGCAGGATTTCACATTCCCAGCCTGCAGAACTGTGAGGGAATACCTTTCTATTGTTTTAAGCCACGCCATTTGCGATCCTTTGTTGTGGCCGAGACAGGAAACCAGTCCATCAGCTAACATTACTCTTGTGTGTGCACAATCTATGCCGGATACTTTTCTTAGCACTTCACATGTATTAGGTCTCTTAATCCTTGCCCCTACCAGGTATGAACTACGATTATCCCCATTTTACAGGCCAGGGAAACTGAGGCACTTAGAAATTAAGTAACTCGCCTGAATTATAGTTCCAGCAACGATAGGACAGCATGGGACAGGGTGCCCTGCAGGGCATCAGTAACACAGGTCTTCCAGCTGAACCCACTTCAGGGAAATTAACATGCAATAAGACACAGATGGGAAATTGACAGCGCAAGGATTTTTCTCAGGTGCCAGGACAGCCGCAGCCCGGCTGGGTGTGCCCGACCAAGCCCACAGGTGTGGCTCTTGATCTTTAGCTACTACCTCATCCTGCTCCATCACCAGCCTCTACCGGGGTCTCTGCTGGATGTTTCTGGATGGGGACGGGGTCCCTGACCTGAGGCTGAAGCTCCAGAGAGGATACAAAGACTAATGAGCCCTGGCTGGTGTGAGTCAGTGGGTTGGGCATCGTCCCACAAGGTTGCTGGTTAGATTCCCGGTCAGGGCACGTGCCTGGATTGCCGGCCAGGTGCCCAGTTGGGGCATGTGTGAGAGGTAACCAATCAGTGTTTCTCTCCCTCTCTTTCTCCCTCCCTTCCTCTCTCTCTAAAAATAAATAAAGTCTTAAAAAAAAAGACTAATGAATCTGCCCAATGCCAAGTGAGGGGTAGAGAGGGCTACAAGGGTGGGGGTGGGGGCAGGGGAGCAGGGCTGGGTGATCAGGGAGGGGTTTGCAGAGCAGGGGACTGGGGCCAATAAGGCAAGAACTCAGGAGCCCAGAGGGCACTGAGGGAGAAAGGACCAGCCAGCAGAGGCCTGATGTGGGAGTGGGGGTGGGACAAAGCTGAAGCCAGATTCATTCTCTCACTTCCTTTTTAAAATGTTTTTATTTATTGATTTTATAGAGAGAAAGGAAAAGAGAACTTCATTTTTTTTTGTTCCACTTATCCATGCCTTCATTGGTTGATTCTTGTACGTGCCATGACCTGGGGGATCGAACCCATAGCCTTGGCATGTCGGGACAATGCTCTTACCAACTGAGCCACCCAACCAGGGCCATTCTCTTGTTCCTTCAGCAAATATTTACTGAGGGCTACTGTGGGCCAGGCCCTGGGGACCTAGCACTGAGGACAGACGGGCCCTTGTCATCTGGGAGTTTCTATTTCAAAGGGAAAACACAGCTCACAGACACACTGCTGCAAAGAAAATCAGGTAGGCTCGGAGACTGGGCATGGTCAGAGGGCACAGCCCAGCTGGGTGGTCGAGAAAGGCCCTTCTGAGGACGTGGCCTGATGCAATGAGGGGTGGGCCCTGCCGGGGGAGCTGCCCCTGCTGGGGGACCGTCCAGGGGGTCAGAAAGGCAGCCAGCGCCTGCAGGTCGGACACGGGAGCCTGCCCATAACACCCATCAGCAGATTCGTGCTTCATCTTCTCCATCTCCTGCTGTACGTCAAGCTACAGGCAGGGGCCACAGATTCTTTGCAAAATCAGAGGACATCTAAATGCCACCTCCCTGGCAGCATCCCTGTACCTAATCCTCTCCCTACCCACGCACTGGCCTAGGACATTAGGGGCTTGAACGCCCTGTACAAGGAGAGGAGACCCTTCTGCCTGGCCATCTGGGAGTGCTGCATAGCCTGGGCACAGCTGGCTAGTGGGGACAGATGGAAGGCCTTTTCCCAGAAATGGGGCCCCAGGAGAACGCACCCACATACCCGAGGCCCTCTTTTCTGGCCCCGCACCTGGGCAGTGCCCACCGGAGCTGCCCCAGCCCGTCTGCCCAGGGCAGGCCTCTGCCCCACTCCTTAGAGCGAGGACAATGCAGGCTGGTTACGCCTGACTTTCCTGCTCCACCTGCTTCTCCTGTCTGCCCTCGGCGCCGGTCTCTCTGTCCTTCCTGGCCTGTGCTGATGTGTCTCTGTACTCTGCCTCAAATGCCTGTACCTCCAGCTCTTCAAGCCCGGCCTGCCCCTGGTCCCACCCCCTCCAGGAAGCCCTCCTGCATTCCTCCCTGCATCTCTCTCTCCCCAGTCTAATGATACCCCGCACTGGGATAACACCTAACAGCTTTCCGAGTGCTACTGAGCTTCAGAGCAGCGCTGGCTAACAGGCGTTGAACCCTCACTCCAGGGCAGGCCCCATCCAACGGGCCTCATACGTGTGAACTCATTTCGTTTGCACACTAACAGAAGCAGCAGGCACACTGTTCTGACCCTGTTTTAAGGATGAGGACACTAGGGCCCGGAGAGATGAAGCAACTCGCCGAGGTAGTGTGCCTGGCTCTGGAGGCCTCCTTCTGAGTCACGACCAACCTCAGAGGTTGTTGGGAGGCCTGAGGGAACCCATGTGACGGGTCACGCACCTTCAAACAGTGTCTGGCATGTGCTGGTTTCTACCGTCCCCCACCTCGCCCCAGTGGCTTTTCATCCCTGTTAGGTCACCGGGAACTGGAGTTCCCAAAATTCCAGTGATTTGCCTATAGTCATGTGAACAGGCATCACAGCTGGGCCTTCTGAGTGTCCAGTTGTGCACAGTGGCCCAGAGAGCTCCCTGCAGCTGGCAGTGGTTCCAGATGGGCCGTGGCGGCCTCCTTGCGGGGAGGAGCTCCTCCCCAGAAAACGGGCACCCTGGCCGAACCTGGAACAGCTGCCCGATCGGCAGCGGATCCTGTGCTTTCTGATCCTGGCGCAGGGCTGAAGGGACCAATGGGGCCCTTTGCTGGGCCGGCCCCCTGGTCTGGGCGCAGTCCTGGGAAATCCCCTTGCCATTCTGCCAGCCTCCTCCCCCCACCCTGTCCCCAACTATGGGAAATCATTAGCTGTCAGAGCCACCGTCAGATTACAGGGAATTGCCTGTCTCCTAATTATCTGGTGTTAATAGGAGATTAATTAGTGTTAATTGTTGATTTTCTTGTATTCTCCCAAAGGGGAGACCAATCTGCCAAACTCTCAGGCTGTTTAATTATTTGGTCTTGCTTAGGAATCCAGACAGATGCTTCTAGGATCGTGAGTGGAGGGGAGAGGAGGGGACCACAGGGGAGCATCCAGGATGGGGCGGGGTGACAAGCAGGGGGACCTGCCCACAGCCCTATTAGTCCTGACCCAGTTCTCCTGGGGGACAAGGTTCCCCACCCAGTGCCCTTCATGATATCACAGAGCCCCCCCCCCTCAGACACGCCACAGCACAGGACAGGCCCCCTGCGGGGCATCAGTAACACAGGTCTTCCTGTTGAACCCACTTCGGAGAAATTAACATGAAATAAGACACAGATGGGAAATTGACAGCGCAAGGCTTTTTCTCAGGTGCCAGGACAGCCGCAGCCGGGCTGGGTGCGCCCGACCTGCTAAGTGCTCAGAAACCCGGACCAAGGTTGTCTGCAGGGGGTCAGGAGGCCTGCAGCCTCGTGACCCAGGCTCATCAGTCTGCCTTGGGGAGCCTCTCCTGTCCTTCGAGTGCCTCACAAGCAGGCAGAGCTTCCTAAGTGCTTCTTCTACCAGCTCAGTCCTGCCCACGTCAGTCCTGGCTCCCTCTCCAAGACTCTTCCAATCCTTTGTAATCTGGCCCCACTCCCTCAGTCCACCTTCACCACATACGCACACAGTGTGTGTACACATGCATGCATGGGGTGCACGCACATGTAGCCACACGTGTGCACACATGTTCACACATATGCACATGTGTACATGCATGCACACCCCTCCTCCGGTCTGTATCCTCACCTTCACCCCCTGCTGGGCTTTGCTGACTTGTGGAATGAAAGACAGACTGAACTGACCCATCAAACGCCCAAGGGTTCCGGGTGCATCCAGAGCATGTGGGAGCACAGGGCGGGACCTCCTGTCCCCTCGCCTTCACGGCCCGCCCTCTGCCCCCAGCCCCGTACCTTGGGGAGAGCCCCGGGCCAGACTCGAACGGCGCCGTGGTTGAGCAGAGCCCTCACGACGCGCTCTGGGCTCTGGGCCAGGGCCGAGGGGGGGCCCTGCAGAGCGCAGTGCAGGGCTGTGTGCCCCCCGTAGTCCATGGCGTTGACGCTGACGCTGTAGGACAGAAGCAGGTCCACGACGGCCGCGTGGCCGTGGCGACAGGCCAGGTGCAGGGGCCGCCGCTTGTCCCGGTCCGCGGCGTCGGCGTCGGCGCCGGCCGAGAGGAGCAAGTGGCACAGCCGGAGGCAGCGGGCAGTGGCGGCTTCCGCGTCGGTGGGGGACAGGCAGCAGGTATCACAGGCAACCAACAGCGGGGTCCAGCCTTCGGCGTCGCGGGCGTCTGGGCACGCCCCCCGTCTCAGAAGCAGGTCGGCCAGCTCTGCGTGGCCAAGCCGGGCAGCTACATGCAAAGGGGTCTCCTCTTCCTCCTCGGATCGACCATCCACTTTCGCCCCAAACCTCAGGAGCAGCTCTGCACACCTAGTGAGGACAAGAGAACAGCGGGGAGAAAAATGGGGTGCAGACCTTCGCCCCCGCATTCCCCGCCAGTCTGAGCGAAGCAAACACGGGGGAACCTTGGGCGGCTCCTGGTTCTGCGTGCCCTCGCCTTCCTTCTGGTCCCTAGTCGCCTGGCAACACTCTGCAGGGCCAGTGATGCCCCCTTTTCGAGTCCACACCCTCCCTGAAGGAATAGCACTCAGCCCTCGACGGCAGGAGAAGTCACGAGGCGCCATCACATGCTTAAAATGGGCACCTCCCGAGGGCCTCACCTGTACTCACTTGTCTCACGCCCACGGCATTCCCACCGCAGGCTCAGAGGGGGAACCACGGGCCCTGGGGGTGCGAGGGTCTCGCTCACGTTCGCACGGCTCGTAAGGGGAGGAGCTGGCCTTTGGGTCCAGGGAAGCTGGCCATCGTTGGAGGGACAGGCGGAGGAAACAAAGGGGGCGCTGGCAGTGGGCACGAAGAACAACAGAACCAACACTGACCAGCCAGAGTGTGCCCCTCGAAGGCCCCCACGGAAGGTCACGTGCACCAAAATTCAAGGCTAAGGGCCTTCGCCTCTTTGCAAATAGAAGCTCCCCCTCCCTCCTCTGCGGCATGGAAATAACTGCTGAAATCCAGACCTCAATGATGCTGCTGCCTGGAAAGCTGTTATCCTAAGAGCTCTTAGCAGCAGCGTTTGGTGCGGGGCGGGGGAGAACGGGTGGTATGGGGAGTGATGGATCGTTCGTTTCCACGTGTTTGAGATTCTCCCTAATGACTTCAGATTTTTAGATATACATTTGCTTACTCAAGGAGGGGAGGAAGGAAGGATTATCCCTGGGTGTGGCCTCAGGGAGGCTGGGCTGGGACCTGGCCAGGACTGAAGCTGTGGGGCGTGTAGAACTGCGTGGTCCAGTACGGTAGCCACCTGCCTCCTGTGGCTACTGAGCCCTCGCCTATGGTTCGTCCGGACGGAGACGCAGCGTATGGGCGAAGTCACAGCAATCTGACGGCGATGCAAAACAAGTGTGTAAGCTGTCTCATTAGTTGTGGGGTGTTGACTATATATTGAAACGATAGCATTGTGGATATCTTGTGTTCAATAAAACACATGATTCAAATCCATTTCACCTGTCTCAGCTATCTGCATGCCCACGTTCCTAGCAGCAGCACCCAGAACAGCCGAAACACGGACGCAAACGACGCGTCCATCAACAGGTCGATGGATAACTGATGTGTGGCACCGGCACACAATGGAATCTCATTCCGCCTTTAAAAAGGAAGGTGCTCCTGCCTTGGCCGGTGTAGCTCAGTGGATTGAGCACCAGCCTGCAGAGTAAGGAGTTGCTGGTTCGATTCCTAGTCAGGGTATATGCCTGGGTTGCAGGCGTGTGTGAGAGACCACACATCAATGTTTTTCTCCCTTTCTTTCTCCCTCCCCTCCCCTCTAAACATAAATATTTTTTTTAAAAGGAAGGAGATTCTGACACATGCTACAGACATGCTACAGCATGGATGAACCCTGAGGACTGAGGACATTCTGCTCAGTGATGTGAGCCAGTCACAAGAGGACAAACACTACATGATTCCGCTCAGATGAGGGAGTCCGAGGGGCCGAAGGCACAGAGACAGAAAGTAGAAAGGTGGTGCCAGGGCCTGAGGGGAGGGTGAATGGGAGTTACTGCTCGCTGGGTGTGGAATTTCAGTTTAGCAAAATTTAAAAAGTTCAGGACTCGGCCCCAGCTGGTCAGCGCAGTTGGCTAGAGCATCGTCTGGATACACCAAGTTTGCGGGTTTGGTCTCCAGTCAGGGCGCATGTAAGAAGCAACCCGTTAATGCATAAATCAGGGGAACGACAAATCAATGTTTCCCTCTCTTTCTCTCTCTCTCTTCCCCCTTCCTCTCTCTATCTGAAAATCAATAAAGCATAAACAAAGATAAAGTTCAGGAGTTGGATGGATGGTGGTGATGCTTGCACAAAAATGTGAATATACTTGTATACTCAGAGATGGTTAAGGTGGTAAATTGGACGTGATGCGTATGTTACTACTGTTTAAAAAATTAACTCCACCTGTCTCTTTTCGTTGTGGAGCAAGGCTACCAAAAAATGTTAAATGACCACGTGGTTCTCATTGTATTTCTCCTGGCCATGCTGGTGCAGAACGCACCTCAGTGTGATGAGTCAGTGGGCTTTCCCTGAAGGCCATTCAGGGGCCAGAGGTGAACTCGGGCGGCTGTGTGTCTGGAGAGAGGGCCCCCACTGTGGGTGCGGCGAGTCACAGATTTGCCAAGGCTTCCTTTGTGGGGTTCCATGCTGATCAAAGAATTGTGGGGACTCATCCTCCCAAGTTCCCTACACACAGAGGGTAATGATTTGGAATATTCCCTACAGTGAATAATACATCGTCCTGTTTGGGTATATCCATTAGTTTCTTGTGAGTGTGGTTAGTGGAACTCGGTCCCTGAGCCCCTGAAGGAGGTGCCTGACAGTCTGGAAATGCCAGACCTGCCGAGCTGAGAACCAGCCCCTGCCCACAGGGACCAGAGCAGGCTCTCAGTGGGAGTCGCTGTCCTTACAGCCCACCTGGATCCCTGGGCAGCCGGTCCCGCAGGGCAGGACCGTGCCTCCGTTGCTGTACTTACCATAGCCCTGGACCCCAGGATAAACTTGGGACACATGAGAACTCTACAGTCCAGAATGGAGCCCCAGAATGAACCCAGACAAACTGCCCAGAGCAGGCCAGGCGGCCGGCCGCTGCCACAGCCCTCCACCACCTCGGGCGAAGCAGGAACTGTCCCAAGTGCAGGCCCTTCCAAACTTCCCAGGACCACTGGTCGGATGGTTCGGGGAGCCATTGCCTGCTGACTCCCCAGCGGAGCCCTGACTCCTCCATCCAGCCCACCCAGCCTGCCAGTCCCTAGCAAGCTTGCTCCCCCATTTCCCCTGAGGTCATCGCTTTGGTTCCCCCGAGACTGCGGTGGGGATTGGGATGCAGAGTCACTCACTCGAGGGTGCCAGCCCCCCGGCAGAGGTGCAAAGGGAGCTTCCCATCCTGGTCCGCGATGTTGGGGTCGGCCCCTGCCACCAGCAGCACGTGGACACAGGCAGGGTGGCCCGCGGCACAGGCCTCGTGCAGGGCGGTACGGCCCCCGGGGGCACGGTCAGGCCTCGCCCGCCGCCTCAGCAGCAGCCGCAAGACTTCCGTGTGGCCCCGGCTGGCTGCCACGTGCAGCGGGGTGGTCAGCTCCTCTTCGTACGTCAGAGACCAGAGTCCTGGGGGGAGAGGAGACGCGGGCCTCAGGTCCCGGAGGGAAGCGAAGAGCCGCCAGGCAACGGGGGAGGGGGCGGAGGCCGGGAAGAGGGAGCCCAGAGCTCCGTTCCCAGCCTCCCCTCTCCTCCCATGCAGACAGACCCCCCAGAGCCCCCGGCCCCCCGTACTCAGAGCGCGGATGTTGAAGCGGAAGTCCCTCCATCGCTCCGGGTCGCTCGTGTCAAAGACGGAGTCTGGGGTCAGGCCAGTGCTGGGGTCGGCGAGGATGTGGGACACAGAGCCCACGTCCCCGGCCAGCAGCGCCTGCCAGAAGGCCAGGGCAGGTCCCGAGGCCGTGCGGGTGACGATGGGTCCCGGGCCGGACTCCGGGTCCGCGGCAGACTCACTGCTGGGCTTCTCCACCAGCCTGGCACAGAGGGCATGTCTGTCACCGGGCGGCTCCCCCTGCCCCCTGCACTCCTCTGGGGACCAGCTCATGAGGGCAGGGGTGTGGGGGGAGGGGAGCTGGGGGCCGAAGGCAAGGAGACGAAAAGAAGGGAAACAGACGGAGGGAGGGAGGGACGGAGGGGGTCTCTGTGTCTCCGAGCCGAGCTGAGCTGAGCTGAGCTGAGCCCGGGCTGAGCCCGGCCCAGCCACGCGGTTCCGCAGGAGCTATTCTGGGCTCCGCATGACTTCACTCCTGGGCCAAGGTTGAGGCAAGCTTTTGGGTGACGGGGGAACTGCCAGAGGCTGCTTCTCCTCCTCAAGCGCGTGGTGCCTCTGTGCCCGATGTGGTCAGCCCGGCGCCCCCCCCCCCACCCCGATCCTCACCCCTCTGGTGGCTGCTCCAGCGAGGCTCCGCCGCCCGGCTCTCCAGCAGCAGGTCGGCCGTGCTGTGCGGGGGGAACAGCTCCAGCAGCCTGGCCAGGTCTCCCGTGTACAGGGCATTCTGCAGGGCCATGTCGCGGCACAGCAGCGGCGACGCCCGAGGGGGCTCCCGGGAGGGGCAGGCGGGGGCTGCGGGGAAACACCCCAGATGGTGCCCCCAGTGGGGAGGGGAGCCCCTTCTCCCAGGCATGGCCAGTCGGCAGAAGAGGGAGCCAGAGAAGCAGGACTCAGGGCGCTGGGCAGGCGGGTGCTGGGCCCGAGCCGGGCGAGGCCCGCTGGGGGAGGGGCAGGGGAGCCAAGCCATAAATAGCCCCAACTGTCCTCACAGTCGTTCCCGGCGGGGGGTGGGGGGGGTGATGAGGCTTAGGCTGGCAGCGGAGACTAGGGAGGAGCCTGGACAGCCAGCAAGGATGGGACCCTCCAACCCTCAACTTCGCCCGGAGCTGTTCACAGCAGGACTGAAGGGACCCCCAGATGGTGGCATCGGCTGCAACCTCACAGGCAAAGGAAGACGCAGCCCAGGTGGGCAGCGATGGGCCCGGGTGTGAGGACTGGTTGCGGGGCAGAGGCAGCGGCGCTGGGGCGGGGCTCCGCAGCTGCCGTTTTTCACCCAGCCTCGGCCTCATCCATCACGGGCTGCGCCGAGAGGCCCCAGCTGCCGGGGCTCTGGTCCCAGGCGCAGGGCAGGTGGGTGCGCAGGGTTTTTCCTGTCCTCCCACATGTCGCCAATTAGCCCCGTGCCTCCACCCTCCCAGACCTCAGGGAGGGGCTCACAGCAGTGACAGATGACAGAGAAGTCCCCCCTCTGTGAGTTACCCCTCCAGGGGTTCTTAGGAAGACATACTCTACCCGGGGGACTAGCACTCTCACAGGCCACAATAGAACACTCCCACCCATCCTAGTGCTGACCCCTCCACCCATCCTAGTGCTGACCCCCACCCATCCTGGGTGCTAACCCCCCATCCATCCTAGTGCCAACCCCCCACCCATCCTGGGTGCCGACCCCCCCACCCATCCTGGGTGCTGACCCCCATCCCGCCCCAGCCCCGGCCCCCGTCTCCCTGGGTGACCCCTGGATCCCCATGGCCTCTCTCTCGGCCATGGGTGGAGGAGTCTCAGCAGGAAAGGAAGACGGACGAAGAGGCTGTGCCCGTTCAGGCACATCAGGGAAATGAGACGACTTTCATGTGGGAGATCAAATGAAAAAAGGGAGAAAGAAAACTCGGACCCACCCCCCCTCCCCGGGCTCCGCTGGGCCACCACTGCCCAGGCGGCGGTCCCGGGGGTCCCGGGGGTCTCGCCTCGCCTGGCTCTCGTTGCCTTTCCGGTCTGTGAAATACTCCTTGACCTTCATTCACACACCCTTCACATTGCTCCTTCAGGAAGAACCCTGGGGCTCCCCGAGTTCCCAGACTCCAGCCCCCCAGCTCTTCTCCCCCCAACCCACCGACGAGGGGGACCCACTGATAGACTTCCGCCAGCAAGCAGGGGCAGCGCCCCACTCGGCCCCCTGGGGCCGGGCTCTGGGTCAAGGGCAGAGGGCAGAGGGCAGAGCCCGGGCAGGTGGGAGGGGGCGTCCAGAGGAAAGAGGTAAATACCGCTCAGCAAAGACACTGGGTCTACCGGCAGCCACAGGTGCCTCCGTCTCCCCACAGACGTTCTCCCCTCCCCTAGCCCGCCACCTTCCTGGCTTCCCGGACACCTGGTGGGAGTAACCCAACCCTCAAGGAGACGGGACCTCGGAGGTCGGCTGGTCCGTCCTCTCCTCACTTCACAGGCAAGGACGCCGAGGTCCAGAGGCAGGACAGGACCGGGCAGCCCACCCCGGGCGTCAGGCCACACGGGGCTGGACTCCCAGACCCCCAGACGGCTGCTTTCCCCCTGTTCTCTCCTTCCCCAGACCTTCCTGCTCCCTCTCTCCTTCCTTCCCGAGTCCTCGCCTCCATACCTGGAGGAGGAGGAGGAGGAGGAAGAGTGGGGAGCCCAGACAGGAAAATTACAGGGTGGGGTCAGAGGACAGGGACCCAGGGTCAGCGGGCCTGGAGCGGGTGGGGTGTGAGGTGGGGGCGGGTGGCCCGGAGCAGGGGGCAGAAGCCCAGAGACGGACAATGAGAGCTGGTCCCCAGCCATCTGGGCCTTTATGCCTCTGCCCTGTCCCCCTGCCGGGAGGCTCTGCCCCGGCCCACCGCACCCCTCCTCGGGCGCCCAGCCTCAGCCGTCACTTCTGTTTCTTCTTCTCCTTCGCCAGCTTGGCCCCCTTGGCGTCCTGTTCCTTGTCGAGTTTCAGCCTGCTCATGCCCAGCGGGGTCTTGAAGTACCAGTCCTGGGTCGGAGGAAGAGGGAGGGAGGGAGGGAGGGAGGAGGGGGAGGAGGAACAGTGCATGGGGTCTGGCCCTGGGTTCCGCCTCCTGTCCTCTCACCCCGTCCATCCCCACGGGTCTGTGTCCACGCAGACTTCTCTCCTCTGCTCCCGGGCCTGGCATCCTGCCAGAGCCATAGCTTCTGTGGCTCCCACCGGACGCCCCAGGCCACGGTGTCAGCCCCTGTCAGGGGCCAGTCCTGCTCCCCCCGCCCTCCCCCATCCCCACGGCCACCCCGCCACCCTGGGGGCGGCTGCTGACCCAGAGGCGGGGAAGTGAACGGCACCTGGTGCCAGCACCAGCCAAGGGCTCCTCGTCCACGGGTGGCGCGTTCAGGCTCCCACCAGGAAGCCAGGGGAGGTGGCCCGCCCACATGCCCTGTGGGATCCCTCGATGGGCCTGGCCCACCACCTTCCCCCCTGGCTTCTGTGCCCCCCGCCCCCCCAGACTCACCTTCAGGGACTCCTCCTCCTCCCTGTGCACTGGCTCCAGCTGGGCCAGGTGAGCCATGAACTCGGAGGCCACCAGCGGCCGCTTGGACAATTGCATAACCCGCCGCTCGGTGAGCACCCAGCGGATGGCCTGGAGGATGTGGCCGGGCGTGTAGCCGTCGGACACCATGGCCAGGGCACTGAGGTCCAGGCTCTGGGTCACCTTGGCTCCCTGGGCTTCCACCATGTGCTTCCAGAGCACTGCGGGCAGCGGGGGAGGACACGGGGCAGGGGGCGGCGGTGGGCACCTCCGCCTGCATCTGGAACGAACGAGCTGTGTGCTTCTGGAGAGCGAGCCTCTCTGCCCGGGAAGGCGGGGGTCACCCCCTCCCCCGACTCAGCACCAGGAAACAAGGCACTGGGGACTCAAGGGGCCTGCCCACGTCCACAGAGCCAGGCCGGGACCCTCCCTGAGCTGCCCGTGCAGCAGCAAGCCCTCCCAGAGCGCCTGGCTGCGGAAGTGCTGCCCAGAGCAGCAGTGGGGGGTGGGGAGAAGGGTGGGGAGGCTTTGGCAGGGGTGGTCCCCGGACCCCTCCTCTGGCCCGCCCCCACCCCCGTATTCCCGGGGCCTCACCATAGCGAGAAGCATAGTCGGGCCGGGGCATGAAGAGAATCCGCTCGTAGGTCCGGCACAGCCCCCTCATCTCGGCGAGCTGCGGCTGGTCGGTGGTCCCTATCAGCATGACGCGGTCTCCGGGGCCCAGCAGCTGCAGGGCCTTGGTGAGGTCCTTCCTTATTCGCTTTGGGTCCATCTGCTCTGGGGAGACGGGGGCAGGGTGGTGGGGACAGGGTGACTCACCGTACAGGCTTCCAGGTGCCCGGGGCACCCGTCCACGCCCACATGGACCCTGGGAGCGGCTGTCGGCCCTGCTTTAAGGACACGGAGGTAACACAGGGGACTGATCCGAGGCCACACAGCGGGTGACGATTGGAGTGGCCTGCCAGGGGCTCGGGCTGCCTGCCTGCAGTCACTCACCTCCTCCTCTTCCTTTGGGACCTTCTTATAGAAGTTCTTCTCGGCATTCCCGATCCAGATGACCGAGGGCTGGAGGAGCCGGGCCACCTGACCCGGACAGAGAAGGGAGACTCGGCGTCGGAGATCCTGTGGCGAGGGTCTGACCCAGGGCCAGGGCCGGACTGGGGCAAGGGAGAGCTGGGCGCTCCGGCCTTCACTCCCCACACCCTGCCAACCCCTCCCAGCCCCGCCAGCCCTTTGCGGGGCTAGCTGCATCGTAAGCCTCACCTCTCCCTCCATCCCCCTGCTCCTCCCCCCTTGCCGGGGCTTCAGGTGTCCACAAGCTCCTAGCAGGGCCGGGTGAGGGCCTCCCCAGCTCCTGGAGCCACGCTGGCTGGGCAGCGGGGTGACCTCCTGAGCATCGAGCCCCCCCCCCCGACTCTGTTGTCACAGTCTGAGAGCCAGACGCGCCGAACCTTAAAGACGATGTGCACGATCATCTGCACCCCGGTCTTGCCGGGGTACTTGTCCTTCAGGTTGGCCGGGGACAGGTCGAACAGGTTGGCGCCGGTCTCCGTGCACACGGCGTTGACCAGCATCTTCTTCCCCATGCCGGAGGGGCCCACCAGGAGGAGGGAGCGGATGAGGGGAGCCATGGTGTGTATGTCTGCGGAGCCTGGGAGAGCAAACGGGGGCCGGGGGCAGGCGGTGGGCCGTCGGCGGGCCCAGGGCCGGCCCACCGAGTCAGGCGAGGCCAAAGGTGAGGGCTGGGCGGGGTGAGGCTCCGGTGCTGGCTGCCCTGCCAACACCCCCACCCCTCCCCGCGGCCTGAGCAGGCAGCCCCCAGGTCAGCAGGTCGAGAGCGATGCCTAGAGGACTTGCAGCCACGATGCCTGCACCCGGGTGGCAGAACGGAGCCCCCTGCCCCTTCCAGGGTCCTTTCTGTTTCCCGTGCCCACAGCGCCCACCCTTCCGTTAAGAAGGGGAGTGACGAGAGGGCGTGGGGCCAACTGCCCCAGAAAGTCTCCAGTCTCCCGGGAATGGGACAGTCTATGGGGCGTCACCTGGGATCGAGGAAGGGGCAGGAAGTGTGGGCTTCTCAGCGGAGCAAGAGCCCCCATGACTTCGGGGGCGGCTGCGGCTGGGCGTGACCTCCAGCAGGGGTCGGGGGGGGTCAGCGGGAGGAGTCCGACAGAGGTGCCTGGCACGGGGCACTGGAGGTGCAGCCCAGACAGGCCCTCCTCAGCCACGCTACCGCCGGCCCCGGGGCCTCTCACCGAGCCGGAGGACCCCGTACAAGGCCACATTCTGTCGGATGTCAAACAGGGAAGGCATGGGAAGCTTGCTGGCCAGACTCAGAGTGGATCCAAGATAGAGGTAGTCACCTGGAGGGCAGGTGGCCACCTGGTGAGCGGCACCCCCTGGGGCAGGGCCAAGGGACAGAACCCCCTGGGGGGGAAGGTGCACTTCAGAGGGCGGTCGTCGGCCACCTTCAGGAAGGTGAAGGTCAGGGGCCCTGGGCACCGTTCCGCAGCCTGGGAGCAGGGGCTGGGGAGGGGGCTCACCCACGAAGTCCTTCAGCGCCACGGTCTCGCTCTTCTTCAGGAAGCCATAGACGACGAGCTCCTCAAACAGAGAGGACATGGACCTGGCCGAGGGTGGCACAGCGCGGGGCCCCGGGGAGAAAGGGACACGGGGGGAGAGAGAGAGGGGAGGGGGTGTTGTCACAGGCACGAGGAAAGGGGCTCAGGGCCGCCCCCTCCTGCCCCACATCCTGTGATCAACATCAAGCCACGTCACTACACAGCCAGCGTCAGAAACTGTGGCCCCAGCCCACGGGCCCGGAAGACCGTCTGCCCACCCACAGCGTGCACGTCGTGGGTGCCGGAGGAGGTGTATGGGGGGGGGGACCGGCAGCCTCCATGGTGCTCCCCCGTCCGTCTGCTCCTGGCCCGGAATGCCGCCACCCACCCGCCACCCCGTCAGCCATCTGGGTGAGTCATCACCCTCTTCCTAGAAACCACATTTAAGGTGTGCACGCCTGGGAGGGGTGGCCGTTCAAGCTGCTAGTGTCACCGTGCTGTGCTCACAGCTGGCTTCTCCAGAGGAGTGAGTGGAAAGGGGCCACCGACAGGTTCCTCGAGGCCCCACAGTGGGGCGTCCAGGGGGAGATGGCTTTGGAAGGGACAAGGCTGCTTGCGGCAGAGGTTGGAGGGAGTGTTTAGAATGACACACCACTTATATCTTATTCTGCATCATCATTTCAAAGCACTTTCTTAGGCTTCTGCCTGGTGGGCACAGCTCTCTTGTGAGCTTGGCAGGGGAGGGGCTTGGTCAATCGGGACGGGGAGTCAGAGAGGTTAAGTAACTTTCCCCAGGCCACACAGCAACAGAACCAGGACCAGCTGCCAGATCTCCTGGCCTGCCCTGGGCCAGGGCCTGCTCCACCACCCACGGGAGGGGCTGCTACCTGTCCGGGGTCAGATCTTTTTCCTTCTTCCTCCCAGCTTTCTTCCCATCTTTCTTCTGGTCAGAAACAAGCACATAGGAAATCGTCCCGCAGCCCTCGCCTCCCCCACCCCCCACCGTGTGCCCTCTCGCACCCCAGTTGGGCCCCTCATCTTGCCTTCGGAGCCTTGAAGGGTCTGTCCTCCTCCCGGTCCACAGCCAGGCGCAGGGTCTTCAGCTCCTGACGCATCAGCTCATCCACCTGCAGAGACAGCGGAGCACGTGGAGGGGCTGCTGGGGGGAGGGGAGACCGGAGAGGAGGGCAGCGGTCTCAGAGCGGAGCCAGTGAGCCCAGAGAGGGCAGCAGGTGGCCACCAACCTTCCCGAGTTGGTTCTTTCGGAAACTGCTGGCCTTGGCATTGGTCCCTGGTCCCTGCACCTGTCCACACTCAATCCTAACCCCGATCCCTACTCTTCTGCTCCTGCAAGAGCCCTGCTCTCAGCTGGCATCCACATAGGGAGAAGCCCCCCGGGGTGGAGTGCATCGGCTTTCAGCCGACACCCCAGACCTGCCCTGGAGTGGCTGCGTGACCTTGAAGGGTCCAGTGACCTCTCAGCCTCACTTTTCCACACGTACCATTGGGAAAATCACGGTGCTCACCTCAGAGGTCGTTGGGAAGACTGTGGGACCGGATATCCCAAGGGCACATCAAAGGAGCTTTTTAAGTGTCGGTGAGGATGATGGTGGGTGGGACCCCGGCTCAGAGGCCCCGCCCCCATCCCATTTCCTTACCTCTAGGCTCAGGGGGAGAAAGAGGGACCCGGGGAGGCACAGGACGATGGGGACCAAGATGGGCCGAGACGGGCTACACGGGGAAGGGAGTGTCTGGAAGATGCCACACGGATGGGCAGGCTCTGGGCGTGCGGCGAGAGTGAACAGAGGCCGAGCGGGGAGAGGGAGCCGGCGGGGAGGCCCCCCCACGCCGGCGCGCCCACCTGCACCCGGATCTCCAGCTCCATCTCCTTCCTCTTCTCCATCCGGAGGGCCTCGGGGTCAAAACTCAGACTGGGGTACTTGTTGTCAGGCCGGTTCTTCCACACATCTGGGCGCGGGGGGGTGGGCGGGGGGCGGGTCAGGGTCCCAGGTGCACTCGCACGCCCACGCGGAGCAAGGCTGGTCGCCCTCTGTCTGCTGTCTCTCTCTCGCTCTCTCTGTTTGGGACTCTGTCTGTCTCTCACACACGTGCACACACGGGCCAGGAACCTGACCTTGGCCTCCCCCCATTACTGGGCACTGCTTCTCCCCAGACCAGACAGAGGCCTGATCCTAAGGCCCGTGATTGCAGGATTCAGACCCAAACCGGTACTGCCCCCCTGCCCCCGCCCCCGCCCGCCCATGCCCCCTTTGGCGTTCTCCCCTTGGCCTACACACACACGGGGCCACCTCAGCACCCACGTGGCCCATGTCCACTTTCCCCAGGACCGAGGGTCACTCCGAGGCCCCGAGGTCCGGCCCCCTTACTCTTATACTCCTCATGCCCAGCACTGATCAGGGGGATGGATCTGGACGGCAGCACCTTCAGCATCGCGTCTGCTTCCTAGAACGGAAACGCCCTTTGACCTTGGCCCCCTCGCCTTCGCCCTTCACGGACTCTGGCCCCAGGTCCCACCCAGCCCAGCCTTCCCACCAGGTGTCCCCTCAGGCTGTGGGCACCCTGCCCACCGGGCCCACGTGTCCGGCAGCAGCCTCACCCCTTTCCCGGTCTTTTCTTTCTTCTCCTTCTCCTTTTTTTTGTCTTGGTCCTTTTTTCTGCTCTCCTGGGCCTGCATCTCCAGTTCCATTTTCACCTGGGACCCAGGATGAAAGACGTTTTAGAGAAGGCCAAGGGCATGTTCCAGGAGCCAGAGAACCCAGGGCCCGGGGCTGGGGTGGACTCGGGACCCCCGAGGCCTACGGGAACTTGTGGGGTCCAGATGGCTGAGAGCCCAGAGACGTCCCTGAGGCACTGGAAAAGGGGCACCAGGCGACCCAGAGTTCTGACCAGAGCGGGCGCTCTCTCTCCAGCCCATGGGGTTGTGGAGAACGGTGGTCTCCGCAGACACGTCCTCTCCCCGGCCCAGGAGGTCTGCCCCGGCAGCAGGTGCCCCCCACCCCCACCGGGCCTTCCGAACGGCGTGTGTCTCCTTGGCAGTTCCCCTCTGCCGCTGAGGTGGACCTGGCTCCCCGCCCCAGCACCAACCACCCTTGGCTGACACTCGGCACCCTCTGTCACCTCAGGTGCACCAGCCACGAAGGGCCCCCCGCCCCCGGCTCCGGGGTACCTCCTCTGGAGTCTTGTCTGAGAAGATCAGGTGGGATCCACCTAAAGACTCCTCCGGGAAATCGGGGAACCGGCCGGTGAGGGCGCTAAGTGAACACAAGACAGTGGGAGAGAGGGGCAGGTGGGCGGACGGAGGAGCGGAGGGGCAGGTGCGGGGGTGGGCGGGTGGGTGAGTAGGTGGATAGAGAGGAGGGTGGGGAAGATGAAGGGCCGGGGAGTCGGAGGGGGAGAGGGAGGAACAGAGAGTTACAGAACAGAGAGGACAGACTACTCCGGGGACATTCCTGGAGGCTTTCCCTGTTTCGTGCCGGCGTTTTCCATCTGGGGAGACAGACAGTCGTGTGCGGAGATGGTCCTGTAGGTGGCGGGGGCCCCCAGGTTTAAGCCTGCGTGTCAGCAGGGTGTCGGGAGCGTGGGGTTGAGTGGAGAAAAGGGCCCAGGCTGGACCAGAGGACAAGACAGTGGGGAGGACAGGGGTGAAGAGGGACAGGGGCCGAGGGCCGCGTCCACCGAGGCTGGGCGGGCACTGACTGGCACTCGATGAACCACTGCCGGATCTGCTCCTGAATCTCCTCCTTGATGTAGGGCCCCTCGGTCTCCTTGAGATAGTTGCGGGTCTTCACCGTGGCCAGCTGGAACTCCTCCTCCTTCTCCTTCTGGAGGAGCCTCCTGGCGTCCTCCCTGATGCTGGCCTGGAACAGGATGCCGGAGTCCTCCCCGTGGCTGGGCGACGGCAGCTGGGGACACGGGGAAGGGGCCGCGGGGCTCAGGAGCGGGAGCGGGGAGGACGCGGCCTCGGGCCCGCACACCTACCCCCGCGCACCCCCTGCCCACGTGCCTCGCATGCACACCCACACGGAACACCGGGCATGCCTGCATCAGGAGAAATTGTGTTTGGAGCCGAAACTCGTCTGTGTAAATTACTCCGATAATGAGTTTGCGAGATGCATCCGGGCGGGCCCCCCTGCCCGCTCCCCCAGCTCCCCCTCCCCGGCGAGCCTCCGGCCCCAGCCCCCACCCGCACCCCCGCCCGGCGCCCGCCTTGGCAGCCTCGCTCGCAGCCACTTTCCCGCCTCATTGGCTCCCAAATGTATTTTAAATATCACTGTGCGCAGAGACAATTACTGAAAACGCTGAGCTCACACTGCTGATGGGCCCGGGCGGCCCGCTCATTCCTCACCCACCGCCGTGCCCTGCCCACCCCCCCCCCACCCCCGGCCCCCGCCCCACCAAAGCCTGACCCCGGGCCTCCTGGGGGCTCAGCTCATCAGCCCCCCCAACAAGCCCCTGACCTCCATTCCCATGCGGAGAACCCTGGCCCCGCTCTCCTTGGAAACCACGAGCCTCCTCGGGCAGCCGCCCCGGCCCTGTCTCCGATCCCTCTGGCTCCCCCCGACACCCCGGCCCTGCCAGCCGTAAAGCCCCAGCCCAGGGGTCCGTCCGTGGAGACCGGCGGGATGAAGGAAGCGTGGGAGAACAGAGGCCGGACACATCCAGGGAGGAGGGCCTGCTCGCCGCCTGCGCTGGCCGCCCAGGGCCTGCCCCTCTCGCCTCCCACACACACCCACGTGCACACGCACGCTCACCTCCCATCGTTCACACTCGGCCCTTCTCCCTGTGTGCAGAGGAGAAGCGAGTCTGGGGCCCCCAGAGCAAGTGGGGAGCCCATGGCCCTAAAAATGCTCCAGGGTGGGGGGTGAGCCCCACCCCAGCTGGGCCCCGCCGGGCAGCCCCTCCTCCAGCCAGGCACGCGGACCTGGGGTCCAGAGTACTGGACCACCACTGTCCCCCTCCCATGCCCGCATCTGAGGTCCTTCTGAGGGCTCCAGGGGAGGGAGGGTGGGAAGGGCTGTGGCTTCTCCGTCCTTCCCTTTTTCTCAGCCAAACCCTGAAGGATCCTTTGGGTCCCCTGGCACTGGCCTGGCCCCTCCATCACGCCCAGTACCGCCCTGAGTGGTGGGCACTGCAGGCAGCGAGGGCTGCACAGGGCCGTGCTCTGTGACCGGGGCTCAGGGAGATGGGGACTAACAGAGGCGCCGCCTGCACGGGCCAGCCCCGTGCCCCCCCACCAGCCCCACCCCCGCCCGCCGCAGCCAGGGAGCGACCGACTCACCATGCCAATGAATTCCATCTCCCTTTGCCGATCCTGCTGAGTGTGTTTCCTCTGCAGGTAGCCTTTCCACACCTGGGGGACACATGGGCCCAGACACTCCCCACACTCCGTGTCTGCGGGGACACGGCGCTTGGGCTCAGCCCCAGGGTGGAGCAGCAGCAGCTCTCTCTCCAGAAGGTCTGCCGGGGGGAGGTTTGGGCGGGACGTGGGGGACAGGCACCCGGACAGCCCAGATCACGCTGAGGCAGGGATGCCCGAAGCCATCTGGCCCCAAGGCTTTGCTCCCTCAGGCCCCCAGGCCCCCCAGGAATTCCCTCCTCCTCTCTACCCTTGAATCTGCTGTATCTTTTGAGGTCCCAAGTACCACCTCCTCCAAAAAGCCCTCGCCACTGCCCTGCCTCAGAACACCCATAGCGTCCGAAACAAATACTTGATTCCCCCCAGGCACATGCATACACGTCAGTGCTGTAGGGACCACGGAGCTCCCTTCATTCATTCCTGCGTGTTTGACACATGGAAGCTGAGGCTGGAGACGGGACACGGTCTCTCCCAGGCGCAGAGCCTGTCTCTGCAGAGCCGAGGCTGGGGCTGGGTCTCCCCAGGGCTCCTCTCCCAGACCGCCAGCCGCCCTCAGACCCCGTGGACTGCCCGGTGCCAGCGGGGGGAGGGAGGGGCGCTGGGCTGAGGGAGCAGGGCAGGCTCCTGCCCGGGCTCCTGGGACCAGCAGAGGCCAGGCCCCCAGTAACAGCCTTGGATCAGCGTACGTGCTGGGAAACTCGGAGGCTGGGAGGCAGGGTCTCCGTAGCCTGGATGTCTGGCAACAGGGACAAAGTGACTGGCTTTGGCTCCCAGAGGGAAGTGGGACTCTGTCTTTGGGGCCGGCTGACCCTACTCTCCGAAGCCTCACTCTATCGAGCCCTGCAGGCGAGGGCCCCCTCCTCCTCCTGGTGGGGCAGCTGGACACCGGGCCAGACCCCCAAATGCAGGGGCTCCAATCGGGACATTCCGCCTACTGATCACTAATCAAAATCTGTCCCATCTGGAAAGGGTATCTGTTCTCAGGGGTGACGTCTGTTGGTTGTTTGGCTTGCTTTGGGGTTTTGGTAGAAAGTGGTTCTGAGCTTCCTGTCTGGGGCCGGCAGACAGAGGTTTTAAGGCACTGGGACCTGAGGGAGGGGGACAGACAAACCCCGCCCCATGCCAGTCACTCTGGGCCTGCTTCTGGGAGGAGAAGGGGGCAAGTGGGGCCCGTGACGGAGCAGGGTTCTGAACTCTGCGCCCGGGAGTGGGGTGTTCATGCCGAGGGCGATGGGAATTCTGAGACATGAGAGTGGCCAGTGCTGCTGGGCGGTGGGGGAACTGGAGCTCTGGTCTGTGGCCCCTTGCTGCCCTGAGATGGCCCCAGGGCCCCTCCAGTGCTGTTGGGCTGGTACCGCTGCCGCCTGGCCTCGTGCGTGATGACAGAGAGGCTGGCCCACACCCTGAGGGCACAGCAGGGGCTGGGAGATGTGGAACGGCCACCAGAACAATGAGACGGCACAGGGACACCCCAGGACGGGGCTGGGTGCTCTGCAGTGAGCAGGACGGGGTGTGATCACATTAGTCCCATGTCAAAGTAGAGGGTGACAGCAGAGGGCACGGACCTTGAGGACGCTTGGGTCCCATCCGTTCTCTCTGTCACGTGTCCCTTCGCCTCGGCTTCCAGGAGGCTCAGGGTGTGTGTGTCAGAGACTTGTTTTTGAAGAGATTCTGAAATGGTCATCTACTCTGCTCTGCCCCCCTGACTCTGCTCATTCTCCCCTAACTGTCGTGATCCTTTTGTCTGTAGGCCTTTCGTGCTACCCCACTTCCATTCCTTCTGGGGACAAAGAGGTACAGTAGAATAAACAATAAATCATAAATAAGATATGTGATTGTTGACTTGTCAAAGTCCCTCACATAGGATCTAGTTCTGCGGCCACAGAACCCAAGCGCCTGCACCTCTGTCGGCCGCTGCTAAGCCAGGCGGGCTTCCCGGAGGAGGAGGCGACTACCTTGCCCTTCTTCCTGGACTCCAGTGAGTTACCTTCTGAATGGTGACGGCTGCCTGGTCCTGACTTAACTTGGGCCGCCCGCCCTCTTTCATCTTCCGATCCCGCTCCTCCTGTCGGCGAATCTCCCGGAGAAAGTTGGCTCGGATCCGGCCTTGCCTGGCCCGCTCCGCGGTCTGCAGCAGGATCACGGCTTCGGTCCGGGTCATTTCTGGAGCGCTCTGGCCAGAGCAGAGGAGGAGGAGGAGGGGCTTGCATCAGGTGGGCAGCTGGGAAATCAGACACTAAAGGGCATGCTGGGGGCGGGGGCGCTCCTCGCAGGGCATCCAGGCGCCCCCGTCCTGCCCCTCTGTCTCGGTAGTGGAAGGTTGCAAGGACACATGAGCAGCCTGGAAGGAGGCCAGGGGTCACCTAGAAGAGCTCTGTCAGGTGGGTGCAGGGCAGGTCGGCATCTCCGCTGTGGGAGCAGGGCTACGGGAGGGGTCCGGGAGGACGCCCCCACGACTTGCCTCCTGTAAGGCCGCGGGCTCCATCCTGCCCAGGATCTCCTCCAGCAGCAGCCCTCGGTCGTGCAGAGTGCCGGACCGCTCCTGCCGGAAGTACTTGGGGATCGGAACCTCCAGCTCTGCCTTTGGGGCAACGTGGGGGATGCAGGGTCAGGAAACGGGACCCGCCTGGCTGACCCATTACTGTCTCCAGCTGCTCACAGACCCCGGCACCGTTGTCCTCCAGCCCGGAGCCCCGCAGTGGGAATATTCGTCACCCCTCTTTCCCCGGCCTTGACCGTGTGGTCAGAGTTGAATCCTAGAGGAGGAGGATAGCTAATGGGCAGTGGTCCCGAGGCTGGCTGTGCAGCAGAATCAGCCGGAAAGCTCTTAACATGAGGACTCCCAGGCCCTCCCCAGACCACCACATCAGAAAGGCAGGCCTGGAAAATCAGTTTGTTTGTTTGTTTGTTCAAGCCCGAAGCTGGGTTGGATGCAGGGGGCCGGGGCCGGGCGGGGGGGGGGGACGACTCTGAGGCTGTCTGGGATGTGGAACGGTGAGCCATGCCCTTGGGGCCCACAGGAGGCCGGCGCAGGAGTGCCATGCTCTGGCACCTGCTGGTGCATTCAGATCACCTGAGCGTCTTGTTAAAGCGCAGATGCAGATGAGTAGCTTTGGGGTGTGGCCAGAGATTCTGCATTTCTAGCAAGCTCCTAGGTGGTGCTGATGCTTTGGTCCCCAGACCGCGCTTGGAGGAGCAAGCCTGCACAGGACTCTTCGCCAACCCCTCACAGCTCAGGGGTCTTCCCAGCCACCGGGACATCCAGCCTGACTCTCTAGCCAACACTCCCGCCCCCCACCCCCAGCTACTTGCATGCACCCTCACCCCGCCGTCACCGCCGTTCCTGAAGACCCTCTCCGGAGACCAAGACCCACCCCTCCCTTGCCCTCCCTCCCTCCCAGAGATCTCAGGGAGGTCAAGACCAGCCACACCCCCACCCTCCGCGTGGGCGTGGCCCCACGCCGCTTCACCCCGCACCGGGGTGAGCTGGAGGTCCTGCAGCACGCGGTCCAGGTAGTGGTACTCGCACAGGTCCACGCGCACCATCTCGTCCTTGAGCTCCAGCACGCGGCCCGCCACGCCGTCCAGCAGGCGCCGCAGCAGCCGCCGCTTCTGCGGCTGCACCATCTGGTCGTAGAGGGTGTTGAACTTGCGCAGCAGCGCCAGGTAGTACAGGTAGAGCAAGGAGAGCCGGTAGTGGAAAGCCGGCCGCTCCTGGTTGGGCGCGGGTTGCAGCAGGGGCTGCTCCTGGTTCAGCAGCTCTTGCAGGGTCACGTGGGAGGAGTCCCAGAGGTGTTGGTAAGCTCTGGAGAGGAGGCAGCACGCTCTGGGGTGTCAGAGGCCGTGTGGGAATGTCGGGGGGGGGGCGGGGGTGGTGCTGCTGGGCCCTTTGAGGAGTGGGAACTCAGGCTCCAGAAGGTGTGATACTAAGGGGGAGCGGGAGGGCTCCTTCCCGGGGATGCTGGGCTTAGGGTGTGAGATTGGGGTTTCCAGAAGAGTGGAGAATGGCCTCAGCTCTTAGGGGCTCCCTGTACGGTACGGAAGAGGCAGGCCCCCCTGAGTCGGTGGTGGCCGGTCCCTGCAGCATGGGGGTGCAGCCCGGGGATGCTGCAGTGGTCTGCAGGATGGTGGGCCGCAGGTGGGGTGTGGGGTGAGTGCAGACCCCCAGCTCTGGATTTCACAGTCCAGGGGAAGTCCGAGGAGTGAGAGCTGACCACAGGCTGGGGCAGCCAGGGAGGCAGTGAGAAATTCTGCAGGCCGGGCTGGCCTGGTGTGACCCCTGCCCCTCGGCCCCCGTCCGGGAGGATCTCGAGCAGGAGGCAGTTCCCCGTTTGCTCTCCCAGCCCTGGGGGGGCTCCACTCCAGCCCCCACTCACCCCTCAGACATGGTGCCCACTCCCCACGCTGTCCTGGGTGAGCTGGTGGCGGAATCCACAGAACCCTTGTGGTTCCTTCCACGCCGACTCCACCCCGCAAACAGCCCAGTTTTTAGGGTTCTGTCCTATTGTCCCAATGTTCTAAAGCTGTGAGGGGAGGGACCGGGGACCCATCTCAGGGGACATTCTAGAAGCAGCGCCCTGAAGGGAGGGCCGGCTCCCTCAGCAAGCCTGGGAAAGTCAGGGCAGGGTGCGGGGCCAGCTTTCCTTGTGAGGACCCAACAAAAGAACGGTCCCTATCGGGGGTCCCCCTTAGCAGCAAGGCTCCGGCGGATGTTTCTCCTTTGAAAGGTATTGCCGCAGCCGCACGTCTCGGGCGGAGGAACCCTCTGTTCCTCAGTGCCGACCCAGCCCCGTCCGCTCTGCTGCGTGACTGCCGGGAGGCCCCGGGAACCATTCTTCGGAAAATACACAATGTCATCTCCCGACCCCGGTCAGCTCAGTGCTCTACGGGGCCCTAACGGTTATATATATACACACAGCCATGAGGCACTGGGCAGAGGAGAGGGGACGGGGGAGGCAGCAGCAAGGAGGGGCCAGAGACGAGCCCTCGGGCGTCAGTGTGCATGTGAGTTACCCGAGGATCTCGTCCAAAATGTGGGCTCCGAGTTCGTGGTCTGAGGCGGGCCCGAGGCTGGGCACTCCTCAGGGGCTCCCAGCCACACAGACGCTGCTGGTGCCTGGACAGCAGGCACCTCGAGCAGCAGGCTGGGAACCCCCCTGCAGGTTGGGAACAGCCTAGGCTGGGGGGCCAGATCTGGGCCCACCCCCCCCTTCCAGCTGGGGGACCCATGCGTGGATAATTGGCTCTCATCTCCCGCCGCCACGTGAGGCTCTGTACGTGGGGACAGGAGCAGGAAGGGCGCGTCTCGGCAGCAGCCGCCGCCACAGAGGGTCTCCTCCGCACGTGGACTTGAAGGGGACCGGCCGGGTCTATCCAGGCACAGGGGGAACACAGGGGATTTGGGACTTGGCCACTGACGCCTGCCCCTCCGTGCCATCCCCCAGCACCGGGGAGAGCACGTAGGGGTCAGATGCCCGCCGGCTGGAGCAGAGGGCTGAGAGAGAGAGAGGGAGCATGGGGTCGGATGCAGAGCGGTGAGCCTGGGGGAGGGACACACAGGGGGCCGTCCTACGGTCTTGCAGTTTTTCTGTGGATCTGAGGTTTTTGGAAACACAACTGGGGGGAAAAAGCCAGGAGTCTCAAAACACCTTCCCACCAATCTGGTCCGAAACGAAGGGGAGGAAGGTGTGAGGGGAGAATGAAAACCACCTCACGGACCCCAGCAGGCCATGCGGAAGCTGGCTCGGGCCCTCCGTGTCGTGCAGTGGGGGTTACATCTGTGGGGCCGGCCCCTGGGCCCGGCCAGGGACCAAAGCGATACTTGGCCAGAAATGGCCTCACAAAATGGGGTCTGGAGGAGGGACACGGGAGGAGTTTCAGGCCCAGAGAGGGCGTGATGGGAGCCGCTGGCCGGGTCCAATGTCAGCTCACCCCTGACTCGGTGGCCCACCTTGTGGCGTCTCGGGGCTGCACTGGAAGAAGGAGCGGTGTCTTGGGCCACACCTTCAATTCATGGCCACATGGGATCACAAAAAACTCTCATCATGTTTTAAGTAAATGCACGGTTCTGGGTTGGGCCGCATTCACAGCCATCCTGAGCCGCCTGCAGCCCACGGGCCGGGCCGTGGGTTGGACCAGCCCCTGCATAATATTTATCACGTGCGCTCGTGGGGCACACCCAAAAAGCAGTTTCTTTTTTTTTTTTTTTAAGTGTGAGTGGTATCATTCCACCTCAGTGGCCACGAAAAGCGGCAGTACCCTTGTCCCAAATCACACCTCACGTCCACACGTCCACACGTCCCCTTTGGAAGCCACCACAGCACACGGGAGCGGGTTCAGCCTTTATTTAGCTCGGGCCCCCGGCTCACTTGGCGCTGGTGTACTTGGTGACGGCCTTGGTGCCCTCGGACACGGCGTGCTTGGCCAGCTCGCCAGGCAGCAGCAGGCGCACGGCCGTCTGGACCTCCCGGGACGTCAGTGTGGTGCGGCCCGAGTACTGGGCCAGCCGGGCGGCCTCGCCGGCCAGCCGCTCGAACACGTCGTTCACGAACGAGTTCATGATGCTCATGGCCTTGGAAGAGATGCCGAGGTCGGGGTGCACCTGCAGGAAGGAGGGCGGGGCCGCTTGGTCGAGGAGGCCCGGCCTGACGCCCCAGCCGCAGGCTGCGGACGCCGGGCTGTAGGGCCACCTCCCCGCCTCTTCCCCAGAGGCCAGGAGACATGGAGATAAGGATTCATTTTCATACCGCCGTCTCCAAGTTAAAAAAGAAGACATTGCAGCCCTGGCTGGCGTAGCTCAGTGGAGTGAGCACGGGCTGCAAACCAAAGTGTCGCAGGTTCGATTCCCAGTCAGGGCACATGCCTGGGTTGCAGGCCACAGCCCCCAGCAACTGCACATTGATGTTTCTCTCTCTCTCTCTCTCTCTCTCTCTCTCTCTCTCTTCCTCCCTTTCCTCTCTAAAAATAAATAAACAGAATCTTTAAAAAAAAAAAAAAAGAAGACATTGCTCTTAACCGCAAGCTGTAACGCTCTGGAGTTCCTACACAAGCACATGTCGGCATCTGTCTTTGGGGAATGGAACTGGTTACACAGCGTTTAGCTTTTCCCATCGCATGCACTTACACAGTGTTACAGAGTGCGGAGGAATCGGAGCCTGTACCTTCATTCCTCTCCCAATGGGCATCTAGGGGTGCTCTCTGCTTGCCATTGGCCTGGGTTATAGTAAATACGTCGTTGCACACGTGTACAAGCAAAAGGAAGGCTATTCCCAGGCGTGGGACTGGCAGGGGAAGGGTGTGTGCACCTAACCTGGTGGGCTGTTCCCCAGTTACCCTCCAGAGAGCACGCCCCTGCGACCCGATCTCAGCACCGGACGAGGGGAGGTAGGAGACCCAAGTTCTGAGGCTGGACCATGACTCCTCCCTCTGTGGCCTCAAATAAAGGCCCTTTCCTTGGCCTCAGTGTCCTCTTCTGTCACACGAGCTTTTGAACTAGGTGGTCTCTCGTAAAACAACGGGCAGGGACCCGAGACCATCCTCACATGCGAGGGGGCGGACAGTAAGTGTGTTTCTGGTAAAGTGGGAGATGGGTGGTTCCCCAAGGACATCCATCACACCCATGGTGCAGCCAGAACTGGACGCCTCTGGCCGCCACTGACCGCAGGCAGCCCGAGCCCCGACGAGGCTGGGTTAGCTCGGAGCCCAGGAGTCGGCATTATATCCCTTTCTCCTCGGGGCTGCTGGCGGGGTGCGGCAGCAGCCCCCCACCAGAGGGGTGTGCAGGGTGCCTGGGTGACCGGCTCAGCAGCTCTCCTCAGCAAGGCTGGCCCCGGCCCCACCCTTCCCCCCGGTTCTGAGCCAAAGTTAGGTTAAGCTGCAGGACTCCCTAATACCCACCACCCGCCCCACCCCCGCCATGTTCGTCAGGACACTGGGGTCCGTCCTCTGGTGCCGCCCTCCTGGCCTCTCCGCCCACCATTCCCAGAGACCCAGGTTGTCCCGTCTCTGAACCTGCTCACAACATTCAGACTGGGGACAGGCTGTGCCCCTGGGGTCTCATCTAATGTGGGGGGGGGGGCAGCGAGAATCTCAGGCAGATTGGAGAGACCTGGGCAGGGAACAGAGCCACCCTGCCTCCCCCAGCCCTGACTCAGCCTGGGGTCCTCCAGGCATACTGGTTACTGGGAACCCACGGGTGCCCCCCAAATTTGTCAGTGAGCGAGTCCCAGGAGTCGGTGCTCCTCAGGGGTGAACAAGTGGGCTGCCTGAACAGAGGGCACCTTGGGCTTAGGGGGCAACCAGCAGGAAGTGTTCAAGGGCTTAGCCGGAGCTGGGGGCGGGGGGCCGTCCTCAGGTGCTGTCAGGTCCCGTGACCGGTCAACCCAGTGACCCTTTGTGGGCCTCAGCGTCCTCCTGTGCAAGGCAGACCGACCCCCAGCCCCCCAGAGACCCAGGGCCGCCCGTCTGCACGGCCTCCCCCAGGCTGGGTTCCCATGAAATGCGCCTCGCCCAGCCGGCACTCACGGGAACTTCCCGTTTGCACCACCACGGGTTTGGCGCCCGAGCGATCCCCTTCAGCCCGGCTCTTCCCCCCACCCCCGCCCCACGGCCTTCCCCGTCTTTTGATCACGTGCCACCCAGCATTCCACCTGAGCAGCTCCTCTGTCCAAATGCCCCATGAGCTTCGGGGCCGTGGTGGGGAGGACGGCACAGGTGCCGGGCAGGTGCTGAGAGGGGTAGGGCCCCTGGAGATCAAGTCCGACTCCCCTGGAGAGGGGGACGGTGTGCTGCCACCCTCCCCCCCCGCCCACCCCCCGCCCCCCCGCCCCCCCGCCCCGCAAGGCTCTCTGCCGGCACGGTCCACGCACACACACGCCGGCGCCCGCCTCTCACCTGCTTCAGCACCTTGTAGATGTATATCGAGTAGGTTTCCTTGCGCCGGCTCCGCTTCCGGGACTTCTTGTCTCTGGAGCGACGGCCCTTTCGGGCCCCAGACGGCGGCTGCCCGTGCTCCCTGCTCATCCTCCTCCTCCTCCTCCTTCTCGCACAGCTGCCTCCCGCTCCCGGGGGACGCTTTTATGAAGTGGGCAGCGGCAGGCCAGGTGGGGCTGCGGACCAGCACCTGGGCTGGGGGGGAGGGGCTTGGCCCCACCCTATCCAGAACACGCTCTGGGCTAACCCTGAAGGAGGTGATTGCTCTCTCCTTGCCCCCAAGTGATTTCCTGTCTCTGAACAAGAAACCCTCCCCCATCCCTCTCTGCCAGCCGGTCGCCCCCAATCACCCCCACCGGCGTATCATGACCTTGTTGGGGCTCACACACCACCAGACGGCCATGCAGTCACCCAGCACCCACTGGGCTCGCCTGGCTCAGTGCTGGGGTGAGTCGGAAGGGATGCAGACCCACGCTGCCCGCAGACCCTGGAATACAGGGGGAAGAGACAGGACTGGGTCGCAGGGAACAGTCAGAGAACAGCCAGAGGGCCACAGTGTGTGCCGGGGACAGTTCAGAGCTCAGTGGGGCCTACAGTGGCCAGAGGAGGCGCCACGGAACAAATCAGGATGAGCATCTTGTAGGGTGGCCCCTGCTCAGCTGGGGCGAAGTGGGCAGCTGTGATGGGAAGAATGGGAAAGGTGCACGGTGCGGGCGGCCGAGTGGGACTGGCGTGTGCGGGGCGCAAGGAGGCTGCCGGGGTGCCGGATGTGGCGGGAAGCCGGGGCCGGGAGCCCTGGCGCGGCGAGAGAAACCCAGGCCGCTCCCGCAGAGCAGACGAGGCGGGGTGCCCGTGGAAGTGAGCTGCCCACGCGGTAGGAGGGCAGGGCCAGGCGGCTGTTACACGGAGCGCGCTGTCTCCCTTCGCACCCGCGGGTGAGCAGTGTTCCGGGCTCTTGGAGGCTGCGATTAAAGGAACCTGCAGCCGCGTGGAGGGCAGAGGCGGGGGGGGGGGGGGTCATCCAAATCGGGAAGAGGGGGGAGGGCAGCGAAGACAAGCATCACCTGTCGGGTGCACAGGGGCGGGAGCGAGCACCCTGCCCTGGACTGGCCCTGCCACCCACTTCCCGGCACCCAGCCATGCCCCGAACTGAGGCCCGAGAGGACCTGGAGGCCCGCTCCTCGTCCCGAACAAGGCACTGCTCCTCCTAGGCGTTTGCAGAACTGTCTGTTCTGTGGGCTTCGTGAGCGCGCTCAGGATTTCTGAGGCTGGCTTTTCTGTTGGACGGTTGAGCCAACTCTCCTCCGGGTCCGAAGCACCCTCCCCCCACCCCATCCCTTTGCACCTGAGGTACACCACTCAGAGAGGCCCAGCGACCTTCACGAGTGTGTAACGTAGCCCAGCCCCCTCCCCCCAGGTCACTCTTGATGCCACAGGCCCCCCGAGCCAGGAGAGAGAGGCCACCGTGCTCTGAACCCCACTCAGGGCACCGAGCAGCAAAGCCCGGCCGGCAGCAGATGGAGCGGGGAGTCCAAGCCCCTCCTCTGGCCTCTGGGACCCAGCTTCTCACCCGACACCCACCGTCCCTCTGCACAACAGCCCCCCCTGCCCCGCCCCCTGCAAGCAGCTCTTGGACTTCAGGGCCATTTGAGAAGGGCCTTCTCCTCTTTCCTGTGAGAGGACCAAGTCCTGCCTTCTGGGAAACTCCCCTCCCTCGGAATTCTCTGCATCCTAAGGCCCGAGTCACCAGTTAGCATCTGATTTACGCCACCTCGCTCTCTGGTTTGCTCTCCGGTGCGGTGGGCTTTCCCATTAGACCACACCCTCCCGGGGGGTTCTGATACCACCCGGGGCTTTTTAAATCTCCCACAGACCATCGTGAGTCCTGACACCCCGTGGCTGCCGAGGTCCCCGAGGCAGGGGAGGACTCCTGTCGGCGAGGAGGGTGGGAGCGGGTGGAGTTCAGGCGGCCTGGAGGGGCCCTGGGCTGGCAGCCAGGGGGCGCTGGTGGGAGCGAGGCTGGGACAGGCAGACCAGCAGGACTCCCTGCACTCGGCCAGGGGCGGCGGGCCGGACTCCCGGGTGAAAAAGCGCCCCCCCAGCCACTTCTGCCCTCTCCCGTCGCCCCACACGGAATCGTCAGGTCTGGAGCCCGGGAGGTATCCCGGGTGCTGTGGCGCAGGTCACCCGCGGCGGGAGAGCCTCTGAAAACTGCGCCCCGGGAGACCGGTCCTCCAGCCCCCCCGCCAGCAGCATCAGCCTCACCCGGGAGCGTGCTAGAATGCTCCTTCTCGGCCTTACCCCCAGACCGCCGAGCCAGACACCCTGGGGGGAGGCCCACTGACCCACGCTCTAACGTGTGCTCCTGGGGTCCCGACTGCGTTCAAGGCCGTCAGCCGTAACCCTCAGGAAGGGCACCGTTCCAGGCCAGCCCCGGGGCCCCAGAGATCTCGCGGGTCCGGCGGACTAGTCGGCAGACCACACGGGCCCCGACACCCCCCGCCCTCGCTGAGGGGCAGTGACCGCTGGCAGTGCAGGGAGGAGGAGGGAGCCAGGGCCCAGGGGCCCAAGAAGGCGGCCAGAGACCACGGCCTCTTCTTTCTTTATTGGGCGCTTTGTAGATGTCACGCGGGTCTAAAAGTTACAGTTAAATAATTGTTTAAAAACCGGCCGGCCCGAGGCCCTGATCCAGGCTCCAGACCAGAAGCAGCGAGGAGTGGGGGCGGTGGCCGGGGGTCCTCCTCCTCCAACGTCACCGACGCCCAGAAACCAGGGTCCCACGCTCCTTCACAAGCCAACCAGAGGTGGGCCCTTGGGCCACCCCTCAGGTGCCTCTGGCTGCATCACTGGGGTCAGGAACCAGCAAGTGGCTGGCAGGGGCAGCCAGCCGAGTCCAGACGCGGACAAGAGTGATCGGAAGGACAGGAAACGGACAGGTACTGTCCAGCTGTAGACAGGACGGCAGAGTGCAGCTAAGGCAGGTGGGGGCGGGGCGGGGCTGGGGAGCGTATTGCAGCAGTGCGGGTGTGCGGCCCCGCGGCCGGCCGGGCCGGGCTCACACGTTGTGGGTCCTCCTGGGGAGCTGGGGCTCCTCGCCCACCAGCTTGGACTTGAGGTGCTCCTTGTAGGCCAGGATGTCTCCAGGCCACTTGGTGATTGTCTGCTTCTCACAGACCCAGATTTCTTGCGCTACCTAGAAGGCAAGTCCCAGGCTCAACCCTCCAGGCCTGCACCCTCCCACCGCCGCCCGCCCAGAAGACCGTCCTCAGGGAATTCTGGGAAGAAAATGCCACAGCCCACAAGCCCCTTCCCCGGCCTCATGGCCACTCCCAGGTGGTGTCACTACCTCCGCATTCTTCGGGATGTCCTGATGCAAGGGCCCTGTGACCGGCAGTTTCGGCGCCTCCCCACACGGAACCTCCCGTGTCCTCCCGAGTCCCAGTCCCCTCGCGGGGCCCAGATCTGTCCGGAGGCTTCACTCTCAGCTCCTCCCCTCTTCCCCCAAAGCTCCAGGGACGTGACCAGCAGCTGTTCCGCCAAGGACCTGGGGTAGCCCTCTGCTTAATCAGATCCTCCAGAGCGCTCTGGCTGGCACGGCTCTGGGCTGAGTGCGGGCCCTCGGACTGAAGGTCGCCAGTGTGATTCCTAGTCAGGGCACACGCCTGATCGATGCTTCTCTCCCTCCCTCCCTCCCTTCTCTCTAAAAACAAATAAAATCTTTAAAAAGAAGCCCTCCTCAGTATACCACCACTACGTCTGGGCTGGAGAATCTCAGTTCCCCTGATGCTGGCCGACCACACCAAGCAGGCTACCGTCTCCAAACAGCTCCGGAAGGAACCACGTGTTCCCACTAGGGCTTTCCAAGCTCCCCAAAGGGCCCTCAGACCTGGGCCAAGCCCCGCCTCCATGCCCCGAGCCCCTTTCCAACCCAACACACGTGTTAGGCGCCCCCGCTCGCACGACGGTCCTCCGTCCGACTGTCTCCCTCCTGTGCCAGGAGCCTCACCTGCTGGATGAGCCTGAAGTCGTGGCTGACCAGCATCATGCCACCCTCGAACTCGTTGATGGCGTCGGCCAGGGCGTCGATGGTCTCGATGTCCAGGTGATTGGTGGGCTCGTCCAGGAAGAGCATGTGGGGGTTCTGCCAGGCCAGCCAGGCCAGGCACACCCGGCACTTCTGCCCGTCAGACAGGTTCCGGATCGGGCTCACCTGCGTGGGGCCGCGGGGCTGGCATGAGTGGGTGGTGCCCCCGCTCCAGACCACGGCTCGCCTCTCCCCCTCCGTTAATGTTGTTGCCGCTTCACGGAAACTGGGGCCAGGAAGGCCCAGGTTCAGGCAGTGAGGGGGTGGCCCAGGCACCTGTCCCCCAGGCCTGGAGGGACGCCTCTGGAAGCCCGAGGCTCCTGCCATCAGCAGGGCCGCCCCGCTCCCTCTCTCTGCGCTTCGGTCTCGCGCACGGACTGAGAGCACCGGAGGGCGGAGGGCGCTGGGGCCGGATCCGAGTCCAGGAACAGTTCTCCGGGGCTAGCTTCCCCGCCCTCAAGCACCACGGCCCACCCTGCTGGCCGGGGCGGGGCACGTCCCGGCCCCTCCCCCACACGGGGACCTAACCGCTCCCCCTCCGCGGTGTGCACCCCAGCGCCATGAGAATACCCGATACTGACTCGGGGCCACCCACACGTTTTCCCTGGGGCGGTCAAATTAGAAAATGACAACAGCCAGCACAGCAACAGCCGTCTGGTGTGAGTGAGTCAAAATTACAGCTGCTTTCTGGGGTGTGCATCAGACCAGCAAACAAATCTGCTTTTGGGTGTGCCGTGGAAGTGCAGCAATTAGCTTATGTGTGCCACGAGGTCAGAGGGTGAGACTCGCGGCCGTGCTCATGGCAACCCAGGGCCAAGGGAAGGGACCGGCTCTCGCTCAGGGGCCGGACTCAAAGGAGGACGCTGGGGGGTGGCGTCCAAGCCCGGGGGCCCAGGACAGTGTCTCTCTGGGGCCCTTCCCCGCGCCCTCTCCACGGACCTGCTGCTTCCCAGTGAGACCGTATCGCCCAATGATCTTCCTCATCTCTTCCTTCTCCTTGATCTCCGGGTAGCACTTCATCATGTACTCCAACGGCGAGAGGTCGAGGTCCAGCTGCTCTTGTAAGTGCTGCGGGAGAGAAGGGACCCACCCAGGTGTGATTGGTGTCCAAGCACCTGCGGGGCCGCTGCCTGAGTAACCCCGACTCCCTGCCCAGGAGCCTGCCCGAGGAGAAGCAGGAGCCCGGTGGTTCACATGCAGCCCCCGCCCCCCACCCCGGGGAGCCCCCCGCCTCGGCCCCGGGCCTGCACCTGATGGTAGCGCCCTATCTTGACGTGCGAGTGTTTCCGGATCATCCCGTCTGTGGGCAGCAGCTGGAAAGGAGGGGCCGTCATGGAAAGACCGGCACGCGGAGAGGACACCGCTCAGAGGCAGACACAGGCGGGGCAGCGACACATACACACACGTTCACGGCGACCGAGGCTCACACGACTTCCCACGCGGCCCTACCCCGCACCCCACAGGCCGCTCCTCTGGCCCTAGAACACTTCTGGGAGGGCACCCTGGGGCGGACCTTCTCGGTGCCCTGCTCAGGGCGCTAGACGGGCGCCCACTACAGAACACCCCGCACTGTGTGACGAGGGACTCGGACACGACACACATTTTCTACGGTAAAAACACCCCCCAGTGCACAGGCGTCCCGACAGTCTGAGTGCTGTCCTTGAACACACAGCAAGTGCTGAGACTCGGGCACGCGCTCTCTCCGGCTCCCCACGCAGCCCCCCCAGCCCTCCCTCGGGAGCCCCCCACCCCACCCGGCCCGCACCTCTCCGGTCAGCAGCTTCAGGAGGGTCGACTTCCCTGCTCCGTTGGGCCCCACCAGAGCCACTCGCGTGTCCAGGTCGATGCCAAACTCTAGATTGTTGTAGATGCAAGGCTGCAAGGGGGGTGGGGGTTGGAGAGAGAGGACACGAGGCTGGGGCGCTGCCGGCACAAGGCCCGCAGACCGACCCTGCTGGGACCCCTGCCGGGACCCCGGCCGCCCCCCTGCCCCCCCACCTCCGGGACAGGAGGCAGTGTGGGAGGAGGCCGCTCCCGTCAGAGACCCCAGCGCACCGCCGCCCAGCCCACCACGGCCGGGCTGAGCACTCTTCCTGCCAAGCACTTCAGAAGGGCCACTGAGCCCCTGGGTGAGGTGCCCTGGCGGCCGCACCTGGGAACCCCACACCCCAGGGGTTAGGAGGTGAGCTCAGCACACAGCCGGAGGCTCCCCCGCCAGGCGACGCCTGCCCCATCAAATGTACCCCAGCCCCGTGACCGCGCACGAGACGAGACTCACCCCGTCCTTCGTGTACTTGAAGCTCACGTTCTGCACCATGATGACAGGCGGGGGGATCTTGCCGCACGGCGGGAAGTAAAACGACAGGGTCTAGGGGGAGGAGGGCAGGGCGCTCAGCGGGTCGGGCCCTTTCTCAACCCGCCGCTCGGGCCGCCCCGCCCGCCCCGCCCCGCCCCGCGGCGCCCACCTTGTCGCTCACGACCCTCTCGGTCAGCCCCGACGCCATCATCTTCTGCAGCGTCTTCTCCTTGCTCTGGGCCTGCCGCGCCAACTTGGCGCTGCCGTGGCCGAACCTGGCAATGTAGTTCTGAAAGAGACCAGGAGGGGGCGGGGCGGGGCGTGGGTGCGGCCGCAGACCAGGCGTCCTGAACGCAGGCGGAAGCTGTCGTCACTGCCTCCCGACCTGCTCCAGCACCCCCTCGCCCCCCGAAACTCCCGCCTCCCCGAGTGGACAGCGCGCGCTCGGCCCACAGCCACCCCACCTTCATGTGCGCGATCTGGTCCTGCTCCCAGTGGAACCGCTTCATCTGGTTCTCCTCCAGCTCCAGCCGCGTCTTCACGTACTGGTCGTAGTTACCCTGCAGGGGGACGCACCCGCGGGGGGCAGCGTGAGCCTCGGTCCTGGGTTCCTGCTCCAGGCTGGGGGTGCAGATGGGCCCCGCCCCCGAGATGGTGCGGCGTGGGAGGAGGCGGGGCACTAAAAACGCACATCCCGACCTGGAACCCGAGGTCATCCCAACTACGTGCCTCTCGTCAACTCAGCCGGAGCGGGGCTCCGGACCAAACCCTCTGGCGGCCACAGAGACACCCGCGGCACAGGGGCAGCCCGGTGACCACTGTCCTGCAGACAGCACGAGGCCCTCAGCTGCACGGGGCACCTCCTCACCCCCCCCCCCCAGAGGCCGAAGCCCCTGCAGCTGACGAGAACTGCTCCGGGAGGGAAGGCCCCAGACCAGCCAGATGCAGGACCCGGCAGACTGCGCACAGTGGGACGGCCACGGTTTCTGTCTGCAAAACACTGGACTCGACCTAAGTCTTCATCAAAAAGCCTCTGGCAAATAAGGCACAGGATAGACGACACGCGATGAAATACCATGTGGCCACCAGAACGACTGAACTTGGTTTCCATGTTCGCATAGGAAAAGCAGTCTAAGGTACAGTAAATTTTAAAAGCAACCGAGCGAAAAGACTGACTATTAATATTAAAATTGTGATACATATACAAAAGGTTTTCTAAAAATGCTTGCAGGTACACAAAAAATTGCTGGAAGGCAATATAAGAACCCATCAGCACTCCCGTGGCAGTATAATATGGACGAAAAGGACTTCTGTTTCTCACGTGGTTTCTTTTCGGTAACAGAGACTGTGAAAGGCACAGAGCGGGCTGTTTGGACCCTGACGCGCACTCTCTGTGCAAGGAGGGCGGCCGTGCAGCCGTGGGGCAGCCGTTCAGGGAGGCACAGGGCGGCCTGGGCTCCGCGAGCCCTCTCTGGCACGAGGCAGACACACGCAGGCGCACGGGCTGCCCATCCGCGGCGTCTGGCCTGTAGCGGTTACTCTGGCGGTCAAACAAATGGTCTGCAGGGCTCCTTGCCCACATCTCTCCACGGCACAGGCAGAAAAGGCCGCTAGCTCTGTTCCATTTGTTTTTAAGGGAGAACCGCAGGGAGCCGGGGAGCGCAGCGGCCGCTGTGGGGAGGCGGGGCCGCTCACCGTGTAGTACTTCAGCTTCCTGTTGTGCATGTGAATGATGTTGGTGCAGACGCCGTTCAGGAAGTCCTGGGAGTGGGAGACGAGCACCAGGATGCGCTTGAAGCTGCAAAGCCAGAGACCCAGTCAGGGAGGGGCAGCCCGCAGCAGGCCGGCGGAGGGGCGGGCCCAGGCGGCCCCCTTCCCATCCCGTCCTTACACCTGAGCGCCTGCCCCTGCCGGGCTCCCTGGCAGCTGCCCCGGCTCTCGGCGGGGACCTGAGCCGCCGGTGCCCCATCTACCTGTCGGGATGCCGCTGCCCTCCGAAGTGCAGTGAGGGGGCCTCGGTTCACCCCCCCCGCCCCGTCTGCTAATGTGCAACGGGGCGGAGTGGAGACGGCAGTGACCTCGGTGGAAGGACGGATGTGGACGCACGCGAGCCCCCACGGTGCATCTGACCATGGGTGGGGAGCGCCGGGACAGGCACGGCCACGGCCACCCACTCCACTGTTTGAAGGGCACCGGCCCCTGCCGGACCGTGGGAGCCCCCTTCAGAGCTGGCCCACAGCCCGGTCACTCGGCTCTCGAGCCACAGGGACCACGGCCGTATCGGCCTCCCTTCCCTGGTCACCACATCACGGTCTCGCCGGACAGCGCCCCTTTATGCGATGCACGTACACAGAATTAAAGAAGTCACCTCTGCTAAACACAAGCAACAACCCACCCACTTCAGACTAAAGGAAATACAATGAGACACCAAGGCCAGCCCCGAGGTGCTCGCCACGCTGTCACTCTGGCGTCACGGTGGCCTCGCTTCTGTCCATCCACTCCCTGCTCTAGTGCCGGTATGGTTTCCGGGCAGCCGTTTGCTCCAGATCCTCCCCCCCGCCCCCCGCAGCCCCAGCCCCCTGCAGCCCCTGCCCACCCACAGTCCCAGCCCCCCCCCGACAGCCCCAGCAGCCCCTGGCCCACGCCTTACGTCTTCAGCTCCTCCTCCAGCCACACGCACGCATCCAGGTCCAGGTGGTTGGTGGGCTCGTCCAGGAGCAGCATGAAGGGCCGGATGAAGAGGGCCCTGGAGGACAGGCGAGGACAGAGCCCCCTCAGCCTAACGGGCGCTGCGGACGGGGGCTGCCTCGCCTGCCGCCTGCACTTGGCTCCAGGCTCCGCACCCCGGAAGGAAGGCAGAGCGAGGGGAGAGGCCCGAGCGGAAGAGCAGGGAGTGAGGGGCAGGGAGCAAGCCTGAAACGCGGAGGTCAGTGGCCGCCGGGAACACAAAAGGACGCTGCGGAAATAAACCACGGCAGCCGGCCGTATGTGGGTGGGGTGGATCTGGCGGGACCACCGACTCCGGCAAGGAGGCCAGAGAACGCTCTCACACGGAGAGGCGAGGGGAAGGCTCTGGTCACCGCCTCTGGGGCGCTGTCCAGCACCCTGACTGCAGCCTCGAACGCTCTCCAGGCGAACGAACCCGAGGCGGCCAGTCCTCGCCAGGACGCGGACCCCCTGCGCCCAGGCCCGAAGGCACACGCCACAGCGCCGCCGCAGCGGTGTCATCCAGGCTCACCAGTGCACCCGGCAGGGAGCTGCGGGCTATGGAGCCGCCTGTCTCACCTGAGGCTCTCTGGGGAGGTGGCGCAGGGGGTGGGGGGATCGCTGGTTACAGAAACCCACTCCGGGTCCAGGCCACACGAGGGTGGGAAGAGCAGATACCTTGGCAGCTGCCTGCCATTCTGTCCTCACAGAGAGAAAACGAGCAGTACTGGAGGACAGGAGGGGTGAGCCGGGGGCCAGGGGGACCTGCTCCACCATTCGCCCAAGGCCGGCCTCGGGCCTCCTAGACACTGTGCCGGGCACCCGACGGCGACCCTCGGGGCAGGAGCCCGCGCACCCCGCCCCTCCCCATCGTGGCTGTCCGGGTCCTGTTCAGCACTTCCTGGTCACTGACCCCCGTTCAGAACACTTCTCCTGGAGTGACCCTTCGACCCCGACCGAGAGGGGGAGCTGCAGAGGGGGAGGGGGAGGGGACTCACCTGGCGAGGGCGACCCTCATCCTCCAGCCCCCACTGAAGTCTTTCAGCTTCTTGCGCTGCATGGCAGGCGTGAAGCCCAGCCCGTGCAAGATCCGCGAGGCCCGCATCTCCGCCTTGTCGGCGTCCAGCTCCTCCAGGCGCTCGTAGAGCTCCATGAGCTTCTCACACTCCGCTGCGGGCGGGGCACAGCCGTGGTGAGCCCCCAGGCCTTCCTGGGGGGAGCCCCCCACGCCCAGGCCCAGGCCCGGGCCGGGGCCCTACCGTCCTCGTGAGCCAGCCGCTCGGCCTCCCGCTCCAGCATGGCCCGCTCCGTGTCCACTTCCATCACACACTGCAGGGGGGTCTTGTCGCTGGGGGGCATCTCCCGGGTCAGATGGTAGATGTCGATGTGCTCGGGGATGGGCACCTCCCGCTTCCCGATGGCGGACAGCAGCATGGACTTCCCTGAGGGGCGGGCAGGGGACGGTGGGGGGGGGGAGCTCTCAGCACGGCTTGGCCCATCGTTTCTCCCGCGCACCAGGTCCTCCCTCCAGCTGAGCCACAGCCTCACCGTTTTCTCGACCGCCTTCCTCCCTCCCATTCATGAAAACCCTGCTACTACCCCCCAATCTACCCCCAACCCCCCTCCCCATCCTCAGGACACCTTCCCCCCAATTCCTGTCCCGCCCGGGCTCTGTGAGCCCTATTCACCACACCTGTCGAGGCCTCGCCCGCCACCCCACCCTCCAGCCCACTTGGCCAGCACCTGCGGTCCGCAGCCACTGCTGCGGCCCTCACCACACCCTGCTCTGTCCTGCTAGCTCCTTTTCCCTGGCGCCCCTGCGCCCCCCGCCCCTACTGCACACGCCTTGCTTTGCACGCAGCCGGTGCTGTACGATGCGCGCTGAGTGACGGAGGAGCCAAGGAGAGATGCCGCCCACCCCGCCTTCCAAGGGCCTCACCAATCCCATTCAGGCCAATGAGGCCGTAGCGGCGGCCCGAGTTCAGCTCCAGTTTGGTGTCGCTGAGCAGCTCCTGGCCGTGGAAGGTGAGGGAGAGGTTGATGATGTGGACGTCGGTGCTGTTGGGGTGCGAGGCCAGGACGCCGGTGACAGCTCGGGCGGCGGCTTTCTTCAGCTCAAAGTCCTCCAGCTCCTTGGCCAGCAAGTCCACCTCTGGGGACAGAGAGGCAAAGCAGGCTGGGAAGAGGGCCACAAGAGGCCCCACCCTCAAACAGAAAGGCTTCTCACGGAGGGTCCGGGTTTCATGGCGGGAACAACAACTCCCAGCTGTCCTCTGTACATGTTGCGTGATTAGCAGACGCTGCAGAGGTGTGATTCTCTCACTCCGTGACCTAGGGAGCCGCCACAGGGAGCTCCCAGGGAGCCCTGCTGCCCAGAGAGGCCGCAGTGAGAAAATGCACAGGGGGCGGAGGCCGGCAGAGCCCAGGCCAGGACAGCCAGGAGCGCCCCAGTCGGGGGGGCTTCGGAGAGGCAAGGCGACCATGAGACAAGGGGCTGGCTGTTCTAACCTCTGTGCTTTGTCAGGCACGGACACGCCTTTATGCTGAGGACTGTTACTGCTCACGGCTAACCCGCCTGGCCAGTGGCCGTTGAGCTCACTCTGCACCTGGGAGTGCGCTCCGCAGCGTCCGTCCCCGCCTGCCTGAGCCGTCCCAGCACTTATGACACTCACACCTGCACCCCCCCATTTTATCAACACAGAGGGGGGGGAACACAGCCGGGACCAGAAAGGCTAGCAAGTGACCGAGTCGGATCTGAACCAGTGTCCGACCCCGAAGCCCGTGACCTTACCCATCTCCCCCCATCACCTTTCCATAAAGGGGGGCGCCTGCAGAGTGGAGCGGAGGGCAAGTCTTGGTGGACTCCTTCCAGCAGAGAAAAGGTGCTCTGTCTACCTTCTCCCAGGAGGGAGTCCAGAATGGCACACGAGGCCCCACTGTGAGAATGTTCTGAGTCTCTAGTCCTCGCTACCCTTGCCCGGGCTCCCCCAGCGATGCTGCCGCAGAGCCCGGGCGACGAGAAAAGCCGGGTGCCTGCCCTCAGGAGGAGTGAGGCTGGGGCAGAGCGGGGAGAGACATCGGGCCCTCCCGGACGGGCAGGCTTGGGCAGAGCACCTCCCAGGGGGAGGAGGAGAGTGGGGTGGTGTGCGGGCAGCCTGGGGTCGCTCTCTCAGCGCCTCTGTCCGGTTACCAGTGTCGCCGCCAGTGCCCGCTCTGCTGCTGCTGCACATGTCCTGCTCGCCGGGAGCCAGCACCGAGGGCGGAGCACGTCCCAGCACAGAGGATGGGTGGCCGTCACTCCACTCGTACCCACCTCAGCTCCCAGGACAGGGCGTTATATACAGAAGTGCCAGATGGTGACTTTTTGAATGGTGGCCCAGTCGTGAGTTTTGACTGCAGGGGGGAATTCTGAAAGTCTCTGCCACGTGGCTGAGTTACCAGGCTCCCCACCGCCCAGCTTTGTGCCGACCCCCGTTCCGGCAGCGGAGGGGATGGAGTAGGGAGAGGTTTGTGGTCTAGACCCGTAGTTGCTAAACTTTATCTTACAGGGCCAAATAGCAAACATTTTAGAGTCTACAGGCCAAGTGGCAAAATCAAGACTATTCTGTAGTGTCTACATTGCCATTTGAAATGTAGCCATCTAAAAAAATGTAAAACACATTCTTGGCTTACTTGGGAGGGGAAATAGCTTAAAAAAAAAAAGAAAAAAGAAAAAAAAAAAGCCAGCCAGCCAGCTGACTATTTTTGCAAATAGAAGTTTTATGTGAACACAGCCACACTCATGATTTACACACAGCCTGCGGCCGTGTCTCCCAGCCGTGGAGTTGAAGAGCTGCAGCAGAGGCCGCGAGTGCGGCCGGCAAGGCCACAAGTACTCACTGGCTGGACCCTCACGGCACGTACCTGCTGGTCCTGGTCTAGATCTCCGTCCGCTCGGGCAAGGGGAGGCCAACATGAAGGGAAAGCTACCTACCACTTTCTTTGCATCTCCGCCTGTTTACAGTATCTCTGACCTGAGTCGTCTTCTGAGCTCCAAAAGTAGGGGACTTACACAGACCCCACTGTCCACCCTACAACATCCCAGAAGACAGGCTCAAAAGACAAGAAAACGGCATTGAAGAAATAAATGCAAGGGGGATTCTGGAACAAACTTCACCAGAGTGGACACTGTCCCCTCCACTCAGTTCCCACACGAGGGGACCAGCGGACCCCAGGGCCTGTCCTGAAGAGTCTCACACTCCAAAGCAGGATGAACTGCTGGTCACAGGGGAGGCTTCTTTGGCCCTTATTTTACTGTTCACACCTTACTACCTAAGGACGGCCACATGGCAGTGGCCATTGGCAGAGGTTGGAAAATGGTCACCCGCAGCCTCAAGGAATCCCAAGCCCAGGGAGGAGAGAGGCCTCGGTTTTGGGAGAGGGAGCCGCTGACCTGTTAACTGTGAAAGCAGAAGTGATCCTGGGCCCTGGCGGTAAGGAATGTTTGGAGCAGCTTGGAAAGAAAACACATTTCACATTTCAGGAGAGCAGCTGCCCAAGGATGCCGGGCGAGAACCAGAGCCCCCGTGTCACGGGGATGGGGACGCGACAGCTGGGCTCCCTGGGGAGTCCCGTTTGCACGGAGGCGGGGGAGGGTGAACAAGAACTCTGTAATGGAAACAGTGGACAATAGTCTCAAAGGGGGTTCAGGCTCCTACCTCTTCCATTCATGCAGGAAAGTGCCCACAGAGCCGATGACACTGCTTGCCATGGTCCTGGAGGGCCTCCAGGGGACCCCTGCTCTCTAGTTTAGAGATCACAACTCAGCTGCTCCTTCACCCCATCATTTTTACCTTCCTGTCCCCCGACTGCGCTGGCCAGGAACGAAACTTCCCCATGGCCCGACCTTAACACACCAGCTTCCTCCCATAATTCTTATGCTGGAGATCGTTCTCACCACCCAGCACTCTCCTCTCAGTCATTTTTAACTCCCCCTTTTCTGAATTCCTATCTGTTGTAGTTTGCACTTGCTAGTAAGTCTCCTCTGCTCTTAAAAACCTTTTAGTATCTCTACCTGCAAGTATTACTTAGTAATACTATTTAGTATCACCCAAGACATGATGACCCCTGCACTTGAAGACCAAACAATTTAGATGAAAAATACAGAAGATACAACTTAACAATGTAACAGTGTAATACACCAAATGGAAACATTGAGGTCAGGTGTGATTGCGAGAAGTGTCCAATGTAACCAGCACAAGCAGGGAGGTATTAGAACTTGGCACGTAAAAGGGCAGAAGTGTGGTGATTATTCAAGTGACGCGAGTCTGCACGGAGCAGAAGGCATGTTTAGGGAGTCTTCAGGGCGCGGGGAAGAGGCTGGGAACAGACCGCCAGGGGCCTGGATATTCTTCCTCCCTTGCCACCGTGTTTCCCTCCTGGACTATGACTTTCGGGAGGGCAGACTGTGCGGGCGGTGCCTTAGTGTGGAGCGCAATGTCTAGCACTTGAGAAGCACTCACTAAATAGTTCCCAAAATATAAATACCAGAAATCCATCTGTTCCCCAGGAAAAAACCCATAAAACAAATGTTGCGTTTCTTTTTTTTAAATTTCCCCCTTAACCAAGGACATTTTTTCATTGCTTGCAGAGGCAGCGGAAGGGAGAGGAGCATCAACATGAGAAAGAAGCACTAACTGGATGGCTCATGTGTGCGCCCAAACAGGGGACCGTGTGGGTCTGGGCCAGGGATCTTTTGGATTGGAGATCAAATCCACCACCGAGGTATGTGCCCTCATTGAGAATCAATGCCGCTCCAACTAACCAAGCCACACCAGCCAGGGCCAATGGATCAGTTTCTTACCGGTACAGTCACCACCCCTGGGAGGACAAGGATATCATGTGGCAAAGAGTCTGGCACCCTGACCACCAGGTGCAGAAACGGAAAGTGAGACAGGGGCAGGGAGCTGACCTCGCTGTCCAGTGGACAGAGCCACAAGGCAGTGCTTCTCTCCTACGTGCTGCCCTGGGGACGTGAGAACCCCGCATCGCCTTCTTGGACAGTAACAGGATGCCACAGGCCTGTCTCCCGTGTTTGGGTTGGTGACACGTCGCGTGCACCAGACCCCGTGGCCGGGCGCACCAGACCCCGTGACCGGGCGCACCAGACCCCGTGGCTGGCGAGGGTTCAGCGTCAGGATCTGGATCCCGGCTGCGGCGGCATCCGCCAAAGGGCAGCGACCATCCCGGGAACCCACCTGTCCCTCAATTCACCTGTGGTCTCCTGGCCATTGACGTCCTCATTTTTCTCCGCCACCTGTGGCTCCGTGACGGCATCTCCGTTTTCCTCGTGCCCCTTCTTGGGCCGCTGTCGCGCTTTGGCGGCCTCCTTCTTTTTGGCGGCCTTCTTCTTGGCCAGGTCGGAGGGCATGGTGGCAAACCACGGGGGCAGGTCACTGTTCTTCCGGGGAGCCTGCGGGAGGGCAAACACCCCAGGAGTCCACGCTTGGGGACGGTGCCCGGACCCTGCTCCATCCCCCGCAGGAGTTTTCCTTCCTTCGCAGCCTCGGCGACCCGGCTCCGCCCCTGCCTGCTGGCTCCCAACTTTGTCTGCGTCTCTCAAGCCAGTGCTGATCCTCGCCGCTCTTCTCGTCTCCCCATCTCTCCCCTCCGGCTGTGTCCGCCAATCCCCACGGCGCGCCTCGCTCTGGAGACGCTCCTCCTGGCGGGGCCGCCAGACAGGGGCCGGGTCCCGCTCCTCCGCACAGGGCGGAGGTCCCGTCTCCGCTGTCCCCGCGACTTGGCGCTCCGCGCTCCAGCCGGCCGCCTCTCCTGGCCCGGCTGCCTGCTCCCGTCCGCCTCGCGCTTTCTCTCCGCCGTCCCCCTCCACACCCGCTAGCCGTGGGACCCGGCTTCTTCCCGGGACGCCCTGGTCCCCTCCACGGCACCCGCGGGGGGGACCCCTCGGGGTCTCCTGGCATGCCACCCCCCGAACGGACCCCCATCCCCGCACGTCAGCCTCTCCCCCTTGGCCTCTGCTTCTCCCTCGCAGCCTCCTCCATCCATCCCGACCCCGTCCCTCCTCCCTCTTCCCATCCTCCTTCCCCCTCACTGGCCGGCACCCTCCCCCAGCGCCCCTTCCCCCAACTCACTGGGCCTCGCCGCTCGGCCTCTGTCGCAACAGAGCTGCTCCTGGGGCTCCTCCGCGTGCGGCCGGCTCGCCAGCCAATCAGCGGCCCGCGCGGCTCTCGGCGCGCCGCCGCTCGGACTCCTGGGAAGTGTTGTCCTGGAGTCGCAGCCGCGGAGGCTGAGAACGCTCCCGGAGAACTACTGCGTATCCCAGGGGCCTCCCGGGGCGTGACGTCATCACGATGCGCGGGGCCGGCGTGCGGATTAGAGTCCCAGAGCCCTCTGCCAGCCGGAGTGCGCTGGCCGCCGGAAACTGCGAATCCCTGCTCGCTCCTCGGATGAGCGGGCTGGCTCTTGCAGGCTGCACCCAACTCGAAAAATCTGTACCGTGGAGATACCGAGTGTACGGGGCGTCCCTGCCGGCTTGGGCAGCGGGGCGAGCCACTACACTTCCCAGATGGCATCGGGCAGGACTGGGTCGAAAGAATGCGCGGAGAAGAGGAGGGAGGTGGAGGGAGAACGAGGAAGGGAGAAGCGGTTGCGAAGAACAGAAAGAATTCCTGCGTGCACGAAAGGCGACCTCGTTTCTTGAAACCGAGTTGACCAAACTTTTATAGAGAAGGGGGCGATCACTGTTCCCAAACCTTGCCCGCTTGGCCTACCCGCTCCAGAAATGTTAGGTTTCCATCGGAACTACGTTACGTTTGATGGGAAGAGCCCTGAAGTGAAAAACAAGACCCCTTTTTCTGAGTGTACCTTTATCATCAGCCGTGTGACCTTGCCCGTTACTTTTCCTTTGCGCCTTACTGTTAAAATTTCTCACAGATTCCTCATCGCCTACGTTATAAATCCCAAATTTGTAGCCTCAAATGCCAGGCAGGCTTTTTGTGATCCTTGCTAACTCCTCCTGGCTCCTGACCGCCAGTGACTCACCATCAGTGACACAGCCGGAGGGAAGCAAGGGAGCTGATACTCCCCCTGAAGCTTAAAAAAAGAACAGCCCCCACCCATAGAACCAGCTTTCCTCCTCAAACTAGATGCTCAAATAGAACCTCACTACTTGCATTTCAGATAATCCACTTATTTCACACTTTCATGCCTTCGACCATATCTTTCTTTTTCTAGAAAACCCTCCACCAATTAAGTGCCCATTGTATGTCAGGCTCAGCTGCTGGAGTTACAGTGGTTACCAGTCATTCCCTAACTTCCCTAACCTCAGGGCACTCACAATGAAGAAGGAACATTTAGCCCGGGCTGGTGTGGCTCAGTGGGTTGAGTGCCGGTCTGCGAACTGAAAGGTCACTGGTTCAATTCCCAGTTAAGGCATATGCCTGGGTTGTGGGCCAGGCCCCCAGTTGGGGGTGTGCAAGAGGCAACCAATGGATGTATCTCTCACATGTGGGATGTTTCTCTCCCTCTCTTTCTCCCTCTTTCCCCTCTCTCTAAAAATAAACAAATAAAATCTTTAAATAAAAAAAAAGGAACATTTAGCCCTGGCTGGTGTTTCTCTTCCCCCTCTCTCTAAAAATAAATAATTTTTTTTAAAAGAAGGAACATTTAAAAAGTAAACCATGGCATTTATGTGGCTTAAAATGCTTTAAAATGTGCTGCTGAGGTTTGTAGGTGGAGCCCTCACTTGACATATAACCAAGAGCATGAATTCTGGGAGCAAACTGTCTGCATTCAAACCCCAGTGCTACCATTTCAGTGTGTGACCTTGGGCAAAATAATGATGATAGTGCTTACCTCATATGGTTGTTAGAGTTTGGTTCTTGCTAATGGCTAATTATCACTTAGCCAGAGTTCTGCTAGGCCTCCTTCTTGACTTTTCTGCTACTAGCAGAATCCTAGCCTAAGTATGCATTAGACATTTATTTAATTCAGTGCATTTAACAAACAGTAGGCATCTACTTTGGCCGGAAGCATTGTTTTAAGTAAAGAATATAGACAAGAGTTGATTGCAAAGCTTTTCTTTATGAAGCAAAGAAGTTGGATCACATAAAATCACTGTTCCAAGCCCCTAACCTCCTGCGACCACTGTCTACAATATGCCTCCCTCTCCCAGTTCCATTAAAATGCATTGTTACAGGTAGGTTACAGGTTGTACAGAGAACTAACATTTATTCTCTTTCATTTATGCAATTCCATTTCATCCCCCCGCCCCCCCCCCCACACACAACAAACCCTGAGGTAGGTATTATTACCATTTTTATAGAGTGGGAGCAAAGGCACAGAGCTGTTAATAAAACAACACTGCAGGGAAGAGACAGTGGCAAGATTTGAGGCTGGAATTTTCTGGTTCTAGAATGCCAGCTCTGTAAAATGGCTCAGGATGGCAAGAGAAAGACTGTATCCAGTTAAGAAGTCATCTGCACAGCAACCAATCATGTCCAGGATTTCCCATGAATCAACAGTTGCTGGGCAGTCTTCCCTCAGCCCAGCAAGAGTGGCTTAGAAACCTTGTTGGCCACTTAGACGTTCTGCTGTTCCCACCCAGGGTTCAGCTACCTTGCAGGGAACAGATCTGGGGATAATGGGAGAAGAATGGGGAAATGGGAAGGAAAGAGATGTGGGTAGAATACAGAAGGACTGGCTAAAGGTGAAAAATCACGGAAGGTCGGTGCTGGAAGTGAGAACATCTGGTCTGGACGCTTCATTGAAATAGGAAGACACTGAGACCCAAGGAAGGAAGTGTCTGATCCAGCGTTACCTGGAAACTCAGCAAGTGACTAGGGTCTGGAACTGTGCTGTACCATGTGGTAGCCTCCAGCCACATGTGGCTATGGAGCACTGGAAATGGGACTAGTCCAAACTGAGATACGCTAAAAGTGTCAAATACACACAGAATTTCAAAGATTGCACGTTGGGGGGAGCATGTAAAATACCTCAAGTTTTTAATATTGATTACATGTTGAAATAATATTTTGGATATATTGATACGATAATAAAACATACTAGAAAATTCAAATTTACATATATGGCTCACATTATATTTCTATTGGACAATGCTGATCTGGAAACTATTACCTTCCAGTCTCGAAGTGAGTGTCCCTACTCTGCCCCCCAGACTCTCTTCTAACAAGTCATTCATTTGCCATCTTTTACCTGCCAGTGGCTGAGGGGAGGTCAAACTGTGGTCTAACCAAGGGCAAGACCAAAACACAGCAAAGGATAACAGTGCTGGTGAGTTCTGTCTTACCCACTTCCTAGAATGATGGTTCTTTACCAGCTCTTGGGGTTCCCTTTTAATAGCAAGTATTTTTTAGGACACCCCCTTTACTGTTCTAAGATAAAGCTCATAGATGATAAAACCCAACTGCACACATAAATTTCAAAAAAATAATAGTGTCTTAACCGTAACAGAAGAAAGAAAGGAAAATCCTTTCTAATAAAGTGCTGTTGTTTCGGGATGCGAGAACATGAAATACCTCTCTAAGTGGGATCACCTCGACGATGACAGTACAAACGCAGACAGAGCACGGTGAATGACATCGCCATGCCAGATGGTCACTCTTAGTGAACTCCTGAACAAAACAAAGTGCAGCCTTTCTTCCATTTACCTGATCGTTACATTCCCGGAAAACTCAGCACATATTATCACCTGGCAAAATTACTTCCAACTTTATATAGAAAACACAGGCTCAAGGGTCAATGATTACCACCGGCTGCTGGTTTTGTTTGCTTTCCACTTACCTGAATGTTCAGTAGGACATTTCAAAGCCCCATGGGACAGACAATTCTTTTCTGTGTGATACTAACTTACAATGTACAAGACATCTAGCACTGTTGGCCCTTCCCCTCCACCTTTCGGCAACAAAATTGCCCTGTACATTTCCAAATCACCCCCTAGGGGTGGGCCACACCCGTGGAAAACCCGCGGTGGTTGTTAAAAGGCCCCGCCCGATCCCAGCCTCGCCTGAGCTGTTTCCCTCTCCCAGCAGGCCTTAGCCGCCCTGGACTTCCCAGCTCTTCTCTAAGCCAATCCTTCCTCTTTCTGAGCCTCCGGGGCTTTGCTCTTTACCTGGAAAACTCACTCTTTATTTGGGTAACGCACTGAAGCTTTGGACGTCTGCATTTCCAACTTCCCAGCCTAATTCCTCACCCTGGATTCCACGTTTCGGCACTGGCACTTAGGACAGTCTGAGATTTCCACCCGAGTTCGTATTTTGCTAGTCAGTGGCAGCTTAAACTCTCAGCTCCCAGAGGGCGGGGACCACGCCCACCTGGTTCACTCGGATTTACTCGGTCAGGATCCCTCCTGCGGGCCTGGAACTTAGTAGGCAAACAACAAACAGTTGTGAATAACTGAGCGAAAGATGGGGTTCCCCAAGAAGTCCAGAAGGCCGAAGCGTGATCATGGAGGCGGAAGGTGTTCCCCCCACACCCTAGGGCAGATGGGAGTTGAGGTGGAAGATTCGGGGCACCTTAGGGTCCACTGGCACTAGCGTCCGGGGAAGGCACGCTCGCTCTCGGGGGGCGGGGACCGCCCGGCGCACGGCGCCACCCGGCGGCTGGCGGTTTCAGCCGCGAAGGGGCGGGGCGACCATAGAGAGCGCGCCGCGGAGCGAGTGGCCGGATGCGGTCACCATAGAGACGGGGACTGACAGCGAGCGGAAGAGGAAGGAGGGGGCGGGGCTGTGAGGTGGCAGCGGCTGCAGCGGCGGAACCGGCGCCTCGGCTGGGCACTGGGGGTCTGTTCCTCTTTCCCCACCCTCCCCACCCCCACAAGGACGACAGGGGCGCCGCTCCCCACGACAGGCGCAGGTCCCACCCCCACGCCCTCGCCCCCCTGCTCCCCGGGACGGCGCTGGTCGCGGCGATCACATCCTTTGTCCGATCGCCCCTGGTCCTGCCGCAGGGGCCTCCCCACCGCGGGCTTCGGGCTTTCCCTTGTGGCCTGTCGCCCGCGGGCGCAGGCAGGGCTGTTGCCCCTGCCGAAGGGCCTGGGCTCGGGGTCTTGACACTCCCCTCCCAGTCCCACTGTCCGAACAAGCGGAACTGAGTCTGCAGCCCCTCGGCAGCTCCGTGACGCAGCCAGTTTTATTTTTGTTTTGAGACTACCGGCTAAAAGTCGCTTTGAGCCTTCTTTCCAGGACTGGAAGTGGTCTGTGATCGCTGAGAGACAGAGCAAGGGCGCTGGGCCTGGCACGGCCACGGCCGCAGCCAGCCGAGGCTCGGTGTGCCTTTCCGGGATCCCTGCGCTGCCTTCCGCTGCTTCTCGTCGTCTCGGTTTGGTTTGGTCGGGGTGCCCGGGGCCCTGGTAAAGCCAGACACCGAATGGCTCTTCCATAGCCGGAGTTACTGTGATTTGCCTCCTGTCCCCCGTGAGAGGGAGGCGGGCAGCCCGGGGCTCTCAGCATCTGGGATTGGGAGAAGCATGTGCTGCTGGAAGGCTCCATCAGCTGCCGTGCGCCCCTGAGCGGCTCTCCCGGCCGGTGCCCTCATCTGCTCCCCTCCTTTGGTGGCCAGGACGTCTGCGGGCCATGCCAGTGGCTCCTGACCACTCCTGACTGGGAGGAGGGGCCCCTCCAGCCCTGTGTTTCCTCAACACGGGGGAGTGGAGTAGAAGGAGGCCCCGATCCAGCACCCCTTCAGTGAACTGAGTGAGAAATGTGCCCCCAGCCTGGCGCTCTTCGGGCAAGGCCTGCTGAGGAGGCTCCTCTAGCAGGGGCCCCGGTTCTGACGAGTCACGGGCTTTTCCTCTCTTCATCAGTGGTTGCTGGCGCTTGACTTAGTCTGCAGAAGTGTGTAGTCCTCCTTTTCCAGTCAGACTTTGCAGGGTTGAACTTCATTTCCTCCTCTTTCCACTGGAAGACGGGCCATAAGCCATTAATGAGTGAAATTGATTCTAATATTACCATTTGGACCGAGGGTTAGATCTGGCACTTGGGTGACGGAAGATCAGGCAGTCAGGATTGTGAAGACCGGCCAGTCCAGCTTCCTGGGGATGCTGGGCCTGGACGTGAACACGCCTCACTCCGTGGCCAACCTCACTGGCCGCAGGTGTCCTGGTTAAAGCTGCAGGCCCACTCCTGGCCTGGCGCCCATCAGCCCACGGATCGGTCCTCAAGGCTGTGCCCTCCAGGGCGCGCACACGGCAGGGCCCGCCACCATGCGCCTGAGCTCCCTGTTGGCCCTGCTGCGCCCAGCACTGCCCCTCATCCTGGGGCTGTCCCTGGGGTGCAGCCTGAGCCTCTTGCGGGTTTCCTGGATCCAAGGCGAGGGAGAAGACCCCTGTGTAGAGGCTGTGGGGGAACCCGGAGGGCCGCAGAATCCCGACTCCAGAACTCGGCTGGACCAGAGCGATGAAGACTTCAAGCCCCGCATTGTCCCCTACTACAGGGACCCCAACAAGCCTTACAAGAAGGTGCTCAGGTGAGAGCTGCGTGCCCCCCGACCCCAGTGTAGGGCTGCTCCAAGCCCTGGCCTTGGCTGCCTTCGCTGAGAATCCGTGTTAGGCTGCTTGCAGTAATTCATACCATCATGGTTTGTGCCTATTTTTTCCCTCCTCCTCAGTCTAAGCAAGTCTCACCCATTGGTGTTCCATTAGTGTTGGATGTCTTAAATAGGGTAGGAATTGCATGGACTTCATGTAATCTGTCATTAGCGGACCCCTCACCAAATCGATTCTCGTGTCTGCCGTTCAGAGCACGCTTTCCCCAGGCGCTAACTGGTATTGATGAGGTCTCTTGCTCCTCTTTGCTCCCCTCCAACTCACTGGGTCCTGGGGGATGTCCATGCCGCACAAGCTGGGTTCCTAGAAATGAGGGAGCTGGCCCCTGATGGGTTGGTGTCTCCACAGGACCCGATACATCCAGACAGAGCTGGGCTCTCGGGAGCGGTTGCTGGTGGCAGTCCTGACTTCCCGGGCCACGCTGTCCACTTTGGCCGTGGCCGTGAACCGCACGGTGGCCCACCACTTCCCTCGGTTGCTCTACTTCACTGGGCAGCGAGGGACCCGGGCTCCAGCGGGGATGCAGGTGGTATCACACGGGGACGAGCGCCCGGCCTGGCTCATGTCCGAGACCCTGCGCCACCTTCACACGCACTTCGGGGCCGACTACGACTGGTTCTTCATCATGCAGGACGACACGTACGTGCAGGCCCCCCGCCTGGCAGCCCTCGCCGGCCACCTCAGCATCAACCAGGACCTGTACCTGGGCCGGGCAGAGGAGTTCATTGGCGCCGGCGAGCAGGCCCGCTACTGCCACGGCGGCTTTGGCTACCTGTTGTCGCGGAGCCTCCTGCTTCGGCTGCGGCCACATCTGGACGGCTGCCGGGGGGACATCCTCAGCGCCCGTCCCGACGAGTGGCTCGGCCGCTGCCTCATCGACTCCCTGGGTGTCGGCTGTGTCTCGCAGCACCAGGTGACAGCCCTTTCACGTCAGCCCCGGTCCCTGACAACTGGGTAGTGCCTGAGGGGTTGGTCTGAGGGCTGGGCGCTGCCGGCTCCCTCCCTGCAGCCCCTGGGGCCGCCGTTTGGTCCTTCACGGACGCTGAGTGCCCCTCGGGCTGCCGCTGCTCACCTCGGGCAGCCTTCGACCCCAGGGGGCTGTCAAGAGTGGCATGTTGTCAGTGACCCTGACCATGGCAGAAAGGCGTCTTCTGTTCATCAGGCCTCCCCCCATCTGCCCCCTCCCCTGCCACACGCACAGTTTTGAGCCTCCTGGGAATGTTCTAGAGGGCCATTCTCCTGCAGAGCTGCCCCGAGAGCTAGCTGCCCCTAGAGGGACCGGAAAAGGAGACAGATTCTTAAGAGTACTGGGTGGCTCGTAGCTGTGGCTTTCTGGGGAAGAGAGCACCCTTAGTTGCCTACTGAACATTCTTTTTTCCAAAATGTGGTGGTGAGGGTAAGGCCAAGGTTCAGGGGACACTGGACGGGGCTCCTGCTCCCCTGTCCCTTGATAGTGGTGGCAGTGGTCGGGGGGACATTGTTTTGGTTGGTGTGGCTGGGACAGGGGGCCCTCTGTGCGCCGCACTGATCAGGCTGATTGGTCCCTCCAGGGGCAGCAGTACCGCTCGTTTGAACTGGCCAAAAACAGAGACCCCGAGAAGGAGGGGAGCCCGGCTTTCCTGAGCGCCTTCGCAGTGCACCCCGTCTCCGAGGGGACCCTCATGTACCGGCTGCACAAGCGCTTCAGCGCACTGGAGCTGGAGCGCGTGTACAGTGAGATAGAGCAACTGCAGGTGAGCCTGGGCCGCAGCTGGAGGCTGACTCCGGAGAGAACGGGCTCCTGGGCCCAGGTGGAGCACCCCGTCAGCTCCCGGGAAGGCTGGGATGCGGTTAGAAGGGTCTGCAGGTGAACTCTGGAGCTCGGGACGCCGTACGGTGCCTAGAATAGTTCTAGCTCCTCTCCAACAGTGCCGCTGCAGGGAAGACGCAACAACCCAAAAGTCCCCAGACTTCTAGCGCTGTCCCTAAGACACCCAAGGGTAGCAGAATATCCTGGTCGACTGTGGGGTTGTCGGAGGGGAAGAACAGGTGAACACGAAGGTCCGGTTGTCCGGAGGATGGGGGCTCCCTGGGTATGGGAGGGGGTCGCTGTGGAGCTCCTTCCATTGGAGAATGCCCTACCATCCTTCTGCCCCCGCCCCACCGCCTCCTCACTGCACCTGTGCACCGGGTGCGACTCATGTTTCTCCTGTGCTTACCGACCAGGAACGTGAGGTGCAGGGAAGGGAGTGACCAGCCCAGGAGCACCCCACTAAGTGCCAGGACAGAGCTGGGAGCCCAGGACAGGTCGGGTCCTCACTGCCTACCCGGGAACTGACTGTGTGTCCCTCTCAACCAGGCTCAGATCCGGAACCTGACCGCGCTGACCCCCGAGGGGGAGGCCGGGCTGAGCTGGCCCGTGGGGCTGCCGGCCCCGTTCACGCCGCGCTCTCGGTTTGAGGTGCTGGGCTGGGACTACTTTACAGAGCAGCACATCTTCTCGTGCGCGGACGGGGCGCCCAAGTGCCCGCTGCAAGGGGCCAGCCGCGCGGACGTGGGCGACGCGGTGGAGACGGCTCTGGAGCAGCTGAATCGGCGCTACCAGCCTCGCCTGCGCTTCCAGAAGCAGCGGCTGCTCAACGGCTACCGGCGCTTCGACCCCGCGCGGGGCATGGAGTACACGCTGGACCTGCTGCTGGAGGCCGTGACGCAGCGCGGGCACCGGCGCGCGCTGGCCCGCAGGGTCAGCCTGCTGCGGCCGCTGAGCCGCGTGGAGATCCTGCCGATGCCCTACGTCACCGAGGCCACCCGCGTGCAGCTGGTGCTGCCCCTTCTGGTGGCCGAGGCCGCCGCAGCCCCCGCTTTCCTCGAGGCCTTCGCAGCCGGCGTCCTGGAGCCGCGGGAGCACGCGCTGCTCACCCTGTTGCTGGTCTACGGGCCGCGGGAGGGCGGCCGAGGGGCCCTGGACCCGTTTCTCGGGGTGAAGTCCGCGGCGGCCGAGCTGGAGCGGCGGTACCCGGGGACGAGGCTGGCCTGGCTCGCGGTGCGGGCCGACGCCCCTTCCCAGGTGCGGCTCATGGACGTGGTGTCTAAGAAGCACCCGGTAGACACGCTTTTCTTCCTCACCACGGTGTGGACCCGGCCCGCGGCCGAGGTGCTCAACCGCTGCCGCATGAACGCCATCTCCGGCTGGCAGGCCTTCTTTCCCGTGCACTTCCAGGAGTTCCACCCCGCCCTGGCACCGCAGAGGTCCGCCCCGGGACCCGCGGGGGCTGGCCCCGACCCCCCATCCCCTCCGGGCGCCGACCCCGCCCGGGGGGCTCCCGGCGGAGGCCGGTTCGACCGCCAGGCGTCCGCGGAGGGCTGCTTCTACAACGCCGACTACCTGGCGGCCCGCGCGCGGCTGGCTGCGGAACTGGCGGGCCAGGAAGAGGAGGAAGCCCTGGAGGGGCTGGAGGTGATGGATGTGTTCCTCCGGTTCTCAGGGCTCCACCTCTTCCGGGCCGTGGAGCCAGGGCTGGTGCAGAAGTTCTCCCTGCGCGACTGCAGCCCCCGGCTCAGCGAGGAACTCTACCACCGCTGCCGCCTGAGCAACCTGGAGGGGCTGGCGGGCCGCGCGCAGCTCGCGGTGGCGCTGTTCGAGCAGGAGCAGGGCAACAGCACCTAGCGCCCCGGCGCGGGGGCGGGGGGCCCCTTCCGCCTCAGCCCGCGGAGGGCGCGGCGAGACGGACGGACAGATGGAGAGCTCGTGGCTGTATTTTTTTTTTTTAATAAGAAAACGTGATTAAAAGTGTCTTCTGCCGAAGTGTTTTCAGGTCGAGGGAAACGGAGTCGGGGGGAGGATCCGAGGGAGGGGCCGGGGAGGTTGTGGACCCACCGCCTCCCCTCTCCTCCTCTCTCCCAGTTGCCAATGACCACACAGCGGCTGTCAGATGCACGACCTTTAATCCAGTTCCCCGCCTCACCGGAAGGCAGGCGGGCAGCAGAGGGGTGACGGCGGAGCCCCGGGGGGGCCGGGCGGCCCCGGCCCGCGGCGCCCCCTCGCGGCGCTCCTAGGTGTTGCGCACCACCAGCGACTGCTCCAGCTCCTGCCTGCGCTGCTGGATCTTTAGAGAAACCAGAGCAGGAGCAGGGTTACGGTGCTGCTGGCGAGGGACGCGACGACCCCGACCAGCCGCCCGCCGGCCCGCCCGCCCCGGAAGAGCATCAGGGAGCAGGGAGGGCTCCCACGAGGTGAGGGGCACGGTGGAGTGGCGCGGGCGCCCGACAAGACCGAGAAGGGAGGTTTCTCCAGGCGAGGAGGGGGGCCTGGGGCCTCCGGGCCCCTCTGCACCTTGCAGTAGAAGTAGCGGCTGACGGCTTCCTGGGACCAGGGCTGGTGGTAGAACTCGGCCCGGCGCTCCTCCTCGGGGTTGCCCGCCACATCTGTCATCACCTGGGAGGGAGCAGAGGGGTCAGCTCCCCCTCGTGGCCCTGTGTACAACCTTTGCTGTCCTCCCCATATGCTTGTCTCCCATCCAGCGCCCCCCCCCCCCGTCCCCTTCACCTTGAGGTCCCGGCTCTGCGAGCAGAGCAGGTCTTGGATGTAGCCTTTGGGGTCTCTGGAGAAGCTTAGCATGAAGTCCCTCTGGATCTTGAGCTGGTTTATGGACTCAATCGTCTCGTGGATCTACAGGTAGAAAGACAGGCGCTTTCACCTGGCCGGGGTGACGCGGGAGAAGACGGGAGGGAGGTGGGAGGCCGGCGGGGGAAGGGCTGCTGCCGTCCCTCTGAAGGACAGTCCCAGGGAAGGGGGTTCACACGTCCCCGGCCCCCCACAGGCCCGTGCCCGTGCCCGTTCTGTGTGTGCTCCGTCCCTTCCGGGCTAACCTCCCACGGCAGCTCTGGGCCCCGGCCCCACCTTGCTGTCCAGAGCGCTGATCTCCTGCTGGTTGGCCGTGGACAGGAGGAAGCTGCTCATCTGCCCCTTCAGCGGCTCCTCGACCTCCACGTCAATGTCGTAGCATGCAGTCTTCTTCTGGTCCGACGGGTCCACGCTGCCGGGAAGCCCAGCCCTTGGCCTTCACCCGCCCCCACAGAGGCCGCGGGCCCTGGGGGCAGAGGCGGTGGGGAGGGCGGGGGCGCAGGGAAGGGAGGGACAGCAAGGGCAGGACCAACGATTCCCTGATCTGAGGAGCAAGCCCAAGCGGGGGGGGGCTCACCTGATGACATGGTTGATGACGATGGGGTCAGGGGGCAGCAGCAGAGCGGTGAGGCGCTGGGGGATCTCGGAAAACTTCAGCCGGGGACAATCAAAAATCTGGGGTGGGGGAGAGAGAGGCCGCTCTTTGGTGCTTGCAAAGAGCATAGCTACGGTTCTAGACCCTTCCACTGTGGAGGGGACGCGAGGAGCCGGGAACAAGTCTCCTTGCTCAGTGTTGACGGGCTGGGCCCAGGGGGCCTGCGGGCGGTGCGGGGCGGTGCAGCACGCGGGCATGGGCCCGGGTCAGCCTGCCGGGGTGCGGATCCAGCGCCCACCACGCACCGTGCGGCCTGAGCAAGTTCCTTGACGGCCCAAACCCCAGCGTCTCCCTCCCTCGAGTGGGGGTGAGGACACTGCCCACCGCCAGGACCCAGGTGAGAATTCAGTGCATCGGAACACCAGGTGCGGGGAACACGGCACCTGCTCCGGGCTCAATAAACACCACCTGCTCTTTCCACGCCTCAGGTGTGTCTGCTGTATTTATTTCTAACGTATGGATAATCTCTACTTCAGTAGAATGAATTTTCGCCAAGTCCCTTTCATAGTAACTGCATTTTCCTCACTGCCCCGCGGCTTAGATGGGACGGACAAGGAACAAGGTTCTCAGTGGCTCAGTCACTCGCCCAGGGTCGTCAGGACCAGGCCTAGAACCCAGGGGCCCAGCTGCAAGTGCCAAGAATATTACATTCCCACAAGCCGTGCAGAGCTCCCGGTCTTCCCGGCCAGGGGCGGCAGAAATGCAGCACAGACCCGCGCCGTGCCCCAGCCTGGAGGAGCGGGGCCCCGACCTCTGGCTGTGAGACCGTGACTGCCGTTTCTAAAGCCTGGGGTATCTGGGAGGCAGGGGCGGAACTCCCTCAGGGGAGGCACTTCCCCTACCGTTGACGTGGCCTGCTCCCCGCGTCCCATCCCGGCGTCCAGGGTACCTGCTGGAAATACTTGTCCCCGTTGATGTACTCCTTGTCGTGGGAGTCCTGCAGCCTGTTGGTCTTCACGTACTGCCACAGGGCCTGGACGATGGCCGAGCGGCTCTGCGTGTGCAGCCCCAGCAGCCGGGCCAGGCGGGGGTCCAGTTTGAACTGGGGGGGCTGGGAAAGGCGCCCGCGGCAATGAGGGAGTGGGAAGAGAGCCCAGGCGGCCTGGGACCGGGGTGGGGGTGGGAGAGACGCAGGGATCGGGGCTCCTTGGGAACGTGCTTCCGGAGAAGGGGGGCAGAGAGGAGGGCGGGGCCTCTCGGGATGTGTCCCAGAGAAAGGGCGTGGGGGTGCCCCCCCCCAGAGGGCCTCGTGCCGGCTGGGGTGGGGGCTGGTGCAGACCTGGTAGTCCAGCATGAGCAGCAGCGTGCAGCGCACACTCAGGTCCCCTGGCCGCTTCACCTGGAACCCGTCCGTCTCCTGGGTGGTGGGCGTCCGGTGCCACTGTCCGCGGGGAGAGAGCCGGGTCACGTCTCAGGCCCATCTGGGCTGCTGGGCCCTGGGGCTCTGGGGCGGTCCCTGAGGCAGATCTGTGCGGCGGATGGGACGGCGGGACTGGGGCCAGCGGAAGGAAGGCAGTCCCCGGGGCAAGCGGGGCCTGGGCCTCACCTCGACCAGGTGGTTGTCGGGGCCATAGAGGTCTTTGTCCAGCTCGATGACCAAACTCTTGAAGAAGGAAGAGAACTTTCGCTTCTGCTTGCTGGGCTGTGGGAGAGCAACAGGGACCGTGGGGGCAGAACGGGGACTGTGGGGGCGGAATGAACTGGGAGGGGGCGGGGCTGGTTGGGTAGGGCGGCAAGGTTAGAAGCAGGCCTCTGCACCCTGGCTGTCTCTCAAGGCCAGCCCCCCCCACCCCAGCTAGGGCTGACGCCCTAACCCTCAGTGCAGACACCTCCTCGGCCCTCAGCCCAGCCCCGTACCCACCCCAGGACACCCGGAGAGACCTGGGCCGGGACGTACGTCATCCAGGAGCTTCCCTTCCACCCGCAGCTCCCAGGAGGCGATGCTGCCATCGGAATCCTCCGCGTCGGGCTTCGCGGGGTTAAAAGTGTTGGAGATATAAAGACGCAGCTTCCGCTTTTGCTGAGGAAATAAAAGAGGGTCCCCCAGAGTGAACCCTGGGTGCCCACCCCCGGGGCCACCCCCCGCTTTGCCCTTCTGGGACCAGGACGCAGAGCCCTCTTCCCGCCCCCAGACGGAGGCACCTTCATCGGCCTCTTCAGAGCCTCCTGGATGTCCACCCGCTTCCGCATGATGGTTTGGTCCAGTTTCCTCTCGAACGCCAGGAGGTCCATGTAAGCCTGGGACTCGGGGACCAGCTCCCGGATCTGGAAGAGAAAGAGCAAGGGGGGGGGGGCCGGGCGCTCAGCCCATCTTCTAGGTGGAATGTGGGCATGTCCTGGGATGCCAGGGCATAGGGACACGGAGGGGAGCTGGCCGGCTCTGGGACTTCGAGAGTGGCCACGAGACCTCTCCTCAGATGCCGTCTCCAGCAGCAGTGGCTTCATGCTTTAGGGAGAAAAACTGCTTCTCCCTCGTCTAGAGAGACCCGTGCATTTATTTCATCGCTAGGGGAGCTGGAGCCACCGTGGGGCCCAGCAAACTCTGCAGCTTCGCTTCCTCCTCTTGTCCTTTCTTCCGCCACCCAGCCTCTGGGCTTCCTTCGGGTGTCTACACCATGGCTAGGGCCTGGGGGTCCCTCGGAAACTTAGGGGATGTGGCGGCTTGCCTCTGCCCTGGCACCTCACCCGGCCGCTCCAACTGATGTCTCAGCTGTGCTCCGACCCCCCGCCCAGCTCCGTCTGCCTCGGGACCACCGGAGTACAGCCCACGGCACCCCAGGCCCAGGATGCTACCTCCCCTTGACGATTCTGCTCCTTCCCTCTGCCCCACCCCCTCCTTCTGGCCTGGGGAACCTCACTTCTTAATTAGCTTTTTAAATAAAAAGTAAAAGTGACTGTGACCGCTGCAGCCCTGCTCCTTAGGGGGGCGGGGAGACAAATGAGGTGGGAGGGGTGGAGGGAGAGGGGGTGGGACAGGAAGGGGTGGGGGCGAGCTGGGGGCTGCTGTGAAAGGCACTCACCCTTTGAGGGAGGATTTTGTCAGCCATCTTCCTCCTCTTGGCACTGTACATTTTTTAAAGAAAAAACCAGGTTACCATGGCGACAGATCTGGGAGTAACGAGGCCACCTGCTAAATTATCCCGACATCTCTGCCCGCCCGGCTGGGGTTCCCACAGCCCGATCCTCCGCCCGCCCAAGGGGCTGCGACCATGGATGGTCGTGTGTGGCACTGGCGCCCTGTCCTCTCTTGGGGAGCAGAGGACACTGTCCTCTCTCTGGCCTGGGAGCCCGCTCCTGCCCCGCCACCTCCTCAGAGCCAGACAAACGGAGACTTAGGAGGGTCTGCAGCAGGGGAGCTGCAAAGTGTTTGGGAGAAGCCGGGGAAGGAGGGAGGGCAGAGGACAGGGAGGGTGGCTCCGGAGGACTCGCCTGGGCTGCTGAGCTGGGGTGCACGGTCCAAGGGAGGGCAGCCGACCCCCGGACCCCAACCCCTGGAGCAGGAGGTGACGGCATGGAGCTGGTGAGGACTGCACCCCTGCCACCCTAGGCTTGGGAGGAGCCTCAGACAGGCAAAGGGTGCTCCTGCCTTGGACTCGGGGACACACCCATGGGGATCCAGAGGGAGCGTGGGGTGTGGGGGGGGCATGTTTCTGTAGGACGTGACTTCGGGCTGGAATCGGATTCTTCTTGACCCCACTAGCTGCATCTGACTCCCAAACCACCCCAGGAAATTCTTGGCGAGTTCTTAGCTGAGAACCCAGCCTAAAGGATGGCTCTACACTGCCCCCGTGTGGTGCTCTCAACCGCTGCCCCTCCCTGCCCCAAAATCTTAAGGCTAGGCAAGAGCATTCCATTAAAAGTCTGATTGTGCTTTGAACGAATTATCGATGTGAAACTCTCCGTTCATACAAAATAAATCAGAGGCTCGTGCGCTGCAAAAGGCATTCATCATAGGATTCCTGAGAACAGAGAATTCTCCCTGATGTGTAAAAAATATCAAATAGCGAGGTAAAATCCATAGGATTCATCTTACAGGACCCCATCTGGCAAGCACAGGAAGCATGTGTGAGGGCTAAACAGTGAAACCCACAGGGGCGTCTCGTCAGGCACAGCAGGCGCTTGGGGGGGGGGGCACCAGCTGGCTCTAACAAGGACATGGACTGGCCCCTGGTGCCCTGGGGGCACGCCTGGTCCAGAGGACAGAATATGACAGCCCTTCAACCTCCGGGTACCTAAGAATCACCTGGGAGCACCCCTGGGCAGAACCCCCCACCCCCACCCACAGGGCAAATTCCCAAGCCCCACCGCCCCACCCCCCACCCCTCCCCGGCCAGGCACCCAGGTTGCCAAGACCCGCGTGCAGCTTTTTAACAGCCCCGCCAGGGGATGCTGGGGAAGGTGCGCCGGACAGCCCCACTTTGAGAAACACGGTCCCACAGCTCTCTGCTCTCCGTCCTCCTGCCAGCCCCCACCTCCCCCTCCCCAACCCCAAAAGACTGAAGCATCGCCCAGAACCCGGGAACGAGGGGTGGAGAGAGGGACGGAGCAGGTGACACGGGGAAGGGCGCGACGGCCGCAGCCTGCCTACGGTGGGCACACAAAGGAACCAGAGCGGTGCCCCCTCAGTCCACCCCTCCAGAGGGCATCCCTCTCAGGACGCCGGGCTCCCCGCTGGTCATTCCTCCCCGCCCCTGCCAATCCCGCTGCTCGCCCACCCCGTCCCTGCGGCCCGCCCCCTCCGCGCTGGGCCCCACTCACCTGCGGCTCCGCGCGGGGGCGGTGGGTACCGGCTGGCCCTGGCTCTGGGCCTGGCTCTGGCCGGGCGGGGGCGCTGCTCTCTTGCGGGCGGGCTCCATGCCCGCGGGGGCCAGGCCGGGTCGCACGGCGGGGCTGCCCATGTACGGGGAGCCCGGGGGGCCCATGGGCGCCCCCTGGTGGGGCATCCGGGCTCCAGACGGCATCCCGGGGCGCTGGGGTGGGGGTGGGGGGCGGGAGCGAAGCAGAAACGGGCGCCCGTGGGTCAGACCCGGTCCCGGCTCCAGGCGCGGTGAGCCGCGTCTCCCCCACCCCAAACCCCCGGCCGGTGACCCTGCTGCAGCCGGCGTGAGCGAGGGTGGGAGGGGCAGGGGCGCCGGAACCGCGCCGCCTCGGCGGAGGGGGCTTTGCGTCTCGCTGCAGGAAGCTAACTGAAGCCAGGCAACTGCACGGGGCATTGCCAGCCTCGGATTTGCGGAAGGTACCGCGAAAATGAATATTAATGGCGCCTTTCAACCTTTTCAAAGGATGTGCACATCCTCACGCTCCCCTGTAAGGCAGACGGAGCGGATCCTTCCGTCCCCACTTGACAGATGAGGCAACCGTGGCTCGAGGAGAGAGCGACCTAGCCAAGGTCACGCAGCTCCTCCTGGCAAAGGCAGCATTAAGCGGCCAGGGCTCCCAGGTGCCTGCTGCTCCGCCCAGGATGGGGTCTTAGCTCCCCGCGGGCCTCCTTCAGGCCCCTCTCTGCACTCATGCCCTGCTTCCTGGGCGGTCCCGCCTTGCCTGCGCCCCCCCTGCCCCCACCTCCACCCACTCTTGTCTCTGGGGCCCTGCTTTTGACCCCTCAGCCCCCACCCCTTACCCCCGTGGGCTGATTCCAAGCTTCCACCCCCAGGGGCCTCTATAATTTGATCCCAAGGTGAAGGCTGGGGGTGGGGCTGGGGGCCACCCAAGGGGCTGAGGGGGTGAGCATTCTCTCTGCCCGGGAGGGCAGCAGGGGGGCCCGCGGAGGTGGACGGGCCCGGAGCGCTGGGGGAGGCCAGAAGCAGCCACATTTCCTCTCACATCCTTCTCTGCCTTCCTGTCGGCCTGAATCACCAGAGGGGGTCCCATCACATCCTCCACTTCCCACCCCACCCCGGTGAGGTCATAGCTCCGGGCTCAGGGCTCGGAGGGGGCCGTGGAGAGGACAGGAGGCAGGTGTGTTCCCTTGACACTGTCCAGGCGCTGGGATGGGATGCAGACGAGATGCAAACACACCGAGGGAAGTGTGTCACAGGCTTCGCAAACCCCGCTTGTCCGGATTCCGGGACAGAGCGCGGAGGGTGGGTGGGATGGGGACTGGGGCGAGCAGAGAGCAGAAGGAAGATCGGGGAGCAGGGGGTGCCAACCCCGTGCTCTGTTATCATTGAAACTCTACCACTTTGCCCCCGGGAGTGCAGCTGCCCCCCAGACACAAGGAGGAGCCCTGACCCCCGCCCCCAGCTCGTGAACCCCTCCTCACTGCCAACTCCCCCTCCAGCCCGGCACTGTCTAACCCTAACCCCCGGCCGGCCAGCTGTCTCTGTCCATCTCTCCCCCAGTGAAAGCGGCTTGTCCATGGGCCTGCCTCCCCGACCCACCTGACCCTGTCACTCACACCTCCAGGGCCGTGGCCCAGAATGGAGCCCGGCCCGGCCATTCTCCACCAGCGCAGCCAGCCGGGGCACCAGGAGTGGCGCATGGGGGCTCACGGCCGCTCCAGAACTGAGGCTCTGAGTCGGCCAAGTGAAAAAGTCCACACGTGTAGCCTTTCTCCCTCCTGGATGGGCTTTCGAAAAGGGAGTGTCCCGGGCAGCGAGGTGAGGGCTGGTCACGCAGCTAGCCAGCACAAGCACCCCTGGGAGGTTATCCCAGGGGCTCTGGCCGGAGGACAGGCCACCCCAGGAATCCCACTTTCCCTATCAGCTCTCCTCCCGTTTGTCAAGGTCAGTGACACTCGCTCCTCCGCTGAAGAGGCCCCAGAGAGCCGTGGCGGCCACCAGGGCCATCCCTGTGAAGGGCCGAGATTCTAGGGACGCCGGCCGCCCTCGCTGGGGCATGCCTTCCCTGGGCTCCGAACCAAATTTGGCCGCGGTCAACCTGACTGCCTCTCCCATACCGGCTCCCACCCCAAGTTCTGGAGCTCCTGCCTCCCCGCTGCTGCTGCTGCCCTCCACACCCCTCTCCACCTGGGCCCCGTGGCCTCGGCGGGAGGCTTCCACGCCCTCGGGTGGCCCTGGGCTCCCTCGGGTCCCCCGTGTGCCTCTCAAGCCTGCCCCTGGCAGGACAGCGCTGCCCTGTCCCTTTGGTGTCTAGGCCTCCCGTCCCTGACTCCAGCCCTTCCTTCACACCTTTGAGGCATCAAGGACATCAGCTTTGGGTGGCTGAGTCGGCCAATGGGATCCTGGGACCCCTTCCTCTGGGGTCTGCCCATGCAGAGAGGGCCTGGCTCAGAGCCGGGTGGCAGAGACCATCGGCAGAACCCCACAGCCCTCCTGATAGGATGCAGAGATTGTTCAGCGGGAGAGCTTCCTGCCCGCGGTGCCTCCAGGGGTCACCTGCTCCTTGCTCCCGAGATACAGTCAGAGAGACACTCCACCACCCTCCCAAGCCACCACGAGCAGCCAGCCCAGCCCACGCCATGTCCCCCACCCCCACCCCCAGGGCTGGGGTAACCCCTGGGCCCGCAAGGGAAAGAATCGCAGAAAACACGCCTGGTACAGGGGGGACCCCCCCACTTGGGGGGGACAGTCCCCAAGTCCCACCCCCAGCCCCTGACAAGAGCCCATCGCCGGGCACCCATCCCCGGCCGGCCGGCCGCCCGCCCGAGGACGTGCTGGGGCGCCAGCGCGCCGGCACAGTCCCGGGGCCGGGCCGCGAGCCCGTGGCGCCCCCCGCGAGCTGGTGGGAGCGCAGGGCCCCCCTCCCGGCCTCTCCCGATCATCCCTCCATTCAGCCCGCGCCAGCTCGCTCCCCTCCCCCGCTAACTTTCCCCCACTCACCACCCCATGGACCAGAAACTCAAAAAGTTTGCTTTTCGTGGCTTTGCGCGCCCCTCCGGCAACTTCGTCCGCGGCCATCGGGGTGGGCGCAGCGGCTCCTCTCACTCTCTTTCTCTCTTCCTCTTTCTTTCCCTTTTCTGCCTTTTTTTTCCTCCAACTCTCCCCTCTGAGTCCTGCTGGGCTCTCTCACACTTCTACTCGAGCGGAGTGGGGAGGGGGCCCCTTCAGGGCTGCCCTGACGGCCCACGGCCCACGCCGCCGCCGCCCGCCCGCCGCCGCCGCCGCCGCCGCCCGCCGCCGCGGCTGCCGCATTCCTGCACTGATAAGACAGAAATAGTCCGGCGGCCCGGGGTCTGCCTGTTGACTCGGCGGGGACAGCAAAGCCTGCCTTTCCAACCCTCGTTGTCCAAACAGCGCAGATAAGCGGCGGGGCGCGCCGGCGAGCCCGGCTCCGGGGCGCTGGGCAGCGAGCGGCACTGCAGCCGAGGCCGCCCGAGGCCCGCGGGAGGCGGCGCGGGGAGGGGACGCGAGGGAGGTGGCAGGGGGCTCGCCGGCCACCAGGCTCTCGCCACAAATAGTTTCTCGGTTAGGGAATCCGGCGGCAGGGCCGGGCAGGGAACAGTCAGTTCCAACTTTCCCCCAAGTGGCTCCTGCTGCATTTCTGAGGCCCTTTCCCCAGAGACCTGGCAGCCCGAGCAGGGAAACATTCTCCGGGAGGGATGGGGGGAGCCGGAGCCCGGGCCGGGCCTTCCTCCCGCGCCCGCCGGCGGCGGCCGCGGCGGTGGGTGTGCCGGGGAGGCGGTGTCCCCTGCGTCCACAGATGTGTGCGCCCTTGTCTGCCCGCGAGTGTGCCTGCACCCTCGTGTGGGCACGGCGGTGGGTGTGGATGTGCGTGCACAGACAAATGCCTTCTCTGTGTGCCTCCCTCCAGGGGAGCCGCGGGTGCGAGAGGGCGCGCGCGGGGGGTGCGTGCGTGCGTGCCTGCGTGCGTGGCGGGACCTGGCCTGTGTCTCCCAGCTTCGTGTGAGTCTATTTCTGGGTCTGTGAGTCTTTGTTTGTCTCTATGTGTGAAAGTCAGGGCACTAGGGGGTGTATTTTGGAAAGAGGGCGGTGGATGAGGCTCATGAGAACAGGAAGAGAGGAATGTGGGGGAAGGCAAGGCGCTGGCGGGGGTGTTGTGGACGGATGGGGAGAGGGAGCCGGGAGAGCAGGCCTGCTGGCTTTGGAACCGGGGGTAGGGTAGGGGGCTGAGCGGGCCCGGGGCTGCTGGGGGTGCTAGGGCCAACCTGAAGACCCCAGAGAGAGCAGAGGTAGGGGAAGGGTTATGAAGGAGCTCCAGAAGGCTGGTGCGGTGGGAGCTGGCAGTCCCTTGGGTGAAGGAGGGACAGGAAATGGGCGGGGCAAGTCCTGAGATCCACAGGCTGGGAGCCTTGGCACCGCCCCCCTGTCCCCGGAGACCACACCCCTTTCTCCTCCTTCTGGAGGAAGAGCCCCCGTGGGTTTGGGCACCACAGTGGGTCATGTCTATGGGCCTTGGCGGGGCTGCACTGTCGGAATCCAGGTGGGGCAGGGCGATGTGGTGGAAAACTTATTTGCAGTTAGGCCCTCCAGGTCCAGCATGGCACCAGGGTGGGGGGAAGGGCCGGCCCTCCACCCTGTAGAGCGCCTTCTGAGGTCAGGACAGAGAACCGTGGCAGTATTCCATTCGGGGAGTCCGGACTGACTGCACCCCGGTTTTCCCTGGACCTTCGTGGCTCCTGGGCCACTTGGCCACCTGCTGTCAGTCCCCTGAAAGGCCAGAGAGGACACGTGACGCCCTTCCTACCAAATGTCTACCCAGGTTTCACTGCAGACCCTTGTCCACGGAGCCTGGACCCTGGGGATGGGTGGGGGGAGAGGGGACAGGCCGTGAGGCTGGCCACAGGCAACCTGGGGAGGTTCACTAACTTCCAAAACCCCTCACCATTGCCATTTCTAAGCCTCCGCTCTCCATATTCTGGAATGCTCTCTACCTCCCTTCTGCCTGTTCAGACCAGACGCGTCCTTCAAAGCCCGGCTCAGGCCCCACCGCCCCCAAGAAGCCTTCTCTGGTCCCACTCGCGTACACAGCTCTTCCTCTTCTCCGAATGTCACTGCCGTCTTCCCCGTGCCACGGACCGGCACTGGGCTGACTCGGTCTGATGTGCCCTGCGCTTCGTGTGGGTTGGGTTGGGTTTCCCAAGTAGGTGGTGGCCCCCTGAAGTCAGGGGCTGGGTTTGAGCCCCACCGTTTGTCCCCCCCCCCATGCCTGGGCACAAGCACCCACATGGCCACATGCCTGCTAACGCCTGTGGCCACCCACAGCTCGGCGGCCAGAGGAGGGTACTCATCCCCGGCCACCTACCTGATGGTGTGAGTCACCATGGGCACCCCCACTTTCTGAGGGTGCTTCTAGCACGGACAGGTGAAACCGCAGGCCTTGGGGAAGCTTCTGGGGGACCGGGCACAGGTAAACCTCTGTAGGCTTTGTGTAAAGCACAGTTCTCCATTCCTGGAGACGCCTTTTGGAAAGAGGAGGTGGGTGGGCACCCCCAGCTCCTGGGGAGTCTGAGGGTGAGGCTGCCCAGCATTCCTGAGGGGCTTGGTCTGTGTGGTAGAGGTGCAGGAGGGGGTTAGACCAAGGGTGATGGTGGAACCCGGGAGCTGGTATCACTCAGGTTCATAGATAACTTCTTCCCGGGCCAAGCCCGGACCAGGGCTGCCCCTGCAGCCAGCTCCTGGGAGATACACCCCCCGCGGCACAGAATGCACACATGCGGGCCTCACGCACCAGGCACACGCAGTAAGGCAAACACCAGGGGACGGGGGCGCAGGGATCTGCGCTTGCGGGCACACCTTAACCAGCGCCACATCGCGCTCACGAGGCCGCAGGCACAAAGCCCCCACCGCCCGCAGACACGTCTGCGCGCCCTCTCTTTAAAGGGCTACCCCAGAGGGGCGGACCCGAGGGAGCCTTCGGGCCAGAAGGCGGAGGCGCCAGGGTGCTGCCCCGGCAGAAACCGTCCACGTCACAAAGGCCAGGATCCCCGACCGCTCAGCCCCCCCAAGGGCGCTCGGCAGTGCCCCGCCACTTTCCCCTGCCGGGTGGGGAGGCGGCCACGCAAAGCACCCGGTTCCAGCTGGCAGAGGGCTTCTTCCCAGTCCCCGGTGCCCAGGCCGACCAGCCCAGGCCGCGCTCCGACTGGGACGTGCGCTTGTCCGGGCGGCCCGGAGCCGGAGTCCCCCCTGCCGTCCCCCCATCTCTCCTTCCCTCGTCGCCGAAGCACCACCGGCACCAAATGGCAAAGCGCCGCTCCCCGCGCAGGCAGGGAGAGATGCGCCGCGGCCGGCGGGACAGCTCGCCGCCCCCCGCCCCCCAGCCGCGCCAAGCGCTGGGGGCGCGTCCCGGTCTGCCGCTGTGCCCCTCGCCCTCTCGGGCCCGGGCCCGGGCCGTAGCGGGAGCCCTGCCGGAGCCGGGCCGGGCATGCGCACTGCGGCCTCCCTGCCGGTGAAGGTCAGCCCAGGGCCTAGCTGCAGGACTGGGGCGGCGGGGGGAGCCGAGGAGGGCGGAGGGATGCAGCGAGGAGACTTAACTCCTTCCCTGCGGGAGGATGGGCACCTGGGCTAGGGCCCACGCCCCGATCCCAACCTCCCGTCTTCTGTGGAGGTCCCATGACGGGGACCCCGCTCCGGGGGAGGAGGAGGGGGGGAGGACGGCGGAGAATGTGAGGAGGAGGGGGGAGGGAAGCCGGGGAGGAGGGAGGGAGGCCGGGGAGGAACAAAGGAAAGCGGGCTGCAGGGAGGGGACCTCTGTCTGCTGCCTCCTTTTCCCCCTGCCCCAGCAATAAAGCTTCCCGAGCAGAATGGGACTGCCCTCGCAGATCGCAGATCGCAGCAGATCGGTGGGATTGGGTGTGTGTGTGTGTGTGTGTGTGTGTGTGTGAGAGAGAGAGAGAGAGAGAGAGAGAGAGAGAGAGAGAGAGAGAGAGAGGGAGAGGGAGAGTGGGGATGAAGTGGGACCACCAGAGCTCTCAGGCTGAAGACCCCTGATTTCTGCGTCCTGGACCATCCCCACACCCAGCCTCCACAAGGCCCACTTTCCTTCCTGTCCCTAAACCCCAGGGCTTGCCCAAAGGGGGCCCAGGGGCAGCTCTGCCCCAGCCTACCTTCAGGGCTTAGCCCTGGACAGGCCAGAGGGCCAGGCCCAGCCCCCAGAGGCGAGTGGAGGGGCTTCCTCCAGCCAGCAGCCAGGGCCTGGGCAGGCCAGACCATGGGCCTGGGGGCACCGGGCTGCACCACCTCCATCTCCAACCCCGTCCCAGGCCAGCGCACAGCGGCGCTGGGCACCTCTCTCTTTTCGGGCAAGAGCGGCTCTGTGCCCGGGACCTGGTGTCCAGGGGGGCTGTCTGTCTCTCGGGGAGACTTTGCCTCCCTGTGTCAGCTGTGCACACACCGGGGAGACGAATACGACAGAAAGAAGTGGAAACACAAACAAAGACAGAGCAGGGCCGCCAAACAGTTGTGTGACCTTGGGCAAGTCAGTGTCCTGCGGCTTCCTCAGGGATGAAAGAAGGGCCGCCCTGCCCTGAAACGCGAGGGTTCCATGAGACCGACACGTGCGAGACCAGGGCAGATGGGACGGGAAGGAGAGGGAGACGACACAGCAGGACCACGCCAAGTCAGTGGGCGGGCACTGCTCACCCACAGCGATGCCGCAGGCCCCCCCCCCCACACATGCATCCACCTCAAGGGGGGCTGTCAGCCTCGGGGCAGTGCAGGGCCTAGCCTTGGGGTCCTGCGGTCTGCACAGGGTAAGCAAGTGCACGGTAAAGGTCAGTCAAAGGAGAATGTCCTTCCTCTCTTTGCCTGCGTGGGTTTCCTCAGTCTGCGGGGGGCTCCGAGACCCCCTCCCCGCCCCTCACCCGCAGGCAGTGTGGGACATCAGGATGCTAGAGCCCCCGGTGAGGGGCGGAGAGGGGCCTGCGCAGCCCGGAGGGAAGGGGGGGCTCGTTTGAGATCCTCAACCCATGTTCTCTGCCCCGTGGCCACCATCCTTGCGGTGGCCTCTTGTAACGGTTCCTGCCCAACAGTGTGTGGCTCCGGGCGAGGAGGAGCCACGCTGGCCTGGTCCCTGTTTTGGCACGGATGGCGCTGGTCACGGCGTGGTGTTAGTGTGGGACCCTGAGCGTCCCTCTACCCGCCCCGCCGCCCCCGGCAGCCCAGGGGCTGGGAGGGAGCGTGGCTCCCTCTGCCTGCTGGGGCAGCAGGGCCGTCCCATAGAACCGTCCCGTTCACGGCCTCTCCCTCCGGACCAGCTGGAGTCAGGGCGAATGCAAGGGCACACGAAGGGGGACCCGAGGCCTCAGGGCTTGCAGGCTGTCGAGACACCAAGCAGAAGCAACCCTTCCGGCCCCTCCGCCCTGAGTCCAGGAGCCTACCTCCATCCGCAGGGCTGGGGGACCCCACCCATTCCGCACTGGACCCTCTGTCTCTGGCTGGGGCCATCCCCACTGACCGCTGACCGAAGCCCCGCTCCTGCCAGCGCCCAGATGCCGGAGCCCCTGGGACACCCTGCCCCGTCTCCAGGGCTGTCAGCAGACGCTGGTCCAGTCCTCACTGTCTTCACAGTGTGGGGAGCGGGGACCAGATTCAGGAGACAGCGTGGTGACTTCTCGTGGCTGGCTCCCTGGTCCTGGGCGGGCTCCCACTCTCCACGTGCCCTTGTTCTCATCTCTGAGACCGGACGCTGCTGCCTTACTCCCGGCCTCCGAGAAGGCCGCAGGACCTGAGCTGGACAGAGCTGTCCCCCGGCACCAAGCCTCGAGCACGGACCTGGGCCTCCATGCTCCCCGGGCTGGGAGGACCCTTGGCTGCATGCACTGCATGGCCGGTGTCGGGACCACGTCATGGTGACCGAAGGCCCCGCCCCCGCCCCCTGGAAAGCTGCTGAGGCCTCAGCTTCTGCTCCGACTGGGTGGTCGGAGGGACTTCTGCCCACCGCTCGCTGCATTCTGAGCTCTGGCACGCCACCTGAGCGAAGAACACCGAACACAGGAGAGGGCTCATCTGCCTTTCCTTGAAGACATTGTGGGGGAAATGAACCCAACTGGCCGTGGGCAATGGAATGTACAGATAGAACGCCCACGATGGCAGCCCGGGAACCTGGTCCCCCGCTGTCGGCGGCTCCACCCGAGTCGAGGGGGAGCCCCGCTCACAGGGTCTGGGATGCACTTCCTCCCAGGGAGCCCCACACGCCGCCTCCCCGCACACACGGCTGCCCCGGCTGCCCCTGCCTCCCCGGGCCACAGAAAGCCCCAGACCCCCCTCGGCTCTGCACACGTGGCTTCGTCAGGCTCTACGGACCCCGCTTCTGCTCCCCTCTCCCGCCGACCCGGGCCCTTCCACCCTGCGGCCCGTCATGAGCAACACCTCCAGTCCACTCGGCCCCTTCATCCAACACCCCTTTTGCTTTCCTGCGACAGAAGGTGGGTGCCCCGCAGGATATTTTCCCCAGACCCCTCCCCCCACTGCTGGGCAAGGTGGGGTAGGACCCCCTTTGTCCCATGCCGGCTGCCTACAGGCCCCCCTAGCTTTGCATCTGACCCCCAGACATGAAGCCTTCACTTCCTGAGGGTTCCAGCTCCCTGCTCACTGTCCCACCCGCCGGTGTGACTGTCCCTGTCCACTTCCTGCTGCTTTGCAGGTCCTCCGGCCTGGGTTCCCTGCCACCTCTCCTCCAGCGACCCTGCCCCTCCCTCAGCCCCTTACGCCAGGGCCACCTCTGGAACCTTGCCATGCCAGCCTCTGCCGCCCCCACCCGATGCCAGGCTCAAGCCCCCCACTCTCTGACCACTCTCTCTAGTGCCCCGGACCCCAGTGCCTGTGACGCTACCGGGACCTCTGGCCCACCTCTCTGCCCTGCCTCCCTCCTTGCAACGACACCCGTACATATAGACTCTCCTCTTTGAAGTGGTGGGGAAACACACACACTAGAAGAGGCGCCCCGCTGACCGCCCTTGCACATGTTAATGGCTTCCGTACTGAAGGGTCAAATCCGGCCTCACCAACTCCTCCCCTGCGCCCAGCACCTGACGGTGGCTGGAGGGACACACACTCCCGCCCTGACCTGGCCTCGCTGTCACTTCGGGAGCACAGACTTCAGTGGCCTCACGCAGCCTTGCCATCCCAGCCCGTCCCCGGTCCGTCCGCTTCCGTTCCCAGTCCCACTCTGACACGGGTCCTCCTCGTTTCCCTACTCTGACCCCCACCGCCTCCTCTCCTCTTCACCCCTGGCTGATGCCCTTGCTTCTTGCTTTACTGGGAAAATGGAAGAAACTTCCAGAGACTCCCACAACCCCCTCTACTTCCCGGTAGCTCTCTCTCTGGTTCCTATGGGAGTGACATGTGCTCTGGTCCGGAGCCACCTGCCCTGCCCGCTGGTCATCAGGGACATCGCTCCAGTGGTTCTCTTCCACCCCACCCAACGGGCCAGCTTCCCCCTCATTGCCGGAAGCCACCTGACAGGCAGCAGGCAAAGTCCTTCCACTCCTCCGCCTGCTCATCCTGTTGGCCACTGCCCAGCTGCAACAGAGCTTAGAACTTCTCACTAGCGTTGTCTCCATTCGCTCATGAGCGTTGTCTCCTTTCACCGTCTTTGCTTATCCCCGATCCCAGTTCTTCCCAGCGCTTGTCCTACTCACTGCTCCACCGGAAACGCTCCTGTCGGGGCCACGGATGAGCTCGCTCCACACAGTGGGCCCCTCTCCCCTCTCCTCTCGGACATGCTCTCTCGCCCTGACTGCAGGGTGCTCCCCTGCCTGCGTTTCCAGCTCACCTCCCCTCGCAGTGTGCAAGTGCTTCAGGCCTCAGGCCCGGGCCCTCGTCACTCCCCCACAATCACTTCCTTGGTGACCGTGTCTGACGTCATAGCTTCAAAGGCCACCTAGGTGTTGACAACCACCGAAGTTTGCCTCCGGTGTAGTCCCCTCTCCCGAGGGGATACGCAAAGTTTGTGTATCCTGTAGACTCGGATACGCAACTGTCCACTCGGTGTCTCCGCCTGGGTCTCTCCCAGGGGCTCCGCCTTCGTGCCCCCACGACGAAGCTCCTGCTCTCGGCCCACCGTCCTCGCCCTCCTTCCGACCGCTCAGGCCCACAACCTTGGAGTGTCCCCTGGGATCCCGCCTTCCCCTCCCACCCCCACCCCCCATCCTCCATCCCCCATCCAATCTGAAGGCAAGTCACACTGGCTCTGGACCTAGAATCCGGCTCGTCCGCACCTCTCCCCGCCCCCACCGGGTCCAGCCCGTGCACAGGGGCTGGCTTGCTTCCAGCCCGCCCCTACAGTCTGTTCTCCACATGGCAACCACAGCGGCCCTTTAAAGGGGGAATCAGAGCACATCACTCCTGTGCTCGAAACTCTCCCAGGGCCCCTCGTCTTATTCCGGGTGAGGGCCGGGGTCCTGCAGGCCCAGGAGCCCGTCCCAGCGCCCTGCTCCCTCCGCGCCCTCACTGCCCATCTCCCCTCCACCTCCTTGTGGTTCTTCACCCGCGCCAGGTGCGCGGCCGCCCTGGGGCTCTGCTCCGCGTGCCAGGAAGGCTCTTCTGCATGGCTGACTCCGCTCCCTGAGGTCTTTGTTCAGACGTCCTCTCCTTAATGGGCACACTGCGGCCACACCGGTAAAGTCTGCGGCCTCCCCTCCCCTCCTCACCTCCCCACGGGGCTGCACGCCTCTCCCCCATTCCACATCATCGACTTCCTCCCTGTGTCCGTGTTCGACGCCCCCTCCCCCCCCACCCTTGGAAGCTGCGCTCCAGAAAGGCGGGGACCTTTCTGTCTTGCTCACGGGGAGACCCCGAGGACCTGGCACACGGTGCGGACCGTGAGCCCTCGGGGGTAAAGAGCGCCCGCGCGGAGTCAGCTCGGGGCTCCTAGCACGCTTCCCAGCGCGGGCCGGCGCCACGTTCCATGCTCGCGCTGCGGTAGAACAGTGGCGGTAACATCGCAGGTTCGACGAGGACCGCGCTGCTGCTGGCCAACGACTTCCACGCACGGCGACCGGCCTGGCCCTGACAGAGCCCCCCCCAGGTGGGGGGTAAGATCCCTATTCTGGAGATGAAGAAAAGCGGCTCGAAGAGGCCGTGCGTCTTGCCGAAAGTCCCGGTGCTCTGACGGGCTGGGGCCGGAACTACACATCAGTCCCCCGGACTCAAGGTCCCCGGGTTTGCCCCGCCTCCCAAGCCGTGGCGCCCCCCTGGCGTCTCCGTGTGGGGTGCCTGCCCGCTGGGAGCAGCCTCTGTCTGCGTGTGTGTGTGTGTGTGTGTGTGTGTGTCTCACACACGCAGGCCCCCTCCACCTTCCCCAAACACCTGCCTTTTAAAGGAGAAAAGTCAAGATCCCCAGAGCCCTGTGCATTGAAGCCGAATTACCCTCAATTGTCTTTCAAAATTCACCCCCCAAAAGATCTCCAGCAGACTGCTGCAATCGCTGGGAACACAAATGCTAGGAAATGTACCGTCGAGGTGTCTAAAACAAATCGCAATGTGTTCGACGAGGTGCCTTTAGGTCCCGTGTTAGAATGACTCTTTAGCCCAAAAAAAAAAAAATCTTAGTTCAACTGGGACTAAACCCCTCGCTCCCGTGGGTGGAGCAGTGGGCAGTTTGGTGGCTCTTCCTGGCCTTGTGGGTGGGGACATTAGTCCATGGGACTCCTGGGTGGGAACACAGGTGAGCCACCAGAGCCACAGGCCACGTCCTCCTCCCACCTGGCCACGGCAGTGGGTGCCTCCTGTGGGAATGTGTCACTGGCCGTAGGCAGGGGGCGCTCTGGGGCAGCCCCGCGGCCACCCGGTCCTGCCTTCCCGGTGCCACTCGCAGCCGAAAGTCTGGAGAAGTCTACCCGGCCTGGGGAGGGGAGAGGAAATGGTGTGCGTGGAAGGCAAGAGGCCCCACCTGTGCCCAGAGGACCCCGGGGTCCTGTGGGGAGGCAGCCAGGCAGGCGTGTGCGGGACGGAGGGGCGGAGGCCTGCCCCTCCCATCGAGGGTTTCGCAAATCCTCTCATCGAGGATTTCGCAAAGCCGCACTGCACCGTGTCCTCACACAGAAGACCCTGTATAAGTCAGCAGACCGCGCTTTGCTCCTGGGCCCAAACAGCGCGGGGACATCCAAGCAACGCCGTGAAGACCCGCCGTGGAGTGGCCGGGGTTGGGGAGGCAGGGGAGCGGGCACCCCCGGGGCCTGGACACGCTCAAGGTGCGCTGCCCCCGGTCCCCGCAGACCCTCGTAATGACGGCCGGCTGGTGCCCCAACCCACCTACGTGAGGAGTCTCCACTCGGGGGAGTCTCTCGCCGGCCCTGACCCCCGGTCCTGGCTCCCAGGGCCGGGATCTGGCCTTGGCTCCTGCAGCCCAGCCTGTCTCGGCCCAGGGCTGGGACAACGGGGCCTTGTGACCCTGCCCATTGCCCCCGGTCTCCTGGGGTCCTGTCTTCCCCCAGGCCCTGAACCCGCTGCCCTGGCTGGGGCCTCTGCAGCTCCACGGTGGGACAGCTCTGAGCTTGCACTTGAGAATAAGGCGTCTAAAGCCCTCTCGGCACCGTGGACCTTTGGGGACAGAGCCCCCCTGGTCTCCATCCAGTAGCTCCTCCCGTCACCCCCACCCCTCTGGGGTGACGCACCAAGCGCCTCCAGACATCGTCCCTTGTCCCTGGAGGGTGAAGCTGCCCAGGGCTGAGAACTGCTGCGCCAGACTCCGTCAGAGGGGGGTTCATGCCCGGTGCAGCCACTGATGACCATGACCTTGTACAAGCTCCTCGACCTGTGCAGGCCTCCTTCTCCCCATTTGCAAGACAGGGAGCCCCACAGCTGACTCGCGGGGGTGTGGGGGGAGGGTCCGAGCGAGGTCGTGTGTGTGTAGAAGTCAACACAGCGCCGGGCACAGAGGGAACGCTCCCCGAGCTCTTGGGGCTGTTGCCGGGTGCCTGCCACTGCCATGCTTCCCTCCGGGCTCTGGGGGCCCTGCTGCTGACCCAGCCCCCGCCAGTGGAGGGGGGGCCCTGAAGCAAGGGAGCCCTCGGAGCCCTGCCGTAGCCAGGGTCACAAACACCAGCGGGGGTGCCTGAGGGCCGTTGGCCGGGCGATCACACGTGGTGGTTAATTCTGGGGGCCAGGTGGCGAGTCTGGGTCCTGTGCAAACCACCGGCGGCTTCCTGGAGCAGAGAGCGGCCCTGCGTAGGCAGACCGGGCCTCGCGTGGGAAGCCTGTGTGTGTGCAGCCCGGGAACTCGGGAGGGGCTGCAGGACACGGGAGAGAGGGGGACGCGGTGGGAGCCGCCACAGCACACCGACCGGATCCAAATCCAGGAAGAGTTCATAAGGCCGCGGCTGGCCCGGGGACGCCACGGTCTGGGAGCTGCTGCAGAGGCATCCGGAGGAAAAGCAGGGCCTCCCCTCTGCACCAGTGTCTCCCCGCCTCTGCCTTCCCTTCCCCACGTTTAAGCGAGCACCTACTAGGCGACAGCTTCGTCAGAAGTGCTGCTGATTCACACGCCAGACACAGCCTCAGCGCTCGGGACGCACGAGTTTGAGGACCGGCGAGGGGCCGCTGGGACTGAAGGCCCGGATGGGCTTGGAGAGGCGAGAAGCTCAGGCCGGCTCCCGCCCCAGGTCGGCCGCAAGTCTAGCTCCAGGTCGGTGGGGGGAGAGGCGAAGGAAGGACCGCTGCGTCCCTCTCCAGAGCCCTGGGCACGTGCTAGTGGAGACGGCCTCTCACAGCGGGGCCTGCGGCCAGGGGCCTGGCCCAGTGCTGGGCTCAGAGGACGGGGTCCTTACGGAGGCAGGAGGCAATGCCCCGAACAGCTCCCTGCTCAGCGGGGCTGTGGCTCGGCGGCAGCTGGCCGTGGTGGCGGTGGAGGAGAAGCCGGCAGCTGCCGCCCTGCCGAGAGTCCCCGGGGAGCTGGCTGCGGGGTTGCCGTGGGCTGGGCCACTGACTGAACGCCGGGGTACCCTCTGCATGGGGAGGAAAAAGGCGCCCCTCTGGCCGTGCACGTTCCCGTGAGGGGGGAGCCAGAGCCAGGCGAGGGGACTGCATTCCAGCAGCCAGGGGACCAAGGGGCTCCGCAGGGAGTGGCAGGGAGTCCAGCTGTCCCCGGGGTCAACCCCCTGGAGGTCCAGACTGCCGAGAGCTCGCGTCTCTCCTGCGTAAGGCCGGACCCCCGACACTGAGGGCAGCGGTTGCCATCCCCCGGTTCCAGGATGAACAGTGTCCTCCCCCGCAAAGTCATTTGTTGGGGTCCTAACCCACAGAGCCACAGAACGTGACCTTATCTGGAGACACAGTCCCTCCAGAGGTCATCCAGTTGATGGATGGAGGTCATGCGGGTGACTCTAATGCAGGATGATGGGCGTCATGGTAAAACGGGACATGGGGACAGAGCGGCGGACACGCACAGAGGGAAGGCGATGTGGGGAGACACGGGAGAAGACGGCCACCCACAAGCCAAGGCGACGGCCCTTCCTCACGGGTCCTTGCTCTCGGCCCCCAGAGTGAGCCGACCTGCTGACCCCTGGAGCCCAGACTTCTGGCCTCCAGATCTGCGAGAAAATGCATTTCTGTTGCTTCAGCCCCTCGTCTGGGATCAGTCCCGGGTACCAACCCACGCCCGGCCCTGCTCCCCACTGCCCCCTGCTGGTCTGCACGGGATCGGCACGCCAGTCCGTGGGCCACCCGCTCTACCCCCCGCAGCCTCAGCGCGGCCCTCAGGACGCTGCGCTCCAGCAGCCTGGCCTCCCTGAGGGTCGAGAGGACAACGGCGCCAAGCCACGCCAACCTGTCCCAGCCTCAGTCTCCTCGTCGTTGGAATGGGTGTGCCAGCACCTCACCTGTCTCGCCGGGTGACCGGGAACCCGTGAGGACAGTAAGGAGAGGACAGGTGAAAATTCTCTTCAAGTCACAGAGGGCCGGATAAAGTCACCCCGGTCATTAGTGAGTCACTCCTCGGTAGCCGCCCTTCCCACGTCGGACTCGCGTTGAACTCACTGTCACGAAAACTTCAATTCTCTTTCTCCTCCGATTGTGCCAAAGCATGACCCCCCCCCATCCGTTCTTGGAAAGCGGCCTTTGTGGGCTCAGGAACAGACACGTACGTGTTCCTGTTCATATTCTTCCAGTAAGCCCTAGCCCATCCCTCTGGCTCGAGAGATTCTGAATGTCAAATCCATCATCCCACACGGTCACCCTCCTTCCCAGCCGTGCGCCATCCACAGATCCAGGGAGCACGACCTTCTCCCTTCATCACGACCTTCTCTCCTCGTCCAGGTCTCCGCTGAAGGCACCGGGACAAAGCCCTCTCTCCAGACAATCTGCCCGCCCTGGGCTTCGTCTCCAACCGGCAGTAAGCCTGCTCCCCCATCGGAAGACCCAGTCCCGGGCCGGAGTGCCGGGAGGTGGTGTAGAACCAGCCACGGTGGAAGCGTTTGCACCACGGGCATCGGCCAACGGTACGACGAGTCGGAGCTCAGCAGTTGGGTATTGGCCCACCCCCCTCTGCACCCCGCTCCTGCGTCGGTGCCAGACTCCAGGTGTGGGGGAAGAGCCCGTCAGACACCTCCAGATCAGCACACACACACACATCTCCGTGGAGCTCAAGAGCCCACAAAACAGTTCCGTACTCAATACAACGCAACCCGGTCCTTTCGGCATCCCGGGACTCGGAAGGGCCGCACACTGCTGATCCCGCTTTGAAGACGAGGCTCACAGGTTACTGAGCCACGGACACAGAGCCAGGCCGTGGACTAGCGTGGCAGCGGGGCCACCGCACGGGGTGTAAATACAGACCAGCTGAGAGTGTGGGGGGGCGGGGTTCCACAGCAGCCCCCCCCCACTTCCTGTCAGCAGCACATCCTGGAGGATTAACGAGCACTGCTTCTCAGAATGGGACCCCTAACCGACCCTTGGGAGGGGGTCCTCAGGTTTTGAAGGTTCTTCACAGTTTGTCCCTAATTCATGGGGGCAGGGGGGTGGTGGGACAAGAGTCTACCTCAGGTGACAGCCACTTTTCATGCAACATGTCCCAAACTGACGCCCGCTGACACCTGGAGACCCTCAAGCTCCCGGGGTCAGAAATGGTCTGAGCAGGGGGGATGGGAGGGGTGACTGGGGGCGGGTCATGGGGTGAGGCAAGTTCAAGGTGGGAGTGACAAATGGGACAAGGCCGACAGCTTCTGCTAAGACCACACTGTGTCTTAAACACTCTTAGAAACCTTAAAAATGGGCAGATTTCACACTAAAAACAAAACAGGTTTCCAGAAAGAAACGGAAAATCTGGCAACAGAAGCCCACCAATATTTTGGAAGAGTCAGATGGAGGTGGGGGGGGAGGCTGCCCCTTTTTGAAGGGGGAAGAGCTCTCCAATTCACCCCCCCCATTCCCTGTTTTTTGTTTTTTTTTTAGGGACCACACACTAACGCCCCTGGGGCCCAGCAATTAACGTCTATGAGTGGCCTGAGCATTGAGCGCCAGGACAATTAACCTTTGACCTTGGCTGGAGGCACAGGGCTCTGGCTGCTCCCAGGGGGTTGGGGTCACGCCTCTGCAGGCAGGAAGGAGCGACCTCGGCGGAGGCTCCTGCCCTGACCGCCAGGAGGTCACCTAACCTCCCGGTGCTTCGGTTTCTCTTCTTAAAAGTGATGACGAATGATAGCATAATCAATACATTCTTTCCCTTCAAGTGTTGCGGTGAGGATTAATCATCGAAATCTCAGAAAACTCTTAAAGCAGTTCTTAAGCTCGCCAGGAGCCCTCCACCAGCCCTGGCCCCTACCTTTCTGACCCCAGGTGCTCGGCGCTGCCCCCTCCCGCGGGCGGGCGGCTGCTCTGGGTCTCAGGTGCCGCTGGGGAAGTGAGGGGTGGGCAGCGCGGGTGGAGGGGGGCTGGGGGGCTGGGGGGCGGTCTTGACAGGTCATCCACTGAACAGACACTTTTTTTTAACCCTCACCGGGAAACATGCTTATTGGTTGTAGAGAGAGGGGAAAGGAGAGAGAGGGAGAGAAACATTGATCGGCTGGCTGGCTGCCTCTCAGACACGCCCTGACTGGGAATCGAACCCGTGACCTTCTGGTTGATGGGACGACGCTCCAACCAACGGAGCTACGTTCTTGAAAGTGTTTCTAAGACCGAGTCTTGACCTGGAGGGAGAGGCCAGGGCGCCGCAGGGGAAGGGGTGGTCAAGCTGAAACTCAGAGGGGAAGCTGAGGCAAGGAAAAGCAAAAGCAGAATGACGCTTCTTGCTGGGTGGGGAGGGTGGAGCGGGACCTGCGACAAAGCAGGAACCCGGCTTCTCCGACCCCCCTCGGCCCCGCTGCAGGACACGCCCCCCCTTCCCAAAGCGCCTCCGCAAAGCCGCCCCCTGCGTCCCTGCGTCTGGGGCAGCTGCGGAAGCCCAGTCACCGCCGTGCACAGCCCCGGGGAGCCGGAGGACCACAGCACTCTCGCCTGGACCCCCCACACTGGCTCTCTCTCTCTTTTTTTTTGCCTTCCAACCAAAAACAAATTAGAGGCACAGAGTTTGGCCTGTCGGATACGCAGACTGCATCCGGCTGACAGAGCGCCACTGTCTAGAAGGACCCGCTGACATTTACAAGATGGCTGCACCCGAGTCACAGACGCGGGACCAGGGGCAGGGGGCATCCTGGCTGGTGGGAGGAAGCGCCAAGGGCTTCTCACTGCCCGCCCTTCCCCGGCCTTTACGCACCAACAGGGCGTTGGGCCGGGAACCAAGGGAGACACTGGTCACAGGCAGAGGGCCGGGGTCAGGGCAGCACTGGGCCTCACCCCTGAACCCGGGCACCGAAGAGGACACTCCTGATGCCCGTCCCGTGCGGGGCTGTGGGCACAGGAGTGCCGGCACTCAGCATCCTCGCCAGATCTTTACGGAAGGGGCACCAAGTGCCACCCGACAGACGAGAGACTGGGGCCTGAATAAACCGAAAGCTGGCACCACTGGGCGGCCGCCTCTCCCCCGGGGGGCACCAAGGTCCTGAGCAGCCTGCACGCGCCCCCGGGTAGGAAGGAGCGTTCAAAGAAGCCGGAGCTGGATGTTCCGAGAGCAACTGCCCAGCGTGTGTGAGGGCGGCCGTCGCATGCCCAGAGGCGGACACGTATCAGGGAGGCAGAAATGGTCTCTGACTCTGAAGGGCAAGACCAAGGTCATCGGGAGAAGGCAGCTCCCTCACCCCAAGGACCATGGAGGACAGACTGGGCTTCAGAACGTGGGGAGCAGGTCCTGTGTTGGAGGGACTGCCGGATGGGGTGCTGGCAGGTCCAGGTGGGCAGGCAGGAAAGGCCCGCCCTTGGGGCGTGGGGATGGAGAGGGGGCGTGGCCAACAGGAAACGCGACGCCAGGCCACTCCCTTTCTCTCCAGACTGCCTCCCTTCCTCCCTCTCTCGCTCACTCTCGCATTCCGGAAACAGCTCTCTGTCCCGTGCTGAGCAAGGCAGAGGCAGTTTGCACCCTTAAGGAGCTCTACAGGGACACATTTAAATTTGGGGGACATAAGAAGGCGGGACGTTACACTAATTGGGGAGGGACAATTAGTGGGCCTGGAAGGAGTGGCACTGAAGTCAAGCCTTGAAGAATGAGCTGCATGAGGAGGGAGCTGGAAGGGTGTCGCTGGCAGAGGGAACAGCAAGCGCGAAGGCGCTGCACGCGGGCAGGGGCCGGAAGGCCACGGAAGTGGAAGATGCACTCGGCCGGGTCTGTGCTGCAGAAAGCCCGTCCTGGACGCCCTGGGGGACTGGGGCTGGGGAGGGGCCGACTTGAGTGTGGGGCACAGTTAGGTGGCCACCTCCGTGGTCTGGGCAGAAGACAACAGCGATGGATGGGGGCGGTGACATGGGGAACAAGTTGGGGAACTGAGACGTGTCTAGGGAATAAAGTCCAATTTAAAAATGAGAAGATTTTTCCCAATGGAGAGAGAAGGAAGGGGCAGGGTCAAGGTCACCCCCAGGTCTGGGCTGCCAGGGACGGGGCCAGCCCGCATGCCCACTGCAGAGGGGACCCGGGTCTCCTGCGGTCCTGTATTCGCAGAAAGCTCCCGCTCCATTCCTCGGAAGAGAAGATTTGAATCACCCCCTGCCTCCGCTCTCCATTCTACCCCCTCAGGGGTGGGGGGGGCACTGTCTGATGGGTGGTCAGGGCCTGACACCGACTGGACAGGGTCCTCTCCTGGGTTGGGGGAAGGTGAGTTGGGGGCCGTGCCTGGCTTCCCCTTAGGGGTGAGTCTGTCCTTCTCCCCCTGTCGCCGTGGCAAGCCCAGGTCTACATCTGGGCCTCAGGTTCAAGCCCCCTTTCCTCCACCGAGCTCTTTCCAGAAGGACACGGACCGAGCTCGACCCTCTGTGCCCAGGGTGCACCTCGGGACCCGGAGGCAAGGCAGGCGGCGTCCCTCCCTGCACTCAGATGCACCTGTTGGGCAGACGGGCTGCTCGAGGTCTTTCCTGCAGGAAAGTCACAGCTGTCCCCAGCCCCGGAGAGCCAGAGGACCGCGGGGCTCTCACTGGACCCCCGTGCGGCTGTAGGGACAGTCCCCTTACCCCAGGAAGGTGACTCCGCATGGTTCTGGGTTTGAAACAATATTTGTCGGAAACGCTGACATTTATTGGAAATGCTGACATTTATCGGAAAGGCCGTTGTAAAGAGTGACAGAGGATTTCCTGCAGGCAGGCAGTGCTGCGTTCCTCCAGTTTTACTAAATTTCATCCCTGGGTGGCGTGCGGTCGGCCATGTTTCTGGGGCGGCCCAGCATGCACGGGTCCCCGCCTCAGCCTAGGAAACTGTCCTGGGGCCGCTGGGGACATGGCTTCCCCTGGTCGCCCCGTGTCCCCTTCATGTCCTTGCACAGGAGAGACTTCCTGGGGTCTCGGGGCCAGCCATCACAGCGTTTCTGAGCACACGGTTTGATTTCTGTCGTGTGGGCTGTGAGAGCCGCGGGACTGCGTGGGTGCCGCCCTGGGGGGGCCCGGGCCTCTCGGTGTGTGTGCGTGTGCTGTACACGGACCCCTTCCTGTCACGCATCTCCCCTCCCTGTGTTCCCCCGAGTCCCAATTTCCTCCCTGTACGTGTCTCTGCAGACCACCTCCAACACCTCGCCCCAGGTCCCCTCTCTCCCACCCTCCCTCCCTCCCTCCCAGCACGCTGGTCCTCCCTCCAGGACCAAGATGGTCTTCGGTCTGGAGGGACAGCTGACACGGAGTGACCCCAGGTTTGTACACTCCAGCAGGGAGTGTGCTCCTGAGGCTCTCAGAGCACATCAGGCGGTGGGCGGGGCTGAGAACAACCACTCCCCCACACACAGGGTCCCTCCCAGGTCACAGAGGGTCTGCACAGGACTCAGCACGGGACGCCGGGGGAGACGGCTCCACAGAGCGTCCCCCAGCTGAGCACCGCCCGGAAGCGGGCTGACCCCACGGGGGCAGCAATTCCAGAGGCCACTCCCCCTCCTGCTGGGACCCCTCCTCCCGGGACGCCCCAGCTCATTATTCTTTGCCTTTGGGCTCCCACTTGCTATCCCAACGTGCAACGCTAGGGGGCGGAGGAGGGGCACACGCAGTCCCCCAGCTGTGCGTGCCTGGTCTGGACGCTGGCTACCTGGGAGCTTATCAGCGTCCACACGGAAGCACGTGCCCAAGCCGCCAAGCGTCAAAGGCAGCTCCACGCCCGCCCCTGTGCACGCTGAATGGAGGCCAATTTTAGGTTCGTGTGACTCCAAAATAAACTGCCAGAGACTTCCCCTAGCACCTCACCCTGCACCGCCTTCATCACACAGCGGGGTTGGGGCTCCTCACTCCCTGGAATCCCAGCTCAACCTGAGATTCACCTGGTGACGCGACCCCCTGGGACACCAGGGGGCGCTCTAGGGCGTACTCAGTGCCCCAGGGCCTCCCGGCCTCCCAGCCTTCTCAGGCCTCCCCTCCCCCACTGCCCATCCGCGCCCAGGGCCTGACACAGCCAGGGTCACCCACTGTCTGCATCTGGGGGGCCCTTTACAGCTGAGCTCAGTGCACCCCAAATCAGCGGCGATGTAGGAGGGTTGACCACGTGGGGACCTGGCTCTGGCCTACCTCCCAGGGACCTCAGCTGCCTCCCCAACAGCCTCCCCACCCCCACTGGACCTGGCCTGTGCCCCCAGACACCCCAAAACTGAACGTGTGCAGTGCACTAGCTCACACCTTTCCTTTAAAATCCTGCATTAGACCCTGGCTGGCGTGGCTCAGTGGATTGAGTGCTGGCCTGCTAAGCAAAGGGTTGCTGGTTCAATCCCCAGTCAGGGCACAGGCCTGGGTTGGTGGCCAGGTCCCCAGCAGGGGGCGCTTGAGAGGCAACCCCACATTGGTGTTTCTCTCCCTCTCTTTCTCCCTCCCTTCCCCTCTCTAAAAGTAAATAATTTTTTTTAAATCCTGCATTAGAAACCAAGGCCGCTGACTAGGGAACAGGCCCGCACCTCAGATAGTGCTGAGGTCGCGGGGCAGTGGACAGGACCTCTCTTTGGGGGCCCTGACTTCCCTGCCCCTCACCGCATTTCTTTTCACGGTGACAGCAGCAGGTGACGGCGTTCCCTGCCACCGGCCGCTGCTCCATCCTCTGGGCAGCCCGCAGCCAGTGCCCGCACCACTGCGCCCTGGCATGCCCCAGCCACAGGGGTGGGGGGTGGGGAGAGGCAGGGAGGCCCCTGCCTCCAGGGCCGCCTCACCCGCAGCGTCTGAGGCCATGGAGGCTGAGAAAGGCCTTCTCCTTCAGCCCGCTCCCTGACCCCTGACCCCTGACCCCGGCACCAGCGACCCCACCCTCCTGCTCTCCGAATGCCGCCTCCACTTGCCCATCGAGAGCTTCCCCCAGTGTCCTCCCTCAGAGCCCTGCGGCCTGAATCCCCGACTGTGGCCTTGCTGGGGGACAGCCCGAGGGCAGGGACAGGCCCCCGCAGCACCCAGCCTGTTGCCGAGCGACCCTCAGCCGTGAGGCAGCAGAGGGACGGGGAGGGGCGCACACAGATGACAGGACTCTCAGGCAGGTGGCCTTTCCACCCAGGGCGTCCGTGCTTCCTTCTGGACCCGGGGGCTGGCACAGGACTAGCCAGGCCGGCTGCCTCCCGCTCTGCCGGGCAGCGGCTCCAGAGGGCCCAGCCCCTGGGGACCGGGCCTCCCGGAGACCACCTCTGAGCCCACCCCTCCCCCCAAGAACAACCCGGCCCCCCCCACCCCCCACCCCCGCCCAGGTCCCAGAAACCTCTGAGACATCAGCCACCGCACATCTGGGGTCAGGGTTCTGGAGGCCCAGTTGCACCGGGTCAGCAGGTCCCCCCAGCAGGCGGGGAGGCAGGCGGGTGCAGGCACACGCCCGTGGGCGGGGACAGGGACAGGCGGGGTGCCTGGGTGCCGGTGGGTGGGTGGGGAGAAGTGGAACAGGCCAGAGCCCCAGCCCGTTCTCACCTGAACCAAAAACGTGGCTCAGGCTCACCTGTCCCCGGCCCAGGCTCGCTTTGGGAGGCAGGCCCCAGGGACGCCGGGAGGTGAGGGTGGGGGACACGCCGGTCAGCGGGGCCTGGACAGAGGCTCCAGATGTGCGCGCGGGCCAAGGGGAGGCACTGCCCAGGGCTCCTGCTCCCAGGCTGGGGCCAGACGTGCCGAGAGGGGCCCCTGGAGTGAGACCAGAGACCAAGAGCCGGCCACTGCGGCGGGGAGGGGGGGGTGGCCCAGGGCTCCTGCTCCCAGGCTGGGGGGAGGCGGCGCCTACCTGTACCACGGCGGGTGGGTGCTGAAGGCCTGGACTCATAGGTGGCAGGGTCCTGCAGCGGGGCGGTCATCCAGTGCCCCCGTGGTGCCCGGGCCCAGAGCCCACTGCGCCTGTGGCCGCGGGCGCCATTCTGAGGAGGACCTGCAGGGAGAGGGCGGTGGGAGGGCGGCCAGGCCCTGGGCCCCGGTGCTGCTGCAAGGACCCAGGAGGCCGGCGAGGACACCGGAGGGGGCCCCCTGGGGACCAGCCCCGGACCGGGACCCAGGTGGCGGGCGAGGGCCAGCCCTGGCTGGTGGTGCATGGAAGAGCATGGGGGGGAGCAGCCTGAGGGGGGGCGTGCGGCCAGGCCCCAGCGCCTGCAGGACCGAGCGGGGGCACAGCCGAGAGCCCAGGCAGGGGACACAAGGTCTGCGGACTTGGCAACAGGTGAGGGGCAGAGCCAGGCATCGGAGGGGAAGGGCATGATTGCCTGGCCAGGCTGGGACCTGGGTGACTTGTGGACGACCCCAGGGGCGTCCCGAGGGAATTGCAGGGGAGGGGCAGGCAGGGAGCACCAGCCCACCGCCCTCCCTGAGGGCGCGGCCTCCCTGGGTTCACCCCGTGGGCCCTGGGCCGAGGGCTGGGGTCAGTGCTGAGGTCCCCGGGCAGAGGAGAGGGTGTGGGGAGTGAGGAGAGGGTGATGCCGTGGGTAGGGGTGAAGAGTGGGGGACCTGAGAGTGCTTCAGGGTCGTGTGTCGGGGAGGTGGCCAGGGGGTGATTCTGAGAAGGGGGAGGGGGAGGGGAGGTGATGGGAGTGAGATGCCGGCAGGGAGAGGTTCCCAGCTCCGGGTTGGCGGGGACACCCCGAGGGAAGGCGAGGGACTCCTGAACGGAGAGAGGTGCACAGGCAGGGGGTGCCGAGTGGAGACAGGGCAGGTGCCAGGCAGGGGGAGGAGGGGAGAAGCCAGGCAGGGGGAGGGGGGCAGGTGCCAGGCAGGGGAGAGGAGAGCAGGTGCCAGGCAGGGGGGAGGAGGGAGGTTTCAGCAGGGGTGTGTGGCGGAGGGCAGCGATGCCAGGCGGGAGCAGGATGGAAAGGTGCCAGGCGGGGGGGAGGAGGAGGAGGTGCAAGACTGTGGCGGAGCAGGGACAGTGCCAGCCTGGAGGGAGGAGAGGCAGGTGCGGGCAGGGGGTGCCAGGCGAAGGGACGGAGGGGAGATGCGGGGGGGGGGGAGGATGGAAAGGGACCAGGTAGCGGAGGAGGGCGCGACGCCAGGCAGGGGTGAGGAGGGGAGGGCGGTGGGAGTCTGCCAGTCAGAGAAGAGATGCTACGCGGCGCGGGGTGGGGGGGGCGGGGAAGGGGCAAGAAGAAGAGGTACCAGGCTGGGGGGGGGGGTGCAGGGGGCGCAAGGAAGTCCGGAGCGGGGGAGACCCCAGGGCAGGATGGGGAGAGCCCGGCCAGGGAGGAGGGGACACCAGGTAAGGGGAAGGCGCCAGGCGCGGGACCAGGAGGGCGCCGCCAGGAGGGGGGCGGCGGGGAGATGCCAGGCGGGGGAGCGGGATGCCAGACGCGGAGAAGGGACGCCAGGCGGGCGGCAGCAGAGGAGGAACCCGGCGGGGGGAGGTGGGGGGGATGCCAGCGGAGGCCGGCCGCGCGCTGCCAGGCGGGGAAGGCGGGGGCGCCGGCGCAGCGCGGCCCGGCGGCGCCTCCGCCCGGGGCCCGGGGGCCGCGCGGCGCGGGTCGCTCACCTGCTCCCCCGGGACCCCGGCCCCCAGAGCGCGGCAGCCCGCTCCCGGCTCGGCGCTCGGCCCGGCCCGGCGCCTGCGCTGCTGCAGCCCCGAGCGGGGGAGGTGCAGGGAACGTCTGCAAAGAGCGAGGAGCTTAACAACGAGTTAGGGATCAGAGCAGGCAGCGGCGCCCCGTGCAGCCGAAGGGGCGGTCGCCGCGCCGCGCGGGCCCGAGGTGCTCTTCGACCTGTGCCCAGGAGCGCCTTAGTGCTGGGGGTGCCCTGCGCGCCCACGGACTCACCCAGGCCGTCAGAGCATCCTGTGGGACCCCAGACAGCCCCCACTTCTGGACCACACAAGTGCACACAAGCGCGCGCGCACACACACACGCGCACACACACACACACACACACACTTTGGCGGGGGCGGATTAAATTCTGCTCCAGGTTCAAGGTCAGTCTCTGCCTGATGCCCTCCCTCCTGCACGCGCTCGCACACTCGTGGTCTAATCTCGGCCCCTAGTCGGCCTCACTCGCGTTGGGGTCCGCAGGGACTTGGACGGCCCGGGGAAGCCCTGGCTGCGCGCCCAGCCAGACCGGGGGCCTCCGACCCGGCCGTGAGCCCCCGGTCTCTGATGAATTTGCCTCCTCCGAGTTCCTTGTATCACGGGAATCAGGTCGTGCGTGCCTTTCTGGGGCTGGCCGATTCCCGCGAGCCTGACGCCCTGAAGGTTCAGCGTCACCGGCGCCTGTGTCCGAACTTCCCCCCGCTCCGCGCTGCCCGAGATCCCGCTGCACGTGTGTAAACAGTGCGTGCATGTGTGCGCGCAGACCGATCCTGTTTGAACGTTCGCCTGGCTGCCCGCGCGTCCCTGGGCTGCTCCCCGCTCCTGGCCGCTGCGGACGGTGCTGCTGCCGCGGGCCTTGGGAAACCCGTCGGCGCTGAGCCACCCAGAAGCCCACTCGGCGGCGCAGCCACCCCGGGAAGACGCGCCGGCTCCTCGCCGGCCTCTCGGGCGACGCGCCTCCGTTTGCGGTGCCCCCGCCCAGAGCACCCCCCGCCCCCCGACGGCACAGAGGACCCCATGTGGGCGTTTGGTCCAGTGGCTTTTACCCAGTGTCCTTCGTCCAGCCTGCCCCTGGGCCCCTTCCCACGATGGGACGGGAGTGCAGGGGAGGCCCCGCCGCCGCCCTTCCGGGGGCGCTGCCGCCGTGTTAACCAGGGACTCCTGGCCGGGTTGGGAAGGGAGCGGAGGTGGGGGTTGTCAGGTGGGGAAGGCCTTGCTCTGTGCCCTGGGGCACGGACAGATGGGGAGCTGTGGGAATAGTGGGGTTCGAGGGCCTTGAGTGGCTCCCCACGGCACGGGCCCCGGTGCCAGGGGTCAGTGCTGCTGCTGCTGCCCCTCTCCGGGCCGAGGAGAGTCTTTGTGGACAGTCCGCACCCCCTTGCCCCCCACCACCATCACCAGCGAGCAACTCGGTGGAATGAGCTTCACAAAACGAGCCTTTCCTATGGGACAAGTGGTCAGGTTTGAAGATGAGCAGAGGACGTCCTGGCATCAGGGTGTGGGCAGGGGTCATCAGAGAGGCCCCCGAGGGGCAGCAGGCGGCCAGGACACTGCGGGGGCAGCAGCAGGCCGTGGGCCGAGGGCTGGCCTAGGCCCGGCCCGGACCAGGCAGGCAGAGCGGCCACATGGGCGGCCCACTTCCCCTGACCCTGGGGGCTGCTCTGCGGCCCCCTCCTCCTCCCCCCACTCACAGTAGGCGAGGGGCCGCCCGGGCTGCCTGCCTCTGGGCACGGTGACCCGGGATGAAGCCCGAAGCCCCTCCCAGGTGAGCAGGCGCGAGCCTCTGTCCTGGCACATGACACCCTGATTTTAAGTCCCGTTCCCTCATCCATCTCCCCCTCTGGACCCGGAGCTCCGGGAGGGCGGGGCCGGGGCCTCTCGGCCTGGACACCCCAGGGGCCAGCACAGGCCTGGCACCGAGTAGGGCTCAGGAGGGGTTTGGACGAGGATGTAGGCAGCTGGGCCGTGGCAGTGGGCGGGCCGGCAGTGCAGGCCCCGGAGGGCTGGGGAGGGCTGAGCGGAGGGTGGGGTGGGCCGGGTTAGAGGTGGTTCCTGCGTCGCCGTTTGTACGGCAGGAATTTAGCACAGCCTAGATGTTCTTCAGCAGGTGACAGATGAAATAAATGGCGTGACAAGTGTAACCAGGTGAGAGGAGGCAGGGTGAGCAGATGACAAGATAAATGCCTCACCCAGTGGGTGCTAACAAGGGGCGCGAGGCGCACCGTATACACGCAGAGAAGGACCTCGAGGTTAGGTGCGTGGGAAAAGCACCGTGTGCAGAAGAGCGTGTGAAGCATGCTAGCGTGTGTGCGTGTGCACACTCACACACACTCACACACGTGCACACTCACACACACACAGTCCTCTGGAAGGACATGAAAGAACTGGACATGGAGGCTGCCTCCGGTGAAGGGCTGGAGGGTGGGGTGAGGGGTTCAGGGGGGTGGGGAGTGCAGGCAGACCTACTTCCTGCAGCTTTTGAATTTAGAATATTTTGCCCATTCCAAAAAAATAAGTGAAAGTTTACCAAAAATCTATACCATCATTTCAATTTTCAGTATATTCTTTTTTTAAAAGATTTTATTTATTAATTTTTTTAGAGAGGGGAAAGGAGAGAGAAAAAGGGAGAGAAACGTCAATATGTGGTTGCCTCTCACACGCCCCCTGCTGGGGACCTGGCCCACAACCCAGGCATGGGCCCTGGCTGGGAATCGAACCAGCCACCCTTTGGTTCACAGGCCGGCACTCAATCCACTGAGCCACACCAGCCAGGGCAATTTTCAGTATATTCTGAGCACCCACTATGTAAACTCAGGCCACAGAGCTACGTGCCTGTGGCCACAACCCATACTCGGGCCTTTGTTGATCTCCCACATTCGCGTTGCCTTGCTGCCTCCAGCCCTTATTACTTACTGGCAGGCGCCGCTCTCAGCTCCGTGGGACAAGAAAGGCCTCTCACCCAGATGGGGGCGATGAACACCTGGAAACAACTCACTACGCCAGTCACGGGGGCCAGTACTCGTGCTGGAGGGGACGGAGATAGAATGGGGGTCGAATGGGGAGTTCGTGTTAAACGAGGACAGAGCTCTGTGTCGTGAGATGCGGAAGTTCTGGGGATGACGGTGGGGCAGTTGTACAACCGTATGAGAGCACTTAACATTAAAACCCCTGACCTGTGCGTGCAAACACGGTTCAGATGGCTAATTTTGTTATTCGTATTTTACCGCAATTAAAAAAAAATTTAGGTGCTAAGAGAAAGAAGTAAAGAAATGTTTTGTCATCATGACCACCATATGGACAGCAGTATATCTGTGCTTGGTCTTCCCAACAAGCCTGCCGGATGGGCGTTACTATTCGCATGGACAGAAGACACATCACAAAGCTCAGACAGGGCAAGCGACGTGTCTGAGGCCACATAACTGGCGCGCAGCAGAGCTGGGATTCGAACCTACGTCCTCCAGACTTCTTCCTGACCCTCCAGGGAACTCTGAGCAGACCTGCTCCAGTCTGGACTGGTTGTTCACAGCTGTCTCCTGAAATTCCCTTTCAGCATAATTTTGGGAATTTCCTTCACCTCTCTACAGTTCTTTCATTCATTCAACAAGTAAGTATTGAGCCCTGGCTGGTGTGGCTCAGCGGATTGAGTGCCGGCCTGCAAACTGAAGGGTGGCTGGTTGCATTCCCAGTCAGGGCACAGGCCTGCGTTGCTGGCCAGGTCCCCAGCAGGGGGCGTGTGAGAGGCAACCACACGTGGATGTTTCTCTCCCTCTCTTTCTTCTTTCCTCCTCCTCTTTCTAAAAATAAATAAATAAAATCTTTAAAAAGAACAAATAAGTATTGAGTGCTCACCTACGCCTGGCATTGTTTTAGGCACTGCGATATAGCGATGAACAAAATGAACCAAAAGGTTTCTGCCCACTTGGAACTTCCCTTGGAACGAGAAAGACAGACAACAAATAAGAAACATCTGTGGGATGTTCACTCCAGGCAGGCAAGGCCGGTCCAATACTTAAAAATCAATGAATGTAAAAAAAATCAATCAATATAACCTGCCATATTAACAGGCTAAAGAAGAAAAATCACATAATCAGGTCAATCACTGCAGAAAAAAGCATGTGACAAAATCCCACACCCAGATGAGAGCTCCCAAAGGCGTGCCCACCCGCCAATGCCCAGAACCCGCCGGTATCCACCTTCTTGAAATAATATCTTTGCAGATGTAATTAAATTAAGGATCTTGAAATGAGATTATCCTGGATTATCTGTGTGGGCTCTAAATGCCATCACAAAAGTCCTTACAAGGGAGAGGCAGAAGGAGATTATACACATTCATGCACACTCATGCACACCCACGGGAAAAGGTGATGCGAAGCTGTGGCAGAGAAAGATTCAGCAGATGAGACACCTGAAGCTGGAAAAGGTGAGGAACATCGAGGCCCTAGAGCCCCCAGAGGGAGCCCCGCCTTGTGAGAGAATACATTTCTGTTGTTTTAAACGTCCAGTTGGTGGTAATTTGTTACAGTAGCCACCGGTAACTGATACAACTGTATATTGTACTAGAGTTTTGCATAATGTTGCCACAGGGGGAAACGGATACATATATTTGTTGTTAAACCGTCACCACAAACAAGATACTGCAAGTATGTATCTACCACCCTCCGTGCTGGGGAATTTTCCGTGTGAACTTGAGTGGGTCGTGGGGTGCCCAACTATTTGGTTAAACATTATTCTGGGTGTTTCTGGATGGGATTAGCATTGGAGTCAGCGGACTGAGGAAAGCCGATTGTCCTCCTCCTTGTGGACCAGCCTCAGCCAATCCAACAAAAGCGCCGAATCGAACAAAAAGGCGGGGTAATGGAGAATGCTCCCTGGCTGCCTGTTTGAGCCGGGACAAGCATTGATCTTCTGCCCTTGGCCTGAGACGTGTGCCATCGGCTCTCCTGGACCTCTAGCTTGCCCACTGTAGGTTGTGGGACTTCTCCATAAATAAATAAATAAATATCCAGCATCCCACGGGAATCACAACCTTCCCTCCTGAGCCTGGAATCTTCGGTTTTAGGAGACTCCGGGTGGGTCTGTGGAAGTCCCCACTTCTAACCTCAGGAGCACCTGTGCAGGTGAGCTGAGTCCCACTGGAGTCTCTGTGGCCCCAGCAGGCAGCGGGAGAAGGGGTGGTGGCACCGTCCTCCTGGTATTGGGGTGCTCTTTGCTCTTTCAATAGTAAGAATCCTAGCAGTAAGGTGCCCAAGGAGGCTGGGGAGGGACGCGGTGGAGCGCGCTGGTGGAAGGATTGTGATGAGGCACTTGAGCACCCTCCCTGCCGCCTCGGTCTAGAGGAATCCTTGCAGTTAGTATAGACGCAGCAGCATCCACGGGGCCTCCAGCTTCAGGTTTACTGGCAGCTCCGCCTCAGCGAGCCTTGCTCAGCGCCCCCTAGTGGGTCCTGCGGGAAGATGACTCACCAATGAGGGGCAGGCGGGAGCAGGCAAGTTCCAGGAAAAAGAATTGAACAGGAAACATCTCACTTAGGTGATTGACAGCCCTTAAAGGGGCCCGATGCCTTTTGTCTTTTAAAAATTTAAAAGGCTTTTTCTTATGAAAAAATGTAAACATCTGCACAAGCTGACTGGCTAGTCTAACGTATCTCTGTGCACCCATCACGGGTTTTAGCAATTCACACCAGCTTCTACCCACTCCCCCTTCCTCATATTGTCTTAAAGAAAATCCCCGACATAACAGTATTTCATTTATAAATATTTCAGTGCGTATGTCTAAAGGATAAAGGCTTATTTTTGTAGGAATATGTTTAAATAAGATATAGAAATTATTTTTTATTTTATTTATTTATTTTTAGAGAGGGAAGGGAGGGAGAGAGAGAGAGAAACATCAATGTGCGGCTGCTGGGGGCCATGGCCTACAACCCAGGCATGTGCCCTGACTGGGAATCGAACCTGCAATACCTAGTTCAATGCCCTCGCTCAATCCACTGAGCTACGCCAGCCAGGGCGAAAATATTTTAATAAAATTTTATAAAATATTTTAAAATACTCAGATTATAAAAATACAAAACATTTTAAATAATTTAAAATATAAAAGATATAGGATATATGAAAATATTTTGAGCTTTAAAATATTTTTATAAAATATATTTAAATGCACAATATATTTAAATACACATAATATAGATAAGATATTTAATTTTTATTAAAAATATATAGCCATAACACCATTATCACATCTAAAAAAATTAACAATACTTTCTTAATTTTATGAAATATTCAGTTTTTAAATATCTGTTTTATTAATATCATTTAAGAAATATTTGGCTTTTTTAATGCAAATAAAGTACACAGGGTTAAGTCTTTTGTCCTACAGGTTTCTTGGCTCTGTGTGCACATGTGTGCACGTACTTGTGTATATGGGTGCGCGCGCGCGTGCCTGTGCGTGTGCATGTGTGCGGTCGCGTGGGAAGGAACCGGGGCCTTTGAGCTCTGGGTTTTCTCGCAGCCTGGATCTTGCCCGCCGCCCTACTGTGATGCCGTGCGGTGTTCTACCACCAGGGGGCGCGCGCTGTCTTCTTTTTCTCCCTTTGTGATATTTACAGCAATTGTTGAAACACGACGGAGCCGTTAATTCAGCGTCTGATCTCACACTGGTCTTCTTTCTGATCTGGGTCGGGAGATGCGAGAGAGAAGGATGAGGCAGGTGCCTCAGTGTCCTCCTCTCCCGAAACTCCACTGTGGTTTCCCCGGATGCGCCCCTGGCGGGGTTCAGTGCGGAGGTTCCCTGAGCCTGGCACCCCTGAGAGGTGACGGTAAATAAACACCGGTGGTGTGAAGGCGGGAGTGATGGATGTGAAGGTGGTTTCCAACTCGACGCGCTGCAGGTTGTCGCTGCAGCTGACCCGGGCTCTCGGCAGGGGTGCTCCCGGAAGGATTCCTGGCTCTGGCTGGGACAGACCGTGAGGACCAACGCCTTCCTTCCAGCAGGGACGCTTTCTCAGCATCCCTCAACGGATCGGAGGACGGGACACCCTGGCCCCAGAACAGAGGCTCCCCAGGCAAACGGGAGGGAGTAGAGGCATGGGCTCTTCAGCCTGGCAGACCAGGATTCACGCATCAGCTTGGCGCCTAATCAGCTGTGCGACACTGAGCAAGGGACGTGTCTCCCTGTGGTGGGCTGAAGATGACCCCAGGGACAGCAGGTCCTGACCAATGGGACCTGTAAGTGCTGCCTTATTTGGGAGACCTTTCCTTGCAGATGTGATTAAGTTAAGGATCTTGATGTGTAGACACTATCCAGGATGATCTGGGTGGCCTGAAATGTAGTCATAGGTGTCTTTATAAGAGGGAGGCAGCCCTGGCTGGTGTGGCTCAGTGGATTGAGTGCCAGCCTGCAGACCAAAGGGTCGCTGGTTCGATTCCCAGTCAGGGCCCATACCTGGGTTGCAGACCAGGTCCCCAGTAGGGGGGCGCACAAGAGGCAACCACACATTGATGTTTCTTTCCCTCTTCCTCTTTTCCCCTTTCTTCACAAATAAATAAATTAAATCTGTATTAAAAAGAGGGAGGCAGAAGACCACCCACACCCAGAGGAGAAGGTGCTGTGAGAGTGAGGCTGAGAGACACCGGGAGATGCTGGCCTTGACGATGGGGGCGAAGTGGCCACAGGTCACCGAGCTGGAGCAGGCAAAAAGCACACTGTCCCCTAGAGCCTCAGGAGGGGGCATGGCCCTGCCAACACCTTGATTTCAAGCCTCTGGTCTCCAGAACTGGAAGAGAACACGTTTTTCTGTTGTTTTCAGCCACCAGGTCTGGAGGACTGTGTTATAGCAGCCACCAGAAACTAACCGCCCCCTCCCTAAGCCTCAGTTCCCTTGCTTACATGAAGTGCAGTGATTCCCGTGGGTGGGGAAGAGAAAGGCCTTGGGGAGGCCAGGGGGTGGGGGCTGATGGGCCCAGCCTCCCCACTTTCTCCTTGGTCCTTACCATTGCTGGTCAGGCCCTGTGGCCTTCAGGACCAGGTGACCCAATCAGCTACAGGTGACAGGTCTGGGGCAGCGGGTCAGAGTTCTCCGGATTGGCACGGTGCCTCTCCAGGTGGCTGAGCTGCAAGGCGCCTGCCTCCTCAGGCCCAGCGGGGGGGCAGAGGCTGGGAAGAAGCTGGGGGGGGGACAGAGTAGTGACCACGGGCCGGGGGAGGGAGAGACTAGGACAGGGGGAGGAAAGGTGTGGAGGGCAAACACTCTGGGCAGGGTGTCATCGGGGAATGAGCTGGGAAAGGGGGGCCCTTTCCCCCTGAGGTGTGGCTGGGGTCGGGGGTCAGGAGAGGTCCCATGGTTTCCTCTGGCTGGCACTGAACAAGTGAGGTGAGCCCGTCTGGGGACCACCTGGGGGCCACCGGCGAGCACGCTGCACCTGGAAGGCAGACACGAGGTTCCCGGAACTCGCCTCAGCATCCCAAGCACCGAACACAGTGCAGGCGCTCAGTGCACATTGGTATTTGCCAAGAGGACGAGTGAGTGAGCGCAGGGGTCTGGAGTGAGAGGGGCCAGTCTAAGCCGAGGGTCTGGGAGATGCCGATTGGACGAGAACGTTACCGAGGACCACACACTGAATTCAGCATTTAGGAGCAATACGGGAAGCTGGATTAACCTTTTCGCTACCCGGCTCCATCTGCTTTTGTATGTATTTGACATTCTCCATCGGAAACAATTTCCTCCTGGGGATGCCCGAGGCAGCCGCCAGAGACCACACCTGGAGCCCGGCCTGGGTCTCTCCCCCCCAGGGGTCCGACCTGGGAGTCCGGGAGGCGGCCGGCTGGCGCGGGCTCTGGCGTCACCTGGCGGCCGTCGCGGGAACGACACCCTGGGATGCCCCCAGGGCTCTGCGGAGCAGCGGCCCAGCAAACCGGGTGCCCCAAACCCCAGCCCGGCCCCCCACGCCACGCCGGGCTCGCGCCCACCCCTCTGACCCTCACTCCCCACCCCCCAGGGAAGGCCACGTGGGGCCTCCAGCCCTGGGTGTGAATGACAGGCCAGGGCTGGGTGGCGTGGGGTTCCAGACGTCTCGCTTGCTAGGAAACCTCCGGAGAGGAGAGAATAGGCCCCCACCCACGCCCACGGCCCAGCCCAACAGCTCGTTAGGGTGTCGCGTTTTGTGATGTCACCAAGTTTAAAGTCGTAGAGGTATAGATTCGTAAGAAAAAGCAGTTCCCTCTTCGCCACTCAGAGCCCTTGCCGCTGATTCTTCGCCTGCGTAGCTCAGGCTGACGGTCGCCCTCCCCAGTTCTGCTGTTTTGTGTGGAGGGTGGACGGACGGACGGACGCGGGGATTTTGCTCCCCGAGGCCCCGCCCCCTCTCGCTTCCTGCCTTCTCACCCTCCCGGTGACCTCTCGTTCAGGGTTAGCTCATTTTCGGCCTTCGTGTTCACGGACTAGGTGACGACTCGTCACAGATGACGGTGAACTCGACGTGATGATGAGTTTCCCTTTCTGCCGCAGCGTCTTCCCTACCCTGGGTTTCGTGATTCTCGTGCGCCTTCTGTTTTTTTTAATATTTTATTTATTTATTTTCAGAGAGGGAAGGGAGGGAGAGAGAGAGAGAAACATCCATGTGCGGTTGCTGGGGGTCGTGGCCTGCAACCCAGGCATGTGCCCTGACTGGGAATCGAACCTGCGACGCTTTGGTTCGCAGCCCGCGCTCTATCCACTGAGCTACGCCAGCCAGGGCCTTGTGTGCCTTCTTTTGCTCAGTTTTCCGTATGTTTGTTACCATTTTATCTCCAAATTCTCCCCCAGCTGAGTAAATCTCCCTTTGATAAATTCCAACATGGCAGATACTCTATGAAACTTGGAGTTTGGAACGGCTCTTTCCCAGGTCCCCCTGCTCTGCTCGGATGGGAACCGGCTGACCCCTGTGCCTGGTGTCCAGCTGGCCTCCTGGCGGTGCCCCCCACCTCTCTCTTGGGTGGCAGCCCCAGTTCCCTGGGTCCCTTTTATTCTTTTGAGGGGACAGCTGAATACAGTGGCTGCCAGAGAAAGGATGCATGCGAGGGAACAATTGAGATGTTTCATTTCTAATCGGGCTTTTAGTTTATCCTGGCACAGTCCAGGCAGTGAGCACTCTGGCTGGCAGGGGGGAGGACTGATGCTGCGTTAATGTGGCTGCATCGAGGTGTACCCAGGAAGACTTCATGGAGGAGGTGACATGAACTGTAAGGAAGGAGTGGACGGAGTGGAGAGCTAGACAGTTCCCATCGGGGAGACATCGAGTTTGTCGTGAACCCATGGTGTGTGTGCATGTGCACTGCACCCTGGCTGGAGTGTGAAGGTGAGGTTTTCCACAGGCGAGGTGGGACACTATCACAGAGGCTGCTCCTGACCCAGCTCCTTATCTGTGATTTCCCATGGGGAAAACAATGCCCTCTCTGTTCAGCCTGAGCCCGTCGCTCCAAAAACAGGCTCTGCGCACCTGAGGTGCCAGGTGAAGGTCCATAAGCAGGTGAAGAAAGGCTCCTCTCGGGAACCGAAGGGCAGTGGGTCCTCCCGGTGTGAGCCGCCCTGTGAGGACTCTCCACGCCCGCCCTGCCCTCCCCACAGAGCCAGAATCTCAGTGCAGGGTGGGAGCTCAGGGCCACCAGCCCCGGAGCAGAGGCCGGACAGGGGCGGGACCTGCCCAAGGCCATGCCGCTCCCTGGTGACAGGGCTGGCTTTGGCACTTAGGTCTCAGGGCCACCCCCGGCCCTCCAGGGGCCCTCTCCTCCCTGTGCTCACTGAGGAGAGGCGGCCTTGCGTCTGAAGGGAGCCTGCACCCAGCTGCTCACCCTGGGGGGTGCCCCCACGGGTGTCCCTGAGGGAGGAGGGGACAGCGGGCCACAGTGGGTTTCAGGGTCTGCGTTTTCAGCTCCCATGGAGGACGTAAGTACTAAAAGCAACTCCGTCTGCTCTGCATGCTCACCACCACGTTCACCACCGTAGTTCCCGGGCCAGGGTCCTCGGGCCGCCGCCTGCCAGCGAGTCCCGAGCAGCACTGGGACGGAGGATGACGGCCAGCTCCCCGAGGGGACCGGGCCCCGTGAAACGTGGGTTCAGGTCAGAATGACTTGGGCGCTCAGTTTTGCATGGAGGTGGCTGGGAGCGAGCTGTGGCGGCACTGAGGTTGGGGTCAGCTCCTCGGTGGTCAGCCCAGAGACTTATACACACACAGAGAGCTCGCCAGATGCACTCGTGTAGGGTCAATGTCTTTTAGGCTGAATTGGTCCCCCCGAACGACGCTGAAGTCCTAACCCCCAATACCTGTGAATGAGACCTTATTTGCAAATGGGGGCCTTTGCCCTGATTAAGTTAGGATGAGGTCAGGAGGGTGGCCCTGATCCACGGTGTTCGGTGTCCTTATAAGAAGGGGGAAAGTGGACACAGACACAGACACAGACACAGAGGAAGAATGACCCGGGACGACTGGCGTTCTGCTGCCACCCGCAGCTCAGGGACAGGCCTGCAGCAGACCCACCCCAGCACCCTGAGAGGGGCCCCTTCTCTGGTGACACTTGACGGGGCACCTCTGGCCTCCAGGACCTCAAGAGAATGAGCTCTGTGTGCAAGCCACTCAAGTCTGTGGGCCTCACGCTTTGTCCAAAGCGTCACCTGCTCTCTGCCTGCCGCCTGCCATGGCTGTTTCCCAGCCCCGCCATCAGGGGGCGGCATCAGGAAAACTGCGGTCAGGCCGGCCCCCCTGGCCAGAGGACGGCCGTGGGACCCCTGCTCTCGACTCTGCTCTCACACCCGCGGGCCAGGCACCAGGGGGCAGGAGAGGGCCCCCGGGGGCCTGGATCAGCCCCTAACCTCACAAACCGCGTGCTGGTGGGGGCCGCCCAGCCCGGGGCCTGGGAAGGCTGGGTCCCCCTCCCGTTCCATCACACGGCAGTGACAACAGCCTGGGAGCGGCCACCTCTTGGGCCCCACCGGTGAAGCGAAGGCCTCAGCTGGCCTCAGGCAGGGTGTTCTCGGTTGCCACGAGAACTGGGGAGCTTATAGCATTTGGGGGGGACAGGATGCTATGTGCTCTACGACACTCACAGAACTGGCCCTACTGGAGTCCCAGGAGGCTGTGCAGGGAATCCGGGGCCTGGGGGTCCCCTCCTTCCTGGCTTGTGGTTTGACCTCTGACCCCCCCTTTCTTTTCTAGGAAGGACAGTCATCCTTGAGTCCCCCAAGTCCCTGCTAATTTAATATCATTTGCAACTGTAGCTTTTTAGGCTATTCAACTTATAATTTTCCCTCAATGGTTCCAGAGATGTTACTTTCCGTGTCCTGATCGCAGCGTTTGAATGTCTTAGTATTCCATGCACCTCCCTCGAGCTGTGTGGGTGCAGCCACTCAAGGCAGCCCGAAAGCCTGGGCATCCCCCGGCTCCCCCCCAGCCCCCACCCGAAGGCTCCGGGAGGAGACAGCTGCCCGGAGGCCTTGTCGCTGAGTGGGGAGAGGTGTCCGCAGATGGGAGCTGCCGGCGCCAGCCCCATTCCGGGAAGCACTGGCTCCCCCCAGCTGACAGGTTTCACTTACCCCCACATCCTGTGGGCTGGGCTTCCCCTCTGTGTCCGGCCCCCCCCCCCCCCTGAATCACGCCTCCCCCTTCCAGCCCCGCTCTGTGTCTCCGCCAGCCCCCCCACCCCAGTCCTGGGGCTTCACTGGGGGGCGGGGGCCCCAACCCCTTCAGACACCCCAAGGTTCTAGGAGCTGGGTCCCAGGAAAAGGGGGCCGAGACCAACCCAGAGGAGCTCTTATCATGCCCCAGGCACTTTTTCTTTTAATCTGGAGGCTCAGTGGCACCTGGCCCAGGCCCCGTCTGTTCTAATTTACTTCGGGTTCTCTCCAGCTTCACACAGATGCACCTCCCTCTCCTGGGATGTGCACAGAATTCTCCGTCACGGCGAGGGTCGCGTCCTGCTTTGCACTTTCGTACTATTGTTTGGATGGTAAAATCCTAGAGGGACGAGGCCACGTCATATGTACACACACACACACACACACACACACACACGTGTGAACCGCACAGCCTACCTGCGTTCAGGAAGCATTCGAGTGGATTTAGATGCGTCTCCTGCCTCCTGTAGCAGGGGACGGGCCCCCTGGGGACAGAGCTGGGGTCATGGCTTGGGGGAGTCACAGAGGTCATCCGATTCAGTCCCCTGAGCACAGGGTGTGGGGGCCAGACCGCATGGCTGTCGTGTGTGTGTGCTGGGGCGGGAGGGCAGAGGTGGGGGCGGGGAGTGAAGCCTGGGCCCTGGGTGAGGACGGTGTCCGTCTGTCTGTCCCTCTGTCCGTTCTTGGCACGGGGAATTGAGGGCAGAGACCCCCAGAGGCTGCGTTGTGAAAACGGGAATGGCTGGGGACACCAGATCTGCTTTTCCAAGGCCGTGGTCACCCCAGCAGCAGGCTGGGGTCAAGGTCCTTGAGACAGGCCAGTGTAAGCCAGGACGAGTGAGGCAGGGACACTGAGCCCGACGGCCGAACCAACCGGCCGAGCCATCTGCAGGCGGAGACAGAAGGCCGCCACCCTGGAGATAACATCTGGGCCCCAGCGGTGCGTCAGCCCCGGGCCCAGAAAAGCAGCAAAGCCAGGCGGGCAACGCCAGAGCCAACGGCAGTGATCAAAAAATTCCCTGCTGGGCACTGACCAATCAGTGGACACCACGACCCTGAAAGAATGATGGCCATTTGGCTGAACCCTGCCCCCGAGACCTGCCCTAAGGTCCCTCCTGAGAGAGAGAGAGAGAGAGAGAGAGAGGAGACCTGCCGTAAGGTCCCCACCTGTGGGGAGAGAGAGAGAGAGAGAGAGAGAGAGAGAGAGAGAGGAGACCTGCTGTAAGGTCCCCACGAGAGAGAGAGAGAGAGAGAGAGAGAGAGAGAGAGAGAGAGAGAGAGAGAGAGAAACTGAAAGGACCCGGGGCACGCTCTCCTCTGGGAAGCTGCCCCAGCCATTTTCTCCCCCTCCCCTGCCCCCACAAGCCTGTGTCTCCTAAACTCTAGGGGACCCACGAGACTTGCCACCAGGGGGGTGGGGGAGCAGCTGGTCTTGGGCTGTCCCCTGCACCTGTCCCCAGCTCCCCCTTCCTCTGACCTCCCCATGGGCTAAGGCAGCCCCCTCGTCTCTCCTGTCGCTGCTTCCGTGCTGGGCCCGTCCTGGTCTCACCGCCCCGGCTGTAACAAACCCGCCCTCACAGCCGCTGGGCTCGTGCTGTGACATCTCTCCTGCACGAAGGCAGGAGCCTGCACCCTGCCGGCCAACCCTGGGCAGCCCCGCTCTGGGCCAGGCCCCGTGTCCAGTAACATCCTGACCACACTCTTAGAGGGGGGAATTAATGGATTGAAAGGTACAAACTCAAAAAGCTCTTCATATTCTTCATTTTCCCTCCGATCGTACCAACGCATGCCCTGGCCAACAGAGCACATGGTGGTGTACTTCCTGGGTGCCCCACCCTCGTCGACCATGGGTATCACGTCATCAAAACCCCTGCCCGTCTGATAGGGGGCAAGGGATTTCTCATGGTGGTTAATTTGTGTCTTCTTTAATTTTTTAAATGCATTTATTTTTAGAGAGGGGGAAGGGAGGGAGAAAGAGAGGGAGAGAAACACTGACCTGAGAAACGGGGATCGATTGCCTCTCACACGCCCCCTCCTGGGGATCTGGCCTACAACCCAGGTCTGTGCCCTGTCTGGGAATCGAACTGGTGGCCTTTCGGTTTACAGGACGATGCCCAACCCACTGAGCCATACCAGTCAGGGCAATAAAATAAACATCCTTTTCAAAAAGGAAATTATTCTAGCATTCCATAGGAGTTTCTCAAACAGTAAGCCTACAGCAACAATCAGCCACTTTGCTGCCGGTGTGTTTACCTTAGTTTTCATTCCCTCTTAAACGGAACATCACACAATTGATATTGTATATAAAATTCTTTTTAACACTAAAAGTGAGTTAAACAGCAAAACACAGGTTATCCTGAACTGAAGTCAGCCGCAGTGATCCCATGGTTGGATGACTTCATCGTCTCTGCCCTCAGTTACCTTTTCAGACTGGGCACGTCACCTACCCGTCTGTCGGCAGGCAGACACATGGCCGTACTTGGGCTTAACCTTTGGGGCCAGAATACGTCAGAGATTCAAAACGCCAGGACACAGAAGCGGAGGATTACGGGCTTCCAGAAAGATTCCACCTGTGTCACAGGTGAGCAGGCCACGCCTTTCTGCTCATACCTGAGACCCATCCTCCCGCCCACGTTCCCTGAGAGCTGGGGTCACTCTCTGTCTGAGCTTTTCATAACTTCTTTCAGCTTCATTGCCTTCAGGCGTGATTGACATGATACATTCCAATCAGGTGGGAACAAAGTTGCTTCTCTACCTGTTTGTTTCCTCTCTCTGTTCCCTCCATGTCCTTCTTGTCCACCCCAGGTGGATAAAATGGCCGTGCTTCCAGATATGGTCATCAGCAACACCAGAAGCCAATGAGGCTGAAAGTGAGTCATCATTCAAATTCCCCCAAAATTACCCCGGAAATCCCCATGTAGAAACAGAGAAATCGACAATGAACTGGGTTTCTTTTTAAATCCACTTCTCCATCTATGAAAAATTAGTTGGCCACACAACTTAACCCAGTGCATATCTATGGTTCTGATCAAAACAAACTGTGAAACTGCAAAGCCGAAACTTCCTGTTAAGTCTCAATTTCTAGTAAGGATTGATAACACTCCCCATTCAGTGTCACCCTCGTGCAAAGGGTAGTTAAAGGCTCTCTTATTTTACTGAATCAGAAGCAAAAGCAATTCTGCACAAGTTCCTCGAGTGGTTTTGCCCCGAAAGCCACAGCAACAAGAGCACAAACATGAATTCGGGAGAATTTTTCATCTCAAGCAATTGCCGTTGAAGCCACTAATGTTCAGTATTAGGAAAAAACAGAAGAGGCAGGTTAATACAGTACAGCAAGAATGGTAAAAGTCGGATGGCTGGGTCAAAGGGAATATGCATTTTGACTTTGAAAGGTCCTGCTAGATTTTCCTGCTAGGGGGTTGTTATCAATGTGCCCTCTGCAAGTAACGTGAGAGGGCACCTGTTTCCTCGCAGCCTGGCCTTCGTAGCATGGTGCCATTTTCTCCCCAGGCTGATGGGTAAAAAGTGGTATCTTAGTGTAGTTTTAATTTGTATTTGTTGTACTATGAGTGGGTGTAAGTAGTTTTCATGTATTTATCAACCATGTCTAATTCCTTTGCAGCAAATCATATTTTCCTCATTTTCTATGTTGGTCTGTCTCTTATTGAATTTTAAGAGCTCTTTACATATCAAAGAGACTTGTCTTTGATGTGAATTGACAACATTTCCGCCACTTCGCCATTTCTGTTGCCTTGACTAAGAAGTTGATTTGGCCCAACATAAAGATTACCTAAGTGTCTGTGTACCCGAAGGAAGCTATGGAGACAGAAAAATCTTATTTGGACAGTGACAGAAATCTGCCAGCTTCCTGGGCACTGCTAGGTCCGGGACCAGCCTGCAGGTCACCAGACGAGAAGGGAACTGAAACTGCTCTGCGTCCCGGGTGCAGAGCCCCCTTTGAGATGGGCGGGGAACACTGGTAGACATCTCTCCCTATTTCTCTTCCTTCAGATGGATGCAGCCCACATTCCACCCAAGGTTTCCTCCCGGAGACTGCAAGGGCTCCAGGGGCGGGGGTCTGGCCTCCTCTCTTCCCGAGGTCGCTGCCGGCAGGCGTGCAAAGAAAGCCCCTTTGGGACTGGCTGTGGCGGGCCCCCCAGTGTTATTCTAGACCCAATATATCCATTTTTGGAAATGTACTGCTGGGGCTAATCACGCCCCGGGGGTTGTCCTGGTGTAGTAGCAGGGACAGGCCCTAGCCCAGGATTTTATCCACCGTGCCTGGGTGGGCTGTGTTACAAGTATCCTTACTGAGACCGAGTCCTACGTGGCTTCCCCTGGTATCCCGCCCGCGTGCAGGACCTATGCTCTCCAGCCCCACCCGCGACAGTGCTGGCGCAGGCCCAAGGGTGGGCTTTGGGATTTGGAAAGGAGGGGCCCACAGCCGCATCCCAGCAAACTTTCTGGGACTAGGATGGACTCTATCTTCCATCCCCGGTCCGCCTGCTAGAGGCTGATGGAACCACCCTTCAAAGAAAGCTGAACCACCTGGGCTCTGCCCCATTCTCCGGGCATTTCAACAACTGTTCCTAGTTGTTCCGCATACGTCAGACTCCCTCACCTGGACACACTGACATACATAGGACCGGCCACTTAGCAGGGCCGGCCGCGGGCAGGGAAACTGTACCCTGCAGGGAGGCGGTGCTGGGTGATGGAGGGCGGGGGTGACACCGGAGGTTTAGAGGGGACAACCGCTTCATCCGGCCTAGCTCGAGGGGGGGGGGCGAGGGCGTCGCATCCGGATGCAGGAGGTCCTGACCTCCCTCCGCGTTTTCCTGCAAGGTGCTCTGGCCTCTTTGAAGGCTTTGGAAGAACGAAGGCAGGATCAATTTCCTCTGAAGGCAGGCAAACTGGGTCGGGCCCAGAGTCTTCCCTGGACTCCCAGGGCAGCGGTTCGGTGTCTGCACTGCAAGAGGCCGGGTCCTAGCCGCGACCCGCCCCGCCCCACCGCGCCCTCGCCCCGCCCCCACAGCGCCCTCGCTCCGCCCCAACTCTCGCCCGGTCCCGCCCACAGGCCCGCCGCCCACACCCCCTCTTCGCCTTAGCCCCGCCCAGTACCAGCCCCCGCCCACACCACAGCCTATCAAGAGCCCGCCTTCTCCTCGCCTAAGACCCGCCCCATCTTAGCCCCGCCCAGAAGCCTTCTGCCCCGCCTCGCGGGGGCCGAGTGGGCCGGGCTGCGGCGGCGGCGGGGGCGGGGCCCGCCTCACCCGGAATGAATACTAACGGCGGCCGCAGCCGCATCCGGGCACTCCGCAGGTCGCGGCGGCGCGGCGGTGGCGCAGGTGAGGAGGGAGCACCGAGAGTCGATCCCTGGGCTAGGGTCTCGGCGGCGCCGATCGGCGTCCCGGGCCCCGGGGCGATCCCTACCCTGCCCCGCCCGGGTGTGGCGCGGCTTCGGCGCGGGGGGGCGCTGCGCTTCCTACGCGGAGGCCGGGCAGGCAGGCAGGCAGGGACAGGAGACGGCTGCCGGGGCTTCCCGGTGCGCCGGCGGTTCCCGGGGCCCTAGGTTTGCGCCGGTCTGGGCGAGGGCGGTGGGTTTTTCTCTTTCTGAAAGAGCGAGTGTTGTTCTGGGAGGAGACAGGGAAATACACGATCACACAAAAAGCTCGAACCGTAACACTGTTGTTTCACGTATGCCGTTCGGGGCTTACTTGCAATCACAGCCAGGTTTTCCTTGCTGTTTGATGAAAAGGCACGGCTGATGTTCTCTGCAGCCTTGGCGATCGGACTCTGCATGTCTCACCTCCCAACCCTTACTCTTACGTTTAAATACAAGGATATTTTATTCCTCCGACCGAAGAACCAGGTAATGTATTTTGAAGTACATACATTTGAGAAGCTCTGGGTAGAGGTTGCGTAGATCAACTTATTACAAAAGTGAAAGTGAACATGCTAAAGGAGTGGCTCATAACGCCTCACTTTCGGTTTGGGGCAGCACTAGGGACGGAGTTCTGCTTTGGGGGACGGCGTATGATGTGGAACAGTTCTCCAGTTAAACCAGAAAAGGGACGTTGCGAGCCTTTTCCGCTTTCGATCTGATCTGAAATCTGTACCCTCGCGTGTTCTGTCCTCTGTAACTGAAGTGTTGTAGGTTTCACGACAGTGGTTTCATCTGTGTGCAGACACGACGTGGGGCGGTGTAGACCCTCCCTGCTGTTGCTTTGCTGGTGGGTGGAGCGCCGGACACACACTAGGTGTGCGAGACCTTCCGGGCCCTCGGATGGGGTGGCACAGGGCTGGGCATTCAGCCTTCCCAGTACTTGGCTTCAGTGAGCAGCTCAGGAAGTGCGATTCTGAAGATGTGTGAGTAGGGAACTAGCTTTGTGTAGTGGTGGGGGGAGTTACTTGTGTTTGCAAGGCTCATGCGCATCAGCACTAACACACACTTGCTGTGTGAGAAGCAGTTAGTGCTGGAAGAGCTCGCTTCTCTGGGTCCCCTGAGCAAGCACAGTCCCCTCCCGGGTGCGTTGATTCCTTCCTCCCCTCTCTCCTCCCAGTCCCCTCCTTCTCACGGATGCACAACAGATTTGGAATTTCTTTTAAAATACTCATTTGATAACTTAAGTTATCAAACTTGATTTAAAAATCAGGCAAATTGAGCCCTGGCTGGTGTGGCTCAGGGGATTGAGCACCAGCCTGTGAACCAAACGGTCACTGGTTTGATTCCCAGTCGGGGCACATGCCTGGGTTGCAAGCCATAGCCCCCAGCTACCGCACATTGATGTCTCTCTCTCTCTTTCTCCCTCCCTTCCCTCTCTAAAAATAAGTAAATAAAATCTTTTTAAAAATATGTACTGCTGTCATGCTGTTGTCACAAAATGTCATGCAGTACTTCCCCAGTATTGTAAGTAGTAATTTTTTTATTTTACTTATTTTATAGATGTTATTTATTTTTAGATATTATTTATTTATTTTTAGACAGAGGGGAAGGGGGAGAGAGAGGGAGAGAAACATCAATATGTGGTTGCCTCTAGTGTGCCTCTTACTGGGCACCTGGTCCCCAACCCAGGCAGATGTCCTGACTGGGAATTGAACCAGCAACCTTTTGGTTCGCAGCCGGCACTCAGTCCATTGAGTCACACCGGCCAGGGCATAAGCTTTCAATTTAAAAAATTCAGATATAGAGGACATTTACTATTGATAGTTCACAGTTCAAGCTAACTTCTTTACTGTTTACCTATAAGAAACAGAAAAGTATAATAAACCTTGCTACATATTAGCAACTTTGCAGTACATACTTTAATGTAATATAATATATAGTTGACTATATAATATATATCTGAATGTACATGTAAATATATGTATTTCAGAGAAGTCTGGAACCAGGTAAAACCTAATCTAAAAGTAATTTAGATTAAACTAGAGTGGGAAAAGCAGAGGGGAGCTCTACAAAACACAGCAGTGTATTAGGTGGGGATACACTCCTGGAAATGTCCTGTGGGGTTCATTACTATACTGTTTTGCTTTCCAGGATGGCGCAAAAGAAATATCTCCAAGCAAAACTGACCCAGTTTTTAAGGGAAGACAGAATTCAACTTTGGAAACCTCCATATACAGATGAAAATAAGGAAGGTGGTTCGGCATTGAAGGTATTTTTCTTTTAAGACATAGATCACGAGCAGCGCTGTAAGTCTCCTCGTGCCAAAGTTTAAACCTGTAGACGGGTTTATGAGTTCATCAGAGTTTATTTGAGCCGAAGGGAGGGCAAGCCTGGAAGCAAGATCTCAACAGACTGAGGAAAAGGCTTCCCAGAATGGCAGGTTGTGTTTCTTGGATACACTCGGAATTAAGGAGGGAACCGAAGGAAGATTACAAGAAATCCAGGGAGGAAGGTGGTGGGGTTGGATTACAGGGTAGCTAACAAGATTACGTGCTCCCGGTGGGTGAGTACGGGTGAGTACGTGCTGTCTCTGAGGGTCTGAATTGGCATTTCAAAGGTATGTTACCTGGAGGGTGGGTACGTGCTGTCTGGGAGGGTCTGACAGAGTCTTTTCAAAGGTGTGTTACCCTGGACTCCCAGGAACCAGGGACAGCGCCTCGGGCAAGGGCTGGGTGAAGGAGCAGTGTGCCTGGGGCAGGACTGCCCACAGTGACCTGCCCGGTGAGGAATTTATGACCAGATCATCCTGTGAGGTTACTTTTGGTTAGATTTTTTTTTTTTTAACAGAGCCTTTCTTCATCCACATTGGTAAATTAGATTTCTTAAAAAAAAAAAAATTAGAGAGAGGGGAAGGGAAGGAGAAAGAGAGGGAGAGAAACATCAGTGTGTGGTTGCCTCTCCTATGCCCCCCATACTGGGGACCTGGCCCACAACCCAGGCATGTGTCCTGACTGGGAATCGAACCAGTGACCCTTTGGTTCTCAGGCCAGTGCTCAATCCATTGAGCCATACCAGCCACGGTGGTAAATAAGATTTCTGAAGTCACCAGAGGTTGCCAGGCACAACCATGTATGTAAACTTTGGGCATAACCAAAAGCAGTAGTGAGAAGCAGGTACCCACTTCTTACTGGGAGTTAACAAGCTTATTTTTAATAAGATTTTATGCACGTGAAAATGTCACCTGATTTCTGGGGCATATTACTATTTTTAATACCCTCACCTGAAGTCACTAGTCTGGGGACTACCTCTGCCCTGCTGGTGAGGCAGTGCCGCTGGCCAGTGTGGTCCGAGGTCCCGAGGGGAGGGTCTCGGGCAGGTCTCAGCCTGGTCGAGAAAACCCCTGCTCCCCGCCCCCAGCGTTTTCACACGGCGACTCTGTTCCTTTTTTCCAAAGACTCTAGTTTTCTGTTACTTATGCCTCGGTTTTCCGTGGCATCAGAAATGGCCTTATTTTATGTAAGTGAAATTTCTAGAAATGGAAAATTATCTGCTTTCCAAAGCAGAGAAAAACATGAATCATTTTTTAATAGGAACCTATTCTATTGGAAATCCTAGCACACACTTTTCTGCGTTCTCAGTCTGGGTATCCAGAGACAAAGCACGCAACATTTGTCAGGGACTGAGGAATGTCGCGGAACGTCACCGGGATGGCAGACCGGCAGACCGCCGGGAGGGCCACGATGGTGCCCCTGGGAGGGAGGCGGCACCTGTGGCCCCGGGCCTTGGAGCCCTCTGGTCCCCCCTGTTCCTGACAGGCCCCCTCTTCTCTTTCACGCCCACCTTCTGACGTTCTCCCTGAATTTGCTGGTTCCGACCCCTGGGCTCAGAGCTCAGGTGTGACATCAGAGGAAAGCTATTTGGTTTCTGGCACAGAAGCGCCTCTGAAGCTCTGGAATTCCCCAGCGGTGAGGGCGACAGGCGCTCCTTTTGTTCCCACCCGGCAGCTCTGGGTGACAGCCAGGACCCAGGACGGGGCAGGTCGCCAGAGAACTGATGGGGAGCTCGGAGCTCAGCCCCACCCTCCAGCCTCAGGGCTGGCGGGAGGGGGAGGGCTGGGGATCTGGTTAGTCACCCCTGGCCAGTGCTTTCACCCTCCAGGCCCACGTACTGGCACCGCCGTAAAACCCTTAAATGATGGGTTTAGGGGGGCGTCCAGATTGGCCAGCACACCCACATGCTGCACCCCAGACCCTTGCAGACCCCACCTGTCCACCTGTTCATCTAAATGTTCACTCGTGTCCTTTATAATAAACCATAATAGTAAGAGAAGCACTTTCATGAGTTCTGTTGAGTCCTTCTAGCAAATTATTGTTTTATAAGCAGTACCAGTGATTCAAAATTTTCTGTTAGGAAAGTTACTTACAGCTCTGGCCTGTGTGGCTCACCCTCCCATGACCAGAAGGTTGCTGGTCAGATCCCCAGTGAGGGCACAGGCCTGGGTTGTGGGTTCGATTCCCGGTCCAGGCACCAGTCCCCTGTCCAGGCGCACACTTGTATGGAAGGCAGCCAACCAGTGTCTCTTTCCCTCCCTGTCTCTGGAGAAGCAGTAGGAAGATGTCCTCAGCTGAGGGTAAAAGGTAAAAATAAAATAAAATAAAAAGTTATTTACATCTACCCTGACTTGTTCTCGCAAGTTAGACAAATTAGATTGATTTCTGTGGTTTTCCTTTTCTTTTCCCTCCTGTGGGGATGATCAGTTCCCTATTCCTTAAAATAATTTTTATATATGACAGTCACTTAAGTTACAGTCCACTTGTCTCTTCTCCCGAGAATAATCTCAGCGTCTTCACCCTTCCTGTCGGGTCTGTTTTCCTGTCCGTTGTTTCTGTGACTCCCCAGACGTCAGGCCGGCCTGGGTGTCACTGTAACAGGGGGGCTGCCACCCGTCGGGGTCCTGTGCGCGCTGCTCTGTGTCCTGGCCCCCACGTGACTTTGAGCTGACACTACATGGATGTGCATTTTCTGGTTTTCCCCAGGACCTTGCTAAGAAGTACTCCGACAGGCTAGAGTGCGGTGAGCAGGAGGTGGAGCAGATCATGGAAGAAATACGCTGCAAAGCGGTCGAGCGTGGCGCAGGAAATGAAAACTATAAGACGACGGGCATGGCCACGATCGAGGTGTTTTTGCCTGCGCGGCTGAAGAAAGTGAGTGATTTTCTCCAGTGTACGTAGGTCCTCACGCCTAGGTCACTCGGGGAGGCGAGCACATGAATTGTGGCTGTTTTTAAAAGCTGTAATACGGAGTTATTTTATTTGTCTGACTTTTTAAACAGGACAGGAAGAAGCTCTTGGAAACCCGGTTGCACATCACCGGCAGGGAGCTGAGATCTAAGTACGTACCCGTGCCCCTGCCCCCCGTGCCCCCGTGCCCCGGTGGCCGGCCTGGAAGGGAGAGAGGGCGGGCGCTCCTGTCCCCGCTTTCAGGGAGGGACGAGTGAGGCAAGGTGGCGGCGGGACTCACCTGGGCTCACACTGGTAGTTGAGGGCAGACGGGAGCTCCAGACCCGCCCCCTCTTCTTCATTTCCTGGGGAAACCTCGGCTCAGGTGGGAACCCCGGGTCCACCGCCCACCAGGGCCTCGGCACGTGTGTGCGTCCATGAGTGGATGACAGAAACAGGCGGCGGCCTGGCGGTGGCCCGGCGTTGGCTTGCAGTGGCATTCCTCGGGCACTGACGGCCTGCTCAGGCGCTGGGCTCAGGCGCTGGGCGGGGTGCTCCAGCGGATTCAGGCGGCTGGCCCACCTGTGCAAAGAAAACAATAGCAGAGGAGGCGGCTGATTGACATTTCCCTTGCACATCGATGTTTCTCTCCCTTCCTCCCACCTCTCTAAAAAGATTAATAAGTAAATACAATCTTAAAAAAAAAAATTTAAAGAGCCCAGCGGTTTGGAGCAGGGACTGAGCCTGCATCTAACAAGCTCCCGGTGGCGCCCAGGCGGCCGGTCTGAGCCCCACACGCAGGGCGGCCAAGCCCCGGACAGGGAGGTGGACGCGGAGGATTCTCCACAGGGGCCGCCACCGTCGCTGCCATAACTGTGCTGATGGTAAATGACACCACGCTCAACTGAAAGAAGAAGAAAACACCGGCCTGTCACATGCTGGTGAAACTCGAACCGTTTTTGAATGGTCCGCACGTTCAGCACCTCCAGCCCCGGTTTCTGAAGCCGGTTTTTCTCATTTTGTTCCGTGCCCTGCGTCAGGGCTGTTAGGGACGCAAAGGCGTCATTCGTCATTCACTCGGCAGGGAGCTGCCCCTGTCCTCCAGGGGGCCCCAGGCTATGGAGAGGGCTTTCTCCGGACCCCAGCCGGGGCCCTCCGTGGGGATGCGTGTCCTGCCCCAGGGGCCTCCACCTCCTGAGGAAACAAGTAGTAAAACAGTTTAAAAAGGGACATTGTCTCTCTCTGTCTCTCTGTTTTTTAAAGATTTTATTTATTCTAGAGAGAAGGGAAGGGAAGTAGAAAGAGAGGGAAACATCAATGTGGGGTTGCCTCTCGCACGCCCCCTACTGGGGACCTGGCTGGCAACCCAGGCCTGTGCCCTGACTGGGAATCAAACCAGGGACCCTTTGGTTCACAGGCCTGTGCTCAATCCACTGAGCCACACCAGCCAGGGCGGAAAAGAAGGGACAGTGTTTTACACACATCATCAATTGATATTTGTGAGTTGGTAAACTGAAATATTGGGTGTTTCTGAGTAAAATGTATAGAGTAGCCATCATGGTTAAAATCTAACTAATGGAAAATAACACATTTTATTACCTACATTTTTTCACTGGTTTGTTTTACAGAATAGCCGAAACCTATGGATTCCAAGAAAACTATATCAAAATTGTCATAAATAAGAAACAACTGCAACTAGGTATGTTATGGTAAAGTGTGCGGGATTTTAAAATCAAGTTAACATAGAAATAATGACTTTGCATTTTTTTTCTCTTCCTGTATTCACAACTTTCTAGTAGTTATTGCATATACGAGTCAAAAGCAATTATTTTAGAGTTTACTCCACTATAAGGTGAAGTAGCAAGCAGCATGTCTAATAAATATTTGCCGTCTGTTGGGTGCTGGTGGGGAAGGACACTCACCTTCGGTCTGACGAAACGTCACCGAGTGGACGTGCAGGGCCGCTGGGGGGCGGGGGGCGAGTGACATCCAGCTGCCGGCACACGCTCCCGGAGCAGAGGCCGGGCAGGCTGTGCGGGGTAGGGCTCCGGACTGAGCGGGCCGCCCCTCGGAGCCCGCGATGGGACACTGAGGAGCTGGGAAGGTTGGGGAGGGCCGAGCGCACAGGGCACAAGGCATCCGCCTCAGCAGAGAAACTCGGATCCTGAGCGCGGGACCGAGTCCCTCCCGAGGGGGCGGGGCGCCGTGGGTGCCGGGGAGTGACACGTGCGTGATAGGCCTGTGATTTGCCGACCTCCGTGGCTGCAGGGGGGGAGGGGGTGGACTTGAGGGAGGCGTGAGTGGGCCCGGGAGACCAGCTGGCCCTTGCCGCAGTGCAGGCAGGGGCTGTAGTCTGGTGGGTGTCCGGGGCCTCCGGGGCCCAGAGGCTCAGGTTCGCCGCCCAGCCCTCGGCTTCCTTCCCAGCAGCCTCCAGCCACGCCCCTGTTCTGTGTTAGGCGTCAGTGCCTTCTGGCCGGCTGTCCGCGCCTCTGTGCTCGTCCTGTGTGGGCGTCCTTCGCTGGACAGAGACCCTGGACAGCGTCCCACCCATGGGTCCTTCTCCCTGTCGTGCGTGTTCTCAGAAGCTCCTTCTCTGACGCGAGGGTCAGCAGGGTAGTCTAGGTTTTCTGGTATCAGCGTAACCTGTAGGCGGCCTGTAATCTGCCCCGCGCCCCCTCTGTTTGTAGAGGCTGGGGACCCAGCGTGACGCTTCTTCCAGCGCCCCCCCTCCCCCCCCACACCCCGCTCCCCGGCTAAACTCGCTTCCTCAGCGCGCGCGTTCCGTGCCTGTGCGTGTGCACTGTCTCCGTTCGCCTGCAGGTTTACTCCTGGGCCGGGACCTTTTTCATTCTGTAACTAGAAGTTGGTATCTTTTGACCGTCGTCACCCGCAGAGTTTATCATGACTGTGGCTTTGCTGTAGTTTTAAAATCGGGTGAGATGGATCCCCCTCCTGGCTCTGTATCAGGGTGACCTGGCCACTGGTGGGTCTTAGCATCAAGTTTCTTGAGAATGTATTTATCCAAATAGCATTTTCCAGACACGTGTTCAAATGTACATAGTTATAGTTCATAATATTTTGTTATTTTAAAAATCTGTTTGCATCTGTATTTACCCTTTTCCATTTTGGTGGTGGTTTACTTTCATCTTTGACTTAATTTTTGTTCCGTTTGTATACTTGACTGTTGTTTTTTTTTTGTTTTTTTTTTTTTGTTTGTTTGTTTTTTTTCATTTAACCAGCCTCAGTGTGGGGAAACTGGGTCCCGGAAGCCCCTCGCCCACTGGGGACCCCGGGTTGGAAAGGGAGAGCAGCCGCGGCCTCTGCTCCCGCCCGGCAGTAAATGGCCGCTCCCGGCGCACTGCGGCTGCGGGCTGCGGGCGGCTGCTCCTCGGGCGGGCGCTGGACATTGGGTGGGTTCTCTCTCCGGCTCGGGCGGGCGCCTCCCGTTTTCCTTCTCGGCTGTCCAGCGTGGCGCTCTCCCTGGGGCAGTCCCAGCTGCTTACGGCTTCCGTCTGGTCTTACGATGAGAATAAGGGAAATCGGAAAGGATGAATTAGGGCTACTTGGACGGGCTGACTTTATCCGCTGCTTACCGGCCACGGCCGCAGCGCCCACCTTAAGCGTGCCCACGCCGGTGCGGCCCAGTGGTGGGCGAGTGCCGACGTGGGTTTCGGAACTCGGGGGGACCTGGGGGACGGCGCGGGTCGCTGCACGCGCCGCTGCGCGCGCGAGGGCTCATGTCACAGTGCGCGTCCCGGCTGTCACAGGGAAGGCGCTGGAGGAGCAGGGCGTGACGCACAACGCGAAGGCCATGGTGCTGGAGCTGAAGCAGTCCGAGGAGGATGTCAGGAAGGACTTCCAGGTGCAAGAGGAAGAGCAAAACAAAGCTGAACAAAAGGAAAAGAGGATTCAGAGGACGAAGAGGGGACTAGAGATCCTGGCAGAGAGAGGTACCGGGGGCTTGGGGCTTCTCACCCCCCTCCTCCGCGCTTCCAGGGAGCAGCCGACCCCGCCCTGGCGGGGCGACGCGTTTCTCGCTGGCTTTTCCTCCCGACCGTCTGACGGTCTGAATGCCGCTGTCATTGCCTGCTTTCCTCCTTTTTCTCTTCTGTCACTGCTTTCTAGCACCGATTACATCAAGTTCCCTTTGGCCTTGTTGCAGCTGAGACGGTGGACCCTGAAACCATGCCGTACTTGGAAATAGCTAACCAGACGGGCAGGTCCATCAGAATTCCTCCCGCAGAAAGAAAAGTAAGTCCTGTAAGAAACGTACAGCTCGTTCTTGGACTTGGCCGTCGGGACAGAGCGGGTTTTCTGGTCATTTGATCCTGGGGTGTCGCACAGGATCCGAAGCAGTGTTCTCTCTCCCGCTGGTCAGCCGTGTACAAATCAGCAGTGTTTGCTGTGCGCGGTTGCACACAGGGGCTCGCCCCGGGGTTCCCAGGGCGGCAGTACCCATGACAGGGCCTCGCCGTCCTGTAGCCGTGACCTTTGAACGTTCCCAGGTGATGCAACTCCCTGCCCTCAGGGCTATGTGCCCTGCGGGATGAGTCCCTGGGGGAACTGTGCAGTTCGGGAAAAGAATGACAGGCCATTCTGCTGTGTCTCTGCCGTCTTTCCACACCCCGTTTCCCTCTCCTAGAACTGGGAATAGCAGGCGGGGATTTTACCTTTGGACACATTCAGTGGGCTCTTTGTAGCAGCTCTGTGCACCCTGGACCCTGAGTGCAGGCTCTGAGCTGGAGTCCAGCACTTCTTGAATGAAAAACTCTAATGACTGTGGGTCCCATTAATTTAATTTTTGTCTTAAAAAAACTATTTTATTTATTTATTTTTTTAGAGGGAGGGAAAAGAAGGGAGAAAGAGGGAGAGAAAAATCAATGTGTGGTTGCCTCTTGTGTGCCCCCTAGTGGGGACCTTGCCCAAAACACAGGCACGTATCCTGACTGGGAATCAAACTAGCGACCCTTTGGTTCACAGGCCAGTACTCAATCCACTGAGCCACACCAGCCAGGGCTAATTTTTCTGTCTTTAAAGGACAGTTTGAATAGGTTTCAGTATATGAATTATTTTGTTAAAATTGAGGATTAAAGTTTTATTAAGAGAACTTTGTGGCTGCCAGTGGATTGATGTTTCCTTTTTTTTTTTAACGTTGGAATAATTTGTCCACTGCCCTGTTTTACTGAGTGACGACGACATGTAGGTCATTTTGGAGGACCTTTGCAAGACTGAATTATATAAAAATTGAAATCTAAAAGTATCAAGGAACTTAAAAAATTTTGGATCACTGCTTAAAAATTATTTTGGAAATACTCGAGGTGACAGGCACCGCAGAAAAAACCTGATAAGGGACGGGAGGTAAAGTGGGTGCCCCTTTGAAAAAGAACCCAAAGGACCTACAGAGGACGGCTGCTCTCGTCCATCTTCCGTCTCCGAGGAACCTGGGACCAGGTGCAGGGCAGCAGGCGCCGGAGTGACTGACAGGGACAAGGGGACGCGCACCGGTTGTCACCATGCCGGCCACAGGAAACCCAGCGCCTGGTGCCAGCGTGCAAATGAAACAAAGCTTGGACCGCATTTTTCTTAATCTGGACTTTTAAATTAGTTGCGCTGTGTTTTAATTTTTACTTTTTGTTTCTGTAGACTTCCCACGCTTTCAATATAGCGTTGGGCTGTAGTTGAAAGTGACGCTTTTCCGATTCCCCGTTCTCCCCAGGCGCTCACGCTCGCGATGGGCTACCACGAGAAGGGCCGCGCATTCCTGAAGAGGAAGGAATACGTGATGGCCCTGCCTTTCCTGCTGGACGCCGACAGATACTTCTGGTAGGCGCGCTCGCGCTCGGGGAGCCCCGGGTTTAAGAGGGTGGCCCCGGCTCGGACAGCCCCCTCCCAGCCCTGTCCCCGCAGACCCCGGGGCTTGCTCCCGGACGGACGGCGGCGGAGTCCGGTGCAGACCGGCTGGGAAAGGACTCCTTTCACGCGCAGCGCTAGCGGGTCCCTCTTCCCTGGGAAGAGTTAGAAATGCGGGCACTGACTCCCTTCCCGACGAACACGTGGGACAGCGCGTTTGTCTGCGGGGAGGGGCCCTCGGCCCTCGGCCCCGGCCCCCGGGGGGTTTGGTGCTGCCGGCCGCTCCCCAGACCCGTTGCTTTATTGGGGCTGCGGAAGGGTATACCGTGCTGTTCCTTCTGCGTTTGCTGCTAGGGTTCTTCTGAGAAGAAACAGGTTTCTCCGCCGGCAGCTCGGTCGTGCTGGCGAGCAATTTGTAGCGAAAGACAGTGAAATGCGTGGTTCTCTTCCCTTATTTTCTCGTGGTCAGAATACATCAGTGACTTCCCTAGCATCCTCCAAAAATGAGGTTACCGATGAGGTTTTCTTTCCTGTTTATTTATTTACTTACTTACTTTTTAAGTGTCAATATATGAACTCATGGATTTTAATACATTCGATGTGTTTCGAAGCTCAGTGCCAGACTGGCCATCTGTGGCTGGCCGGCAGGTCCTGTGTCCTTTCGACCTGGCGGCCTCCGGTCCCTGGTGCCCAGGGGCCCCAGGGTCACCACCCAAGTCTCTGGCCCCAGCCCCGGGGGCCAGCAGCTCCCCGCAGGTCCCTCGCAATGGGAGGCGGCGCCCAGAGGCTGCAGTCAGGGCAGATGGGACATTTGAAAAACAGACAGTGTCCGAAAGTGCGCTAAAGGTAGCGATTCTCATGTTATTTTCCGTTCCATTTAGAGGAGTTCCCGAGACACACTGTGCACGTCGAGGAGGTAAACACAGCTGTGTGGTTTGTCCGCTGCCCTGGCAGCGCCTCGGGTTTTAGGTGAACGAATCACAACTCAAGCAAAAGGGGGGCTTGACTGTCGCCACTCCTGGGGGGAGGGGCAAAGCCAGACCTTAGGGGGCGGGGCCAGGGCTCGCTGAGCGTGGGGGCCGCGTTCGGAGCCTCGTGCCTCCCCTGCTGCCGCAGGCAGTGCGGGCTGTGCGATAGGTCCCTCGGGTTCAGGCAGATGTTTCGTCTCCTCCCACAACTGCTCCCAGCTCTCTGTGAGGGGAAATCTCAAGCGTACCCACAGATGGAGACTGGTGTAAGGAATCCCCGCATACTCGTGATCCAGCTGCAGCGAGCGAGACGAGGTCCACCTTTGTTCGTCGGGGTGTGCCCCCCTCTCCCCCTGGACGGACAGGCCCGTGCGACAGGCGGCAGGCCTCACGCCCGGGAGTGACGACGGCGGTGCCTCCGGTCCGCAGGCCGTTGTCACGCTCCGTGAGCGGCAGGTCCGGTCATCCAGCGGTGTCTGTCCGTGCCTTTGTGATGGACAGTGAGCATTTTTCTGAGGGCCTTTGTATCTGGACCCACTTATTAGCAGAATCTGGGCGAGCTGCTTCTCCTCTTCGTAAAGGAGAGCAGGCCTCTGCAAGTCGGTCATGCAGCTGGAAGAGACCTCAGTTCGTTTCCTTCCCAACCCTTGATGCTTCTGTCTTCTCCAAATAGGCTAACAGTTGCACCAGGACTTTCTGCCATGCGCCCCAGGCGTGGGGTGCAGTATGACCAAGAGTAGCTCCTGTCCCCACCCAGAACCAGAAAGGGGAGGCCCACTTTAGGCCAAGGCGGAGTAGCAGGGACTAGGGTGCCCTCCCACCTGAAACAACGGAAACCGGGGCAGAATGTGAAAACGTGGGTGTCCTGGCGGCGCAGGACAGTGACCCCAGGAGCGGAGAAGCCCCGTGCGAGGCCCCGGGCTGCCGGGCGGGGAGGAGCCCCGCGTGGCTCCCCAGGCGGCGGGTGAGCTGACCACCCTGCGCTCCCGGCAGCCAGAGTGGTGACGGAACTAGCCCTGAAGATGCCCCGCCCCCCCAACAGAACGTAAAGGAAGCCTCGAAAGCATCACACTGTTTTCCGGTGACTTAAATGCATCCCAAACAAGGCTCTGTAATGTTGATAGCAGTTCAGAAATATCCAGCACCTCATTAAAAATTCACGGGCGTGTAAAGGAGACAGCACGACCCGTAATAAGGAGAAGAGCCAGTCAGCAGAAGCGGATCCAGAAGGGACACAGGAGATGCTTGGTAGACAAGGGCGTGCAGTCAGCTGCTGCGAACACATTCCCCACGTTCACGCAGGAACACAGGGGCCGAGGGCACAGGGCGGGGTGGGCGGGGTTAACTGCAGAGTAGACCCTGCAGGAGAAAAGATCAGTAAATGGGAGGATAAAGCAGAAGAAAGGATTCGGCATGAAACAGAAAAAAGACTGAAGAAAAGAGAAGGGAAGGCCCACAGGCTGCAGGAGGGCCTGAGACAGGCCACCGTCGTGGGGGCCGTGGGCGCCCCTGAAAACGGCGGGAGGGGCAGGGGGGGCAGAAAGATGCCTGAGCAAACTCCGGCCGGACTTCCTCCCAGCTGGATGAGAACCGTAAGCACCCCTCATGCAAGACCCATAATGAATCTCAAGTGCAAGAAACCTGAGGGGAAAAAGACACAGGAACACCGTCATCCAGTTCCTTAAAGCTCGTAATAAGGCTTAAAAAGGGCTTTAGCCAACTTCCTTTTTTAAAAAGGAGATACTTAAGGTTAGTTTACTTTTCTTAAAATGAATGTCTTTACAAGTCGTAAGGCAAATATAATAAATGTCTGTTAAGTAACTGACTTAAGCCACAGCGGGATTTAATTTTCCCAAAGCTAGCTCAGTAAATTTTATTTAAATAAATGTACATTTATTTTAACGTTGTTTTCAACCTGCAAATGTATTGGCTGTTGAATATTAAAGCTGCTAAAATCAGAAGCCACAGCAGTATTAGTGCAAATATGCTCTGAGACACAATTTCGTACAAGGCTTTAAAATTTGTTTTAGCTGAGTGATGTGGTCAGGTTCAAAATTATTCTTACACAAATGTTGATTTCATGATCTCTTTCGTAGGCCTAGATTATGAAGAAAAAGTGTTATTTTTGAAACTAAAATATGAGACTGTGCTTTTTTTCTTTTTTAAAATCCTCACCTGGGGACGACTTACTGATGTTAGAGAAAAAGGCGGGAAGGGCGGGGAGAGGGAAAAAGAGCACGCCCCGACCAGGGATCAACAGCGCGGCCTTCTGTAGTACGTGGCAGTGCTCAATCAAATAAGCTGCTGAGCCAGGGCTGTCGCGTTTTTCGTGCGTTTTTTTTTAAGATTTCATTTATTTATTTTTAGAGAGAGGCAAAGGGAGAAAGAGAGGGAGAGAAACATCCATGTGTGGTTGCCTCTAGCGCGCCCCCTACTGGGGACCTGACCCACAGGCCAGCCATGTGCCCTGACTGGGGACGAACCAGAGACCCTTTGGTTCCCAGGCCGGCGCTCAATCCACTGGGCCACACCAGCCAGGGCAAGAACAGAAATGTTGAAAGACGGAGACAACAGTAAATATGGACATCCTGCTTTGATGGATTTCCTTGTGCCCAGCGGGTTGGCTCGCGCGGGCATCCCACTTAGGAGGCTGCTGCTTTAAAGCCGAAATGGCAAAGTCGGATTCCTTCTGGGTTTATTTTCTGAGAAGAGTTTGATAGGCAAGATGGGAAGCTCACAGGCACTTGGATCCTGTGGTTTCCTTCAAGAGCAGCCTTATTTTAGCAGGCGACCAACCATAGCAGCCGGAGCCTTTGCGATGCCGTGTAGAATGCGGGTGTGCAAATGCCCCCTTTGTTGCTGGAGAGCTCAGGCTCGAGATCCAGACTCGCATTGGGCGTTTTTAACCTGACCTCAGTGTCCTCCTTTGTCAACATCCGCTGTCTTGTCTTGTCCCTTTTTCTCTGGCCCGCGGCCCAGCCTGCTGCCACAGCCACGGGCCGGCATCTAGCCGGCTCCCGGCCCCCAGGGCAGCTCGGCACTGAGAGCCGGGCATCTCCCGCATCTCCTTTCCCGCCAGCGCGCCGGCGTGCGGACATGGGAGCCTTTTCAGGCTTCGTCGGTTGAGCCACCCGCAGTCAGCAGCGGCTTTCAGAGCGCTGGCTCTGAACTTCGGCCGAGCGTCAGATCCCCTAGGGAGTTGTTAGCCGTACGTCACCCGTCACCCGGGCCTCGAGGTTTCTGTTACGGTTGATGCGGGTTGGGTCCCAGTGCAAGTCAGTATTAATCAAAAAAAGGAAAAGAAAAAGGAAGAAGGAAAAGTGCCTCATATCCAAGTGATTCTGATTCGCACGCAGGGTTGGAAACCACTGCTCCACAGCAGGCTCTCACCACGTTTGCTCGGGGGTCCGACACAGTGACCCCAACTCCCGCTCTCTGCCGAACCTCTTTCCCCGCACAGCGCGGGAGTGCGCGTGCGCGCTGATCCTGAGCCCTGCGCCCCCTCTTCCCCTCCCCCCCCATTGGATGTATTCCAATGATAAATACAGCCCCCTGGGTAGCCGTCGAGCCCCCTAAGGAGCAGTCAGTCTTTGGAAATACACCAAAACCGGAGGGGAGTGCCAGTCCCTGCCGGTGGGCGCGTGGGGCCGCGCCCGGTGACGCCGCCCGTTCCTCTCCCCAGTGAGTGCTGCGAGGAGCTGCTGGACACGGTGGACAACTACGCGGTGCTCCAGCTGGACATCGTGTGGTGTTACTACTGCTTGGAGCAGCTGGAATGCCTGGACGACGCAGAGAAAAAATTAAACTTGGCCCAGAATTGCTTTAAAAATTGCTATGGAGAAAACCATCAGCGACTGGTCCACATAAAAGTACGTGCCCGTAACGGGGGTGAGGTACCACTGAGCCCATTCCTGGAGCTCGAGTTCACTCCGGTCCCCGAGGTTAGACCGCTGCCCAGAGGCGACCGCGGTTGCGGTGTGCTCGCGGGTAGCCCCGGGGGACCAGGTGCCGGTCCCAGGCCCGCGGACCGCGGGGCAGCTGACTGCGTGCAGCAGAGCCTAATGGAAGGTTTCAGTGCGGGAAGTGGACCTTTTGAAGGATGTGGGTGCCCCTGCGTGAGTCACAGCTCGGTAGGGGTTTGAATGGGGGTTTCCTCCAAAGCCCTCAGAACCCTGCTTGGGAACGACAGGGCGGCGTGAGGCTGGTATTCCTGGTTCGTGGTTTGCACACTTCCCCAGGGAGCGGAGGGCCCCGGGGAGATGGTGGGCCCCGGGGAGACGGTGTTCTGACACCGTGTGGGCAGAGGAGGGCGCTGTGCTGCGGGGTCTTCACCCTGGCCGTCCGCAACGGCGGCGGTGCCGAGACATTTTAGTAGTTCCACTTTGCCCCATGGTGGGGGGGAAACTACGCACGGGGCAACTATTGACCTGTACTTAGGGATAAAAGTTTTATCCTTTTTTCTTCCGATTATTTTAGGGAAATTGTGGAAAAGAGAAGGTGTTGTTTTTAAGACTTTACTTGCTCCAAGGTATCCGAAATTATCACAGCGGGAATGGTGAAGAGGCCCGTGAGTATCTCAACAAGGTAAGAACGGGCTCTGGCCCTTGTAGCCGTTTTCATCCGCATTGTTTTTGATCCCCGAAGTTCCGTGTCTCGTAAACTCAGTAGCGCGTGACTCGAGAGGAGCACAGATCTGTCCCACGTACACCACGGACGTATTTGTATTTGTGAGGGGTCAGGCCAGGCGCCGTAGTGAGGGAACCTTAAGAAGAAGGTGACTGTATGGCTGGAAGTTCCGGTGTCACCTGGCCTGTCTCTAACCCAACCGGGGCTGTGGTGGCGCAGTCCAGGGTTGCCCCTGTCGGTGCCTCTTGCCGCCAGCAGAGGGGGCAAGAGAGTAAGGAGATGACACAAAAAGCCGTGTGTGCCCTCTGTCCTGCCTGCTGGTGCCATGGCCTAGACTTCACCAGGGGGCCGCCCCCAGCTCAGGGAGGGCCAGAGGTGCCTGTGCACAGCTCAGATGCGCGGGGTTTGTTGCAAAAAAGGGAGTGGGGGTGGATGCCAACCCCTCCCACACCACTCGGCCTATTTTCTCATGGTAACGTTGCTGTCCTTACGTGACTTTTCCATTCTTCCTACCTGTAGGCTCGTCAGCTCTTCAAGGAGCTCTACATCGACCCAGCAAAAGTCCACAACTTGCTGCAGTTGGGGTTCACGGCCCAGGAAGCCCGGCTCGGCCTCCGGGCCTGCGAGGGGAATGTGGACCACGCGGCCACCCACATCACCAACCGCAGAGAGGTACCGCGACAGGGTCTCGGGGCCCGGGTCTCCGCCCGTGCCCGGCGGTGGGCGTGGGACCCGAGGCGGGAGCCGGCTCCTTTCCCAGGAGGCGCCTGAGCTCCCGGGTGCGCAGGAACAGGGAAAGGTGGTGCGGCGGCGGGCACCGACGACGGGGCGCCCCGTCGCTTCAGCCGGGGAAGCCGGGAGGAGCCGGTCTTTTTTTCCAGCTGTGTAGTTAGTGCGGTCTCCTTGTTTTATCTCCTGCTGTGGGGGCAGGCGGCTCGTGAGGACGGTTCTCCAAGCAGGCTTCTCGCTCTCTCTGTTTACTTGCACCGTAGCGCATTTCTGGAAACCATTCTGAAGGGGGCCCTGTTTTCCCGTGGGGCCATGGCTGTGGTTTGGGGGGGTGTTCTTGCCTAGAGTCACGAGCCGAATCAGAAATAATCACTAGTATGTTACAAAAGCAAAGGCACAGATTCAAGCTCATTTAAAACAAGTGGAAATAGGCACAGAACAAAAGCGCAGAGTCCCGGGGTTGGAAGGGACACCGCGGGTCTAGCGAGCCGGTCCCGCAGTGAAGGGGCCGGAGTCCGGGGAGAGCGCGCGGCGGTCCAGCAGAAGGGGGCCGCTCTCTCCTCTCTGAACCCGGAAGCCGGTGTTGGCCACCTCGGGGTCCCTCCCCGCGCGACCCCGGCCACACCAGCCCCCGGGCAAAAGCGCAGACCCTGGGAAACCCAGCTCTGAGTGCGATTCTGTCTCCCGGCTCAGTGGCGGCGGGGAGCGGGCCCCGCCGACCCGCCTTGACCACGGCGCTGCTGCTCGCCCGCCACCACGATCGTCTTAGCGTTTGGAAAGCCGGTGCTTTAAAATGAGGTCATGTGCAAAGTCTCACCATCCCGTACACCCCACATGCCCAGAGTGCAGGGGGCGATGAGCATCACCCAGGAGCCCCCAACCCCGACCAGAACCTACGTTCTACTGACCTCCCGGTGACCGGTCACGGCCGGGCAGCCTCCCACCCCTGCAAACAGCTCCCCCAGCCCCCTGGGGAGCAGGGGGCCGAGCAGGGAGCTCGCTGGTTCCGAGCAGCCAGTTCTGGCGCCAGCCAGTGGTAACGGTGAGGTGTTCTCTTGCCTGGAAAACTCGGGTGTCTCCCCTGTGGCCCACGCCAGGAGCTCCACTGAGCTCTCTGCCCTGGAGCCCCTCGTGCTGCTGAGTGGCCGAGACAGGCAGAGGGTCCCCTGCCCGTCAGGCCCCCAAATCCTGCGGCCCGTAGCTTGAGAAGGCTCTCTGCAGACCCTCGGGCCCCCCCCCAGCCCCCGCCCCCGCCCCACTCGGGGAAATGTTGCTGCTCCCTAAGGAACTGGACAAGATCAGGCGAGAGGAGAAGGAGCGGAGGAGTGCCCGCCTGGAGAACATCAAGTGCTTGAAAAAGATGGGCTACCCCGCTCACGCGGCCAAGAAGGCCCTCCATCAGGCCGGCGGGAACCTGGACGTGGCCGAGAAGGTAGCGCCCCTCCCTCTCCGCCCAGGCGCCCCTGCCCCGCGCCGTCGCCCCGCCCGGCCCGGCCCGGCCCGGCCCCTCTCCGGTATCCTTCCGCCCTGCGTGGCGCCCCCGCCCCCGGGCCCTCGTGCCCGGTTGGGACCTGCGGGTCAGCACTCCTTCTCGAACCCTGTGACAGAGGTGGCCCGGCGGGCCCCGCCTTGTCCCTACCTTTGGTGGGAAGCTTCGAGCGCCAGCCTGCGCCGGCCTCGGTGGGGTCCCCGTTCTCTCCCCTGCTTCCGCGGCACCTTCGCGTCGTCCCCACAGGGCCCCCCACAGGGCCCCCCGGGTGCGCCCGATGGCTGTGCCCGCCCGCCCCCAGCGGCTGCCGGGCCTCCGGGCTGGCGGGCGCCCTGAGGGGTCAAGGGCGGTGCTCCTGTGTCTTTCAGATCCTGCTCAGCAACCCTTCCATGTGGCTCGGGGACTTCGGCCCCCAAGCCAGCAGCCACGGGGAAAGCCCCTCGCAGGAAAATATCGACCAAGTGAGTGAGAGTCGTCTGTGCCCTCGCCGCCTCTCGGGCCTCGGGCGGGCGGCCCCTCCCCGCCCCCTCCGGCGTTGGCAGGGGGGCAGGGCCGGGGGGCTGGGTCCCGGCTCCCGGGCCCAGCGAAGCCCCGCCGCCGCTGCGGGCGGTGGAGGGGGCGGCAGGGAGGGGGGGCGCCGGGGGGGGGGGCCCTGCCCACCCACCGCCTGGCGGCCACTCCCGGGGCCTCAGAGGACTCGCTGCGGTGACTCGGTCCGCATTTGTCCCCCTCGGCACGGAGACCCCTCGTACGTTGTGGCCGCTGAGTCAGTGGCCCCGGTGCCGGGGTTCAGCTCGCACTGGCCTCAGCTCGCCCGCTCGTGGTCGTCCCGAGATGACCGGGCACCGGCCCGCTGCCCGGGCCGCGGTGCGCGCGCATCTGTGCTGACCAGCGGCGTGTGCGGGGAGGCCGGTGGGGCGCGCGCGCGCCGCGGGCTTGAAAACGCGTCCCCTCCAGGAGAACGCCGTCCCGGCGGCGCAGGAGGGGCCGGGGCTGTCGGACGTGCGTGGGCTCCGGGGGCCCCGGCCTCAGCAGGGGCCCTCCCCCCACGCCCCGTGTCCTCCCCCAGCTGGTGTACATGGGCTTCGACACGGCCACGGCCGAGGACGCCCTGAAAGTGTTCCGGGGGAACGTCCAGCTGGCGGCGCAGACCCTGGCGCACAACGGAGGCAGCCTCCCCAGCGACCTGCAGCTGGCGGTGGGGGACTCCTCGACGCCGTCCGCGTCCCCCTCGGACTCCGCGTCCCCCTCCGACTCCGCGTCCCCTTCCGAGTCCGCGTCCCCCTCCGACTCTGCAGGTAGGTCTGGGGCCTCGGGGCCTCCAGGAGGCGGGCAGGTGGGGACGTGACTTGGGCGGGGTGCGGCGGGGAAGGCGTGGCCGGGCCGACGTGGGTGGGCGCGGTCTCCCGGACCCACACCCGTGCCCGCGGGCCGTGTTGCAGGTACCTCCAGCGCCTCGACAGACGAGGACATGGAGATAGACGCCGTGAACGAGATCCTGGAGGACATCCCCGAGCACGAGGAGGACTACCTGGACTCCACCCTGGAGGAGGAGGAGGTCATCATTGCCAAGTACCTGTCCTACGTGGAGAACAAAAAGGCGGCAACGAAGCAAAACTAAGTGATGGACAGGAGGAAGCGCTGAGTTTCTGCTCATAAACTCTATCGTTACGAAAAGTGTAATGCAGCTCTTCTTTTTTTCCCCCTCTTGCTTTGTACCGGGTTTTGCTCCGGAGCGCTCCCTGCTCGGGCGGGCGGGGCCAGGGACTCCCAGGGCCAGAGGAGAGTCGGGGTGGGGCCAGGGCGCCGGTCCCCCGGTGACCTGGGGCAGGACTGGAGAACAGGCGGCCCTGGGAAGGGTCTCGGGAAGAGATGGGGGCGGGGCGCGCTCCCGTCTGCCTGCCCCTCGCCTTGCCCTCCTTCCCCCTGAGGCAGCTCTGCCTTCCCGCTTCCCCGCCCCCGAACGGCCTCCCCGTCCCCAACCATCGCCGGTGCTTTGGGGGCACAAGGAGGGAAGGGGCGGCGGTCCCCCCCCCCACCAGCTTGTGCCGCCGCCGCCCTCGCCAGCCACGTCGGTGTCTCATGCTCTCAGTGTAGTGAAATGCGCACTTGAAACACAAGGTTGAAGTTCAGGATTTGTGTGTGTTCAAAATCCTTGACGAAAATAAAATCTTTTATTAAATAGGGAAGTCTTCAATGCTAACCAAAGCAGTTTGTTTTTAATTAGCATTTTCAGAAACTGTGCTCTTACATCAAACCTACCGCTGTCTAAGTTGCCTGCCAGAGGTGAAGGTGCATTTTCCCCAGGCGTGGTGGGGTTCGGGGTGTGTCTGTAGTGCAGACCCTGTTTCACAAGGTGCACAGCCTCCTCCCGGCTGGTGTGGCCCAGTGGACTGAGCGCCGGCCTGCGAACTGAAAGGTCGCCAGTTCGATTCCCAGTCAGGGCGCACGCCTGGGTTCCAGGGCCAGGTCCCCAGTAGGGGGCGTGCGAGAGGCAACCAGTTGATGTTTCTCTCACACATTGATGTTCCTCTCCTCTCCCTGCCTTCCCCTCTCTCTAACAATAAATAAAAATAAAATCTTAAAAATAAAAAATCCATAGCCTCTTCCTGGCTCACATCACCGTTTCTCACTGCGCCACGCGATGCGACCCCCTGTAGGCGGGTGTTCCACGAAAACTCCCAGCAGCCGGTCCCTAGGCAGCAGCTGGGCGCTGACCAACCGGGACCAGGGCCGGGTGCGTCCCCAAGGCCCCGGCTGAGGGTGGCTGGGCCACCCGTGTCCTGTGGGCTGGGTGGGGGGCTGGGCTGGCCGGGCGGCTGGGACTTCCTGGCTCCTCGTTTCCACGACGCTGGGGCTGCCGTCCAGCTGGACGGGCAGGAATCTTTCCTTGTCATTCTTTGAAAGTGGACGATACAGGCGGAAGTAAAAGGTGGAAAATGGATCTGAAAGCTGTCAGCCTCACTTCGCAGTAAGTTTCCTCACACGCCTCAACGGTCCTGAGCGCTGGCAACACCCGGGTGGCCCAGAGTTTCATCTGGGTTTGGGAGTTTCGCTCCCACCGAGCTCTGTGCGGACGCCGCACCACCACTGCCTGCTGCAAGGCGGCGGCTGTGAAAGCAGGGCAGGTGCTGGGGAGAGGAAGGCCAGGCGAGGAGGGGAAGGGGCTGTGCCCTGGCGGCCCGCGGATGAGGGGGCGCCTTGGGGACCACGTCAGACCGTCAGAGTTGGCGCCCGAACTGCAGCTTGTGGCTCACAAGTTACCGTCCTGGGCTCGGGCCCAGGGAGGCCTGGGGCTTCCCAAGTGCTTTTTACACGATCCTGGGAAAGGCCACAGTGGCCGCTTCTGACCTCGGCCCACTTTCCCACACAGAGCCAGTGCACAGGAGCCAGTTCTCGAGCGAGGGACAGTCCTGGGTTTACCCTGTCCCCCTTCGGGCCTTCCCGCCACCGTGAGCTGGGAGGCGGGCTCTGGTCCTGCCTCTGGCCGGGTGTGTGCCGCTGGACAGGCGGTGGCCACGTGCCGCTCTCGCTCTGATGGGCAGGGGAGGGGGCCGAGGGCACTGGTGACGAAGAGGCTGCTGACGCGAACGGGGGGAGCAGACTGGGGAGTCGCAGAGCACTCGGGCCTCGCAGGGGCTCTGCCTGGATGCAGGAGAGAAGAGGACATTCCAGACCTGGGACAAGGGGGTAAGAACAGGCGTAGGCTGCGCCCTGTCCATGGCGTCACGGGGCCATGTGTGCTGCGGGAAGAGAATGGGTTGGGAGGGTCATCGAGTCCAAAGTACAGAGCACCCTGAACGGCGGGTGGGGTCTAGATTTGGGTGGCAGCGTGGCGGGGCCGGCACGGGACTCCCAGCAGGAGGGGCTGCAGGGGTCCGCAGATCGGCCCCTGGGAGGCGGTGGCCGGGGCGTGCCGCGCCCCACCAGACCTGGCGCCCCTCCCCTTTCTTGTGAAATCTGTCTGCTCTTTCTTGGCCCTGGTGACTCTGCCATGTCCTGTCCAGGTGTCCTTTCGGGACTTCCTGTTTTTGTTCCCCCGTCCACCTGAATATATTTGTCAGAGGCAAGAAGATCCCATCAACGGCAATGAAACGGCTTCTGGCTGCCTGGTCTCCGTATGTCCAGCATCTCGCAAAGGCCTCCGCGGTGCCGATTACAAACCGCACCCCCTCCCCGCCCCGCCCCAGGCTGTGCACTGCAAATGCCGAACAGTGGTTTTCCATTCCCCCGCCCCACTCCGGGAGAGGCAGGCTGGGGAAGCGATGCTTCCTGGGGACCCGACTTAGGGTCTGCATGGGGTGGCTGTCCCCAGGCGTGCGTGGCATGCACGCTTATCCTCCGTTGTGTGTGGATGCCGTGGGAAATCTCACATGACGTGGGAGCTGGTGAGGCGGGAATGCAGTCTCAGCCGGCAGTGTCCCCAGCCAGTGGCTTCTCAAGCTGCCGGTCTGCAAAGCAGTCTGAAAAGGCGGGTAAACGTGGGCACAGGTACTCAAGGTGGTGCTCTGCCCGCCCTCCCTGATGTGAACTTCAGCGTCCTGGGGAGCCCCCTCGGGGTGGGCGGTCCCCAGCTAGGAAGTGAGCGCTCCCAGATACGGCATGGGGCCCCCAGGGAACCCCAGACCTCGGCCGTGCGCTTTGAGTCCCGCCCAAAGACTGTGGAGTCAGAGCTGCGGCTTCCGCAGGTTCCTGCCAGCGAGCCTGTTTTCCTGGGGAGGTCCCTGCACCCCCAAGGCTTGGGGGTGTGCACCCCTTCCTACCACACCGGGTGCCGGTGCTGCCCATCAGGCCTGGACCTGGCCACCCAGGGAGCAGGGGAGGCCCCTCCAGCTGTGCGTCCCGCTAATGCAACACGGTCTGCACGGAGACAACGGAGCGCCCACTGCTCTGCATCAGCAGCTGCCTCCGCCCAGGGAGGCTTGTCCTCCGCGCGATGCTGAGTTCTCAAGGGCAGACAGTGTCTACTGCAGCTCCTCCTTCTGCACGCGGGCCCAGCCAGGGCCTGGCACGCGCGGCGCCGTGGATGCATCAAGTATGCACAAGCCAGGAGCGAGAAGAGCGCCCCCTCCTGGTGGTGAGAGGGGCTGCTGGGGGCGGCTCCCCCCGAGCCTCTCCAGAGCCTGAACCCCACTTCCCCCATGAAGCGCCCCCCTGGCTAAGAGTACTCCAGCCACTCCCGTGTCCTTGTCCCGCCTTCACCACGTGGACGGCGGGGCTGGCTCCAGGGCACGTGGCCGGGGATCTACTGCCCCAGACGGAGGGAAACGGCCCTCCCCGATTCATGCAGAAACGGGAGCCCTAAAGCAGGAGCAGCGGGTCCCCGAGGTCACCTCGCAGCTTGGGGAGCCGGCTCCTTGCTCCCCGGCCTCTTCCGCGGCCACTCCCCATAGGAACGACCCTGCAGGGGCCATCGGCCACAGCCCCTCACTTCCCCCACCACGAGGGGCAGGTGCGGGAGGCCCGGTCCCCAGCGCCGTTCCTCTTCCCTCTGAGCGGAAGCTGGCACTCAGTGTGCAGAACACAAGAACCTCCAGAGCACTTTTAAGGGCGTTTATTTCGGCTCTTTACCAGCGTCCTCGGGAAAAATCACTTGCAAAAATAATAATCTGCGGCTCAGTGGCTTTTTGGGAAGAAACGTCCGTTTCCTCTCAGCAGGAAAAGCTTCCCGGGACCTCAGGCACTTGGAGCTCGAGACCCTGGAGGGTCCCGGGTGGGCCGTGATGCGGGGCCCCGGAGTGAAGGGGGTGGGACCAGCGGGTCCCCTGGGGGGGGCTCGAGCAGTCTCTTTCCGTGGGCCGGCTCGCAGGGGACGGGGGAGCCTCGAACGTCCACGGAAACGAAGAGAAAGGGAAAACCGCCGCGCGCGGAGAACTGGGCCGTCTCCTCCGCTCCGGCCGCCAGGGGGCGGGCGCGCTCACTCCGTGGGTCCCCAGCTGGGGCCGTGGGCGGCCGTGGGCGGGCTCAGGCCGGCTGCAGGGGGCCGGTGGCGCAGCCCACCTTGTTGCTGAAGAGGCGCGAGAGGCTGCGCTGGGGCCCCGGGCGCGGCGGCGGGGCGCGGGGGAGCCCGCGCACGTCCCAGAGGCGCAGCGCGCCGTCGTGCGAGGCCGTGTACAGCACCTGGCCGTGCACCTGCGGGCGGGCGGGCGAGCGCGGGGCGTGGGGCGGGCGCTGAGGGGCGGCCCGCTGCCACCCCCCACCCCCGGCCTCAGTGCGTCACAGCAGCGATCCCCGCGGCTGCGCCGTCAGCCACTCACAGACCCTGCCCTACAGCAGCCACCGCAGGCCCAGGCAGGGGCGCGACGCTCAGCCACTACCACCGCCGAAGGATGGGGACGGGTCAGCCCAGGGGACCTCGGCCTCGGGGAGGACGGTCTGCCCGTGGCGTGCTGGGGGCGTGGGGACGTGCTCCCTTTCCCTTCCCCGCCCTCCAGGGCAGGCGGGCGCAGGCGGCCGCGCCCCGGCTCAGCCTTCAAGCCGCGGGGCCCGGGGGGCAGCCGGCAGGGAACACCCACCTGGATGCAGTTGATGATGAAGGCGTGGCCGCGGAACACCCTCTGCAGCGCTCCGGACTCGGCGTCGAAGGCGCGCGCGCGGGCGTCCCCGCTGCCCGTGAACACTGTGGACACACGCGCCGCTGGGCCGCCTGCCCGCTCGCCCTCTGCGTCTCCCGGACGCCGCGGGGCGGGGGCGGGGCGGGGCGGGGGCGGGGCGGGCAGGCCGAACCACCTGGACGGGCTCCGGGGCCCATCCGCCCCGCCTCACGAGGATGTCCTAAGGCTCAAGTGAGGGATAGAGGCAGCCCCTTGGAAGCAAGGAGGCGGCACCTTCACTGTCTCAGTACAGTCCCGAGTGGAGTCGGGGTGACCGCTGCGGCTCTGGAAGGGCCCTCTGCGGTCTGCGCACCGTGGCTGCCGAACCTTCTTCCTGCACTGCCCTTCCGGGGCCCCCACCCTCCTGAGCCCCCCCTGGGCCCAGGCTCCCACGCAGGCCCTTTGGTGGAATCCGTCGGGGGAAACTTGGTTTCTCCCCGCAGCTCTGAAGCCCCCGCCTCAGGGGGGCCACCCCTCCCCCACCATCTCAGCGGCCTGCTGGGGCCCAGGACAGGCCGGAAGCGCTCCCCCGCTCCCCTCCAAGTAACGAACCCGGCCCTCCCAGCAGAGCCCAGACCCTCGGGGGCGCTGAGCCCCTGCCCAACCTCTTGCAGGTTTCCTTGGAGAACTCCGCGGAGGCTCTCCAAGCCCACTGCCATTGGAATCACCTGCTTCGCGCGTGAAGACGCAGGCTGCTGGGCCCACCTGAGTTTCTGATTTAGGCGGGCTGGGCGGGCCCGGTAACCTGCAGTTCTAGCCGGTTCCTGGCGATGCTGACACTGCCAGTCAGGGTCCACGTTGCGAACACGGACCCTCTGGTCCCTTAGCGTCTGGCCCAGGTGGTCCCATAAGCCAGCCCCAGGATTTTAGTGCCACTAGCTCATCTGGCAGGACACTCCAGGACGTGGAGAGAGACAGGACCGAAGGACCCCCACACAGGCGTGCTGGCGAGCCCTCCGGAGGAGGTGCCCACGGGGCAGAGCTGTCCAGCCCGAGGGCAAAGACGCTGGGCGACGGACCCCGAAATTCCCAGCAGCCGCTGGCCGAGGGCCTCTCGTGTGGGTGTTGACTCCCAGCCCCGCTCTGCCCCGCCCCTCACGGGAACACACTCGGGGGAAGACCCCGGAGCTGCAGCAAGAGGCACCTGTGAACGTGGTGCCCGCAGCATCGGCTGCGCCCACCCTGCGGCCTGCACAGCCACAGCAGGCACCCCCTTCCTGTGTCACCTGCCTACTCCCAGCCTTTCTACGAAAGTCACGGGCGCCTGTGGCCCCTCCCAGCAACTCAGCCCGCCTGCTGGGCCTCGCGTGGGTGGGGGCAGGGTCAGGAGTCAAGTCTGATCATCCTGCAGCCTGGGGCCAGGGCCAAGGCCAAGGACCAGGTATCCGGACAAGGAGCCACAGACAGGGTCCCTGGGATCCCATACAGCGGCAGCTTCCGTCCCAGCTGCTGCCAAGGGGAGGCGCTCTAGGCGACGTTCTTTTCCCAGGAGAGGTCCCCCACCCGGGAGCAGAGCCAGAATCGCACGTACAGGTTTGGACACGGGAGGAAGAGAAACATAACTGGCCCGTGTCAGACACCTGAGTCTCGAGGGCGTCTCGGGCTCTATTTTCAGAGCCGTCTCCACCTCGCACCTCTGCTGTGAAGTCAGCCTGAGTTTTCCACCCCGACTCGTCCCGCACCCCAGCCTGCCCCCTCACTCCAGTGCTGTGGGGTGGGGGGGTGACTCTCGGGGTCAGCGCCTCTGGGGCTAGCTTCCTGCTGTGTGTGTGTGTGTGTGCGCAAAGAGGGGGCTGATGGCAAAATGTAACACTGGGGATCACTTGGGGAGAGATGCTCGGGAATCTGGGGGACCCCTGCCGCATAGCTGTGGTGAGGTTTGGGGGGCCGCTTCCCGGGAACAGTGGGTGTCTTCTGGGCGCGTCTGGGGTGGAAACACACGGCAAGCCGGTGGGACAGAGCTGGCCAGGCCCAGACGCGTGACCGTTTTCGACCTGCGGCACCAACAGCTTCTTGCCCACCCACCCAGTGAGCCACCCCGCCCTTCTTGCTTCACAAGACGCCCCTGGCTAATCCCGTGAGCTGGGTCCCTGGGCGAGAGACTGTATTATTCAGCCTTGCCCACAGGCGGCGGTCCACGAGACGTATGCAAAAGTCTTGGGGTGGTTGCCCTGAGTGGTGTGGCTCAGCGCACTGGGCGTGGCTCATCCCGCAAAGCACAAAGTCACCGGTTCGATTCTCAGTCAGGGCACATGCCTGGGTTGTGGGCAAGGCTCTCAGCTGGGGCGTGCGAGAGGCAACCGATCCATGTTCACACATAGGTGTTTCTCTTCCTCTCTTTTCCCCTCCCTTACCCTTTCTCTGAAAATAAATAAATTAAACAAAAAAAAGTCCTTGGGTAGGGCTTCCAGGAAAGAGATTTAAAGGGGCCTAATCAACTAAGAGACACATCCTTTTGCCCTTCCCTCTTCTTCCTGCCTGCCGAAAACATGATGAGATGGCTGGAGCTCCAGCAGCTATCTTGAACCATGAGGCCCCCCTTAAAGACGGAAGATCTGTGCCAAGGGTCATGAAGCGAAGTGACAGAAGGAATCTGGGTGCCTGATAACTGACAGCTCCTAAAATTCTTCTATCTGAGAGAGAAATAAACCACTACCTCGTGTAACCCGCTGCTGTCCGGGTTTGCCCTTCTCTGTGGTCAAGCCTAAATGCCAAGTGCAGCCAAACCCATGTAGCCCTGAAGCCTGGCTCAGCCCTCAAGCCTGGCTCAGTCTCACTCTGAGAATTAGCATGTATCCTTGAGACATACTCTTGACCCCAGGACCTCTGAACTTTCAGGTCCGGGCATGTTCTTGTGGGGTAAAGTTAGGAGTTCCCGCACCCTTACTCGGGCCTTCGTTGGAGATAACGCTTTAGACAAGCGTGCACTGGAGGTGGCCCGGCCGCCGCTGCCTTGGGCGCGGACTGTCCTGAACGGCAGCTGAGGCTCAAGGAGGGAACCTCCGGGAGAAGTGGAGACGCGGAGAGGCCCTGAGCAGGGAGGGCCTGGCGGGAGGGGAGGAGTGGCAGGGGCAGGCAGTAACCAGGCAGGCGTGGCAGGCTGGGGTGGTGAGGGGAGGGTCGGGGGCAGAGCCACTTACAGGTGCCCGCGTGGTACTTGAGGGCGCTCACGCTGTGTCTGTGGGCTGCGAACGTGCGCACACGCTCTCCTGTGTCCACCAGCCAGCACTTGACGGTCCTGTCCGCGCTGCCCGAGTACACGTGCCGGTTCACGAGCTGCGGAGGAGGTTACGGGGGTGCAGCTGGGCCCCACTGGGCGGCTCCGAGGCCCCGCCCAGCCTCTGAGCGCCAGGGGCGGGGCACGCGCTGGTCTCCGCGGAGAAGGGGGAGGAGCCAGAAATGCCCCTGCCCTTGCCTGCCCAACCCGGCCCCCAGGTGTCGCTGCTCCCCCTGCTCCGCGGGACCTGTGGGGTCAGGCAGGCAGGCAGACTGTCAGGCAGGCCTGGCTTTCCATCACCACCAGGACTTTGCCCTTGGCCAAGTCACGGACCCTGCTCCTCGGCAGCTTCACCGTAAATAAGGACCGCGTGGGGTCCTCCTCGTGGGGCCACAGATACGACACGGATGGTGCTGGGCCCGGTAGGAGCGAGGGCCACCAGGGTCCACGGGCTTAGTGCCTACTACCGCCAGGTGTCACTTAGGTGACCCCTGCCCAAGCCGGTAGGACCGGTGACCTCCTCAACAGAGGAAATGTGGGTGCGGACGGCAGCCTTTTGAGGACTCAGGCAGCCGGACTCTGGGGCAGGGCAGCAGCGGGCACCCGGGGCCCCCGGCAGAGGGGGGCGGGGGGCTGACAGGGCCGGCCGCGCTCACCTCCAGACAGATGACGGAGCCCCGGTGCTCTCGGAACACCCGCAGCTGCGCCCCGCTCAGGATGTCCCAGGCGCGGACGGTGGCGTCCGTGCTGCCCGTGAAGGCCATGTGGCTGGGCGTGTCCAGCACGAGGCACAGCACCGCCCCCGTGTGGCCGCGCAGCGTCTGGTGGCAGCAGCCGCTGGCCACCTGCCACACCTTGGCCGTGCCGTCCGTGCTGCCGGTCACCAGCAGGCCCCCGGCCCCGGCCTCCTCCTCGAAGGGAGCCCCGGGGAGGTCCCAGGGCGCGGAGTAGGCCAGGGTCAGCACGCAGTTGCGGTGGCCCCGGAACTCCCGGGCCACCTGCCCCTTGTCCACGCTCCAGGCGCGAGCTGTCCGGTCGTAGGAGCTGCTGAAGAGCTGGTTGTTGGCGACGAGGATCCTGGGGGCGGGAGAGAAAGGCCAGGGCTCAGGCCTGCAGGTGGCCCGGTGGGCTGTCCCAGGGTCCCTGTGGCTGGTGTCTTCCGTGGCCAGTGAGCCCAGGCAATGGGAAGCAAGGGGTGCTCCCAGAGAAAACCACGGGCTGCAGTGTCCCGGGCCCTGTTTCGGGGGGACAGGGAGAGGGCAGGACAGCACCCCTGGAAATGGCAGGGGCCCCAGCAGAGGCCACTGCCCACAGAACGAAGCCCAGCCTAAAGGCGTCCTCGGTCACTTCCACCCACAGCACCGCCCGCCCCTGTGTGGGCGCCTCCGGGGCCAGAGGTCAGCTGCCTCTGCACTGAGGCCGGAAGAGACCCCTCTCTCCACCCGGCGGCCACACTCCCCGCCCGGGTCCAGCTCAAGGCACCTCTTCGCTAGGATGCCTCCCCGAATCCCCACCGTGTGCTGAGCCTGTGGTCCACCCCGACCTCCCCCTCCGATCCCTCCCAACACACGGCCCGCGGCAGCTGCTCCACAGTTACACAGAGTTATGCAGAATATCTGAAAATACCCTGGGCTCCCCTGGGGCCGCATCACTCAGTGGGTTAGAGCGCCATCCCCATACACCAAAGTTGTGGGTTCGATCCCCAGTCAGGGCCCACATAGGAAGCAACCAATGAACACATGGAAAAGTGGAACCACAAATTGATGCTTCTTTCTCTCTTCTCTAAAATGAATACATGTAAATTGAAATAAAACAAAACTACTCTGGGTTTCACGTTCAGAGCCACCCCCGCTGGCTCCTCCCCCAAGCCCCTGGTCCACCATCAGGCACCAACGAAGCCATTTTCTCTGGAATCGGGTGTCATCCCGTGAGCTGTGGCCTCTGACGCCCTTCCTTGTGCCCAGCAGGGGGCAGCGGTGCAGCCAGGTCGGTGTGTGGGTGGTGCCTCCCTTCCCTACCTCCGCCTCCGCGGCCCCCACCTGCAGCCCTGGGCAGGTAGCACCTGTCACACCTGGGGACACTTCCGTCCTGAGCCTTCCACTGCTACGTGCCCTCAGTGGCCGACCCACGAGAGCACAGGGGGGCTTCCCCGGAGGAGCTGCGACCCCCCAGGGCAGAGGCCCCAGGCCTGCCTCTCTGTCCCCTGGGGCCCAGCCTCGCTGCCTGGCCGCCCGGGGCCCCCGGCCGGGCTCACCTGTTCACGCTGGATGTGTGCCCTCGGAACACCTGCAGGCAGCGCCCGGTCAGCACGTCCCACTTCCTGATGGTGCGGTCAGCGCTGCACGTGAAGGCCGCCTCGTTCTCCAGCTGGCAGAAGGTCACGTAGCTCTCGTGTCCTGCGGACGGCGCCAGGCGTGAGCCCGGGGGGCACGCCCGCTTGCGCTTTAATCCTGGGGCAAATGCTTGAGACGGCAAAGAAGGGAAGAAAGGCCGGGGCAGGCGCGTTCCAGACAAGTCCGGAGTTGACTAGCCCTTTGAAATGAGCAGCTAATTCTGGGAGGGTCTGTGGGGTGCCCGGAGCAACTCAGGGGGCACTCACCCTGCCCCCAAACCTTTTTTTTATGACCGCCCAAGGACATGAGGACATTCTTCCATTGCTTTTTGAGAGACAGGAAGGAAGAGAGAGAAACATCGATGAGAGAGAGAAGCATCAAATTGGCTGCTTCCCTTATGCGTCTGGACCGGGGATCGAACCCACAACCTAGGCATGTGCCCTGACTGGGAATCAAACCCAAAACCTTTCAGTTATGGGATGATGCTCCAACCACCTGACCCACACAGGCCAGGGCCTCCCCTGAATTCTTTTGTTCCCTCCTCTTCATCATAGCCTTTCAGCCTTCTTCAGACTTTTCAGCTATTGGTATTCACTCAGTCATTCAACAAACCCAACGTTACAGAGGCAGGAAGTATAGAGGCCAAGGGCCTAGTCCTCAGAGCCCAAAGCCTGGGCTGGGCTCCCTGAGCTGCTGCTGACTGCCCACTGGCAAGTCAGCTGTCTCCCCTCTCTGTGCCTCAGTTTCCTAGTCTGACACAGGGAGAGCAACAACGCCCATCTAGTAGGGCTGGTGTGCAGACCGAGCAAATGCTGGGTGTTAGTGGTGCTCACACTGGGGGAGAAACACGGGGGCAGGCAGAAGATCAAGTCCCAGTTCCTGGCCCCTCGGAATGTTACACTGTTGGAAAAAGACACATGGCAGATGTCATTAAGTGAAGGATTCTGTGATGGGGTGATTATCCTGGGTTATCGGGGGGCGGGCCTCAGTGCAACCACAGTGAAATAAGGAGGCAGAGAGAGGGCACCGTGAAGGCAGAGCGGAGAGAGACCTGAGGGTGCTGGCCCCGAAGAGTGGGGTGATGCGGCCACAAGCCAAGGCGTGCTGACCCACCGCGTTCTCCCCGCCAGGTTTCAGAGGAGCGCAGCCCTGCCAACCTGCTGCTTTCCACCCAGGGCCACTGACTCCGGAGTCCCGGCCCCCAGCACTGTGCAAGAATGAGCTTCTGTTGTTCCAAGGCACCCAGTGAGATCACTGGCCATGGCAGCCGCAGGGAACGGCGCAGACGCGGAGAGGAGGTGGCCGTGCTCCCTGCTGTCAGAGCGGGCGGCCCGCCCAGCAGAGACAGTCAGTCTCAGGCCTGGCACGTGCAGGGCAGAGGGGGGACGGGCCCCGTGGCACTGTGTGGGGAGGAGAAGGGCACCTGGGAGAGGACCCCGCACTCCCCAAGGCCTAAGTTCAGGGGTTTGGCAGCAATGGTGGACGAGGTAGGGACACAGCAAAGATGGACCTCTGGGACAGAGGGAGGGCCGCGCAGAGCCTGGGGTCTCAGCCTAGTGCACTGGTCATCCCCCTTATCTACCCAGTTCTCAGGTCTTTTAAAGATCTCCCTTGTGCCCTGGCTGGTGTGGCTCAGTGGACTGAGCACTGGCCTGCGAACCAAAGGGTCGCCGGTTTGATTCCCAGCCAGGGCACATGCCTGGGTTGTGGGCCAGGTCCCCAGTAGAGGGTGCGCTAGAGGCAACCACACATTGATGTTTCTCTCCCTCTCTTCCTCCCTCCCTTCCCCTCTCTCTAAAACTAAATAAAATCTTTAAAATTAAAAAAAAAAACCACATTGCCCTATTTGTGGAATTGGAATTGGGACCCGTGTTGTTAAGCTGCCCCTGCCCAGGAGACCACGGTCCCCGTCGGGGCCTGTCCTTCCAGCAGAGATGCTTCCAGCTCGGGGGACTGAGGCTGAGTCTCTCTGAGGGGCGTTCAGGCACCAGAAGGTGAACCTTTCCTTTTCACAGGTGAGAAGACTGAGGGATTCAAATACCCACACGTTTGGGAGACGTCTTTACTGTATTAACAATTTTGATCGAATTTTAAAATTTCACGGAGATGTCCAGGATCACCAGGCAGGTGGGGGTTTGGAATCTCCTGGGCCGTTTCGGGCTAACTCATGCTTTTGGTGGGGGTGGAGCGGGGGGCTGAGTTTAAGCTTAGCGACTCTCAGAAGAATCCAACTTCCTGACTTCTAAGAAACAGAACTTACTTAAAATTGAGAGAGAAATGGTTTTCAGTCTTCTTGGGGAGCCTGTACCAGGCCTCTGAGAAAACAACATTTGCGCGAATTAAATAAACACTCCGAGAAACTGGAGATTGTGTTTCCCTTAAAAACCACGTCAGTGTGAGAGTCCAGGGCAAAGTGTGTTTGGCAGGACACAGCTCAGCTCCTTGCCAGCCCTCAGAGATGATCGACTGTGTTAGGATCACCAACAAACTCTCCCTGAGACCTCCCTAACCTCCCTGCGGATAGGAGGGCGCAGCACCGTGGGGGGCTGGCTGGCAGGCAGCCCCGAAGGCGGGGAGGTGCCACCCCACCGGCCCCGCGCAGCCTCACGGCCCCAGTCCTCCAGGGACCCAGGGCGGGCTGAGACCCAGGCCCCCCAGACAGTCCGCGTGTGGGGAGTCATCCCCACTCAGGCTGCTTCCTCCCATCTCACAGGAAGTGCCAAGCGCCCGTGGGAATCAGGCCAAGAAAAACCCGGAGAAGCGAGAGTTACCCGAGGGCACCTGCAGCCACTGCGCCGCGGGTGCCGCAGACTGAGGCACGGCGCTGCTTTCAAGACCCGTGAAAGTAAAATATATATATATAAACATTGATGGCAAATCAGCAACCATATAACCCCTAAACAAAGACTTGAGAGGTGATAATAAAAATAAGTTTTTCCATGTGAAAAAAAATAAACAACAAAAAAACCCTCATCTTTTAAGCAGGGCCAGGCTGACCCTCTGCCCTGTCGGGGACCTGGCCCTGAGCTGGCCGGGGCCCCAGCAGCGGTCCGTGCTCCCCTCTCTCCCCCGCAGCGTGGACAGCCCCTTCTTCCAAGCGCCAAGCACCCACCCGGAATCTGAACACACAAGCCAAGTGAGGCCTGGCTCCGAGCCCCTCCCGAGAGGGGCCCTGCGGCTGAAGAGTGCGCCCTTAACCCCTGACCCTGATCTACCGACCAGAGACAGGGCTCCAGGGCCCTGAGGCCCAGAACCGAGGCGCAAGGCCCAGTCCCGGGGGCGGATGAGGGAGGGTGAAGGGGAGGGACGGCGTCGGGGAGGCAGGGCCCGTCCGGTCTCCAGGGACCACAGCGCCTTGGCAGCGAGCTGTTGGGTTTGTGCGGAATAAGCAAAAAAGCCAAACTCAAAATATTTTCGAAGGGATGAAGAGCGCAGATAAGATGCAGTTACTGCGTTCCCAAGAACATGCAGAGGCTCGCGGGCTCCTGCCACGGTCGCGAGGGCCCTCCTTACACCCTTGCGCTGACCGGCTGCCAGCTGCAAGTCGAAGTGCCCCTCCGCGTCCGGGAGGGGCTCGGGGCTCGGGGTCCCGGGGGGCAGCGGCAGGTGAGCTGGAACACACCCTCGACTCCGCATGAGAAGTGGCGCCCCCTGCCCTGCCCCCCCCCCCAGTCTTTCATTCTTTTCGGTCGGTCCCTGCAGCTGCGTCTTCTCCGGCCGCCCTCTGCGGCCGCTCCCGCCCCCTCTGCCCACAGGGTTCAGACCGCGGGGGCCCTGGCCCCAGGACTTGACGGGACGGGTCTGGGAGCCCGGGGGAGAAACGGATCCACCTCCCATGCGGAAGTGCACACGCAGAGACCGACGTGTATTTGTAAAATCGTTATGAAACTCCTGCTAATTTCGTCCGGTTTCTGAACGTGCCAAACTGCAGATGGGACGAGGCAGCGGAGAGCAGGGCAGGGCGGTCGGATGCGAGAGAGGGTTCAAGCCTCAGCTCCAGCCGCGCCAGCTGTTCCTCAACCCCGTGCCTCCGTTTCCCTGTCTGCACGAGTGGGACAAGAGGAGTGTGAGGGCTGCCCGCTGCAGTGCTCGGAACCCACGGCCCTGACGGCCCGAGAGCGAGGTGTCCAGCCCGAGAGAGGTGACCTGGCCAGTGACAGGCCTGCCCTGGCGCTGCGCACCTGAGGGCGCACAGGTGCGATTTCTCGCTTGTTGAAACTGTTTTAACGGAAACGACTGCACGCAGCGGGCTGAGCTGTGACATTGGCCCCGCAGAGGGCGCCCCTCGGCCCAATGACCAGGATCGCAGCTCGCCCTGAGCCCCCACCCCGCGCGCCCCCGGCTGGTCGGACGCCGGGCTCGGGTGGCGCGCTTCCCCGAGCGCCCCGGGGGAGGTGGGGGCTGGACTCCCGGAAAGGGGCCTGGGGGCGGCGAGCAGCCGGAAGGGCCGAGGCGGAGGGGCGGGAGGCGCGGCGCGCGTACCTTGCAGGAGGGCGCAGCACCGGCCGTCCGCGGTGCTCCAGAGCCGGGCCGTGCCGTCCTCGCTGCCCGTCAGCAGGCGCTGCCCGTCGGGGCTCAGGCTCAGCCAGTTGATACCCCCGCGGTGCTCGGCGCAGACCCTCAGCGCCGACCCGCCGCCCCCCATCCCGCCGTCGGGCGGCGAGGAGGAAGCCGCGTCCGCTAGGGAGGGCAGTCCGGGCACCCGCGCCCCCTGCGGCTTCGGCTCGCGGTCATCGCGGGGGGCCGGGGCCCCGGGCTCCTGCGGAGGGCACGGGGTGCGGCAGCGTGAGGTGGGGGACCCTCACTCCAGCGCCGCCCACTCGGCAGCCCAGTCCACGGACCCAGCGGGCGCTGCGTGGGCGGCCCACTTGGGACCTCCGTTCCTCCTATGGGGCAGTCCCAGCCCCACAGGCGCGGAGCGCCGCCCTTCCTCACGCTACCTCGGAAGACGCGCACCCCACCTGAAGGGGCCCCCCTCCGGCCCGGGCGAGCGGGGAAGAGGCGATTCGGAGTGCGTCGGGGAGCCCGGATCTCTTCGCGGGGCGCCGGCAGTGAGGCGAGCACGGGAAGACGGGCGCCCCAAGCCCCGCGTGCCCTACCCGGCCAGCTCCGCGCGCTCGGGCCGGCGGAGTGCCGAACAATACCGCCCAGCCTGGCTCCTCCTCAGAGACCACCCCCCAACCTGTCCCCTCCCACTTCTCGGGCCTGCGCTCCAGACCCCACCCCCTGCCCGGGTCCCTGGGGACCCACCGCGGCCCACGCACCCGGCGCCCAAGGGGATGCCTCCACGTGAGACCCTCCGGGCTGTCCCGGCTGCGCCTTTAGGCTCCCGGGACGGGGGAGGAGGGGGAGGGAGAGTCGGGGCTGCGGAGGCCCGCGCGCCCGTAGCTCTTCGGGGCGGAGGCTGCGCGCTTCTACCTGGCAAGTTTGCTTCCTCCAGGCTGCCAGCCCTGAGGACCCTACCCGAGAGACTCTCGGGGGGTTTGGGGGCGGTCCCCTTTTGGAGAGTTCCCCAGACCGCCCTGGCTGGGAAATCACGCGCACCCCAATTCTAAAGAAGTCCCGCGGGGAGGACCGGTGGCCAGGACCGGTTGCTGGTCCCGGGTGGAGGGGGCGGTGGCGCTCGCACGCTGCGGAGGTCACGGTCCCTCCCTGCGCCCCGCCCACCTCTCCGGCCTCTTTCGGCGGCCACCCCCCCGCTGCCCGCCCCACCCCACCCCACCCCACCGCCGCGCCCACTCAGCGCGCCGCGCGCCTCGGAGGGTCCCGCAAGATCGCTGCAGGAGCCCGGACCCCGGAGCGCCAGGCGGCTGGTTCCTATTAGAGCAGTTCCGGCGCCAACTTCGCGGGGGGCGGGGAGGGGTGATCCCCGGCTCAGATCCTCCAGGTCCTAAAGGCAACAGGATTTCCCGAACCCTCTAGGGCTCTTTGGAGAGGCTAGTGGGGCAAACTGCGGTTGGGATTTGCGATGCTGTGTGTTGGGCGGGGCGGGGGGGGGGGGTTGGTGAGCAGGGTGGCTTTGGGAAGCCAGTTCTCAGCACGACGGTGGGACCTTCCCCCAACGGTGGACCGTACCCAGACTCTAAAAGAAAACCCCGTGACGGGGTCCCACCACAGGGCGGTTTATCCCCCAAGCGGCCTAACCGAGACACCCAAACTGGCGGGTCCGCTTGCCGTTCCACTCTGCAGGCAGCGAGGGAAGGGCCACTGAAGGGCTGGGGGCTGGGAGACAGTGGGATTTGGCCTCGTGGAAGACGCTGGTGGGGTTGCGTTAAAGGGACGCGGGAGAGGGGGAGGCAGGAAGCGGGGCCTGTTCGGCAGGGGTGGGGGCTGCTCAGCAGCCACTTGCGCGCGGGGAGGAAGGGAGGACCCTGGGAGTCTCCAGGGCGCTGTATTGTTTAGACTTTTACTCCGCACCAGCACCAAACATATTGTCATTAAAAAGGAAAGAAAACTTTCACCCTGGCTGGTGGGTCTCAGGGGACTGAGCCTCGGCCTGAGAACCTAAAGGCTGGATTCCCAGTCAGGGCACAGGCCTGGGTTGCAGGCCAGGTCCCTGGTTGTGGGGCATGCTAGAGGCGGCCAGCGGATGATTCTCTCTCTCCCCCTCCCTTCCCCATTCTCTAAAAATAAATTAATTAATTTTTAAAAAAGAAAGCTCTAAGAAGCTTCAGTGTTATTATTATTACTGCTTGGAGGACAGTTATCAGACAAATAAAATTATCGCTGGGAGAGTGATACACGGCCCTGTGCCCTTAGGGCACAGGCCCCACCCTGTCGGCACTGCCAGGGTCCAGAGAGGGAGGGGACCAGCGCTGGGCGGCAGAGGGAGTCCCCTCGTCCCTGTGTGAGGGCCCAGGGCCAGGCTGGACTCAGGCCGACCCCAGGCCCTGCGTCCCCTCATTCCCAGAATGACACTCAGTCTGCTCCAGGGGTCACTGTCCACTCCAGTCAGGTTCAACACTAAAGAGGAAGTGGGCTCCACAATCAGACCTCCCTCTGCTGCCAAGAACATCGTCGTGCTGGCCACTGCCCCCAGCTGCTGGCCACTGCCCCCAGCCGCTGGCGCCTGAGCCCAGAAGTCAGGTCCCCCCAGCACTTTGCTCAGAGACCGGCCCAGAGGGAAGGGGAGAGTCTGGACCTGCCTGTGGCTCTCGGAGGTCACCCCGCCGTGGGGACGGGCATGTCCGGGCCCTTCCCGGCTGTCTGGCCCAGTGAAGGAAGGCACGGCTCCTCTGTAGCGTGAAAGCAGCTGCTAACCATCTCGTGCGTGCGCCCTCATGTCCACGGGGTCTCCCCCCAGACTCCCCCCGGCCGCCGCAGAGACGTGCCGGAGGCTGCCCGCACCACAGGAAGGCCGTTGGTACACAGCCTTCAGAGCCCGCTAGCTCGGCCTTCCGTCTCCGGCTCAGGTGGAGCCACGGGGGTTAGGTCTACCCTACCGCTTCCTACCTGCAACAGCCAAAAACCTCACACACGGAATGCACGAAGCAATGGTTTTCGAGAGAATGGACACCAGGCAGAGAAGGACAGCAATTCCTGAGGGGCAGAGGAGAGGGAGGGGAGACCCGCAACAGCCCCAGCGCAGGACCCCCTGAGCACGTCCAGACCACGGAGCAGGGGCGGGGAGCCCGGGGGGAGCCCAGGGGACTCCCCCAGTTGCCGAAACCGCTGAGCATCAGTGAGGCATCGAGTGGCCAAAGGTGGCAGGACAGAGCTCCAGGGAGGAGGGGTCCCCACGAGGCGCCTGTCAGGTATGCAGCGGGGGACTTACCAGCAGGTGCCCGTGGGCAAGCTACTCCAGGTGGGAAAAGAAGTGGAGGCTACTGCCCACCCCCCACACGGGCCGAGCGGGCGGCGAGAACACGACCGCCGTCACTGCGGCCGCCTTCCGTGTGCTCAGAGTGATGCGGACGCCTGAACAGTCCCCCGAAGTCCCAGCTGGACTCGGAGAGGTGAAAACAGTGTCTGAATTAAACAACCACAACGCTGCACGGGGTCAACCGCAGGTTGGTGAGGGCAGAATAAACTGAAATATGAGTCAGCTTGAAGGCATGGCCGTGGGAACTATCCAAGACAGAAAACGGAGGAAATGAATTTTTTAAATGAAAGAGCAGCAGTGAATTGTGGGGCCCATTGATGTTTCTCTCCCTCTCTCTCTCTCTCCCTCCCTTCCCCTCTCTCTAAAAAAACTAAATAAATAAAATCTTTTTTAAAATATTAGAAAAAAAAACTACAAGCTCCATTACGAAGAATATAGAACCCAGCCAGGTGGCTCAGTTGGTTGCGGGTTCAATTCCCAGTCAGGGCACATAGCTCGGGTCCCAGTTCGATCTCCAGTCAGGGAGTCCGAGAGGCAACCGATCCATGTTTCTCTCTCACATCGATGTCTCTCTCTCTCTGCCTCCCTCCCTTCCTCTCTCTCTAAAGTCAATAAACACATAACTTGGGCAAGAGTCAGAAAAAAGAAAAAGAATATACAGTCTGAATAACCCTATATCTATTTTAAAAATTGAATCTGTGTCTAAAACCTTTCCACAGAGAAAGCTTAAGGCCCATCTGGCTTCACTGGGGAATTGTACCAAACATTTCGGGAAGGAATAATATCAGTTCTCCACACAGTCTTCTAGAAAAGGGAAGAGGAGAGACAACGTCTAGTTCATTCCATGAGGTTAGTATTACCGTGATATTAAAATCAAAGACATTATGAGAAAACTACACCAATATTTGCCATGAACATAGATGCAAAAATCCTAAACAAAACTTTAACAATAGACTTCAACAATTTGTAAAAACCATGAGATATCATGACGAAGTGAGGTTTACCCCAGAAATGCAAGGTCAACTCAAAGTTCAAAAATCGACCAATAATGGGTAGTCCAAGGATGGAAACAGAGACCCATGGAACAGAATTGAGAGTCCAGAGATAAACCCGTACACGTGCGGTCAATTCGTTTCCATCCAGGGGGCCAAGGCGATTCAAAGAGTCCAAGAATGATCTTTACCAATCGGTGCTGGGTAACTGGACAGCACGTGCAAAGGATGAACTTGGACCCTGTATGTACCTCACCCCACATACAACAGTAACTCAAAACAAAGGGCGGACCTTCAGTGTAAGAGCTAAAACTGTACAGCCCTTAGGAGAAAACGTCGGTGCGAATGTTCGTAGGGAACCGGTCTGGTTGGCAACGGCGGACGTGGTTCAGCCCCGCATGGGAAAGCCCACAGGAGCAAGGGGGTGGGCAGGAGCCGGACCCTAGGACCGGTGTTCCCGTGGGAACCAGACCCAGAAAATGCACCCAGACTATCACGGCTTGCCCTGGCTAAACCTCCCTGGCCCTGGTCTGAAACAGTAGATGTTTATTGCCTGTCTTCGAGGTAATTTCCAAAGCCTGTGTGACTTTCCCCAAGGACAGAGCTAATCAGCTCGCCGCCTTTCTCTTCTGCATTTGCTATTTTCGTTTCCTTGACTGCACCTAAAATGTAGCCAACAATATTCTATGTAGTGGATCATAAATCCTTCCTCGATGTAAGGCCTGAGAAAAACAATAAAAGCCTGTCCAGGTGAGGGTCGGGCGCTCTCCCCTTGAGAGAAGTGGCCGCAGGACTGTCATCCTAAGACAGTGCCGTGCCGTCCCTTTTCCCCCCAGGACTGCTGTTGTCTGCGCATTTGTCCTGGTCTTCAGCCACAAACCACGCAGACTCTGCAGGACGGGGTCTGCAAAAGATGCTCGTGACCTTGGATTAGGAAATAACTTCTTAGACATGAAACCTAACGCGTACACAAGCAAACGAACTGTAAGAGGAAAAACTGGACTTCATCCAAGTTAAAAACTTTTATGTTTCAACGTACACGATCGAGAAAGTGAAAACTCAGTCCACAGAATGGGAGAAAATGTTTGCAAATCACATCTTCGGCAAGGGTCTCGTAGCCACAGTATGCTTTAAAAACTCACGACGTAACAGTAAAGAGACAAATACCCCCATTCAAAAATGGGCAAAAAGATTGGAACAGACATTTCCCTGACAAGGACGTGCAAATCGGTCCGTGAAAAGATGCTCGACGTCGCCCGCCGTGCGGGGAGAGCACATGGAAGCCACAGCGAGACGCAGACACCCCTGTCAGAAGGGCTAGAGCGACCGAGTCTGCCTGCCCCGAGAATTCCCGTCAGCAGCGCCATGGAGCCGCGAGCCCTTTTCCTCCGCGTCTGATGAGCAGACGGAACAGCAGGAGCCCGTGGAAAAACCGTTTGGCAGTTTCTTAAAGAGTTCAGCGCACCGACCACGTGACTCGCCCATTCCTCTGCCCCCCACCCCCAGAGGGATGCAAGCGCGTGCGTCCAGATGCAGACTCACTCACGAATTTCCTTGAGTTTTATTTCCAACCGTCACAAACTGGAACCAGCCCCAGCGCCGTGGGGAGAATTTAGCTGTTGCTCCCCGTGATCGCTGCCCCACCATCCGTGTTATTGGCCGCGTGGCTGGTGGGGACTTTCCTCCTTCCGTTTGCAGTGAGGCAGACAACCGCCAGAAAAGCATCCCCCTGCATCGTTCCAGATCCCAGCCTTTCTGGGGCAGACGCAGGGACACCCGGGGCGGAGAGGCCTTCCAAGCCCCCGACCCCCCACTGTGCAGGCGGCCGCCTCGTGGGTCTGTGCTTTCGGGCCAAGTCCACCGACTCCTCCTCCAAGTAATTCCCTGAAATGCCCGCCGTGCACACCTCACAGCCACGCTGCCTGCCACAGGCCACGGAGAGGTCAAACCTGGCCTCTGCCTTCGCCTCTGCCTTCCCCTCCTTCACCCGGGGGGGAAGTGACGGTCTACAAGGCTGGTAGAACCTTTTCTACACATCTTACTACCCCCTCCCACCCCCCCCAAAACCCCACAAGAACAAATGAAATCTCCTGTGCTCTTGGAATCCTATACGATTTCCGTAGAATCAAGTGAGGAAGGTAAGGCAGGCACAGTGTGTGCTATCTTTTAACTTTTGTAGTAACGTCTCAGGTTGCGTGTTAGCTCCCTGATTTTACTGCTGAGAATGCCGAGGCCCAGCGAGGTCACGTGGACGAGGTTGTTCAGCCAGTGCGTGGGACATCTAAGGTCTGTCGTGACCCAGGTCTCTGTCCGCCAGAGACAGAGAGTGAGGGCAGAAAGGAGCAGGCCACACCCTTGTGCCTAAGACTCAGAAGGCTCCCGGTCCCTCCGTTCCCTCCAGTCCCACTGAATTTTCCTAGAGAGAGATCTTGGGCAAAGGTCTGGCCGGAGTGCCGTCTCCTGAATAATAAAATGAGGAATGTGGTCCTGGCTGGTGTGGCTCAGCGGGTTGAGCACCAGTCTGCAGACCAAAAGGTCACTGGTTCGATTCCCAGTCACGGCACATGCCTGGGCTGTGGGCCAGGTCCCCAGCTGGAGGCGTGTGGGAGGCCAGTGATTGATGTTTCTCTCGCACATTGATGTTTCTCCCCCTCTCTTTCCCCCTCCCTTCTCCTACCTCTAAAAGCAAATAAGTAAAATCTTTTTTAATCAATGAGGAATGTGAGTGCGTCCCTCTGAGGACGGAGACAGGCAAGGTGATAACCAGCTTCTCGGAGCCCGATACACCCCCGCCGTCCCAGTGAGAGACGGCCGCCTTCCTGCACGCAGGCATCTTTCTTGTGAGCAGCACTGACTACTCTCACGCAACACCGCGAGGCATCCTGGTTGGAGTGCGTGTGTGCTCGTGTGTGCGTGCGTGTGCCATGCGTGTGCTTGGGGGGAGTGGGTGGGACCCTCGGGGAGCCTGGCGCAGCAGCATCTGTTTCCACTCACTCCAGAAGATTCCCAGCTGCCCACCAAATGATGCATTTGCTTGCTCTCTGTGGGGACTCTGAAGCTGCGCTGAATTCCTGCAGGGGTTGTTAATCTCACAAAGGGCATTTGACAGGAAGTTAGTGTCCTCCCAAGGGGAAGCCAGGGCCAGCTGAGCCCCTCGCTGCACCTGCCCTTATTTTGGTGGGAACAGAACAGAGGAGCTGGTGGGGGTGGGGGTGGGGGTGGGTCAGCCGGGATCTTTGCTGCTGGCGAAAGAAACCAAGTTTGCTGAGTTTAAACAAGAAAAAGGGATTCACTGGGGGGAAATCAAGTGAAGGAAGACACAAACATCCAGGTTTAAAGAATAAAGCCAGCCCTGGCTGGCGTAGCTCAGTGGATTGAGCTTGGCTGCGAACCAAAGCATCGTAGGTTCGATTCCCAGTCAGGGCACATGCCTGGGTTGCAGGTCATGACCCCCAGCAACCGCACATTGATGTTTCTCTCTCTCTCTCTCTCTCTCCCTCCCTTCCCTCTCTAAAAATAAATAAAATACTTTTTTATAAAAAGAATAAAGCCATGACGGTGTGGCTCCGTGGGTTGGGCATCGTTCTGCAAAGCAAGAGGTCGCTGGTGTGATTCCCGGTTGGGACGCCGGCCTCGGTTGCAGGTTCGGTCCCCGGTCGGGGCACATACAAGAGACAGCCAGTGATGTTTCCTTCTCCCATTGATGTTTCTCTCCCTCTCTTTCTCCCTCCCCTCCCCCTCTCTCTAAAACTCAATAAGTAAAATCTTTAAAAAAAAAAATAACTAAAGAAGGATAAGAACTAGGGAAAGGCCAGGGCGCTGGGGGGTGGGGAGGTCTCAGCAGCCAGAACGGGCGGAACTTGTCTCTGGGACGCCGAGAGTTGACGGGGCTCCTCGGGCCGCCCTCTCTCGGGTGCGATTCGGCACCAGATGTCATTTCCGGGGAGAGAGAATTTAGTTGTTCTACCTGACGCGTCCCTGGGCCGGGAGCAGGGCCCTGCCGCTGACGGACTGCTCACGGCGGGGACAGCGCGGCGTCCTGGTGGGCGTTGCTCCCTGCCGGCCACGCTTGGGCTTCCCAGGGCTGGCGGCGGCGCGCAAGTCCCTTCTTACCGTGGCGACGTGTCCAACAGCGCCCCCTGCCTTCCGGGGGCCGCCCGGTGTGAACCCCGCATGCCCCGCTCCACGCCCAAAAGCAGGGCCCCAAACAACGGGACTCTGAGTCAACAAAGGCAGCCCCCCCCACCCCGTCTTTGGGTGGAGGGCGGGATCCCACAACGGAGACCCACGAGTGACCCCTTCCTCTCTCGGATTCAGTGTCTTTACGGTCACTCTGGGAGCCACAGCCTTGACCTGCCGTCCTGACACTCGGGTGGGTGGATGCCAGACACCCTGGCCCTGACCTCTCTAATCCAGACACCTGAGACATCTTGGTGGCTTCCCACAGAGCCATTTGGCCCTCTCCCACGAGGAGCCACAGTGACGGTGGCACTCAAGGTTCTGGAATAACCTTTATTTTTAAAGATTTTTAAAATTTATTTTTAGAGAGGGAAGGGAGGGAGGGAGAGAGAGAGAGAGAAGTATCAATGTTCGGTTGCTGGGGGCCGTGGCCTGCAACCCAGGCATGTGCCCTGGCTGGGAATTGAACCTGCGATGCTTTGGTTTGCAGCCCGAGCTCAATCCACGGAGCTACGCCAGCCAGGGCTGGAATGACCTTTTAAGTCTACTTCTTCCCCTGTCACAGAGAGAGGCTAACACAGCCACCCCATCACCTGTAACCGTGGTGTGACCTTGCGCTTTGGGCACAGTAGCTGTTGAGTAAACCTCAGCTGCGTCCTTATTGGGGACGTTGGTGTTCACTGACCAGCGAGTGCGGCCAGGCCCGGCTTCATCCGCCTGCCGCGACGTGCTTAGCATGAGCTAAACGTTCCCGTGTAAACAAGGGATGTTCACATCTTCTCACCCGCAGAAAGTTGACCTTGGCGGGAGGCCACTGGCCCGGCCCTGCGGGAGGGTATTAGCAACAATCCCAGGAAGCTGCTTGTCTCCTCTGTAGGAGGCATACGTTGGGGATGTAGCTCTCGACATGCAGTGTGGGTCCCGAGGACGCCGGGAAGAATTCCGCGCTGGCCCGAGTCCCAGGAATGGCTCTGCTCCTCCTGGGAAACTGGTTTCTTTTATCTTGCGGGCTCTGCCTCATGGAACCCAGCCTGCTCCGCTGCTTGCTTTGGCCCAGGCCGGAGTCTCATTCTAGCAAAGGGTCAGGCTTTGGTGCTGCGTATAATTACACTGCGGGTGCATGCTTACTCTGGCTTCATTTTTTTTCTTCTACCTTTTATCTCCTTTTTAAAAATTTTTTTAATCCATTGATTTGTTTAGAGAGAAAGAAACATCCATTTGTTGTTCTTATTGATGCATCCATTGGGTTTATTCTTTTTTTAAAAAAGATTTTATTTATTTATTTTTAGAGAGGGGGAAGGGAGGAAGGGAGGAAGAGAAATATCAATGTGTGGTTGCCCCAAGCGCGCCCCCTACTGGGGACCTGGCCAGCAACCTCGGCATGAGCTCTGACTGGGAATCAAACCAGCAACCCTTTGGTTTGCAGACCTGAGATCAATCCACTGAGCCACACCAGCCAGGGCCATTGGTTGATTCTTGTACATGCCCTGACCAGGGATCGAACCCACAAACCCACAGCCTTGGGGTATCAGGATGTTGCTCTAACCAACAGAAATACTGGGCAGGGTCTCTATCTTGTTTTTTGAGATGGATACCCTCCCTGACCTTGGTGTCTAGCCCCTACATAAAGGTAAAGTGGCACTTGAGCGCCCCCTCTCTGAGTGGAGGGCTGCTGCCACCCCCAGGGGGGCTCCTCTCTCCTGCCGGCATCCCCGTATCAGGGCGGCGCCCATTCTGGTTGCTCTCTCTGCCCACGTGGTTCAGGACTCCTGGGGTCCAGAGTGGCTGGGCCCAGCTGGGATGTGGACACGCTCTCCTGCTCCCTGTGCCCCAAACCCAGGGGCAGCCTCCCCCACCTCCCACCGCAGCTCCCAGCTGTGGGGGCTGGGGGGCAGGCAGCGAGTGCGCAGAGGGCGGGGTTCATCGGTCCCCTTGCCTGCTGTCCCAGCTTCGACCCGCCAACCTGGGCAGTCCCGCACAATTGCCAGACCCTCTGTGGTTGAACGTGACCCCTCCCACATGGTTGATGCCCCCCCTCCTGCTCCCCATCCAGGGTGTCCGGTCCTGGGGGTCCTGGGCAGGCATGGACCAGGAGCAAGGATGTCCCCTTGGGCCGCTCAGCCTGCTCCCCACAGCCTGAGAAAGGGGCTGGTCTCAGCTTCCAGAGGGGCCTTCTCCAAACCCGTGGGGCCCCCCAGGGACACACCACCCCCCGCCTGGCCCCTCTCAGGCGGGGTCCCCACCCAGGGGCCACATCAGCTGCACGCTGTGGATATTTTCAATGACTGAGTCCACAGAGGGACCCCCCCATGGGTGGCAGGGAGGCCAGGGGCCCCCTTACAAAGGTGCTCACCTTGTGGGTCCAGCCTTCACACCCCTCGGTGCAAGCTGCTCCCTCCCCTGCCACCAGGCTGCCCTCGGACTGGGGCTCAGGAAGTCGGGGTTCAGCTAGGTCCTGGCTCCGGCTCCCTGAGTCACCCTGTGCCCTTTCAATGCCCTCAGTTGTCACTGTGCAGCATTTGATGGGACACCAGATGAGATCAGTAGGTGACAGAGTCTTCAGGTAAGAGAAGGCATGAGCAGGTAAGACTGACAGGGTCCTCTAGGATTCAGAGGGTCGGGACACCCAAATTACCTGCCCACAGCCCTCAGCCAGCACCCCAGCACGAGGGCTGGAGTTCCGTTTTTACTGTGGGGAAACATGCAGAACGTGGACTTACCCTCTGGGCCACCTGCCACTGTCCCCCGCCCCCGTCCCCCCCAGAACTGTCTCATGCATCTTCCCAAAGTGGAACGCAGGAGTTAAAATTCTAAAACTCTCTCGGGGAAAGTCCGAGGAGTGTCTGGAGGCGAACAAGATAGGCAGGACTTCCGTTTTCTCCTAGCAGGGCGAAGGCGGGAGACAGCCGGCCCTGAAAATGTGGGGAGCCCCCAGAGGCACAGGAGGCCGGCCGCGCTCACCTGCAGTGGGGGCAGGGAGGCTGGGCAGGGGACAGGGGCACAGACCTCTCCGGAGCCAGCCCTCTGCCCCCCAGGGAGCCGGCCACCGCCGCAGGGGGGGTGTCCTTCCTGTGGTCCGGCTGGGCCTGATAAACACCACACGTGGGGGGGGGGAGGGGACCGTGGTCAGCAGGGGCCCGGGGGGCAGGGGGACCGAGGGCTGAGGGCGGCCAAGGGATGGCTCTGAGAAAGCCCGGCTCCTCAGACCACAGAGCGGAGACAGAAATATGTCAAGCATGCGGCTCCTCAGAAGGCCCGGCTCTGGGTGCTCCGACCCCCCTGGACGGACTTCAGACAAATTACAGGCCTGCCCGCAAGCATTCTGGTGGGGATCTTGTTTTTCTCCTCTCAGACAAAGAGCAGATTTGCTGACAGATGAGGAAGCGGGGTGGGGGGGGGGGCCGGGGTGAGGGGCAGGTCGCCCGGGAGCGCAAGCCCATCGGTGGAGCATTAAATTACCGCTCAATGAGGTGCCGCTCTGGCTCTGCCCCGGCCGCAGAGGACAGGCTCAGGGGGACGTCTGGAATGCGGGCCCGGCTGCTGCGGAGCCTGGCTCCTGCCCCCGCCCCCGCCCCGGCCCCTGCAGTTCTCCTTGAGGCCCCTAGGGGGGGCGCTGCTGCTGTTATTCCCCGCGGAAACCGGGGCACAGAGCCGTGTGTCCTAGGGCTACTCGGGACCCAGGCTCTGAGCTCGCTCTTGACCCCGCTGCTCCCGGCTCCCCCGCAACGTACCCGCGCGACGCTGAGGGCGTCACTTCACGACCAATAACCGCTATTCCCACAGCACCTTCTCGTGGGCTAGTGGCGTGGCTTTCACAGCTGTGTGCAGCTGGACGACAGGCGTGACCGCAGTCGTCAGGCAGAGCAGGGCACCGGGGCCGGAGCGGCTGGGGAGGCTGAAACGGGTCCCCTCCCCCTTCCATCTGTTGAAGTCCTGACCCTCAGAACCTGGAGATGTGACCCAGTTTGGGTCGTCACAGAGGGGACGAGGTTCAGTCAGAGGAGGTCGTTGGTGTCGACCCTCATCCAGTGTGACTGGTGTCCTTACAAAGAGGTAAGGACACGGACGTTTCAATGTCAGCTGGCTCCGGGCGCAGAGATTTGAGCCGGTTTGCCCTTAGTTCTGCGGGGTTTTCTCCCAGTTCGAGGCCTGGGGAGGCTGGCAGCCAGCAGCTCCAGGAGCCGGGCATCCTGGGCCCCATCCTCTGGGGTGCAGTGAGAGGAGGCAGGCTGTGGGCCTTTGGGGGTATAGGACAGACCCTCTGGAGACCCCACTGACAAGCGGCGGAAGGGCAGCCCTTTCCCCGTCTCGGGCTCGTCGTGACTGCTCTGCTCAGAGGGTCCCTCAGCTGACTCCTGGCGGCCGCACCCCTCTCCTGGTGGGCGTCGTCCTGGGTGGGCCGTGGGAGCCCCGAGTGGCTCACCTTTTCCAGCTCTCTCTCACGGGGGGGCGAGGGGTGCGGTGGGAGGTCCCCGGGACCTGGGACGACGGCAGTGTCACACCCGCTGGGACACCATCCCGTCCTGGCGCCCCTGGGGGCTCGCGGCCGGCTCCAGGGTGTGCACTCCGCCTCGGGGCTCACGTGCAAAGTGAGAGGGTTGGGCCCCCGGACTTTTAGGTCCCTTCCAGCCTTAATGTCGCCCTGGTAGTGGGTGCCTCACAGAGTCCTCCTCCACCCTCCGGGGCCCCTGGGACCCCCTCCCTGGGGAGTCCTGCCGGCCTCCTGCCCAGGGCCGGGGGTGCCCCCGTCCAGCTGCCCCGGCGCCAGGAAGGGGCAGGGAGTCACTCAGGCTGGCTCGCGCTCCACTTTTATGACTTTTATTCCCCGTGGCCCCTCGTCCCGCAGGGGGGCAGAAGGGACAGCCCCTGCCCCGGGGGCCCCCCTGGGCCTGGCCGGACCGCGGGCCGGGCTAGAAGAAGTTGACGACCCTGCGGAGGGACTGGACTCGAGCGCTGTGGGCCCCCCAGTCGGAGAAGCTGCGGAAGTCGCCTCTTTCCACCAGGTACATGCGGCCGCGGTAGTTGGGCTCCTCGTGCAGGACCCAGCTGGGGCCGGAGGGTGGGCGGGAGGCCAGGTTTCAGGGGGTGCTGCGCAGTGTCCCCTTCCTTCCCTGCACCCTGGGGGGTGGGGGCTGGGGGGCCCTTCCCAGCCCCCCAGCTCCCACCCCTCCCACCTCCCACCCCTCCATCTGGGGCCAGTGCTGGCTGTGACGTGCATGCCAGGGGTGCTCAGTAAATGTTGGCCTTTTATGCCGATCAGTCTGCAAGGACCACGAGAGATTCCAGGACACGCGTATGCACACACACACACACACACACTGGTTCCTGGTCCCCGAGAGGTCGGTGTGCACAGACTGCACCCGTCACCTGGCAGGGTGCCGGCACCGAATGGGGACCAGTCACTGCTCATTCACCGGGCAAACCCTCCCATTTCCATGCATGTGCCTGGGCTATTTTAGGAGATTCCAAAGTAAGGCCACGCACAGGTTCCTGCCCCAGGGACGCCTCCTCCAGTGGGAAACTGGTGTGTGGGGGCAGGTGCATGGAGGAGCTGCCACCAGATGCTTCAGAGCCCTGGGGGGGCCCTTCCTCCCTCCCCGGGGCTCCCAGGGCGCCAAGCCCCCAGGCAGCCACTACCAGCCCCGGGAGCCCAGCTGCACAGAAGAGCTGGGCCTGGTCTAGTCTGTGAGGCCCTTGGTGGGAGGGGGGGAAAAACATGCCCCACCCTTCAGCGCTGGAGGCTGTGGGCTGCAGGGGAAGGGGCCTGTGTCCCCACCACGTGGCCTCTCTGGGCTGTGGAGACGGCCACCGCACTGCCCGACCGGGGCGGGGGAGGCCACTGAGGGAGGGAGAGGCCTGCGGGGCTGGGGCCCGACCCACCCTAAAGCCTCCCGCATGGGCCTCGAGGGCCCGCTGGGCCCGTGACCGGCGGCCACGCGGCCTCTACTCACGCTCCGTCCCCGTACACCTTGATGGCGTTGACGCAGGTCTGGGCCCAGCCCCGACTGGGAAGGAAGGGGCAGTCGTCGCGCAGCTCCAGGCACTGGCCCGTGAAGTTGCAGCCCTCGAAGATTTCCAGGCGGAAGTGCTCCCCGTGCTGAGAGCCCCCGTGGGCAGCAGAAAGAGAGAAGGTGGATGGCTCGGGGGGGCCCTCCCGAGAAGAACAGGGAGACGGTGCAGGGGCAGGGGCTGGGAGTCACCACGGGCTCCGGACACCCAGGAGCTCCCAGGCTGGGGACCGTGCCGTGCCTGTCCCCACCACCCGCCCACAGGCACCCCAGCCCAGCACCCCTGCTGGTTCTTGTGCGGGCAGTTTGTTTGGATGAAAGGGGTCTGTTGCTTCAAACAGCTGCAGAGCCCCTGACCTGGTCCAGTCTCCCCGCCTCTCCCCCCCGCCGCCCCCTCCCTGGGCTGCAGGCCTCAAGCGAGCCAGCCTTCGAATGACAGTATTTTACAAACGTTAACAGGGTCTTTTGTTACAACACGAAGCCAGGAGCCTAAAGCAAACACAGAGCTGTCGTCGCTGAAATGCCTGCTGTGCCCCGGGAGGAGACACAGACATCCTGCTAAGTGTCCCTGTGTTTCTGAGAGACAGAGGCAGGCCGGCTCCTGACCGGCCGCGGCGGCGGCGCCAGCAGGGGCTGCGCCCGCAGCACAGCTGGCCCGAGGTCAGCTCCTAGAAGATCGCTGGAAAGATACCTGAGATGTTTCTCATACAAAGAGCATTACGCAAGATCCAGGGCCCACCCTGTGAATTCCTTTTCCAAATGTTTGCGGCCTGGTGGTAATAATACCCAGAAAGTGTTCTTACAATGCAAGCTGCCACAGCCTAGGGGAACCCCGAACAGGGGGCGACTTCCCCGGGGTTCCTCGGGTGTTCACCTGCCCACGGGGCCCCACGGGCAGGTAAGGGTCCCCTTTGCTCACCCCAGGCTCAGGGATCACCCATTTCCTACGGGACCATCTGGCACTCATAGCAGGACGGCCAGGAACTGGGACTTGGGAGAATCCGAAGTCCTCAGACCCCACCGTCGGGACAACTGGACACACACATCCTTGGCCCCTACACCTGGTGTCACACTGAGGCAGGAGACAGCACAGGGAGAACTCTGAGACTGCAGTACTGCCACTGGCCAGCGTTTAGCACCCTGGTTGCCAGGAAACACCTTTTACCAATGAGGCAGAATAAATAGTAAACCGAGGCAGGGAGGAGGAAGGAGACAAGCCTGACATGCTAAGTCAGCAGTCCTAAGTCTGGTCTGATAACATCGCCAGGTGTTCCAATATCACAAGAAACACTATATTAGCAGGAAAGAGCCCATAATTTGAGTTTGGTTAATTGCCTACCTCTGGTCACTATCTGTCTTACAAGGGAGTCCCTGATGCTTACAGAAAGAGCCCATAAATAACTTCGGAAATTGCCCCCAAGTTTAATTAACTGCCTCCTGTCACGTATTTGTTTTACAACAGGATGACCAAGGGGAGTCTGGAGCAAGATAAGAATTCGGGCGGACAGACCCCCATTCATCCCTAAATTTGGGTAGTCACATCCCCCCAGGAAAGCTGGCGCCACATTTACCCACTAATCAATATGTAACTTTTTTCCCTCCTATCCCACCAACTATATAAGTCCTGAGAACAAAGGACTCTCTCTCTCAGGGGCTCAGGATGCTCTCGCTCTCAGGGGCTCAGGATGCTCTCGCTCTCAGGGGCTCGGGGGCTCTTGGCTCTCGGGCCACAGGGCCTCTGGCCACCCGGCCTTAGGCTGCCCAGGGGCTTGCCGCCCTGGTCTCCAGCCTCTCTTGCTTTTGTCACCCTGCTTTGCCCTGAAACTGTGCCTTTCACCCCCTACTCTACCTGGTCCTGTGCTCTTCCATGGAAGCGAGCCACTAATAAACTGATTACCTACTACTAGATTTGCTGATATGTAATTCTTTACATGTGTCAGCAAGAAGAACCAGGTCTCTTCTGTTAACAACACTTCGTAGTGGCTGTCACCTGTGGGCTCCTGACCCCAAATTCCCGCTTGCTGGCCAGCCATGCATCACCACCCTCCGTCATCTTTCCCCCAGCGGAGCACCGAAGGGGCTGGAAAACGCTCTTTATCAGGTGATCTGCCTGGTGGTCTGCCCGAGTGGCTAAGTGCTCCCCCGTCTGGTGGCAAAACCAAACCTCTGTGTCTCCAACAGCATTTTTTAAAAAAGCAATTGACTTGAGAGAGAGAAGGGCGGGGAAAGAGAAGGAGAGAAACATCACTGTGTGGTTACCTCTAGCTCGCCCCGTACTGGGGACCTGGCCCACAACCCCGGCGTGTGTCCTGACTGGGAATCCAACCAGCGACCTTTCAGTTCGCGCAGGCCAGCGCTCAGCCCACTGAGCCACACCAGCCAGGGAAATTCAGCAAGATTGGGGGATCAGAAGTTTGAAGTGCTAAGATTATCAGTTAGAATCAAAGGACAGATAAAGAGCTTCCCAGACAAGAAAAAGCTAAAGGAGTTCCACATTGCCAAACGAGTATTCTATGAAATGTTAAAGGGTCTTCTTGAAGAGAAAGAAGAAAAAAAACCCCCAAAATATGAACAATAAAATGGCAATAAGTACACATTGAATCTAAAAACAAAACAAACAACAAGCAGAACATAAACAAACTCATCCATGCAGGGAACATTTTGACAGTTGCCAGATGGGAGGGGGCGGGGCGCTGGGCGAGAAAGGGGAAGGGGCTGAGCGGCACAGGTCTGCGGTCATGGGACAGTCGGGGGGTGGAAGGTCCGGGGCAGGGAACGGAGTCGGTGATACGGTGATAACTAGGGCCGGGGCCGGTGGGTGCGAGACGTTATCTCGGTGATCACTCACTACGTTAAACAATGTCTACTCACTGGGGTGTACACCTGCAACTTATATAATGTGTGTCACCTGTTACTGAAAAATAAAAAACTGATTTAAGTTAATAAAAAAGAAAAGAAACCTGAAGTGCTTTCCTCAAATACGCCTGAAAATATAGGCATGAAAAGGTCCAGATGGGGCGCCCGGCACCCCCTGCCCACCCGTGGGAGTGACGGGGGCTCTGGGCCACCTGTCTGTCTTAACGACCCCACGCCCCCTCACTGCTGTCCCACGTCTGGCCAGGCCTGACCCTCGGCCCCCTGGCAGCACGCCCCCTGGTGGCGCGGCCCACTCACCATGCCCACCGGCCGGCAGGAGCCCACGTGGTCGTTGTGGCCGTTCCAGCGGAAGAAGTCGGGGTACTCGCCGCGCTCCAGGACGAACTGCTGGCCGCGGAAGTCGGGGTGGTCGAAGCACACCCAGGCTCCGCTCTCCACGCGGATGGAGTTCACGCGGTTTGGGAGGCCTCGGTCCTGGAAGTTGTCGCAGTCCCCGAAGACCTCCAGCTTCCGCCCCGTGAAGTGTGTGCCCTCGTAGAGAGTGATCTGGAAAGGCACCGGGGCGCGGGGACCGACGCCCTCGACTGAACCCCGACTCCCGGGCCGGGCGGGGCCGCGGAGGAAGCCCAGGCCTGCCTGCTGTGCGCAGGAGGCGCTCAGCCGCGTTGGCCGAGCGGGGCAGGAGAATGGACCCGGCGCGCCCCTCCCAGCCAGGAGCTCAGGGTGAACAAACTCCAGGAGAGACACGGGGACAGGGATTCCCCTTTGGCCAGGGGCCCCGTTGAAAAGGGACTCCTCCCAGATGCCCACTGCATTTCTTGAAACTCGACTTTTGTTTATCACAACAACACAACATCCAAGAAATGTTTTCAAAAGATGGCATTTCCCCATCACCGAGCCTCATAGGCTGGGAGTGGCGCCTGCACTGGGCGGTGGAGGGGGGGTGGCCTGAACCCCTCCAGCTGAGTCAGGGCTGGGCTCAGGATTCACGGCTCAAAAGGGCTTTTCAGTGTCACTGTCCCTTTGCTTACTAGGCCGCTCCTTCGGGTGACAGGCCTGTGCCCAAAACTCACCTCCTGCCCGGGGGCCTAAAACTCCAGCCATTCAATAACTCTTTGGGTTTTAATAATTGTGCTGGCCCTGGCTGGTGTGGCTCAGTGGACTGAGCGCAGGGCCATGATCCAAAGGGTCACCAGTTCGATTCCCAGTCAGGGCACATGCCTGGGTTGTGGGCCAGGTCGTCCCCCCCCCCCGGGGGCATGCAAGAGGCAACCACACACTGATGTTTCTCTCCCTCTCTTTCTCTCTCCCTTCTCCCTCTCTAAAAATACATAAATAAGATATTTTAGAAATAAATAAAATCTTTTTTAAAAACTGTGCTCCTAGAAGGGCCCTGGCAAAGCACAGGTGACGTTTCCTGGGGCCCTGTAACTGCCGTAGACATGTGTCCCTCCTCCCACAGGGGCACCGCCCTTCTGGACCCCCGCCCCCCCGCCCCGCCCCGGAGTGAGGCGAGGCCGCATGATTTGGCCAGGGGCATGCGCGTGTGTAAGCTCTGAAACCACTTCCCGGCTCCCCCTCGGGGGCCCGGGGAGGGTGTGCGGGCCACGAAGCATAAGCTGGCCCGTGCAGACGGGCACGGTGGTGGCCCTGAGCGCAGTCCCTGGGCGACGGAAGGCGGTGTTGGATTGGCGAGGATGGGGAGCCGGAGGAGGGCAGGGATCCAGATTTGCCACCTCCCTGCACGGGACGGGGCTGGTCAAGGCTCCCCTCCAGATGCAGACCGGATGCATCTGGTCACCCACAGGATTCAGAGGTCGCTCAAGGCTCCACGTTTTGCAGAGAACGGGCCCCAAGTGCCCCTGAGGGAGGAGCAGCCACACAGAGCAGCCTCAGGCAGGGATGGGGGGGGGAGCCCTGGGGCTTCCGGACAGGTCAAGGGCCCCGCCCCCAGCCAAGGCCCCTCTGAGGCCTGACAACCTCCCCGACTGGAAGGGGTGGGGGTGGGGCCTCAGAGCCCGTGCAGGAGGGTGGGGGGAGGGGTCCTTCCCACCTCCCACCTCCCTCAGCCAGGCCGCCTGTTTGGCTAAGGAAACGGGGTTGCACTCACCTTCCCTGAGCACTGCGCCATGGTGGCCCGCCCGCCGGCCCCGCACGCCAGCCCCCAGATATAGCGGTCCGGCCCTGCTGGGTCAGCGCCCCGACAGAGACAAAGGATTTGCTTGGCCTGCGCGTCGGAGCTGTCTCTGCGTAAGCCCTCGAGGGGCCGGCCGCCCAGCCTGGGACCCAACCCACGGCGCCCCGGGGTCACGGAGGTCACTGCGCCTGAGCCCCCGCCGCCCCCCAAGGCCTCTCTGTGTGTCTCTCTCTCCCTCTGACCCCCGACTGCGACTGCGGCTGCCCCTCTGAGCCAAGACCACACACTCAGGGACCACTCCACCCCCTCTGCCCTGGGGGGTCGCTGACCCCTCCTCCACCCCCACCCCCACCCCCACAGGTCTGCCTCTCTGCACCCACAAAGCCTGCGGGCACTTTCTCCCCTAGTTACCCTGAGGGCAGAGAAGGCCGCCCTTCACCACTGCCCCTCTCAGCTCCCACCTCAGCTCCCAGCCCCACCTCGAACTTTCCGCCCGCCACCCCATCCCCCGCCCCCTCCCGCTGGCCCCCACATCTCCAGCCAGGCCGTCCTCACCTCCCACATCGTGGGATCCTGCTGAAGGCCACGCCTGTCCCTCTCCCCTCCCCCTCCCTCCAAGGATCAGCGTGCACCCTTGACCCATCTGTGGCACCTGTCCCTGACAAGGACCCCTTCACAGGAACACGCAGCCCCACCTCAGGGTGAGACTTTCTCGGGTGCGCAGGTTCCTGGCACCTAACAGAGGCTCAGAGACGGTCTGGGGAGCGAGTAGCCAGCACCGAGGCCGCAGGATGAGCCGCCCCCAAACTGCCGGGGAGACCAGATGCAAACACACAGAACGATGACCCTGGCGGTTCGAGGGGGCCCCGGCCGGCTCTGAGGTCAAAGGAGAGCTCATGTTCACAGGGGGGACCCCAGGGGCTGCACGGAGCGGGGCCCGGTGGGTGGGGCGGAAGCAGGACAGCAGGCAGCAGTCGGAGCTGCTGGGAGGAAAGTATATTTTTATCACCATTTCACAGATGAGACACTTCAGGGCCGGGGAAATGAGGCCATGCCATTCTTGGGGCACAGGAATGTGGGGGCTGAAAGAAATAGTAATGCTTCCCCTCCCCCTTCTAAGGCCTTCTGGCTGGGCTGATAATCTAATTCACAGAGACGGAGTCACCGGAGAAGAGCACCAGAAGAGCACCGTTTCAGCACCAGGAATGCACAGAGGCACGCGAATTCCAAAGACAGTGAGGCAGCGCTGGGGTTAGAAGGCCTTTTCGGGCAAGTCAGACAAAAGGGGGAGGGGGAGATGGGGTTACGGATTTCAGAAGTGAGACTGGGCGGCTTGCAGGTCGGGCAGTGGAGGAAAAGTGGAATGCACTCAGTGGGAAAGTTCTCGCTGGGCAACTCAGAACCCGTGCGACACAGAGGGTATGGACATGTGAAAAGGGCAGAGAAAGAAATTCTGGAAGGAAAAGGGTGGGGGGGAGTCTCTTCCCTTATTTCCTTTGTTAAAACATATTTTTTAAAATTTATTTTTAGAGAGGGGAAGGGAAGGAGAAAGAGAGGGAGAGAAACATCCATGTGTGGTTGCCTCTGGTGCGCCCCCTACTGGGGACCTGGTCCACAACCCAGGCCTGTGCCCTGACTAGGAATCGAACCAGAGACCCTTTGGTTCCCAGTCCATGCTCAATCCACTGAGCTGCACGAGCCAGGCCCCTTATTTTCAAATAAGATAAATCGAGCCTTCTTTCCGGAGTCGTGGGCTGTGTGCGCTGCTCCTGGGGTCCAGAGTGTGCCATCTCTGTCCCTTCCCGCCTTCTCTGAGCGGGTTGCCAGAGCACTGGGCAGAGGGCACCCAACTGTGTCGGGGTCCCCTCCCTTTCCTAGGGAGCCCCCGCCCCTGCTTTCACACACCCCTTCGCCCTGGGCCCTGTGAGGCCGCCTATAGCACAGCCAGCAGCCACGATGGCCTCGGGCAGTCCGCCGTGAGGCGTGTCCTGTGCTTTCCCATAAGTACCTTGGGGAGCCACTTGCTCCCCAAGCGGGACAGGGTCAGCAACGCGGAAAGAGACAAGTAGCACAGGCGTCTGTGCCTTTCTCAGACTCCAGGGGGCGACAGAGCAAACCGGCGGTCCGGTCCCCCTGCCCCACCCCCGCCCGCGGCAGCGCGGGAGCTGCACCCGCCACAGCAACAGCTGTCCAGTTCGGGGTCACGTCCCACGGCAGAGGGGCTGCGGGCGCCACCCGCCCGCTTCAGAAAAATGGCTGGGAAAAACAACCCCAAAACTGAAAAAGAAATTGGGGGGGTTAAAGTCAGGAAATCGAAAGTTTTGCGTTGGAGCCCCTGAATGCAGCTGGAGAAACATACATCATCCGAAACAGTCCGTTTAGTTCAAATCAGCGCGGTTTCATCTTGCAGCTGGAGAAACGGGGGGAATCCAGAGACGTGTCTGCCCGCTCAGGGGTGGGGCAGGGGTGAGGAGGGTGCACGCAGGGGCCAGGAGGGGGCGGGGCAGGGGCCAGGAGGGGGCGGGGCAGGGTGAGGTGGGGGCGGGGCAGGGGTGAGGAGGGGGCGGGGCAGGGGCCAGGGCGGGGCGGGGCAGGGGCGAGGAGGGGGCGGGGCAGGGGTGAGGAGGGACTCCCGTCCCCCACCCGCCAGCTGTCAGCCCCAGATCCTTTCTTACGCGCTCCGGGGGCTGCATCATCCCGAGGGGGCGGTGGAGTCGAGGCAGAGCGCCCCCCACCCTGCACTGTCCAGCAGCATCGGCATCGCCGTGCGCTTGTCCGAAGTGCGAGTTCTGGGGCTCTCTGTGCAGCCCAGACAGACTGGGCTGGAGTCCGAAACCAGTCCCCAGGGCCGGGGAGGGGTGCGCGGGCTGCTCCCTCGCTCCTACAAGCGGACCCGCAAACCGCCTGCGGGGCGGTCAACTCTTACCAAGTGCATTTTAGTCTCGGTCTCACACGGGTTTCCTAGGTCACCCTCGGCAGTGGCCGCAGGCCGGATGGCTGTGCCTCCCACCCCAAGTCCCTGTGTTGAAATCCCACTCTCCAGTGTAGAGGGAGGGGCAAAAGTAGGTTTATTACAGTTGTCCGTCTGGAAAATAACACAATAATTGATCAATAACAATACATGAATAAACCCCGTTTTCACGTGTCCACCACGGTAACCCTACTTCGCCCCACCCTGTGTCTGGAGGGGGAGGGGGTCCTTTGGGAGGTGCTTAGGCCCCTGGGGTGGAGCCCTGGTGGGCGGGATCAGTGCGCACCCTCACACCAGGGACCCCCAGAGAGCCCTCACTCCGGCCACTGCGCAAGGACCGTGTCCGCGAGCCCGGAAGTGGGGCCGCCCCAGACCCCGCGTCCGCCGGTGCCTCGACCTGGGACTTCCCGGCCTCCAGACGGCGTGAAGTCCACCTCTGGTGCCCAGCCGCGCAGCCTGTGGCCTTCCGTCAGTCAGCCCAGCCTGAACTGAGAGGCTGGTCCCAGCTTCTCTGGGCACCCACCTCCTCCTGGGCACACTCGAGCATTCAGACGCAAAGTCACTTGGGTTCCTTACAGGCAGGACAGCCAACGTGTTCGGGTGTGCCATGCTGGTTTGAAGGGTGACAGCCCCACACAGCAGGACATCCTCACGTTAGTTCCCTGCCACGGCCCTGACGAGGGACCACAATGGGGGTTACAACAGCAGGCCGTCCCTCTCTCACGGCGGTGGGGGGGGAGGCCACCACCGGAGATCCAGGGGCTGGTAGGCGTGGTTCCTTCTGGGGGCGCAGAGGGAGGGTCTGTCCCACGCCTGTCCTGGCTCCTGGGGCGGCTGTCAGCCCCTCATGTTCCTCGGCATGTGGCAGTGTCACTCTGATCTCTGCCTTCATCACCATGTGGCTTCTGACACGCAGCTGTCCCTCTGGGTCCCCATTTCCTCTCCTTGCTAGGAGGCAGGTCCCTGGGTTAGGGCTCATCCAACTCTGGTACGACCTCATCTGAACTTGACCTACACCTGCAAAGACCCTGTGGGGGGTTAAGACTTCCACGTCGATGTTTGGAGGACCCAATTCTGTCTGCAAGGGCCCATCAGTCCCAGGCAAGCAAGCTGGGTGGCGGTCACCCTCCTACAGTTCTGCGGTCACAGATCCCCTGCCATGCACCCCTTGTTCTCAGGGGCCGTGGCCCGAGTCCCCGGTTCTCAGATGTGGTCCCTGAACCGCAGGGAGTCAGTAGCTGACTTAGAGCCGCCCGCCCCCCGCCCCCCCGTCCCCCGATTTTGCAAGTCCACACAGGGCTCCAGCCACCGGCACAGAAGGGGTGGCAGCCCCACACGCCAGGGCCGGGGAGGGGAGGGGGGCCTTTCCCACCGCTCCAGCCGCCCCAGCTGCCTGCACCACGCTGGCCCTCTGCGTAAGCTTTTTAGGGTAAAGGTCAGGACACATCAACCCCGCAGCCAAGCCACAGGTAAGAGATGACTGTGCTGGTTCACATGGGTCCTTGGCTAATCTGACAACAGTGGGGCAGGGGGGGAACACAATGATAAGTGACACCCCGAGAAGCGCTGGCTGGCCAGGCGGCTCCCCTCGCTGGGCAGGTGAGCCTGCCAGCTGTTTTGTTTTTGGTCGGTAATAAACCAAGGGGCGTGGCTCCCCAGCCTGAGAAACTTCATGCCTTAAAAGCAGAAGCCAAGGCCCCTTGCTAGATTGTAACAGTGTGGAAGCCGGAGGAAGCCCTCAGATGAAGAGCTGCTTGGAGTCTGTCTGTCCCCGACTGGGGCACAGCCCCCCCATTCTGCAGTTGTGTTTGATGAGGTGGCGGACCGAGCTCACCAGGTCTGACCGTGACCTTCGGTGAATCTGATGTGTGATCTGCCCAGACCTGCAGCTTTTATCACCACGCACATCATCGTGTTTTTGATACCTTGGGCCAGACTAGAATCAGATTGCTTAGAGAGGTCTTTCTTTCTTTTTAAAATTCTCACCCAAAGGTATGTTTATGGATTTTAGAGAATGAGAGACAGAAACATCAACGTGAGAGGGGAACACGGATCGCTCGCCTCCCACACGCACCCTGACCGGGGCTCAAAGCTGCAACCCACATACGTGTGCTGACCAGGGATCGACCCTGCAGCCCGGTGGTGTCTGGTGTATGGGATGATGCTCCAGCCTACTGAGCCGCCTGCCCAGGGCAGAGGACGTAGTTCTTTTCCATTTAAAAAAAATATTTTATTTATTCATTTTTAGAGAGTGGGGAAGGGAGGGAGGAAGAGAGGGAGAGAAACATCGATGTGCAAGAGAAACATCCATCAGTTGCCTCTCAGACACCCCTAACCAGGGACCTGGTCGTAGCCCAGGCCTGTGCCCTGACCTGGGATTGAACCAGTGACCTTTCAGTTCCAGGGACAACAGCCCAACCCACTGAGCCGCACCAGCCTGGGTCGTGATCAAACGTGGTTTGTGCAAACAGCAGACTAAGAGTTGGCAGGTCTCTGGCCGTGGGTCCCCCACTCTCCCCTGCTCTGAACCTGGAGACACCACCTTCGCTCTCAGCTGCTTTCCATTCTGTCTCCAGAGCAGGCGGTCCCTGGTCACTCTAGAGAGTGAAACAATAGTGTTGCTCAATGTAAACTTTCCTTTTGTCTTACAGTGGAACTCTCTCTTCTCGGGGGAGGTGAAGGAGGGAGAGAGAGGGAAAAAGAGAGAGAGAGGGGGGTGCTGGAATTTTCTGAGCAGCGCCTTGGCAGGCGCCCGGTCCCCTGCTGGCACAGCCTGGCGGCAGCCTCTGCCACAGGAACCCTGGCAGCAGGGCCCTGGCAGCTGAGCCCTTCTGCAAGCATGGACCTCTCCCGGAGATGCTGCGGGCCGTCCCCGTGGGGTCCGCAGCCTGCTCGCTTCTGGGATGGGGCCCTGGTCCCCGGCAACAGGACATTCTCCACAAGAACATTAGATGGTATTCTGGAAAATCTCTGTTCTCCGTGCTGGGGGGAACCGAAGAAGCAAAAGCGTCAGAGACAGACAGGGGGTCGCTGTCTCTGGTGTGGTCAGGTGCAGTCCAGTGACCCGCAACGCACCCAGCACACGGGCCACAGCTGGTGCATGGTGGCACGTGCCACACCGGGTGACGAAACCCAGGCCTCCCTCCCACGGATGCCCGGAGCGGACAGGAAGTTTCCATTTCGCTGTGGTTTAAGGACTTGAAAGCGAGGGCGGAACATCAAACACGTTTTAAACAAGCCGACTTGGGCTGCCGCGTCCGTGCGTCGTTGGAAGGTGAGCACCACAGTGGACTGGTCTGCGGTGGGGAGGGAGAGGGCGGACCGAACCCAGGCCCGGCTCCGGAAGGCAGGGGGCCCTGGGATTTCACTGGACCGGCTGGACTACTGGAGGGATGAAGGAAGAGGAAGAGAACCGCTCCCCAATCACTCGCTTTGGTTTATGGTGGAGAGTGTTTTCCTGCAACAGGGTCTAGGGGAGGCCCACGTTTTTGAGGACAATCAAGAGTTCAGCTTCGTCATAAACTTGAGATGCCCACAAGACATAACACAAGGTAAGGCTGGGGCCCACAGAGGTCGGGGTGGGAGACACATTTTGGCCGTCAGGTACCGAGGCAGTGAAGCTGCGTGACTGGATAAACTCAAGGCAGGGTGTGGTGAGGACAGGGTCCGTGTAAGGGAAACCGAGGCGGCCTCGGTGAGCGGGGAGACTGGGAGACAGGTGTCACGGAGACAGACTTCCACAGAAAGCAGTCACCTGTGTGCAACGCTCCTGAGGGAGGGTCGGGAGCGACCCTCGGCTGCCCTGGCTCAGTGGGCTGAGCGCCAGCCTGCACGGACCACAAGGTCGCTGGTTTGATGTCTCATCTGGGCACACGCCAGGGCTGGGGGCCCAGTCCCTGCTTGGGGGTGTGTGAGAGGCAATCAATCAATCTCCCTGTCACACATTGATGTTTCTCTCCCCCTCTTCCTCCCTCCCCTTCTCTCTAAATAGCAATAAAATCTTAAAAAAGAAAAAAAAACCAGAAAACACCTACTGGATTGGGTGATGATAAATTCAGACGAGCCCCCAGGGATGCAGTGGGGGGACGGGGTGGACTCGAGAGTTGAGAGTAGATGGGTGATTCAGTTTTAGCGAAATTTCATGACGTGCATTTAAGTTTGTGTAATTTGCATTTATTATGAGCTGCAAAGTAGTTCTGAATATAGCCTTAGTTTTATATTTGTGCATAATGTACTTTAATAAATCTTAAGATTGCATTTATGTAGCATCCAGAAAAATAACAGCTTGTATGACACAATGCTTTGTCACTGATTTGAAACTCATTTCATTTTTTTTAATATAATTTTTATTTTTATGATTTTTTAATACTCTTTTTTAAAAGAGTATTAAAAAAACATTTTATTTATTTATTTTTAGAGAGGGAAGGGAGGGAGAAAGAGAGAGAGAGAGACATCAATGTGCGGTTGCTGGGGGCCGTGGCCTGCAACCCAGGCATGTGCCCTGACTGGGAATCGAACCTGCGATGCTTTGGTTCATAGCCCGAGCTCAATCCACTGAGCTATGCCAGCCAGGGCTCATTTCATTTTCAAAAACGTTCAACCGTAAGAAAGCCTCAGAAATGGTGGAACAGTACTCAGGAACAAAAACCCGGCGTCAAACCTGGCGGTTGCAGATGGTGCATCGGCACAGCGGACCGAGTGAGTCTGCCGTCTGGGACCCTGACGAACTCGGCTACCGAGCTCGGCTACGGCTGCCTTCTCCCTCGCGGGCAGGGTGGCGTCCGCGCCCCCCCCCCCCCGGGGTGTGCGGGAACACTAGCACGGCACGGGGGGAACCAGCGCCCAGTCACTGGAAGTCCCGAGCCGCCACGCCACGCCGGGAAGCTGTTAACACGCTGAATCCACTGAGCAGTCGTCAGCGGCCTGGTGGATGGGACCACGGCCCTAGGGAGCAGGACCGGACGCACCCGGTGGAATCGCCAGGGTTCAAGGTCAGAGGCGTGTGCTACAGGGGTGCAGGTTCCTGTTGTTCATGCACCCGGAATAGCGCCTGGCTCAGAGAACTTGTGAGTGGTGGGTAAACCGCACCCTGTAAAGCAGGAGCCCCCAACCCCTGGGCCACAGCGGGGGGCGTGGCCGGCCGGCTCCGTGTGGCGGCCTGAGCTCCGCCTCCAGCCCCCACTCCCCACAGCCCTGCCACCGCAGCGGGGGAAGTTGTCTTCCATGAAACCGGTCCCTGGGGCTGAAAAGGCTGGGGACCGGTGATGTAAAGGAGTGTCACGTCACTGCCAGACGGAGGTCCGGCCCTCCAAGGACCACATCGCGACGGCGAAATCTCCACCACGAACCTGCTGCTGGAAGTCTGCATCCCACAGAAAAACCTTCGGGGTGGAGCAGCCCGCCCGGGTGACCGGGGCCCGGCCAGCCGGCCCGCGGCCCTGCACACGGAGCACGGACACAGCGTCAGGCCCGCGAGTCAACCCTGTTGGTAAGTGATGACACCACACTGTCCTGTCTGCTTTTATTTTAAAACTGAGCATTTTGTGGAGGTTTTCCAGGGACCTAATTTCATCCTGGAATGACGAGACAAACAACTTGAAAGATCCAAAATGGTGGTGTGTTCTAAAAACAATTTTTCACGCAAAAATTAGTCATAAAACAACACTGCATTTTATTAATAGTAACGTTTCCTAATGTTAGACACGGCCCGGCCCTGTGAAAGCCGGGACGGGGCATCTTTTAAAAAACGTGACCCGGCCTGCAGTGCAGGTGTAGCCCCTGCCCCCCGATTCACCCCCACTCTGTGCACTGCACCCACAGGGCGGGAGGCGCGTGGACAAGGCCCGAGGAAGCCCCCGGGGCCCCGTGCAGAGCTCTGGCGGTGTGGGGTGGGGTCAGGCAGGCCCACCGTCTGTCAGGCCCAGCGCTGTGGACACCAAGCTAGACACAAGGAAGCACAGTGACTGTCTGAAGCATCACCTGCCCCTTCAAGAAGCTGGGCAGACAGCAGAGGGGGGCTGGGGGGGGGGAGGGATTGGTGGGGGGCCGCGGTGGCCCCACCCCACAGACCCACGGGGGTGCTCAGCCACCCCGATCTGGCCCCGCACCCCCATCACCCGTCACTGTCGCCCGGCGGGCCGAGGGCCACGCTCGCTTCTGCCCCTGCCGCGCCCCCCACCTGTCCCCGGGGTCCCAGCTGGGCCTTCCTGAGGGCCGGCGGGGAAGCCCTCCCAAGATCAGGGCTCCTTCTCGAAAAGCCACACAGAGCAGCGCGAGGGACTAAGGTCTGCAGCTGTTTTATTTACAAGTATACATTTAACGATGAAATAAACACTGATATATGGAAGCCTAGTGAACAGTAGTGTAACAATATGCGTCTTTTGATGATTACATTATTTTAAACAACAAACTACACTTAAAAATTAATGCCGATAAAATTCTTGGTCATAATATTAATAAGAAATACAATATATAAATTGAAAATATGATTGCTTAAAATTTGAAAGTGGAAGTGAATTCATGTGGACAGAGTCAGAGTTCAACATAATCTGAGGGGTTGGCGGGGAAGGCTCTGACCCAGATGAAATCTTTCAGGTTAACAGAGGAAAACGAGGCCGAGTTCACCCCCCGGCCTCCGGCAGCCTGTCTCCGCGCGGGGTGGGCCCCAGCGTCCTCGGGCCGCGTGGACTCACATCATCGAGCAGGAAGACTTGCCTTGCGAAGCAGCCCCGTCAATTTTCTCTGCCTCCAAAATTATCCTCCTGAACACGTCAACAGCAGTCTGGAAGACAGGGGAGACCGTGGCCGTGCTGTTTCACAAGCGCCAGCCTGGCTGGCAGGCCTGGAGAAGCCGGCCCCCCACCCTGCAGGCCTCCCCGGACCCCGAGAGCAGAACTAACCTCTCGCACTTCTGGTCCGCCTCCGTCGGTCCCCACAGGGAGCCCACGGCCCCGACCTGCCACCTGCTGCCACCACGCCAGCCCTCCCACCCCTCCCATGGTGCCCCTGGACTTTCAGGTCCGATACCAGGATGGCCCCCCCTCCCGAGGGCCCTCATTTCCTCCGGACACTCCTTCCCTGGGGCCACCACCCCAGAGGAGCCGGCACGGAGGGCCGGAGGGCGGGCTGGCTCTCTCCTTCCCCTCCCTACCCTCCTGCGGACTGCGCTCCTGCCGCCCCACACAACTCCTGGTGCGGCCCGCACGCAGGCGAGGCGTGTCCCCGTCCAGCCCCGGCTCTTCTCAGCAGCACGTGGGCTGAGCCACGTCCCCGCTCACACCGGGATCTGTGGCACTGTCACCGGTGTGACAGGCGAGCGATGCCGGGGAGCAGACAGACGGACGGCAGGCAGGCAGCGTGGCTGGACACGCCTGTCCTAGGGCACCCCACAGCCCCTGCAGGAGACTGTGGAGGGTCGAGGTGACACAGGAGCGGCGAAGACAGCGTGAACACACTGACTAGGACGGCCTGAGGCCTGCGGCCGGCGGTGCCGAATGAGTCTGAAAAATACCTACTTGATTTTCTTTAGCAGACGACTCCAAAAAAGCTGCATTCCAAGATTCTGCTAACGCCTTCCCTTCTTCGTAACTGATCACCCTAAAGGAAAAAAGCACATTTCAATTAAAGAAGTTGTTTGTTCTCTACTATACAAAACATCTACTTGGACTTAGGAACAGGCACTGTTTCTAGGACGTTTTTCCTCAAGGAGCAGACGTGTGCTCTGCTCCGGGCCATCGGCCCGGGTGCAACAGAGGAGCACTTTGTTTCACCTTTTCTACACAGCACCCCCCCCTCCAGCGCGCGAGGCCCGTAGGCACGGAGACGGGCCGCGGTGTGCGGCTGCAGCCCCGCAGATGGGGGTGCCCTGGGACATGCCCGCCGGAAGGCCCACACAAACCCTCCTCCGTGCTCCCGAGGGGCCCCGCCACACGCCCGAGTGGGCCGGGACAGACACACCATCTCGTGGGGCTGCCCTTGCTCCAGCAGCCCTCCCCACTCCCCACCGCCTGCCGCCCTAGAGCGAGGGGCGCACGCTGAGGACAGGGACTGGCCTGAAAGGGCCCCCGCCCGCAGCCTGTGCGGGATCCGGCCAGCGGGCCTCCCCCCGCTAGAACCAGACTCCAGGGGCGGGGTCCCATCGCTCTAGCCTAACCCCAGCACTCAGAAAAGGATTTGGTGAACACATGAATGCTACCATTGTCTCTGTAGAGGCTGCTTTACAGGAAAGGCAGAAGGAACTAAAGATAACTCCCCGCAGGGTGCACAGGTGCGAGTGCCCCCAGCACACTTGCCGCCCACCTCTGCACGCCGAGCACAGCCGGGCTCGGGCTACACGGCTCTTGCCGCAAGAGTGAGAATGAGAAACGGACCTTCAGGGACCAAGTCGGTTAGCCCTGACGTTATGAATCAGCCACCACCCAGAAGCCACGTACCTTTCCATGTGCAGGTCTTTCTTGTTCCCAACCAACATGATAGGTATCCTGCAAACACAGGGGAAGCCACGGGGAACAGTCAGCGCACATCGGACAGTGCAGAAGGCACCACCAGCACGAGCCCACGTACCGCGCGAGAGAAAACGTCACTACTTACTGCACCTTCCCCACCATGTCCAGCAACTTGCCGTGGATGACTTTAATCACTTCAAAACTACAAAAGAAAATGCATGAAATTAGACATTCAACTTGGTCAGGTTTTTAAATGTTTATTACGTAAAGTTTCAGTGAGAAAATAGAAAATGTTGCACGTTCATCATTTTAACGCACAAGAAGCTGAGCACAAGGCATCCCTTTCCCCTCCCGACCGACAGCTCGCGCGCACGCGCGCCCGGCAGCCGCCCGGGCCGGGAGTGCTCGGGAGGAGAGGGGCGCCGGGCAGACGGTCCCGTCTGTGAACGAATGCCCGCAGAACCTGCGTCCGCGGCACCTCCCTCGGCCAGACGGGCCCTGCGGTCAGCCCGGGGCCGCGTCACCGTGGCGAAAGCACAGGGAAGGATGGCAGGGCCTCGCACTTCCTGCTCCGCCAGCGGGCGCGCTCAGACCGCGGCCTCTCCGGCCCGTCCGGCAGCGCAGTAAGAAGTGCGCGTGTTCTCGTCCACCAGAGCCGGAGTCGGTCAGGGCGGTCCCACCCTCCGCCTGCTCGCCCCGCGGAACAGTCAGCTCAGTGACAAAGTCTAGGGGTTACTGCCAGCACTTCCCGCGAAGTCCTTACGAGGGTCCCCGCCACCTCTGCACAGCAATGCACTCGAGGAAGAGGGGTCGAGCCTTACCTTTTGATGGACGTGACAGAGTACACGAGAATGTAACCGTTGATGTCGATGGAGTACGTCTGAGGGAAGATGGAGTATTCATCCTGCGCGAGAGAAACCACCCCATCTGGCACGATGCGCAGCCTCTGCCCCGAGTTTCCCGCGCATCTCCTGGTCGAAGGCGACAGGAAGCGGGGCACAGCGCTACCCCAGAAACGTGGCTGCACGCTCAAGACCCACTTAAGACCGGTTTGGGGTGGGGTAACCCATGCTCAAAAATGGGCCTGGGCGAGCCCAGGACTCCTGGGCAGGCCGACGACCTCCCTACGCCCTGGAAGAGGCGGTCGGCAGGACGCAGGGAGAGACGACGGCCTGCGATGTCTTTCGTGGACCGCACACAAGACGCACAAACGCTAGCGGCTGACGGCATGGATCCGCGTGGCCCCTGCACAACACGGCTGCGCTGGGCGTGGCCTGTTCTCTGCGTGAGTCACAGGGCCCGGCCCCCCCAGCACCAGAGAGGAGGAGGAGGAGAGGAGAGAAGAACCGCGCCACACTCACTCCGAGTGCGTGCCCCGACCTTCGAGGATGAAGGGAGTTGCCCACTGAGCACCCAGGAAGGAAACACGAGGGTGCGCAGCACACAGCGGTGTGCTAGGCCCCCGCCGCATGAGGCTTCCCGACACCCCGCTTCCGACGCAGAATTCCTGAGTGCCGGCGCACACCGAGTCCTGCACAGACGCTGCAATCCCACTGTCTGCGCTGCACAGACCCAGCACCACGCCGGGAAGACCACGGCGAGCCACGCCCACATCCAGGAGCTGTCTCTGTGAACTCTGCGCACCGCGCCGTGGGTGTGACTCGTGTTCGCTGTGACCTTGAACTACTGCCCCATGGCAACGTGTCTCTTAAAGCAGCAACACAAGTGTACTTTTCTGTCGACTCTGTGACACCGTAAACGGCAGTCATCCATCAGAGAAACAGCAGGTCTGCACCAGAGCTGACCCACCTGTGCAAAATAAAGCCTCTGTTTTCGTTATCAGTACGACTTTTATTAAGTTGAATTCATTTTAGTGTTTTAAAAACAAGCTGTTAACGGAATGACAGATCTTTCTACCCAGATTAAAAACAAAATTCCAAACGATTTTAGTCACCAGCCCAGCTGCAGTGTACCCAAAGTTCAAATTACACCCCCTGAAGGAAGACGCGGACACGGGGAGAGAGCAGTCCTGTCCGAGAAGCGCGCTGCGCACAGCGACCAGCTAGAGCGCCCCGGGGAGGGAAAAACCTTCGGCTGCAGCAGCAACCGGAAAGGACCCAGTTCTCAGGAATAAACCAGAGGACATAAAAATGCATGATTCATCTGAAGACAATCTCAAAACACTCCCACGAGAGAAAAGAATTAAACGAGTGGAACGCTGCGGCAGTCTTCAGCGAGGACGGGCGGAGTCCCAAGGATACCCGCTGATGAACCCTGAGTTCACACACAAGTGCAACACGATCCCGGAGTAGAAGCGTGCTTTCCAACGGAGAGAACTGACGGGGGAGGCGGGGGGAGGGAGCCACAAAGCGACAGTGAGCGAGACCTGCAGTGTGGGCTCACGGGGGTGCCCCCGGAGAGATCTATGAAGAGCCACGCAGGGATGGGACACTGTCAGGCACGTGACAGTGTGGCGTTTCCAACACTAGGGACACAGGGCCGCACGTGGGGAACACGGGCAGAGCCGCCTGGGGGTGGATGGCTGCGCTGGGCCTCTAACCCGCCCCTCAGCAAAAGTGGATTCCGGAGGAATCAGACTGAAAGGTGAAAACTGAGGCAGTGCACAGTGGGTGGGAGAATTTAAACTGAAAACAAAACCAGCTCAGACCACACACAAAATGCGCATTTTCTCCCCACAGTAAGGGGTAGGTCGAGTGGGGAAGTCAAGGCCACCGGCCTGGCAGGAAAAGGGGCGGGGCCGTGCAGAGGCAGGAGAGCTCACAGAAAAGGACGGCGGCGTCCCCAGCCGTGGGGAACAGACGCGACCCCTCACGACGAGGAGAACACTGACACAACCACACCCGCCAGTTTTCACCCAGCAGATGGAGAGACATGGCGCAGCCCGGTGACACACCGACCGCGCTGGTGACTCACTGCCGGGGACACCGCAGACCGAGGCCCCCGGCCCCGCGGCCCCCCCAGGCACGCTCTCGCCGCATGCCATCTGTCCGGAGTGACGTGGATGATGGCGGCGCTACTGGTGGGAGCAAGACTGGGGACAGCCTAGCTGCAGACCAACGGTTACGTGACGCTCACACCCAAACAGTGGGGCGTCACGCAGCCACAGGGAGAGGGAAAGGGCCACGCGTGCCGGCACGCGACGGGCCCCGAGAGGGAGGTGCCGAGCCACGCTGCTGCGTCAGCCACCCCACCCCGAGATCCACACCTGCCGGCCCACGCAGCAGGGAGCGTGGGACCAGAGGCCGGAGCTGGTCCCGGGGGCTGCTGCCGGTGCGGGGAGCTAGGGTAGTAGAGTGGGAAAGACAGTCTGCATTTTCCTGTTTGCCTTCTAGAGCTGTTTCATTTCTGTAACACGTGCACTTATTGCTATTAAGAAAAAGTCAATCTTTTTCTGAAGGGGAATTTGACATAGAATTGACTCGACAGTCAGTTTGACTTGACTTGCCTGTCACTGAGTCCACATTAGACCAAAACAAAGTATTTCGTGCGGACCAAAATAACCGACCTGTGCGTTCCACCGTTCACCGTCCTCCCTAGCGGGCCGCGACACCAGCCATGACACCAACTACCACGTAAATAGTACCTGCCGTCACACGTTTATATATACAGCACGTATTCTGTGTGACTTCCCTCCTAAAACGTGCAACTAGTGAGAAAGCTGACTTGGTTACTTTAAAAAAAATATTTACTTTTTTTAGAGAGAGAGAAAGGGAGGGAGCAAGAGAGGTAGAGAAACATCAATGTGCGGGTGCCTCTCCTGCGCCCCCTACTGAAGGCCCCACCAGGCCCGCAACCCAGGCATGTGCCCTGACTGGGAATCGAACCAACAACCCTTTGGTTCGCAGTCCGGCGCTCCATCCACTGAGGCACACCAGCCAGGGCCGAACCCAACTTTCAGACAGCCCTCAGAGCAGTGACTTTGGCATCAGTCCATCCAGGTCCCAGAAGAGCGAGCGGCACACACCAGCAGGGCCTTGTACCCTCCGGTCTCCTAACGGCCACTACAGCCTTTCAGAACGGGTGGCTGCAGCGAGAACGATTTATTCCAAGCAGCTAAATTTGGATCTACTCTGTAAAAATTCTCTAAATGTCCTTACCTGGCAGTCATAGAACCCAAAACAGCAGGACAAGCAGAGCTGGTCCGGGACGGCACTCAGCCGTCCTCCCTGGGTGCACGCACTCCCCGGAGCCGGGGGTCGCTCTCCGTGCAGCTCCGCCGCCGCCACGGTCCCAGGAGTGCAACGGCCAAGTACACACGCCTGCTCCAGGGGCCCCCGCCAGGAGCCTCAGGGGGCGCCCCTTCCACAGAGATCTCGGGAATTGATGGAAAGCTACGTTCTCTCCGGGGAGGGGAGAGCAAAGACAGCTCTCCTCCAGGGGCGACATGCCTGCACGTCCGCACCCCGCGTGCTAACGTCAACTGAGCCCCCCACGAGGCCGCTGCGCTGGCCTCCGGAGCGCCGAAGACTCCCACACGAGGACCGCCCAGTCCTCTCGCAGCTCGCCCGTCTACCGAGCCCGAGAAGCACCCACCGCAGTGTCATCTTTGGGTTCCTCAACCTCGGCGATCACTGACGGTCCAGCCAGTCACACCAGCAGCCCTTCCCCCGGTGATGATCACACACCCACCTCGGGTCCTGCCCCGTGGTCCCTCGCGTGCGCCTCCCCCCGGAGAGACGCGCCGTGCTCCAAGCGCGGGGCACACGCATCGCGCAGGGGAGGCGCTCACCCGAGTCTCTGACGGGAGCTCAGGACCAGAACCCCCTCCTGCAGCGATCGCAGCCGGCACAGCGCTGTGAGTGCATTTAGAACAACTCTGACGCAGAGGACCGAGCTGCTGGACAAACGGCCGTAAGTGACTCTGAAACGACCGACGGAGTAGACGTCCCTCGCTCTCCAGTGACACGAGCGACGACAGGAGCTTCCTGACGGGAGTCCCGAGCCTGCGAGGGTCTGCACGACGCGCGAGACTCACCTGCCCAGCCGTGTCGACGAGCTGCAGATGGTACTCCTGCCCGTTCACCGTGATCAGCTTCGTGAAGGCTGCAGGGGAGAGAGGAGCGCGAGCATCAGCCAGCCGCACCGCGCGCACGGTGACGGCCAACCAGAAGAGCCCCTGAAAATCTCCTGAAGATCTCCATAAAACAAAACAAATCTCCGAGTTTACACATTCTTCCCAACCTCCACTATTTAACTAGAAAACACCGCTGACTAAAATCAAGATTGGCTAAACCTTGCATTTTTTAAAAGACACTGAAATCAAACCAGGCAATAATCATCCCAGGAAAGTAATCTGAATGCTCTCTCTGTGGATAATCCTTTCTCTTGTGAGAGAGAGAGAAGTACATGAAGTTTGGTGTCTAGAAAAACCCCGAAGCACAACCCTCTCCACTGATTTACAACAGGAGGCCTGACGCCCGAGCACGAGCGCGAGCATCTAACGGGACGCTCCAACGTCCAGTGCTCACACAGCGCCACGGTCTCACCGACACGCAACAGCAGCGGCGCAGCTGTTCTGTGGGAGGCCATTATTCCCACCCGCTGGGGATCCAAGCAATTTGTCACAATTTCTTTTTCCTGCCAAGGGGTGGGGGTGGGGGGGGGAAGCAAATCCGACTCAAATAACTTCGGGAAAAGTCAATTCAGAATTTTAAGGAGACAGACTTCAAGCAAATACAGACAAAAGAGAAAAGAACTATTAATAGTGACTATTACAAAGAGCCATCTGGAACCCGGACAGCCAAACGGAACAGGTTTCTGCGCCCTGTCCCAGCCTCCTTGGCTCACGAGGAGCCTCCGTCTCCTGGCCGCCCACTGGACCTGATCGGAGCCGACCAGCAGGGTCTAGCCCATGCACCTCTGTCCCTCAGCCAAGAGGGAAAGAGAAGCAGACAGACGACAGCATTTGGGGAGCCGTGGACGGCAGGAGGACGGCAGGAGGACGGCAGGAGGACGGCAGCAACCCGGGAGAGTCCCCCAGCACCGCGCCGCGCGTGCCCAGGGCCAGCGGGGCCCAGGCTCGGCGGGACAGCGTGACCGCACTGCTCAAGCAGCTGCTCCACCTGACAGCAATTCTGCACTCTTTCTGGAAATGATCACTTAAAGAAATAATGCTAAGAAATCAATCCTACCATGTCTTCCCCACACCGGGACCTCTCCGAGCTCAGGATACCCAGGGCACCGACTATGCTTCGATCCCCGCTGGCAGCCAGGAGGCATGCGAGTGGAGAGCTGCCCCCCCCCCCAGGGCCCACCCACACACCGCAGACCGGATGGAAACGATGTACGAAACGCTGTGAGCAATGGAACAGCAACCTCTGTGAGAACTGAGTAACGTGGTTATCAAGGAACACTGTAGGGAGAAGATGATCTACCAAACACCAGCCATTCGCCGAAGAACTACTTCTCCAGCGCCTGTTACGACCACCACTAGGCACCAGGGACGCCGTGGCCCCTGACCTCACTGAGCGGACACGCAGCGGAGGGGCGCCCAGGCAGAGGGGGACGAGCACGTGAAAAGCTCAGCAAGGAAAAGCAGTCAAGTCCGCGCCGCTGCGGCTGGGCACGGCGGGCAGGCCCGGGGGCGGGCGCCGGAGGCCTCGGAACACACGGCCAGCACCTCGGGTTCCCACTCTGAGCGCACTGGGGAACTGAGGGTGGTGGGCAGTGGAGGGACCTGATCCAGTCACACTCTGTTGTGGTACAAGGGTCCCTCCGGTCACCCGTGAACAGAAACGTGGACCAAAGCCAGCGGTGGAGCCCACGACACAGTGAGCAGGGTCCGGGGCAGAGAGGTGAGACACGACGCCCGGGTGCCCCGTGCTGCCCGGTCAGAAACTCGAGGGCGGCTCAGCCTCGGAGACCGGGCGGCACTGGCCGGGGAGGTAGGGGTAAAAAGGCGGGAGATGCAACTGTACGTAAGGCGGAAAGAAGTATCAGCAAACGTTCAGCACACCCTTGCGCACAGAAAGGATGCGAACCCTCCCACGCAGCGCAGTGAGGAGGTGAAGCGGAAGCTCTCCCATCCGCCCTGGGAAAAGTGCCTCCTGGCGCCAGCACGGAAGAAGGGAAGCCTCCCGGAGACCTGCCTGTCGCCCCGCAGCCTGGGAGCGAGCTCTCCCGCGGGCTCGGGGAGGAGCGGGAGGGCGGCCTCCCCTGACGGCACTTTCCTTGAGCCCTCGCTCCCTCCCTTCTCAGTCCCCGGGGAAATTAATCCAATTTCCAGCTTACAATCCTGGAGCTTCTCTACGCAGGCTAACAGCTACTTACTAGTAGAATCTTGTGAGCAAGGGGCTGGAGGCTCCGGAGGCTGGGCGCTCGCAAACTAAGACCTGCAGCACTGGCGTGCACGGCGAGCCCCGCACTCCTGTCCCACTGGGCGGTCTGCCCGCCACTCGGAGCTCCAGACTCCGACCTCCCAGTCTGCGGGCAGCGCCGGGAATCCGCCAGCAGCCCCCTGCCGAGAGGGCCGCCGCCATGCCGCGCCCCCGCGCCGGTCTCGCTGCCCCAGTACCGCTGCGGCACACACGCAAGCGTGTCTGCACGGGCGGTGCTCCTGGCCCTACCACAACCGTACAGGCAGCAAAAGATGATGACACAGCCCCAGGATTTTTGCTTTTGCAGTGACACTTCACAGAGATGTGTCACCACTGCCTGTCTGCTATCAACACCCTGCTCTATGTTAGAGCTAAGTGTAAAATAATTATTGGATCACTTCCAGATTTACAGAGCGCCGTGTTCCCTGGAACCAGAAAACCACCCGTTCACTCAGGTTGCTAGCAACAAGTTTACGACGGCCATTCATTCCATTCCTCTCTAATCCCCTATCACCAGCCAATGGCGTTTTCCCACCGAACAGTCGGGGAGGGCGCGGGGAGGGCTTCCGCCTGCACTGCTGTCAGAAGCTGGGGAAGCGGTCCGGCGTCTGAACACGCCCAGGAACTTTCGAGGGGCTCTACACACTGGTCCTCATCTCTGCGCATGCCGGACGCATGCCTGACGACCCTGCGCGTGCAACGGACTCGGTCCGGAGACGGGAAGCACTCGTGAGCACCACGAGGTGGGGAGGCGTTGACGACGGGACTCCAGTCGGTGTCTACAGCCTCTGAAGCGAGGCCACGACACTGTCCCTGAGACAGTGTCCCGGTGGGGAAGCTGGGCTTCCGTCTGACCCATGGCTTACGTAAAAGGGAAGTGCATTTCACACGTTACACTGTGACTTGCCTTCCAACCCAACCTTAAATGGCACGACACACAACTATGAAAACCACCTTTCTAAGCAGACCTCTCCATGAAAACTACCTTCTGCTGCTGTTCTATGAACAACATGCCCAGATGAGCCGCAGCCCTTGAAGGACATCACGCTGTAAGCTGCTGTGTACAGCAAACACTAAGGCCAAAACCACGGTTTCCTTGTGTTCCCGTTCCAGCGGAGAGACGGCCGAGCCTGTGCACCCAGCGCCCGGGTGACTGCCCCTCACACGAGCGAGGCTTACTATTCCGCGACAGCTACACAAACCGACAGGACGCAACCGGGACCCCTCCTTCCGGGGAAGGCAGAGGTTACTGTCCGACACGCGCCTTCCTGGCCAGTCTAGCAGCCGGCAGGCTTCCTCCCGCTGTCAGCGCTGGGGCAGGAGGGCGGCCGGGCACTCTGAGGCAGAGGTCGGCACACTTGTCCTGGAGAGGGCCAGACAGGGAGTAGTTCAGGCTCCGTGGGCCGCCGCTGTGGAGGACAAAGCGGCCACAGACGGACAGATGGGCACGGGAACCAGCTTGGCTGGGTTCCACGCAAACTTTACTTATGGATGCTGGCATCAGAATTCCACGTCACCTTTGCATGTCACAAACATCCTTCTTTTAACTCTTTTCGAAATGAAAAATGTCAAAACCATACTTAGCTCGTGGGCCAACTTGGCCTGCAGTGGAAAGCTGCCCGTGCCCCCTGCGGTGAGCCTCATTTTGGGGGGGGGGGGGTCGGTCTCTCCTGCGAGCTTTGGGCAGGTGAGGTCTCCGACCCAGCCACCCACCCGTGAGCCTGGCCGTTGGGCAGGCTCCACGTCCACCATGCCACTCAGGTCTGATGGACCCACGTGGGAACCTGCCCGCCCCCGGTGGCAAACCCCAGGGCTCGCCAGTCCGAGAAGACTGTGCCCAGGGAGCAGGGGTTCTCGGGGGGCCCGAAACCGGCTCCCCACAAGCAGCCGCCCTGAAGGAAGTGCCTCAGCTGCTCCCCCGGGGCCCCAGACCCGAGGCTCGAGCAGGTCCTAGAATCGTCCTTCAGGGAGAGCCTGAAACCCGGACTGGAAACAGACCAGGTAAAGGCCGTGGCCGATTCTGGTCTTTGGTGCTGCTGCCGAGCACGGTGTGGACGCGGCGGGAGGAAGGAGAGAAGAAGAGGAAGAGGAGGAAAGGCTGCACTCCCCGTGTCCCCGAAGCGCAATGTGGATCAGGGCTTCCCACACTGCGCTCCGGGGTCCTGTGGAGACGGCAGGGTCTGGATGGAGCCAAAACATCCTTCACCGTGCAGTGGGCAAGGTTCTGGGGAGCTGTTCTGGGACCCCGTTGGTGACCTACAGCTCTACCCGAATACCCCTGCAGCTGAGGCCCCCCCCCCCAGCCCTGCACACACACAGAGGCCGGCCATTGGTCCGCGAGAGGACGGCGTCCCAGGTCACCGCCCTCGCAAATGGCACTCACTGTTCTCGATGGTCGGGTCATAGGAGTCCACGAACTGGCCTTCCACAAACTGGATCGTCAACGAGGATTTCCCTGGAAGAGAGAGCAGCAGTTCAGATCGCACCGGCGTTATCAGGGTGAAAATTTTAGTTCTGCTATTTTACAAAAAACCACACTGGAATGGATGAAGAGACTCAAGGTACTGGGATCAGGAAACATTCCTTTCATTGCCATTTAGGCAATTTCAAAGTTCCTGTCAACATGAACTGTCACGAATGAAATGCTTCTGTGACATCCCCAAACACCACCAGCCGACGAGCGCAGCGCAGCGCAGGCTCTGCTGGGGGCGAACAGCTCTCACGGAAGCCCTGCGCTGAGCGGCTCCCCGGGCCCCGGACACGCGGCCACCAGCTGGGACGTGGAAACCTGTGAGACGTGGCCGCGTCCTCGGGCGTTCTCACCGGGGGCCGCCCCGCGCCTGGCAGGCAGGCGAAGAGGCGGTCGGTCGGGACTCCCTCGCAGAGTTATCCTGAGCACTGGGCCCGCGCTCTCACCCACCACCCACCACCCACCACCCACCACCAGGGGCCAGCCCTGCGACCTCCCACCGGAGGGCCTGGGGCAGGGAGGGAACAGCGCCAGACGGACTGTTTTCTCAGCAGGAAGCAGGAAGCAGGAGGCGGCCCGGACAGGGGCCCCCCTCCCACTCCGGCCCGTCCTGGGAGCAGAGGTGTCGAGTCACTCGTGGGCCGCCCCAGCCACCTCCCTCGCGGGCGCCCGCAGGCAGAGCCGAGGGGGCGGCTGCCGGCCCGAGTCCCACACTCCTGGGCCTCCAGCCCTCGGGGCCTCCCCGAGACCACGGAGAGGTGCAGTTCACAGGGGCACGGGTTTTCACGCCAAAGGCCGCCCCCTCACACTCAGAAATTTACCAATCACTGTATTTTGGGCCGTGTATAACGCGCACCCATGTTTTGGACCCAAACTTCCAGGAAAAAAAACTTTTGTTTATAATTTTTAACTTATTTATATTAAGATATGTATTTTTTGTATTATAAAGGAACTTTAGCATTTATTTTTGAACATACCATGGTACAAGAAATTTTATGTAACAAATAATTACAAAACACAAGAACAGGTACAAGGTATCTCATGCACCACCCATGAATAATGCGCATCCTTATTTTTCCTAAAAAATTTGGGCAAAAAGTGAGCAATATACACGGTGAAACCCAGGAACAAGCGGGATGAAAAGTGGGAGCTGCCGGGGGGCCACCAGATAATCCCCAAGTTGGCGGGCTCATCGCTTACTCCCCCACCCCCACCGAGCAGCGAAACACAAAGTTCGCCGTGTCGCCAGAATTACTGACAACTGAAATAACTTTCTACAAAGCAGCCTACAACAGAAATTCAAAAACTACATGTTACTCCATACCTGCTTAAAACCTTCACTGTGATGAGACTGAAGTCCCAACTCCAAACCATGGCCCCTGGGGGCAGGTCCTGCCTGCACACCCCACGCCGCCTCCCCGACCTCACCCGCTAAGCCCCCAAGGCCCCTCCCTCCCCTGGCTCCAGCCGCGCCCTTCAGCCCCAGCCAGCTTCCCACCAGCATCAGCGCCTGTGTTCTAGCCGCCCCCCCATCTCGGACAATATGACTCACTTTTGTCATTATTCAGGTCTGCGCTCAAATGTCCCTTCTTCGGAGAAGCCATTGCTAAAACTGCCCTGGGGAAGGTGGCACCCCTCCCTGACGTCACTCTATCATACCACCCTGTTGTATTCTTTTACTTTCAGTGCCTGAACTCAGCTGGACTTGACCTTCATGCGTTAATTAGTCTTTGGAGACCCTGCAGACACTTGGGTTCTGAACAAATGAATGAAATCCAAGCTCAGACCCCCCAGGGGCACTGGCATACACTCAGAGACTACAGAGAATCTCAACTTCATAAATGTGACCAAGAAACAGGTCGACAGAAATTAAGAAGCAACTCCGTGGCGCGGACCCGGACCCAGGCGGGGCCTGCCCGCAGCACCGGCGACAGCGGCGTCTAGGGACCGCACACATTTCGAACGACTGTGTTCGAGAGAAGCCCTGTTACGTAACCTGGCTCACAAAGAGGCATTTAGCTCAAAATACAGAAAACTGTTTTATGTAATGAAAATAGCAATAAAAAACTGTTTTATGTCAGCAAAACCGAAACACTTTAAAGAATAAGAAAATTCTTATTTACATCAAACACCATTGCTTGAAGCAAAAGACATTTAATTGGAAGAACAGAACCTTCTTTAGGGCTCCTGAAGAATGTCCAGGCACCCCACTGAGCCTCTGATTCCCTTAGGATAAGAAGTTTTTTTTGGGGGGTGGGGGGAGCTTACACACGGAGAGAAGAGAAGGAAGACAAGAATTTCCCCCCTATAGATAAATGAGCAATGGTGAAAAGAAAGGCATTTAAAAGACTTCAGTGACATCTGTGGAAGCAGACCTGGATTAAGCATGCAAAGACAGGGGCTGAGCAGGGCGCATGTGAAGAACTCCCCTGCAGTGGAGGGAAGCAGGTAGGAACGTGGGGGCGGGGGGAGGGGAGCAGAGCCCCTGGAGGGAGGGCACGGAACTCCGGAAGCCACAAGCCCAGAGAGAAGACAGGTCCCGCACACGACGGCGTGAGACGGATGGAGTCACGGCTAACGAGCGGACCGCATTCAAAAACACGATCGGCATTGGCGCGCACCCGAGGGGAGTTCCTCCTCTGTGTCACAAGGGTCAGGCATTATGTGATGGGCTGGCTCACACTTCACTGGAGAACACAAGCAATCCTCTGGCAAAAGCAACTGGACCGCAGTCCAACCCGAATCCCAACGGGGCCGACGGGCAGCTCTCGCCCTCGGGAGTGACTGGGACCGCGGTCACAGGGTCCCGGGAGAAAGAGCTCATTACTAGCAGGGGTGGGCCGAGGAGAGCCTGGTCTGCCTCGGGCCTCTTTCCACTGGACTCTCCCCTTGGGGAGATCATTAATTACTTAAATTAAAAAGGGACAGGAAGGCTCCATTTGCTGACATGATGGCGGTTTTCTGCTGTTTCCATTAGAAGCAGAATTATCCGGCGACTAGCGTTGAAATCTTTGCAAGTCAGCACTGAACAATACTGAATCTTAGCAAATAAGCCCCACTGCGCCCGGTGTCCGAGGCTGCGGCCTCCTAACTTCTGGCCGCGAGGGCCGTCCTCGTCCTCGTCCTCTCACGCAGCCCTTGGGCTCCTCTGGCCAACGCAGCCCGCTGGCCGCCACGCAAGGCCCTGGCGACCCTTCGGCAAATTGTGTTCTTTACGTGATCACCTTCTACACCCCCTCGTAACGGCCTCAGGCACTCACTTCCTGCGGCCTTTGTCCTTGCTGAATTCACATCCTGGACACCAATTATTTCCTGAAGGCTTTTCAGCCAGAGCGTTTCAGCCACGCCCACGCCCGCAGAGGCCCATGAGCCTGTCTGAGGGTGGGGGTAGGGGGGGGTGAGGGGGCGCTGGGACGCCAGCCTCGGACCCCAGCCCAGCCCGGGAGGGGACGCTGCGTGATGCCAGCAGAGCCATCCCTCGGACTGAAACGCAGCCCACGCCCAGGTGCGTGCAAGTCCGTGTACAGAGACAAATCCCTCGTGTGACGACAGGGCACACTATTAGGAAGGGTCTGAACAGAATGTGACCCGGCACCCCACATTAACTTCCAAATACTCTTTTTCTCCACGCTAAAAACAGCCCTCGTTTTAAAAGCCGTGAGACGTATTTTATGAAAGTCCCACCGGACTCGCAGCCGGCCAAACAGCAGCTGCGTCTGGTCTCACACAGGGACAAGGCCCGGCAGACGTTCCTCCCGGCGCCGTCGCCACGACGACGCGCTTCCTCGGCTGCTGACTGACTCTCCTACTTCAAGATCGCTGCCAGACAGGCACTGTTTGCGTAACACACGTTACTATTTTTCAGATGAACTCTTAACTGGTTTTCATGTCGCTTCTCCTAAAAAAATGACCCTTCCAACCCACCCACTCTGGAACGGCTGACACGTCCCCTGGTCCCGGGGACACAGTGGGGAGAGGCAGGCTGCAGTGCGGCGCCTGGTCCGTGCGGACCTCCGCCACGCCGCAGGGACACAGTTCCGAGGACTGCGCCCGCTTTCCCCTCCAATCCTCCACGTCGCCCCACACCACTCCAATGTCCATGTACACAAGCCAACAGTGTGGCCTCAAGCTCTCGGGTCTCGCCACCAACCACTGTCCCCACTCTGCAGGCGCGCCCTCGCTTTCGACTCCCAGCGGGTCCACCGGACGCCTCCGGAAGCAACGCCGTGCGGCCAGGTCACGAAACCCACACGCTGGGCTATGCCCCCCGCTGTCCTCAGAGGAGGAACACCGGAGTGGACTGGAAACATGAAACTCATCAGATATACACACATTAGTGACCCAGCAGCCAAGTAAAATGTATCTCCCACTACAGGCCACAGTGAAAAAGGTTACAAATACAGCACTAAATGATTACAACCCGAGCCTCCAATCTCCACCACTTCCTTCCCTACCAGCTTACGCCCCAAGATAAATTGCTGTCTAGTCTTTCGCAAGAACCCCCATTTCCTTTCTCCGGGCCCCCCAATAAATCCAGCAGTCTTAATCTAACCACCTGCTTTGGCCAGCCCATCCGCAGGAAGTCCCACGGATGCCCTCCCCCACAGCAGCCACGAGTCCCCGTGGCGGCACCGGGCGACTTACTACAAAATCTCGAGTCCCAACCACACCTACAGGATGGGAGTGTTAACCAACCCCCCACCCACTCCACAGCTCACTAATGTTTATCAACCACTGCCCTCAGGCAGAGCTTAAATTCAATGGATCACCCTAATTTCTTCTCGCCTCCAGGGTGTCCCCCAGTTCTCCAGTTCCCTCCGGCAGCTCAGGCTTGAGGCACGGAAAGAACACCCCACGCGGACCGGGACGAGGATGAAGCCGTGACTAAGAGGAGGTGCCTAACCCCAGAGGTCACCCGCCGTGACACCCCCCCCCCGCCGGCCACCCCATCCCCCCGCCTGGCCCTCCCCACGCGCTCCCACCACGTGGCTCACTGTTCAGGAAAGCGTAAGTTAAAGTGATTTCCAACCAAAGCATCCAAATCACAGTATTAATTGTATTATTACAACAAAACTGATAAAGTTATTACCTTCCTCATGAAAACCACACTTCTGTTTGGTAAGTTTGTATTTTACAGAGACAGGAGCCTTCTCTGCTCTACAGGGGCTTCGTGGACCACCGGACTCCACTCTGAACCGGCAGGGTCTGGGCAGAGGGCTGCTCTGGAACCGAGGGCTCTGTAAGAGAGACCGGCGGCCTCAGTGACGGCTCCGTGACGCCCGAGTGACTGTCACAGGATGGGGCCGCAGAAACTCTGTGGACGCTGCTGACCACCAGGGTCATGGCCTCCTGCGTGTGTTTGGGAGAGGGTGGCAACTGGGACCGGGCACGGTCACCGATTCCCTGCCAGGGACCCCGCACTGCGGCCAGCCGAAGGCGGAGGAGAAGACCCAAAAGACACGAGGGGAAAGAGATGGGAGGGCAAAGGCAGTCCGGGCAGACGCAAACCTGCAACCCCGGGCTCCTGACCACACGAAGAACTGTTTTAAGAAAAAAACCTGCATCAAAATCACTGGAACAGGTGAAACCGATTTTACAAAGGTCTGCTGGACAGTGTAACAAAACAGGCTGTTTCCAGAGAGGCTACTGAAGGCATCACTTCTACATCATTTACGGAAAAAGACAAAACAGAATCAAGTGAACCGAAAAAACTTACACATTCTAGAATAATGTTTGAAAAATGTAGGCAATATCTTTTGAACTAAGTTCCTACCATTTGACATAAAATACAAACCAGCACACATTTCAAGGATGTAATGGAATAATGTGCGGTAATCTTCACAAAGCAAAAAGCATTCACCACATAAAAATGATCTTTTCCCATTTTTAAGACTCCATGTATCCCGGGACGCGCCCTTCTGCTCGTGGTGGCCTGGGGGCCAGGGGCTGCTGAGAGCACCCAAGCAAACCCAAACCAGGGCATACCCTGTCTTCAAAAGCATTACAACGGAAAAAACAAGCACTGCGGAATCGAAGAAACGCAGTCATTACAGAAACCACACAGTGGAGGGAGGTTCGGTATCTGTGACCCCAGCTGTGCATCCGGAGAAGGTGACGCCCCTGGGCCTTGAACCCGCCCTCTTGTGATGACCACACGAGACTGCCAGCACGAGGCCCGGCACCTGGCACGCAGCCAGCGGGTGGTCATTAAATCCTAGTGCTGCACGCCAACGCCGGTGAGGCTTCTTCCTAATTACGATCCACCCAGTTCACACTGAGCCCAGAGACGCTGACCGAAATCCTGCCCCACATGCGGTTCTGGAAAAGGCATCAGTGCAACCAACGCTCCTGACTGCCACCCGGGAGGCCCCGGCCCCTTCCCAGGGAGAAGGGGATTCACGCGGAGAGTTGGCTTTACTACTCACACCTTGATAAAGTAGTATGAAAAAGAAGGCAAGACATTCACTATTTTTTACTGAGCAGAATAGGACGGCGACGATTAGTTACGTGGCTGCAAGCAGCTGGACCGAGTCTACCCCCCTGCGGAAAGTGGAGACCACAACAGCACCGACCTGACGGGGCTGTGAGGGTTAAACGACAACACACGTAGAATATGTGGTTGTAGTAAGTCCTCAATAAATGTCATCAGTGATGTTCTTAAGACAAATACAATATGCTTAGGAGGAAAACGCATTCTAATAATTCTAACTAATCTGAAATCTAAGAAAATGACATACAGTAACTACTACTTTAGCTAAACCCTCAAAACAACGCACACATCAATAAATACACTCCCCCCGAAGCAGAAAGCAGTTTTTGTCCCCACTGCCGTGTGACAAGCTGCCCCAGACTCCATCCGCTCACGCTTCCGCAGGCCAGGCTGCGCTCAGCCGGGGCCAGACGCACCCGGGCCGACCCGACGGCACAGAGGCAGAAGCTGCTGACGTGCACAGCGCGCAGCCCGGCACGAGCCGCGAGCCCCGCAGCAGGCAGCACGCTGCTGTCCAGGGCTGCCGCAGGACCGGCGCGCGGGCGGGAGGGCGCTTCTCCGGGAGCCGCGCACAGAGCGGATGTCGACGCACGGCCCGGGTTTGCGACCAGGAGGCCGGGCGCCCTGTGCACCGCGGCCCGGACACATCACCACCAACAAGAGCCAGAGCACCAACGAGCGGCACGGCGGTTCGCCAATGTCCACACACGACGGCACCGCCAGTGACATGCGTGCCAAGCGTGACGTCCACTCCCATAAAATCGCACGGCTCTGCCGGCAGCAGCTCCGGCGGCGGCTGCTCCGTGAGGGGCAGGGTGATGCGCACGCACACTGTACGGCAGGGCCTCCACGGCGGCCTCTCAGAAAAATGCACTCGCCCCAGCAGCTTTTTTGTTTTTCAGGAGGTAGTTATTTTCATTTTTAATATTTTATTTATTTTTAGAGAGAGGGGAAGGGAGGAAGAAAGAGGGAGAGAAACATCACTCGGTCGCTTCTCATACGCCCCCAGCCAGGGACCTGGCCTGCAACCCAGACTGGGAATCGAACCGGTGGCCTTTCAGCTCAGGGAAGGGCGTCCGCACCAGTCAGGACACCGGCGTGCCCTGGAACACTGCCTCCCAGGAGTCTAACTCACAGTCCCACCCCTGTCTCCGCCACACACAGTCAGAGGGGGGTGTGTGAGGCAGGCAATCCAAAGCTCAATCTTTCACTGCAACCTACAAGTGAGACCCTGATTTAAGAGTGTCCAAAACAGTTTTGCGTGAACGCTCTCCGTGTGCCTATCTGTGCCATGAGTGGAGCAGCGCTGACATCCTCTTATTCCTTCTCACGTCCCTTTCCCGAGTTTTTAAAAATAGATGCTTAGGAGAGAGAGAGAAAACCCAAGGTGCAATCATCACGACGACGACAAGGAGTCAAACCCTTCCGGTCTGTAAAGCGACCGCCCGTCAAACCCCCGCCCTGCGCCTGCTGTCACCACGCACTGCGTTTCCACATGCGTCCCCGTGGGCACGTGAGAAACACGAGTCCTCAACGCGACGACGGTCCGAGTTACGGAAACGGGGCAAGGCGAGCCGGCAGGGTCGCCGAGCTAACGGGGACGTGCAGCCCAGAGCTCCCCTCCCTGAGGCCGGGTCAAGCAAGGCGTTGGTTGGCTCCCACAGGACCCGGGAAGCCGAGCCGGAAGGCAGGGGACAGCCCCCGTAAACTGCAGGACATTCGACACTTGGCAACAGTAAGGAATGAATTCTGCTAGATTTGTGACCAAAACTGGGGAGAAGGCTGGGGATTAGGGTTGGAAAGAGAAGATAAATTCTAAAATTTCAACACACTCTTTAACATGTTAAAAAGCACGACGTTTAAGACTGATCAAAACCAGTAACAACAAGAAATTAGGACAATAAAGTGATAAAATAAAGCACACCCACTAGTCAGCATGAATGGTTATTTACGTAAAGATCACTTCCCCAGGAGTTCCCCCAAATCCGCACCGAGCCCCCTCGAGGGCGCGCACGCGCTCCTCACTGCGCCTGCGCTCCCACCGGCCGGCAGCCACCAGCCCGTGGACGGGGAGCACCCGAAAGGGGGTCCGTCCTAGCTGAGGGGGGTCGCAGTGTGAAACACACACGAGACCTGAAAACCGGGCGTCAGACGTGTAGGAGTCCGATACCCACTGCTACTGGAACGGCAACTCTTTGGACTAAGTTCTATTGCTGAATCTCACCTGCCTCTTCCGACCTGTTCACCACGGCCACCGGAGGACTTTCAACGGCCCGCGTGGCTTGCACTGCGCCCCTACCGCACGGAGCCGCTCCGCAGCGCAGCTGCCGGCAACCAGAGCGCCGGCCGGTAGAGACTTGGCTGCGATGAGCAGGACTCCCACAGAGGTCCGAGAAACGGGCGGCACACGGCACGCGCACTCTGTCCAACTGCGTAGGGTAATGCGCATCCAGAAACCCGTCAGAGGAGGAAACAAGCACGCATTCCCACGTGTTGGCAGCAGCTGCGGAATGAAAAGGTCCAGACACGGAGCCCCTCTCCCCGAGCAGGGACGGAGCCCCACGCCCCTCTCCCCGAGCAGGGAAGCGGGAAACCTCCTGCATCCAACAGGGAAGCAGCCTTCCCGGTGCAGCTGCAGTGTGTGGGGCCAGGCAGGTCTTACGCCCTCCTCGGTTTCCAAGGCAACAGGGAAACCACCCTGCGGTACCAGGGTGTGCTGAGCAGCCACTCGGGCAGCACGGGAACTCGGGGCAGCACACCCCAGAAGCCCCGCTGCGGGGGCAGCCACCGGGCTGTGGGACCACGGGCACGACCAGGCAAGCGCGTGGACCCGGCAGGTGGGCCGCCCCAAATCCCGGTCCTTTCCTACCATCTCTCGCTTTAGCCCCTGGCGCCACCACCCTCTCGGGCACGCATGTCGCCCACCCGAAGGCAATCCCCAGCACCTCCCCCCTCACAACATCTACCCCTTCCTCCTCTACATCCGGAAACTCTCTCTGCTTCATCTCACAGCGCCACCCCAGCCCAGGCCCCTCGACGGTGAACAACTTCAGTGTGTGGCTAACTTCCCACTTCCACCCTGACGGCCCTCGCCCGGACCCCCCACCCCCCCCACCCAGCGCAGTGGGAGGGATCCTCCTGAGACTTAACGCAGGCTCCGCAAACTACAAGCCAGGGCCGCAAGCGCACAGCCCGTGAGCTAAGAATAAGAATGGCCTGTACATCTTTCCACGGCTGAAAAGAATCAGTAACATTTCATGCCGTGTGGGAATTCAATGACATTAACGGCAATGTCCGTAAATACAGTTTTACTGGCACACAGCCACGTCCATTTGTCCGCGTGTCGTCTGCAACTGCTGGAGTGCGTGCTTCGGACAGGGGCCGCGCAGCCCACAAAGCCTGACGTGTCTATTTACTACCTGCTTTGTACAGGACAGGTCTGCCAATCCCGGCACAGACAATCATCTTGTCTGCTGCTCCGAGCCCTTCGGTGACTTTCCCCTGCTTCCAGGGAAAAGGCCGACCCTTTGACAGGGCGTCCCAGGCTGCCCTCGGCAGGCGGCTGGCCCGCAGGCCTGCCCACGTGACCTCCTCGCACTCACACCCTACTCCTCGCACTCACCAGCCCAAACACGCAGCCGTTCCTCTGCTCCTCCCTAGTGCCAAGCCCTGCCCCACCCCTCGGCCGTCTACACGTGCGGTTCCTTTCTTCTGGAAGGTTCTGCCCCTCTGCCCCCATGCTCCCTGTCCTCTGCCAAGTCCCACTGTAAGGACAGCTCACTAGCGCCGAGTTTCCAACCCCCCACCGCCCTGGGAGCTCTCCCTCGGACTATTCGTCTCAGAGCACGTACCCCAACTGTTCTGAAACCAGCACGTACGCCCCAGAGTGCTGGCCCTGGAGCACCGCTTCAACGCAAACCCTGGCTCAGCCACGCCATCACCGACCTAGGCCAAACCACTCCACCCTCCTGAGGCTGTTTCCTCACCTGCACGACGAGCATAAGAACAGCGCCTACCTCACAGGGTTCAAGGGCGCGCCGCCCCAGCCACCATCCTCACTAGCAGCAGCAACTCTTCACAGTGGCTCCGTTCCAGGTGGAAGCTCCTGGAGGGCAGGGACCAAGACTGCTCTCCCCTTTGGGACTGAACGCACCGGGCCTGGGACACGGTACCCAAGTCACGACACTCACTCCGCACACTGTCCTCCGCAACCAGGCGTTTTAGCAGTTCAGTCACTGGGGGGCTGGAATCCTCCGGACAGATGGATGGTAAAAGCCCAGAGTCTCCCCCAGAAATACGCCACGTCTCTGGGAAAGCTCGTGAACCCACGGTAGGAACCGCCACCCTAAGCTGGCGACGCTCCTCAGCGTGTGCCGCCCAGGCTGGGGAGAGCGCTCTGCCCGGTGGCCGGCCCGAGTCCACGGCGAGAACGGGGCCGACTACCACGCTCAGAAACGGAACCCGGGTCTCTCGGGCTGCCCGCACACGGGGGCTCCTCGGAAACGCAAACACAGGGCTCTCCGCGTGTGGCCCGCGCTTCTGCGCTCCTCCCGCCCTCGGAGCAAGGTCAGGGGTGCTCTGGACGCACGGCAGCTGACCTCAGGCCCTGGCGCACCCGCGGCCACTCACGCCGGGCCGGAGACGCTCCACGCCGCACCCGGTCACTTCCTCGCAGACGGACTGGGCAGTCCAAGCGCTTTCCCACTTCCGCGCATGCCGCGAGTGTCCTGTTTTACCCTGGCGCGCCGTCCAGGTTGCCAAGGCCGCTGCGAGCCCTCTTCCGTCTTAACGTTAAGCCACCGTGGTTGAATTCTGCCATTTATGTTTTTAACTTAGTCGCGCTTTCAAGTCATGAACAGGAAAGAAAGAGAACCTGTGTTTTAAAATATTCTCTTTAAAACAAATTCCAGATGTGACTGAGATTCGGAAAAAGCCCGTCAGCCAGACACATTCATATCTAAAACATACACGCCTTAGAAAAGCACTACCGTTTCATAAACTGTGGTGACTGTCTGTACAAGCAGCATCTTTGTTTCCATGTTCACGAACCGGAGTTAACACTCAACCTAAAATATTTCACTTATTTATTTTTAGAGAGGGGAAGGGAGGGAGCAGGAGAGGGAGAGAAACACCCGACCGGTGAGAGATACAATCAGTTGCCTCTCCCACGCCCCCTACTGGGGACCCGGATCACAGCTCAGGCACGTGCCGGACTGAGGGCGGAATCGGTGACCTCCGGGTTCCCAGGACGGCCTTCAGCCCATTGAGCCACACCAGCCAGGGCAACGACATTCAACTTTTCATCTCGCAAAAAGAAGAACCACACATCTTGTTAAAATACCCATTTGTTTCGAGCCCCCTGGCCCCAGTCCTTCTGCGAGCAAGCACCAGAGAGACGGGAGGGGTGGCGGGGGGTGTGGGGAGCTCGATTATATCCAGGGCAGGCAGGAGTCAACTTCACCGGCGTCCTTAAGCGGCATGACTCCCACGTGTCCACACAGCCCCACGCACGGCTCCCAGCACCTCGCACCACACCACCACCAACTTCGATTCAAATCCGACGTCCTCTGGGGCCGCAGAGTTCTTGGTCATCTGAAGCCCGACATGCTTAAGAACATTAAAATACTACAGTACTATTCCAGGACCTTTGTGCTTTGAGATATTAAGTTGTATTTCTAAATCAGTCGAACAGTTCACGTTCCAGGTGCCTGCAGTGTGCACTGAGTTCACGGCAGCGAGCTCCCCGGCAGCTGTGAAGACTCATCTGGTGTTTCCGGAGGAACCAGAAACGAGAGTCAAGGTTCTCTCGTGTGGCCACTGCAGGTTCCACAATGCTTTCCCTCGCACCGTCGGGGCCAGCTCAGTTCTGATCCATTCACTCAAATACCTAAGTACGACCTGCTCGTGAAAACGTATTAAAACTTCCAACCCTGGCCCCGGCCCTAAACTAAGGAAGGTGGCATCCGTTTCGACTTCACGATCACAGGCGGAGAGGGCCGTTTCTCACTTCGTGATCAGGCTGGTTTTTACCCACATCCTGATGCCTGCATTTGAACCGTGCCAGGATTAGTCTGCAGGGCCTGCATATGCTGCTACCCCAGGTGATTTTTATTGTTTTGGGGGAGCCTCGCCCTCACCAGGTCAAAAACAACACCCCCCCAACTGCACCACCATCAGAGGCCGAGTCAGGCGGCCCGAGAGACCCTACCTCGCCCCAGGCTTCAGGAAAGCACGGCGCCCCTGGCTGCTCCGAAGCAGGGATTCCCTGCCTCTCCCGCCAGGCCCCGCGGAGCCCAGCTCTCGGCTGCCTTCCCGGCGTCATGTTCTACCCTCGCCTCATTACGCTCCGGCCGACCCCGGTTCCTTCCGCCCTCACGCGGGCCAAGTTCTCCCCGCCTCCCCGACCCGTCTCTCCCAACGCCGCGGGGCCTCTCGCCCTCAGGAAGGCTGCCCCCAAGACCACAGCAGCTGGGTGCAGCCCCTTTGGACTCCCCTCTCCCCACCAGCGGGCAAGCACCTGCACACCGCGGTTCCACAGTTCCTCGGAGTGCAGCCTGTCCAACTCTGGGGGTCCTCGGGACCTTTCCAGGGGGCTTAGGAGGGCGAAGCCATTTTCATAAAAATGCCGGGACATTATCTGCCGTTTTCACCATGCCCGTATTTGCACAAGTGGTGCAAAAGCAACGGTGGGTGACAACGCTAGCTCAGTGCCCCCGGCACCGATCATGACAGTGGGCGGTGGGGCAAGCTGTAGGGAAGGTCGCTGCACTCTTCACTGCCAGGTTCTCATGTCAAAAAAAAAGCCATTTTCACTTAAGTGTCCTTGAGGAGACAGTAAAATTATTAATTTTTATTACACTTTGACCCTTAAGAACATGTCTTTTTAGTATGCTGCAGGACGAACCGGGATGCAGGGACGCGCAGAGCGTCCCGCCGTGTGCCGACTGCGATGGCAGTGTCCAGGCCGAGCGCCTGTCCAGGCGGCGATCGGAAACACCGCTGTGTCATGGAACAGCATTTTCACTTTCAAGGTTAACCAACAAACAACCATGTTTTCAGATGTGGGGCTCTGACAGACATTTCCTTGAGAACGAAAGGAATGAGACTGTCACTCCAAGTCAAACTGCTAGCACTCTGCCAACAAATTTGAACTCTCAAGAAGAAATCAGGTTTGGAAAACTTGCATCACTCGCAGGGAGCCGAACAGCTTCCCAAAATCTAGATTTTTCTGAGACTGATAGTGGTATTAAAAAATATGACTTTAAAAATATATATTGAAATGTGGCAGAATGTGGAAGGATCTACCTTACAGTGGACCAATATTTTCCAAATGATCAACGTATGATGGGCCAAAATCACGCGTGGGTAGACAATCTGTTCAAAGTGCAAAACAATCCAACAGAGTTCAGTGCAGCAGGGCAGGAAACGCGTCCATGTGAGTTCAGATTCCACACTTCAGCCAACCTCCGAGAAAGAGGCAGTTCTGGTCAGTGTCAAAGAGGATCAACAGCTGTTTTCAAAAGCTATTAAGATACTCCCCGCTTTCCAACTACGTACCTGAGCAAGGCCGGATTCCCTTCACATATGTTATTAAAGCATCGCATTGCAATGAGATGAATTCAGAAGCAGATACGAGAGTTCAGCTGTTTTTTAAATCAGACATTTGAAGATACTTGCAAAAGTGTAAGGCACCCTATCAAAATCCCAGCTGCTTTTTTGCAGAAATTGATAAGCTCATCTTCTAGGAATTTTAATTCATATGGAAATGCTAGGGACTCGGAAGAGCCAAAAGTCTTGAAAAACAATAAAGTTAGAGGACTCACACTTTCCTATTTTGTGAAACCTGCTACAAATGACAGCAAGCAGGACAGTAACACTGGACAGCGTGACAGTAGCGTATGGACAGACACACGGATTGTAGGAAGAGTCCAGAAATGAGTCCTCACACTCCTGGTCACTCAGTTTCAGACAATTTAATGAGGGAAAAATAGTCTTTTAACAGACGGGGCTGGGACAACTTGATATCCACATGCAAAAGAATAACATTGTCGCCCTGGCTGGTGTAGCTCAGTGGATTGAGCGCAGGCTGTGAACCAAAGTATCGCAGGTTCGATTTCCAGTCAGGGCACATGCCTGGGGTGCAGGCCACAGCACCCACACATTGATGTTTCTCTCTCTCTCTCCTTCCCTCCCTTCCCTCCCTAAAAATAAATAAATAAATCTTAAAAAAAAACACAAAAAACGTTGTGCCTGTCTTCCATCTACACAAAAGCTAACTCTCAATATACCATAAACCCAAATGTAAGAGCTAAAAGCATAAAACAATTAGAAGAAAACGCGGTAGGAAATCCACAAGGCTTTGAACAAAGCAATGATTAGCTATGACACCAAAAACACAAGTGACAAAACAAAAATTAAAAAATTTAGACTCTATTAAAATGTAAGACTTGTTTGGCCCCATTGGGGTAATTCAGTTGGTTAGCGCATCATCGCAATACATTCCAAGGTTGTGGGTTCGATCTCTGGTCAGGGCACATGTAAGAAGCAACCAATGAATGCATAAATAAGTGGAACAACAAATCGATGTTTCTCTCTAAAAAATAATAAATAAATAAATAATTTAACTTCTTGCTTTCAGGGAAGGAAAAAGTTTCCACCAAGAAAGTGAAAAACCATCCACAGAATGGAATTATTTGCAAATCACGGATATGATACCGCTTTGTGTCCCCAGGATAGCTACTAGAATAGAAAAGACAGACAATAGCCCTGGCTGGTGTAGCTCAGTGGACTGAGCGCTGGCCTGTGAACCGAAGGGTCACTGGTTCAATTCCCAGTCAGGGCACATGCCTGGGTTGTGGGCCAGGTCCTCAGTTTGGGGTATGCGAGAGGCAACCGCACATTGATGTTCTTTCTTTCTCTTTCTCCTTCCCTTCCCTTCTGTCTAAAAATAAATAAATAAAATAAAAAAAAAAAAGGACAATAACAAGTGTTGGTGAGGATGTGGAGAAACCGAAAGCCATTTCACTGGTGGATGGAGTGTAAAAGGGTGCAGCTGCTTTGGAAAACAATTTGACAGTTTCTCAAGATGTTAAACATAAAGTTACCACATATCTCAGCAATCCCACTCCTAGAAATTGAAACCGAGACAAGTGAAAACATACATTTACACAAAAACCTGTACAGGAATGATCATAACAGCATTATGCACAATAGCCAAAATGTAGAAACTACCCACACGTCCATCAGTTGGTGAATACAGAAATAAACTGTGTTATATTCAAACAACGGAGCATTATTGGGCAACAAAAAGGAATGAATTACTGATAAATGCTACAGCTTGGATGAACTTAGAAAATTCTCAAGTGAAAGATGCCAGTCACAAAAGACCATGCGTGTATGACTCCATTTACAGGACACGCCCAGGACAGGCAAATGTGTAGATAACAGAAGCAGACACGTGGACG